>NC_079190.1:33333281-33933281 GCF_029499605.1 Hyla sarda | reverse complement strand
TGTTGCAAAACTACAACTCCCAGCATGCCCGGACAGCCTTCGGCTGTCCGGGCATGCTGGGAGTTGAGTTTTGCAACAGCTGGAGGCACCCTGGTTGGGAAACACTGTTTTAGAAATTCATGGAAGTTATGGAAATCTGGTGTTAGGGTAGGTTCACACGGGCGGATTTTTTTTTGCAGGTTTTCCGCTGCGTATTTGAAAGTGAGCGGGCTCTTCTCGGCTGTCCGCTGCAGATTTTTTCCGCGGCAGAATTTACGCAGCGGAAAATCCACCACAGTCCCTACAGACTTTAATGGGGCTTGCGGCGGATTTTCTGCAGCGTAAATTCTGGCGCGGAAAAAATCTGCAGCGGAAAGCCGAGAAGAGCCCGCTCACTTTCAAATACGCAGCGGAAAACCTGCAAAAAAAAAAATCCGCCCGTGTGAACCTACCCTAACACCAGATTACCATAACTTCCATGAATTTCTAAAACAGTGTTTCCCAACCAGGGTGCCTCCAGCTGTTGCAAATCTGCTGCGGACAGCCAAGAAATCCACCCGTGTGAACGTACCCTTAGGGTGGGTTCACACCACGATTTTGCTGTACAGTTCCTATATCAGGTTTTTGATAAAAAAAAAACGGATTCCTCAAAACCTGACTAAACTGTATCAAAACGTGTGTACAAATTTTTATCTGTATACGGTTTGAAAAATGTCCGGTTGCATCAGTTTTTATAGAATTAAAACGTATACGTTTTGAACTTTTCACTCCATTATGAATAAAGTTTCACTTGTTTGATTGAAATTCCAAGAAAAAAAATGTGGAAAGTCAAAAACCGTATGGTGAAAACCGGATGGAACC
Source organism: Hyla sarda (assembly GCF_029499605.1). Classification (NCBI taxonomy): domain Eukaryota; kingdom Metazoa; phylum Chordata; class Amphibia; order Anura; family Hylidae; genus Hyla; species Hyla sarda. The sequence goes on along the minus strand of NC_079190.1, from coordinate 33,932,441 downwards.
GTACGCACATACAGTTCTGTACAGTTCCCATTGACTCCCATGTTAAAAAAAAAATACGTATACGGGTCAATCCGGTTTTTCACCCGGACCAAAAACCGTGGTAGACCACGGTTTTCTGTCCAGAAAAAAAGCGTAAAAAAAAACTTGTGGTTTGAAAAACAGAGACAACCGTATACAATATGGTGCATACGGTTTTGAATGGAAAGTCTATGGCCACGGTTTGCTGTACGGTTGTATACGGTTTTAAAAAAAAAACGTATCGAAAAATCGTGGTGTGAACCCACCCTTATTTAGATTCTGTAGCTTTATTTAAAGGGATACTTCAGGTATATCATCTGATAATATGATGTAGTCAGGTTTGTAATCCGTAATAAGGGCGAGTTCACATACAGCAGATTTGTTACGGAATTGTGAATGGGGCTTTTTCAGATAGTTGGGACTGTCGCAGAAATGTCAACAACAAATCTGCCCCGTGTGAACGCGCTCGTGGAGGATACGCTGCAGATCCCATTTAACTTCAAAATGGAGGTCTAAGGGTATGTTCACACTGAGGAATTAGAGAGGAATTCTCGCTTAAAAATTCTGCCGCGGAATATTTTTATTTATTTTTCGCACGGAATTGATGCGGAATTCTGCGTGGATTTTTCACACGAAATATAGAAGGAAACTGGGTTTTGGTTTGCTGGACTACAACCACCAATTAGAATTTCCCTTTTTTTCCACGCAGAATTTGCTCTGAAAAGGCATTTGGCCTAAAAAATGTTTTTGAACATTGCGGTCTATGGGAATTTAGACGCGGATTCCGCATGATGAAATTACGGATCGACCGATTATTGGTTTGGCCGATATTATCGGCCGATATTCACGATTTTGGGCGTTATCGGCATCGGCAATTACCTTGCCGATAATCCGATAATGCCCCGCGCCGCACCACCCACTGCACCGCGACCGCACCCCCCACGCACCGCGCCGCACCCTCCACGCACCGCCCCGGCCCCATTGCCTCCCCCATCCACGGTTTTATAATTACCTGTTCCTGGGGTCCGCGCTACTTCTGGCTCCTGCAACGTCCTGTGTTACGCTGTGCACTGCGCAATGACGAGTGACGTCCTCAACGCGATGTCACCGTCAGTGCGCACAGTGACAGCTCAGGAGGACGCCCCCGGAGCCAGATGTAGCGTGGACCCCGGGAACAGGTAATTATAAAACTGGGGGTGGGGTGCGGTGCGGTGGGGTGGCGCAGCGGTGGGGGGGAGGGGGGGGCGGTCGCGGTGGCGGTGAGAGAACTCAGGAGGACCCCCGGACAGGCAAGGGGAGAGAAGCGGGTGGCGGCGGTGGTCTCTGGCATCGCAATAGCCGCTGCAGTTCATTGATTTAAAGCGCCCGCTTTACATAAATGATCTGCAGCGGTGTCGCGCGGGCGGGGGGGGGGGATAAATAGCCGATAACTTATACCGGAATATCGGTATAAGTTATCGGCTATCAGCCCTAACCTCCACAGAGTATCGGCCCTAAAAAATCGATATCGGTCGATCCCTAGAAGAAAGAACATATTCATTCTTCATGCGGAACAATACCGCATCGGAATTCCGCTCGCAGAAATTCCTCAGTGTGGACTGAGAAGCGGAATTCAATTCAAGTCAAGGGGGGTATGGCACTGCTGAATGAATTAGAGAGGAATAAGCAAGCGGAATTACTCAAGTAAATTCCTCTCCAATAACCTATGGCCGTGTTCACATGGCGGAATTTTTTGCCGCGGAAATCTCGATTCCGGCCTCACAGAAATGAATTGATCAGTTCTGCTCAGGAAATGCATTGTGGCCTATGGAGAAGGGGCATTTCCAAACGGTCTGTCTGTGTTTTCCTGCGTTCACTATTTGCAGAGTGTCTGTCTGTGTTTTCAGGGTGGACATTTTACAGATATTCTGCCATGTGAACATAGCCCAAACAATAAACGGGCAGCAACACTACAACTATCTAAATAGACTTGCATTGAGGGGGCGTGGTGTGACGTTATTGAGGGGGACTTGCATTGAGGGGACGGGGCTATGATGTCACGAGCTCCTGGCGCCGGCTCCAGCGTTCGGAACAGTTTGTTTCAAACACTGAGCAGCGGAGTACCCCTTTAGAGCGCAACTGTCACGAATTTGTACCCCCATAAACAAAGTTCTTCATAATTACTAGTGTTGAGCGGCATAGGCCATATTCGAATTCGCGAATATTCGCGAATATATGGACGAATATTCGCATATTCGTTATATTCTCGTTTTATTTTCGCATATGCGAAAATATGCGTATGCGAAAATTAACACATGTGAAAATTCGCATATGCGAAAATCAGCATGTGTTAATTTTCGTATATGCGAATTTTCGCACGCCAGTCTCACACAGTAGTATTACAGCCTTCTCTACACCACACAAGCTGGAAGCAGAGAGGGAGGATCACTGTGATGTGTACTGTGAAGAAAAAAAAAAAAAAAAAAAAAAAAAAACGATTATTCGTAATTACGAATATATAGCGCTATATTCGCGAAATTCGCGAATATGCGATATTCGCGAATAATATTCGAATTGCGAATATTCGCGAGCAACACTAATAATTACTATCAGGTATACCTTTTGACGCTTTCTAGCTGCTTTGATCAGGCTAAAAAATGCTTTATAAGACGGTCAGTAACAGTCGGATAGGTTTGGCTATGCCCTGCGGCCCCCATGCCGATCCTCTGTATGCCAGCGTTGGGACCGCTATGTGATTGACAGACAGGTCCCAGCGCATAGACCGCTTATTATTCTTATCTGTGGCGGCCAACATTCAAATGTATAAGAAAAACCAGTGCCCGTCATATCAGCTTACAGTGCGGCCCAGCGGGCTAGTATTCATAGCAAGTGTTCACTGGGGCCGGGAGCGAGCGCTTGCCATGAAAACTAGCCGCGCGGAGGGCAACATCAGTGATGTGAAGAAAACTGTCTCCTGGCGCTAGGAGCGCTCTCTCTCCCGATGGTCCCAGTACACTGCGATACATTCACCGCTGTTGAACGCTCACTCCCGGCCCCAGTGTGCGGCGTAATGCTCTGCCTCTAGCGAGCACATGCTATGAATACTAGCCCACTGTGCCGCCACTGTAAGCTGATAGGAGAATGGGCACTGGTTTTTCTTAAACATTTGAATGTTTGCCACCGCAGAAAAGGATAAAAAGGGGCCTATGGGCTGGGATCTGTCTGTCAATCACACAGCGGTGCCAGCGATGGCATACAGGGGGCCGCTGGGCATAGCCAAACCTATCCTACTGTTGCTGACCGTCTTATAAAGCATTTTTTAGCCTGATCAAAGCCGCTAGAAAGCGGCAAATGGCCTGAAGAGTAATTATGAAGAACTCTGTCACCTGTGATTAGTGTAGGGGGGGGGAAGTACAAATTTGTGACAGTTGCGCTATAAAGGAGTACTGTAGAGTAGGACAATTTATCACAGGGGTTCCATCTGCTGGGAGCCCAACCGAGACTGTTTTTTCAATGTCATGTGACAGTCTTTTAAATATTTTTCTCTAATGGGAAAAAGGGGTGTTTTTTTTTTTTTTATAAGAGGAAGGGTTTTTTTATATATATAAATATATATATATATATATATATTTTTTTTTTTTTCTTATATTTAAACTTTTTGAAAAGGGGGATTCAAATTGTTATTAGGGTGGGGTTAATTCACATTTATTAATATTTGTTTGTTTTTTTACACCTTTTTTTCACAATTTTTTGTTAGGGAACTATTACATGCAATCTGCTATCTGCCAAAGCATAGCATTGATCAGTGTTATTGGTGCTCCTTTTAGCTGCAGTAAAGGAGCAACGATCGGACAGCATGGAGCACGGTAAGGGACCTCCATCCGTCCTCTCAGCTGATCGGGACACCGCGATTTCACCTCAGTGATCCCGATTAGCATCCCTGAACTAATCTCAGGACTTTTAGATGCCGCAATCAACTTTGATTGCGTTGTCTAAATGGTTCATTCTTGACATCACCCCGATCAGTGATGTCCGGTATTAGCCACGGGTCCCGGCTATGTCCTGCGCTCAGCATGCTGCATAGTTCGGGTAGCGTGCACAGGGCACCTCTTAGGTATCAGGGACATTTGCACGAGTACAACATCCCTAAAGATTTCACTAAAAAAAAACGCCATAGTCTCAACATGCTGCAGTTTTGAAAATCGCCTAAGAGAAAATCGCCCAGTGGGTAGTACGGTTTGCATTCCCAATTGACTAGCAGCTAACATCTGGCTGCAGCTTTTTATTTTCTTTTTGTATTATTATTATTTTTTTTTACGTTGTGGGGCAGTTTGGGCTTTTTTTGAAAATAAAAAATGAGTAGACACCTAGTCTAAGTGTATCTCCCATGTGTGAACATCCTCCAGCCATCGTGTTTCTTGCTTGATATAACTGGTGGCCATTGGTTCTGTCCATTGAAGTGAATTGAAGGTGAAGCTGACAACATGGTGTAAGGTGGTGTTCACATATGTGGTGCAAAGTAACAGTGCAGCGCTGACCTATATAGAGATCCATGGAATAGGATGAATCGTATACGGCCATGTCTTCCCTGTGGATATCTCCGTGGTCTTCTACATATTGATTCAATCCTGATATGGTGTCTCCAAGGCAGACACGTGTCCTAATGTTCCATGTAATTCCCACAACTGTTGTAACATAATGCGTATTATGTAAACATGCCAGAAACTGCAAGCAAAATAGCAAGAAGTCAAAACATTTCTGCAGAAATAAAATCTGTTCGTGACTCACGGCATGGCGCATGTATAAAACACACATAGCAGTGCCAGCGGGTACATTAGCACTGCAGTACTGGCGTTTGTTACTAGGACAATGCTTGTTGGTGGAAATATTTCTGTAAGGGTCCGTCTACACTGCTAAAATTCCACTGGCGAAATTCCGTTGCAGAATTCTGTTTGCAGAAGTCCTCTTGTTTTTAATAGGACTCTGCTGCATTCTGTAGTCGAAATTCAAGTTTCAGGACCCTCCAAAAGAATAAACATGTTTTAAAGATTCAGCTCATGCAAACTAGGGATGTCCCAATACCGATACTAGTATTGGTACCGATACCAGGTATTTGCATGGTATCGGGGACTCGTTTAATGTCCCTGATACCAAATCCGATACCTGCTGCAGTGTGGCGTCCTCCCGTCAAATGCCCCCCTCCGCTGCCACGTTCTCCCGTCCGCATCATGGCGTCCCATGGAGGAGCATGTGACACACGTCACTCCACCTCCTCCACTGCGCCCAGTGTAACGCTATGGAGGAAGCAGAGTGACCTGTATGTCACATGCTCCTCCATAGGACGCCATGATGCAGACAGAAGAACGAGGCAGCGGAGCGGCCACACCAGACAGAGGACAGCCGCAAGTGAGCAACTCCCAGGGGCACTACCAAGGGTGTGGTGGTGGGGGCTGTCTACAAGGGTGGGCAGCTGTCAACAAGGGGGAGGGGGGGCAGCTGCCTACAAGGGGGGGCTGCTGTCTACAAGGGGGGGGCTGCTGTCTGCAAGGGGGGGCTGCTGTCTACAAGGGGGGCTGCTGTCTACAAGGGGGGGGGCTGCTGCCTACAATGGGGGCTGCTGCCTACAAGGGAGGACTGCTGTCTACAAGGGGGGCCTCATGTCTACAAGAGGGGGGGTGATGTCTTCAAGGGGGGGCTGCTGTCTACAAGGGGTGGGCTGCTGTCTACAAGGGGGGGCTGCTGTCTACAGGGGGGATTGCTGTCTACAGGGGGGATGCTGTCTACAAGGGGGGGATGCTGTCTACAAGGGGGGCTGCTGTCTACAGGGTGGGCTTCTGTCTACAAGGGGGGGGGCTGCTGTCTACAGGGGGGGCTTCTGTCTACAAGGGGGGGCCTGCTCTCTACAGGGGGGCACTGTCTACAAAGGGGGGGGGCTGCAGTCAACAGGGGGCTGCTGCTAATGTCTGCAACTACCTATACTGCCTACAAGGGGATACCACCTACTATTAAAGGCAATGTCACCTGCACTAGCTTGAATTTATAGGTAGATAGTGCAGGTGACCCGGTTTCTACCGCTGCTCACCATGTGAACATCAGCGCAATCAGCGCTGCCAATGCAAATTCCCTGTTCTGCCCAATGGAGAAGAGAGAAATCTTGGCTCATCCTACAGCAGCCGCCTCCATTGTACACAACAAGGACCCACATATCAGCACGGTAAACAGCGCCACAAACCGGGTCACCCTGGTGTCATATTCCCTTTAAAAATTAAATAAAAGTACTCGTAATTGGTATTGGCGAGTACTAGAATTAAAGTATCGGTACTCGTACTTTTTTTTTTGTCTTTGCGGTCATGTGCCATAATTATGAAAAGGCACACAGGCTTTAATACATTTGGCGCATTTTCATAAACACCTGAAAATCTTCCAGGGCTTCATCTCATTTTGTCATTGTATAGACGATTTTCTAAGGGGGAGATTTATCAAAACCTGCAGAAGAAAAGTTGCAATCAGATTGCGTCTTTCATTTTTCACAGGTCTTTTCAAAAATGAAAGAAGCGATCTGATTGGTTGCTATGGGCAATATTGCAACTTTTCCTCTGGACAGGTTTTTGTAAATCTCCACCTTAGAAAATCTTCTAAACACAGACAAAATGAGATGCTGCCCTGGATCAGGTGTTTATGAAAATGCGCCAAATGTATCAAAGCCTGTGTGCCTTTTCATAATTATGGCACATGACCGCAAAGACAAAAAAAAGACAAGAAAAGCTGCAGTGGGAAACTCAAACCCACAGGAGGAAACTCGCAGGTAACCCACCTGGGTGAACGTACCCTAAAATAAAGCATCCTCGTCTCACTCAATCCAGCCCTGGCATTCTGGTCTACCCTGGTAACATGACGGAATGTCTGTACGGAGAATCTCTGCGTGGACATTCCGGACACTGTGGGGCGCCATTTAATAGACTGCTATGCATTCCGTGCGGACTGCGCACAAAGAATGAACGTGTTTTTTTCTTTATGCGGAAACGAAAAATTTAATTTCCGTGCTGTAAACATCTTGCACGGAAATTCTGCCCACAGTGCAGCAAAATCTCTGGAGCCGCCGCCCGGGAGCTCGTTACGTCATAGACCCACCCCCTCATGATGTCACGCCCTGCCCCCTCAATGCAAGTCTATGGGATCCCTCCCATAGACTTGCATTGAGGGGGTGGGACGTGACGTCATGAGGGGCGGGGCTATGACAACACAAGCTCCCGGTTCCAGCGTTTGGAACAGTTCCAAACGCTGAGCAGCAGTGTAACCCTTTAAATATGTTACTAGGTAATGCAGATACTTTGCATATCTTTTTTTTTTATGTGTCTATCTTCTGTATCTGGTTCACACATCCCTCTGTTCTGCTGCTCACTTAGACCTCGTTCACATTGGCGTCGGACTCCGCTATTCAGAGTTCTCTCGGCAATCCGGCCAGAAGGACAGGAGCTGAGCGGAGAAAAAAATTGTGCAAGCACAATTTTTTTATATGCTAAACTCCTGTAAAAATACCAGATCACCGATGGACCCCATGCAAGTGAATGGGGACCCGATAATAGCCGATTGCATCCGACTCATTATAGGTTCCAATTGGCTCTTTTTTTTCCCGTTTTTTTAGTCGATCAGACCCTTAACGGGTCGGCTGCAAATGACAATGTGAACCTAACCTTATTCTGACATCCACTGCTCAGGAAGGGGCATGTCTAAGGCAAGCACTGAGCCTGCCCTCACTCACCATGTGTTCACTTCCTCCCTTAGTCTGCTGTGCTTTGTTGGGTCTCTTCATCCAATCACTGCAGACTGCTCTGTAATCCCCTCTTCTCTGTTTTCATGTTGCAGTATGTTAGGACAGGAGTGAGCACAGAGGAGTACTAGTGCTAGTCCGGCCCTTACTTCCTGGACTTTGTCCCAGACTGTGTTTCAGAAAAGATGATGCTGCAGCCGAACAGGATTATGTTCTGGAAGGTATGGAGACCCCTAGTGGTGTTTATTTTTATTTTTTTATAAACCATGATTTCTATAAGAATGAGATACATTTTATTATGAAGTATAATAGTTTTGGCAAGATGTACAACATGTAAAAATGTTGGTTCTGGGAGTGCTAATTTAACTCCTTAACCCCTTAGGGACTCTGCCCAATTTCACCTTGAGGACTCAGCCCTTTTTTGCAATTTTGACCACTGTCACTTTGTGTATTAAGAACTCTGGGATGCTTTTACTTTTCATTCTGATTCCGAGATTGTTTTTTCATGACATATTCTACCTTATGTAAGTGGTAACATTTTGGCGATACTTGCATAATTTCTTGGTAAAAAATTCTAAAATTTGATGAAAAATGTGAAAATGTTGAATTTTTTTAAACTTTGAAACTCTCTTCTTATAAGGAAAATGGACATCCCAAATAAATTATATATTGATTCACATGTAAAATATGTCTACTTTATGTTGGCATCATGAAGTTGACATGTTTTTACTTTTTGAAGACATTAGAGGGCTTCAAAGTATTGCAGCAATTTTTCACAAAAATTTCAAAATCTGAATTTTTCAGGGACCAGTTCAGTTTGAAGTGGATTTGAGGGGCTTTCATGTGAGAAATACCCCATAAATGACCCCATTATAAAAACTGTACCATTCAAAAAGTGTGTTAACCCTTTATGGGTTTCACAGGAATAGCAGCAAAGTGAAGGAGAAAATGCAAAATCTTAATTTTTTTTTACACTCGCATGTACTTTTATAAGGGGAAAAAGGAGAGCAATCCCCCCAAAATTTGTAACCCAATTTCTCTTGAGTAAGGAAATACCTCATATGTGGATGTAAAGTGTTCGGCGGGTGCAGTAGAGGGCTCAGAAGGGAAGGAGCGACAATGGGATTTTAGAGAGTGATTTTTTCTGAAATGTTTTTTGGGGGGCATGTCGCATTTAGGAAGCCCCTATGGTGCCAGAACAGCAAAATAAAAACCCCATGGCATATTATATAGGAAACGACACCCCTCAAGAAACGTAATAAGAGGTACAGTGAACCTTAACACCCCACAGGCGTTTTTGTTAAAGTCAGATGTGTAAATGAAAAAAAACATTTTCACTAAAATGCTTGTTTTTCCCCAAATTTAACATTTTTTACAAGGGGAGAATAGGAGGAAATGCCCCCCCCCCAAAAAAAAAAGTTCAAAAAGTATGGAAATACCCCATGTGTGGACTACAATGCTCAGGAAAGGATGAGTCACATTTGGCTTTTGGAAAGCAAATTTGGTTTTTGGGGGTGCATGTTGCATTTAAAAAAGCCCCTATGGTGCCAGAACAGCAGAAACAAAAATAACACTATTTTGGAAACTAAACCCCTCAAGGATCGTAACAAGGGGTACAGTGAGCCTTAAAACCCCACAGGTGTTTGATGAATTTTCACAAAAGTTGGACGTACAAATTTGTTGGGGACCTTTTTTTGCTTTTACCTTTTTGTAACAGGCTGGTGTAGACCCCAACTTTTCCTTTTCATACGGGGAAAAAGGAGAAAAAGCCTCCCCAAAATTTGTAGCGCAATTGCTCCCGAGTAAGGAGATACCCCATATGTGTGCCATGCGCATTTGTGGCCTACATTAGGGATTTGCATAGGGGTGGACTCGGATGTAAGCGGTACAATTGCCTCCGCTACTAAAAATATTCTACGCCAGTGATTCCCAAACAGGGTGCCTCCAGCTGTTGCTAAACTACCAGCATGCCTGGACAGTCAGTGGCTGTCCGCAAATGCTGGGAGTTGTTGTTTTGCAACAGCTGGAGGCTCCGTTTTAGAAACACTACCATACGAGACGTTTTTCATTTTTATTGGGGGGGGGGGGGGTCAGTGTACATGTGTGTGTGTGTGTATGTAGTGTTTTAACCCTATATTTTTTGTAAGTGTAGTGTTTTTTAGGGTACATTTGCACAGGCGGGATTTTATGGTGAGTTTCCCGCTAGGAGCTTGAGCTGTGGCAGAAAATTTTCAGCAGCTCAAACTTGAAGCAGGAAACCCACTGTAAACCCCTGCCCGTGTGAATGTACACTGTACATTCACATGGGGGGTGGGGGGAGTGGGCAAACCTCCAGCTGTTGCAAAACTACAAGTCCCAGCATGCACTGACAGAGCGTGCATGCTGGGAGTTGTAGTATTGCAACAGCTGGAGGCACACTGGTTGGAAAACCTTGAGTAAGGTTCTGTTACCTAACTCAGTATTTTCCGACCAGTGTGCCTCCAGCTGTTGCAAAACTACAACTCCCAGCATGTACTGATCGCCGAAGGGCATGCTGGGAGTTGTAGTTATGCAACAGCTGGAGGCATGCAACTACAACTCCCAGCAAGCCGAGACAGCCGTTTGCTGTTCGTGCATGCTGGGAGTTGTAGTTTTGCAAGATTTGGAGGACCACGGTTTAGAGACCACCGCACAGTGATCTCCAAACTGTGGCCCTCCAGATGATGCAAAACTACAAATCCCAGCATGCCTAGACAGCAAACTGCTGTGTGGGCATGCTGGGAGTTGTAGTTTTGCCAGATCTAGAGGGCCACAGTTTAGAGAACACTGCACAGTGATCTCCAAACTGTACCCCTCTAAATCTTGCAAAACTACAAATCCCAGCATACAGAGACACAAAACAGCTGTCCGGGCATGCTGGGAGTTGTAGTTTTGCAACATCTGGAGGGCTACAGATTAGAGACCACAAGTTGTGGCCCTCCAGATGTTGCTAGGCACCTGGCTTCCATCAGTTGCAAGATCGTCGCCGCACCTAGAGAAGGATCGCCGCCCGCCACCGATTGCCGCCCGCTTTCGGTAAGGGACCTCCGCCACCGCTCTCAGCACAATTCCCCAGCTCTGCCCGGACTAACGTGGGTGGGCAGAGCGGGGGAACCGAACTTTAACCCCCCCACCCGCTCCCGATCTGCTATTGATCGCTTCTGATAGCAGGGATAGAAGGGGTAGCACCCCTGCCACCTCACTCCTATCCCTTCTGGGGGATCGGGGGTGTCTTGGACAACCCCGTTCCCCCTTATTTTCCGGGTTACCGGAAACCCGTATGACACAGAATTGCTGTTGACCGGTGATTTGCGGCGATCGCCTACATTGGGGGATCACAGGACCCCCCCAAGCGTTGAATGATTTCAGCAGGCATCCCGGTCCGGTCCCCCTGCATCCCCAAGAGGTTAAAGATGCAGGGCGTAAATGTACACCTTGCGCTCACAAGCTGACCCAGCGTCATAGCTGGTGCTGACACCTCTGTCCATTTTAGGAACTGTTCAGAGCAGGATAGGTTTTCTATGGGTATTTGCTCCTACTTTGCACAGTTCCTAAACTGGACAGAGGTGTCAGTAGAGAGTACTGTGGTCAGACAGAAAGGAGATTCAAAAAGAAAAGAACTTCCTGTGGATCAAACAGGAGCTGATAAGTACTGGAAGGATTAAGATTTTTTAATAGAAATAATTTACAAATCTGTTTAACTTTCTGGCACTAGTTGATTTAAAAAATTTTTTTCCAGTGGAGTACCCCTTTAAGTTGCCCCTTACATAGTCATAAATTTTCCCCATACTTGCTAATACTGGATTATGTTAGGTGAGTATGCCTTAGTTTAGCCTAGCAGGCTGTATTTTGTTTTTAGTAAGAAGAGAGGCACATTATGGCAGTGTGGACATACTGAAAGTGTATGGGGGAAAAAGTATTTTCCTGTAACAATTACTGGTGGATGGACAATCATTTCCAGAATTGTAATTCATAAGAAAAAAATCTAAAAATCATCCTCTGTTGGGGTCATAATTTCAGCATTTACAAATAAATGTAAAAGTTTATGGATAAACCATGGTTTATGGTTTGGTGATAAGGATTGTGTATGATGACTGTCCAGACAAGATAGATGATGTTATATGGTGTCACAGGGTAAAGATCTATGGGCCGGATCTATGTTTACACAAGACCAGCTGCCTCCACCATAAAGGAAACCTGCAAAGGCGTCCTCCTCTTTATGAGATAATCCCCTTTATACCTAATTAAAGGGACCTTATCTGTTACTGTACAAGGTCAAGCCATGCTGAAAATAAATTTTGTAATAAACTTATGGAAAAGTGTGAGTTTAGAAGACAGGCGGCCTTAAAGGGCAAGTGTTAAATAGTATTGGGTAATAAAAGTCGACTAAGGTGCACCATGTGTAGGAGGCAGGCGGCCTGGGATATATCACACTATGTCTAGTATAGAAACGTTGGAGCTAATATATGATCAGAGTTTTTAAATGGGCACTGTCATCAACATTATTTTTTTTATATGTTGTGGTACATATGTATATTTTCATTATTTTTTTATTGAAACCTTTTTATTTACGTTTGAAAACCGGCCACTAGGGGTCACCCTCCTAGTGGCCGGCTGCAGGCTGGCGTGACGTCACGCCTGAATTCGGACCGATGCCGATGTCAATCAGACAGGCAGGAGCGAGCGCATTGGCTCCCTGGCACGTCCCCTCCCAAAGAAATGAATGGAGGGGGCGTGGTGTGACGTCATGTCTCCGGTCCCAGAAACATAGAGGTTTCCAAGACCGGTGCCTTGCAGTGGATTGCAATTTGCCATAGAATGTAATGTGTGTCTCAGCACTTTTCTCGGCTTGAGCGCTCCGCCTCCATTACATTCTATAGGCTGACACTCGCATACCAGCCCCCAACCATTGGTTATTGCGGGGGCTGGGGGGGGGTTGCCAAGTGTCACGAATTTAATAGTCACCACATCGCTCCTCACTGCAGACTCACTTGGGTTATCACAGGGAGAGAGGATCTCCTCTCCCTGTGATAACCCAAAGCTTCATGCAGCTCTCTTGGCTCAACAGATCCTCTCTCCCTGTGATAACCCAAGTGAGACTGCAGTAAGGAGCGATGTGGTGACTATTAAATATGTCACGTGACACTCGCACCCCCCCAGCCCCTGCAGTAACCAATGGTTGGGGGCTGGTGTGCGAGTGTCAGCCTATAGAACGTAATGGAGGCGGAGCGCTCAAGCCGAGAAAAGTGCTGAGTCACACATTACATTCTATGGCAAATTGCAATCCACTGCAAGGCACCGGAGCAGCAGACTGGCACAGAATGCCAGGTGCTGAACGGAGATCGCGGGGGGGGGGGGGTCCCAGCGGCGGGCCCCAGCAATCAGACATCAACCTCTTTGTCTATGGGCGGAATACCCCTTTATTACGATCCACTACGTCCAAGAAAATTAATGTAACCTAATAAATGTAAGAAAATCAATACAATCCGCCAGGGAGAAAGAGCCACTTTGTATATTTTTTCCCAAAATTCTAGTGGGACAAGTATGCCTTATAAGTCCCCATCCGCCTTTTGAGCATTCTTCTCCAGGAGAATCTTTAACCTGCCAGTCTCATAACTGAGGAAGAGAAGCCAGATCAACATGTTCGTTGTCCATAAACATTTGGTAGTGAGGTAAATTATAAGGAATATTTCCACCTCTGGCATCATTAGATCTGGGCACCAGAAGCGCAGCCTACAAGTCCTTATCCCAATGTCCTGTGTCTTACATTGTTCTGCATTGGCTAGATAGTATATGTGCGTGGAAATCTAGGGGAATACTGTGGTTGGTGATGGTGGGGGGGGGGGGGGGTTGCTTTTGCAGTTTTGGCTTGGACCCTGGGGGGAAAATGTTGTTGGTGTGGCAGACATATGCCAGCTATTTTGGTGGGCAGGGACATCTGTGTCATAGGAAGAATTTCCTACAAAAGTGAGGAGCTTACAATGTCTGGGGGATGGCACCTACGGTAGCTGGAAGATGCCTTTAGACTGGTTTGCGTCAGTTGCGTAAGTGAATTACATTATCAGTCATGGTATAGCAGTATAATTCAGTCAAGATGTGGCAGTATTATTTAGTCAGGATATTGTGGTTGTTTGATCATGTGAAAGATGACCTGTGGCAAACCCCAAACAAATTAGATGTTACTGTTACTAAATAGCTTATGGTGTCCCTATCACACGTCTCTTTACAGTGTCTTGATGCGCCCTCCCGTTCCTGAGATATGAGGGTTTATAGTTTGTCTGACAATTCAGGGAATCAGCCAGATGGGCGTGAGCTTAATTTTATTAATGGGAGTGACTATGAGCGAATGGACAGGATTATACAGTGAATGGACAGAATCAGCAGAGGACCGGCCGGTATGGGGGAGCCTGCGCCATACACCGTTAACGGCACAAGGATGTGTATACACGTCCTTGGTCGTTAAGAGGTAAAAGGGGTACCACAGTGCTCCCGCGTTCTGGACATTTTGTTCAGGACGCTTGGAGCTGACGGCCTTGATCGTGACGTCATGGCCATGCCCCTATATTCATGTCTATGGCAGTGGGCATAGACATGAATGGAGTGGGCGGGTCGTCACATCACGAAGGGGCGTGGTCGTGACGTCACGACCACTGCCGCAGGTGCTGTGGGAGATCGCGTGGGGGCCCCTGGGATCAGACATTTTATAACCCAAAGCTTTGGATAGTGGATAAGATATCCAGCAGGGGAGAACTCCTTTAACATAAAGATCATGATGGAGCAGTCCATAAATCCTATTCATTTGCATGGACCAAAGGACGGACCTGTAGAAGGTGACTACCATCCAAGTCATTGTCAGACCTTTAGAGAAACCAGACATGGCAACCCATCGGAGCACAACTGTTTTGGAGTTATTGTTCTTTGTCAGTACAGAACGGGGTATTTTTTGATTGCGTGAGATGTAAAAGTTGCAGTCAATAAAAAACATTTAGCAAAATAAATAAATAAGAAAATACTAGTGTGAAACGTGTCAATGGTTGGAAGATCTGACCAATCAGAATGGACATTTCACTGGTAAAACCCCTGTATTACTGAAGTGCATGCACTGACTGGTGTCTGGTAGCACCCCCTAGAGTACAGGGAGGTATTACATGTTCTGTACACTTTACCTGTACCAGGGTTAGCTTCTCCTTTGGACACCAGGTGAGGGCGGCTCCATGTTACTTTTTTAGGACACTGTGTACTACATAGACCAGTGTTTCCCAAAGAGGGTGCCTCCAGCTGTTGCAAAACTACAACTCCTAGCGTGCCCGGACAGCCTTCGGCTGTCCGGGCATGCTGGGAGTTATAGTTTTGCAACAACTGGAGGCACCCTGGTTGGGAAACACTTAAAGGGTAGCTCCCACCATCATGTTTTTTGTTTTTTTCCTGTCCCTGCCTATTGCCCTTCTATCCCTAACACCCTCCCTGCCTTTTATTTATTTATTTTTTTTACAATTTTAAAAATGGCATTTAGTCTGCCTGGTAGTGTGCTCACTACCAGGCAGACTTCCCCAGCAGGCACCACGTCACTGATGCCTGCTGGGGGGGCCAACTTCCGCCCTTAGTTCTCCTAACAGGGTGCTTCCAGCTGTTTCACCACTACAACTCCCAGCATGCCCTGACATCTATTGGCTGTCAGGGCATGCTGGGAGTTGTAGTGGTAAAACAACTGGAGGCACCCAGGACAGGAGCTTCATGGGGGAAGGAGTGAGCCGGGAGCCGATGCGGGAGGGACGGGTGCGGGGGAGCCTCTTCCTGCCGCTCGGTAACGTGGGTCAGGCGAGACCGATCCACTTGCATAGCCTCCTCTGCGGGAGGCACAGGGGTAGATTGCAAAGGATACTGTGAGAGAGGTGCCCAGAGATCAAGGTCTTTCTCCTGGCGGAGCTCCAGGTGTCTTTCAGAAAAACGCATGTCAATGCGGGTGGCCAAATGGATAAGTTCATGCAGGTTGGCAGGAATTTCTCGTGCGGCCAGCACATCTTTGATGTTGCTGGATAGGCCTTTTTTAAAGGTCACGCAGAGGGCCTCGTTATTCCAAGATAATTCGGAGGCGAGAATACGAAATTGGATGGCGTACTCGCCTACTGAAGAATTACCCTGGACCAGGTTCAGCAGGGCAGTCTCGGCAGAGGAAGCTCGGGCTGGTTCCTCGAAGACACTTCGAATTTCAGTGAAAAAGGACTGTACGGAGGCAGTGACAGGATCATTGCGGTCCCAGAGCGGTGTGGCCCATGACAAGGCCTTCCCAGACAGGAGACTGACCACGAAAGCCACCTTCGACCGTTCTGTAGGAAATTGATCCGACAACATCTCCAAATGTAGGGAACATTGTGACAGGAAACCACGGCAAAGTCTAGAGTCCCCATCAAATTTGTCCGGCAGGGACAAGCGGAGGCCAGAAGCGGGCACTCGCTGCGGAGGAGGTGCAGGAGCTGGCGGAGGAGATGGTTGCTGCTGTAGCTGTGGCAGAAGTTGCTGTAGCATGGCGGTCAACTGCGACAGCTGCTGTCCTTGTTGGGCGATTTGTTGTCCAAGTTTCTCTATCTGTTGCGACACCGTGGTAAGGTCAGCGACAACTGGCAGCGGGACCTCAGCGGGATCCATGGCCGGATCTACTGTTAGGATTCGGCTAGCTGGATGTGGATCCTCTGTGTCAGCGAGGGATTGGCGTGGACCGTGTCGGTGGACCGGTTCTAGGTTGCTACTGGTATTCACCAGAGCCCGCCGCAAAGCGGGATGGTCTTGCTGCGGCGGTAGCTAGGGAACACTGGCTAGGGATACACAAGGAAACGCTTTCACTGGCACAATGGCAACAAGATCTGGCAAGGAAGTGAAGGGGAAGTGAGGTTAAATAGACAGGGAGCAGGTGGAGGCTAATTAGACTGATTGGGCCAGGCACAAATCATTGGTGCACTGGCCCTTTAAATCTTAGAGAGCTGGCGCGCGCGCGCGCCCTAAGGAGCGGAGCCGCGCACGCCAGGACGAGACAGCCGGGGACCGGGACAGGTGAGTGACTTGGGATGCGATTCGCGAGCGGGCGCGTCCCGCTATGCGAATCGCATCCCCGCCGGCAGTGTCAGTGCAGCGCTCTTGGTCAGCGGGTCTGACCAGGGCGCTGCAGAGAGAGGAACGCCGCGAGCGCTCTGGGGAGGAGCAGGGACCCGGAGCGCTCGGCGTAACAATACATTGCTAGGAAAGAGTCTCCTAGGACTGTATCCACCTTTTCCAGCCCACCGGAGCACCGGAAAGCTGAACTAATTTATGCAGGAAAAGTCATCAACTGCCGAGCCGAGAAGTTTGTGACGAATCGAATTTACTGTAAGTTCGCTCATCTCTAATTGTAATACTTCTTAGACTGATTACATGTTCTTGAAATAAAGTTTGGAGATTGTATCTTAGTGTGTTAGATAAGACTTTCCTTATCTTATGACTCCTAGTCAGGGTGGTCACATATTCTGACCTCACTGCTGTAAATTGTTTGCTTTTCTGACCTCCTAATTTCCATTTGAAAGTTATTTGCAGCCTTAGACTTTACAAGAACATTTTCAGCAACTACAATACTTTAAACTGATAAATCTAATCTGAAACATATGAATATAAAAACACAAGCGCTACCTATGGTAGGGCAGAATTATAGGGATAGAGAAGCTGCCAAGTAAATAATATGGTTCCCTGTTAAAGTTTTTTTTTTTTTATATCAACTGGCTCCAGAAAGTTAAACAGATTTGTAAATGACTTCTATTAAAAAATCTTAATCCTTTCAATAATTATCAGCTGCTGAAGTTGAGTTGTTGTTTTCTGTCTGGCAACAGTGCTCTCTGCTGACATCTCTGCTTGTCTCGGGAACTGCACAGAGTAGAAGAGGTTTGCTATGGGGATTTGCTTCTAAACTGGGCATTTCCCGAGACACGTGTCATCAGAGAGCACTTAGACAGGAAAGAACAACTCAACTTCATAAGTTCATAAGTACTGAAAGGATTAAGATTTTTTAATAGAAGTAATTTACAAATTTGTTAAACTTTCTGGAGCCAGTTGATATATAAAAAAAAGTTTTTTCCTGGATAACCCCTTTAACCATATAATAAGTTAATGTATAAAATTATATATAATAAATATATATATATATATATATATATATATATATATATATGTATATATATATATATATAATCAGCGCTATTGTGCAAAAATGATTAAAACAAATTGTTACGCCGAGCACTCCGGGTCCCCGCTCCTCCCCGGAGCGCTCGCAACATCCTCGCTACTGCAGCGCCCCGGTCGGATCCACTGACCGGGTGCGCTGCGATACCGCCTCCAGCCGGGATGCGATTCGCGATGCGGGTGGCGCCCGCTCGCGATGCGCACCCCGGCTCCCGTACCTGACTCGCTCTCCGTCGGTCCTGTCCCGGCGCGCGCGGCCCCGCTCCCTAGGGCGCGCGCGCCGGGTCTCTGCGATTTAAAGGGCCACTGCGCCACTGATTGGCGCAGTTGTTCTAATTAGTGTGTTCACCTGTGCACTCCCTATGTATACCTCACTTCCCCTGCACTCCCTCGCCGGATCTTGTTGCCATTGTGCCAGTGAAAGCGTTTCCTTGTGTGTTCCTAGCCTGTGTTCCAGACCTCCTGCCGTTGCCCCTGACTACGATCCTTGCTGCCTGCCCCGACCTTCTGCTACGTCCGACCTTGCTCTTGTCTATTCCCTTGTACCGCGCCTATCTTCAGCAGTCAGAGAGGTTGAGCCGTTGCTAGTGGATACGACCTGGTTACTACCGCCGCTGCAAGACCATCCCGCTTTGCGGCGGGCTCTGGTGAATACCAGTAGTAACTTAGAACCGGTCCACTAGCACGGTCCACGCCAATCCCTCTCTGGCACAGAGGATCCACCTCCTGCCAGCCGAACCGTGACAGTAGATCCGGCCATGGATCCCGCTGAAGTTCCACTGCCAGTTGTCGCCGACCTCACCACGGTGGTCGCCCAGCAGTCGCAACAGATAGCGCAACAAGGCCACCAGCTGTCTCAACTGACCGTGATGCTACAGCAGCTACTACCACAGCTTCAGCAATCATCTCCTCCGCCAGCTCCTGAACCTCCTCCGCAGCGAGTGGCCGCTTCCGGCCTACGACTATCCTTGCCGGATAAATTTGATGGGGACTCTAAGTTTTGCCGTGGCTTTCTTTCACAATGTTCCCTGCACTTGGAGATGATGTCGGACCAGTTTCCTACTGAAAGGTCTAAGGTGGCTTTCGTAGTCAGCCTTCTGTCTGGGAAAGCTCTGTCATGGGCCACACCGCTCTGGGACCGCAATGACCCCGTCACTGCCTCTGTACACTCCTTCTTCTCGGAAATTCGAAGTGTCTTTGAGGAACCTGCCCGAGCCTCTTCTGCTGAGACTGCCCTGCTGAACCTGGTCCAGGGTAATTCTTCCGTTGGCGAGTACGCCATCCAATTCCGTACTCTTGCTTCCGAATTATCCTGGAATAATGAGGCCCTCTGCGCGACCTTTAAAAAAGGCCTATCCAGCAACATTAAAGATGTTCTGGCCGCACGAGAAATTCCTGCTAACTTGCATGAACTCATTCATCTAGCCACTCGCATTGACATGCGTTTTTCCGAAAGGCGTCAGGAGCTCCGCCAGGATATGGACTTTGTTCGCACGAGGCGTTTTTTCTCCTCGGCTCCTCTCTCCTCTGGTCCTCTGCAATCCGTTCCTGTGCCTCCCGCCGTGGAGGCTATGCAAGTTGACCGGTCTCGCTTGACACCTCAAGAGAGGACACGACGCCGCATGGAGAATCTTTGCCTGTACTGTGCCGGTACCGAACACTTCCTGAAGGATTGTCCTATCCATCCTCCCCGCCTGGAAAAACGTACGCTGACCCCGCACAAAGGTGAGACAGTTCTTGATGTCAACTCTGCTTCTCCACGCCTTACTGTGCCTGTGCGGATATCTGCCTCTACCTTCTCCTTCTCTACTATGGCCTTCTTGGATTCCGGATCTGCAGGAAATTTTATTTTGGCCTCTCTCATCAACAGGTTCAACATCCCGGTGACCAGTCTCGCCAGACCCCTCTACATCAATTGTGTTAACAATGAAAGATTGGACTGTACCGTACGTTACCGCACGGAGCCCCTCCTAATGTGCATCAGACCTCATCACGAAAAAATTGAGTTTTTGGTCCTCTCCAATTGCACTTCCGAAATTCTCCTTGGACTACCGTGGCTTCAACGCCATTCCCCAACCCTTGATTGGTCCACAGGAGAGATCAAGAGCTGGGGTACTTCTTGTTTCAAGGACTGTCTTAAACCGGTTCCCAGTACTCCCTGCCGTGACCCTGAGGTTCCCCCTGTAACCGGTCTCCCTAAGGCTTATATGGACTATGCTGACGTATTTTGCAAAAAACAAGCTGAGACTTTACCTCCTCACAGGCCTTATGACTGTCCTATTGACCTCCTCCCGGGCACTACTCCACCCCGGGGCAGAATTTATCCTCTGTCCGCCCCAGAGACTCTTGCTATGTCTGAATACATCCAGGAAAATTTAAAAAAGGGGTTTATCCGCAAATCCTCCTCTCCTGCCGGAGCTGGATTTTTCTTTGTGTCCAAAAAAGATGGCTCCCTATGTCCTTGCATTGATTACCGCGGACTTAATAAAATCACGGTAAAGAACCGCTACCCCCTACCTCTTATCTCAGAACTCTTTGATCGCCTTCAAGGTGCCCACATCTTTACCAAACTGGACTTAAGAGGTGCTTCTAATCTCATCCGCATCAGGGAGGGGGACGAATGGAAAACTGCATTTAACACTAGAGATGGACACTTTGAGTATCTGGTCATGCCCTTTGGCCTGTGCAACGCCCCTGCCGTCTTCCAAGACTTTGTTAATGAAATTTTTCGTGATCTCTTATATTCCTGTGTTGTTGTGTATCTGGACGATATTCTGATTTTTTCTGCCAACTTAGAGGAACACCGCCAGCATGTCCGCATGGTTCTTCAGAGACTTCGAGACAATCAACTTTATGCCAAAATGGAGAAATGTCTGTTTGAATGTCAATCTCTTCCTTTCCTAGGATACTTGGTTTCTGGCCAGGGACTACAAATGGACCCAGATAAACTCTCTGCCATCTTAGATTGGCCACGCCCCTCCGGACTCCGTGCTATCCAACGTTTTTTGGGGTTCGCCAATTATTACAGACAATTTATTCCTCATTTTTCCACTATTGTGGCTCCTATCGTGGCTTTAACCAAGAAAAATGCCAATCCTAAGTCCTGGTCCCCTCAAGCGGAAGACGCATTTAAACGGCTCAAGTCTGCCTTTTCTTCTGCTCCCGTGCTCTCCAGACCTGACCCATCTAAACCCTTCCTATTGGAGGTTGATGCCTCCTCAGTGGGAGCTGGAGCGGTCCTTCTACAAAAAAATTCTTCCGTGCATGCTGTTACTTGTGGGTTTTTTTCTAGGACCTTCTCTCCGGCGGAGAGGAACTACTCCATCGGGGATCGAGAACTACTGGCCATTAAATTGGCACTTGAGGAATGGAGGCATCTGCTGGAGGGATCAAAATTTCCAGTTATCATTTACACCGACCACAAGAATCTCTCCTATCTCCAGTCTGCCCAACGGCTGAATCCTCGCCAGGCCAGGTGGTCTTTGTTCTTTGCCCGTTTTAACTTTGAAATTCATTTTCGCCCTGCCGACAAGAACATTAGGGCCGATGCTCTCTCTCGTTCCTCGGATGCTTCGGAAGTAGAGGTCTCTCCGCAACACATCATTCCTCCTGACTGTCTGATCTCCACTTCTCCAGCCTCCATCAGGCAAACTCCTCCAGGGAAGACCTTCGTTTCTCCACGCCAACGTCTCGGGATTCTCAAATGGGGTCACTACTCCCACCTCGCTGGCCATGCGGGCATCAAAAAGTCCTTGCAACTCATCTCTCGCTTCTATTGGTGGCCGACTCTGGAGACGGATGTTGTTGATTTTGTGCGGGCCTGTACTGTCTGTGCCCGGGATAAGACTCCTCGCCAGAAGCCTGCTGGTCTCCTTCACCCTCTGCCTGTCCCCGAACAGCCTTGGTCTCTGATTGGTATGGACTTTATTACAGACTTACCCCCATCCCGTGGCAACACTGTTGTTTGGGTGGTCGTTGATCGATTTTCCAAGATGGCACATTTTGTTCCTCTTCCTGGTCTTCCTTCAGCGCCTCAGTTGGCAAAACAATTTTTTGTACACATTTTTCGTCTTCACGGTTTGCCCACACAGATCGTCTCGGATAGAGGCGTCCAATTCGTGTCAAAATTCTGGAGGGCTCTCTGTAAACAACTCAAGATTAAATTAAACTTCTCTTCTGCTTATCATCCTCAATCCAATGGGCAAGTAGAAAGAA
The DNA here is from genome assembly GCF_029499605.1 of Hyla sarda. Classification (NCBI taxonomy): domain Eukaryota; kingdom Metazoa; phylum Chordata; class Amphibia; order Anura; family Hylidae; genus Hyla; species Hyla sarda. The sequence continues at coordinate 33,910,237 of NC_079190.1, read as the reverse complement.
TTAACCAGGTCCTGGGTGACTATTTACGGCATTTTGTTTCCTCCCGCCAGGATGACTGGGCAGATCTTCTACCATGGGCCGAATTCTCGTACAACTTCAGAGTCTCTGAATCTTCTTCTAAATCCCCATTTTTCGTGGTGTACGGCCGTCACCCTCTTCCCCCCCTCCCTACTCCCTTGCCCTCTGGTTTGCCCGCTGTGGATGAAGTGACTCGTGACCTTTCCACCATATGGAAAGAGACCCAAAATTCTCTTTTACAGGCTTCATCTCGCATGAAAAAGTTTGCCGATAAGAAAAGAAGAGCTCCCCCCATTTTTTCTCCCGGAGACAAGGTATGGCTCTCCGCTATATATGTCCGCTTTCGTGTCCCCAGCTACAAACTGGGACCACGCTATCTTGGTCCTTTCAAAATCTTGTGCCAAATTAATCCTGTCTCTTACAAACTTCTTCTTCCTCCTTCTCTTCGTATTCCTAATGCCTTTCATGTCTCTCTTCTTAAACCACTCATCATCAACCGTTTCTCTCCCAAACTTGTTTCTCCCACTCCTGTTTCCGGTTCCTCTGACATCTTCTCCGTAAAGGAGATACTGGCCTCCAAGACGGTCAGAGGAAAAACATTTTTTTTGGTTGATTGGGAGGGCTGTGGTCCTGAAGAGAGATCCTGGGAACCTGAGGACAACATCCTAGACAAAAGTCTGGTCCTCAGGTTCTCAGGCTCCAAGAAGAGGGGGAGACCCAAGGGGGGGGGTACTGTTACGCCGAGCGCTCCGGGTCCCCGCTCCTCCCCGGAGCGCTCGCAACATCCTCGCTACTGCAGCGCCCCGGTCGGATCCACTGACCGGGTGCGCTGCGATACCGTCTCCAGCCGGGATGCGATTCGCGATCCGGGTGGCGCCCGCTCGCGATGCGCACCCCGGCTCCCGTACCTGACTCGCTCTCCGTCGGTCCTGTCCCGGCGCGCGCGGCCCCGCTCCCTGCGATTTAAAGGGCCACTGCGCCACTGATTGCCGCAGTTGTTCTAATTAGTGTGTTCACCTGTGCACTCCCTATGTATACCTCACTTCCCCTGCACTCCCTCGCCGGATCTTGTTGCCATTGTGCCAGTGAAAGCGTTTCCTTGTGTGTTCCTAGCCTGTGTTCCAGACCTCCTGCCGTTGCCCCTGACTACGATCCTTGCTGCCTGCCCCGACCTTCTGCTACGTCCGACCTTGCTCTTGTCTACTCCCTTGTACCGCGCCTATCTTCAGCAGTCAGAGAGGTTGAGCCGTTGCTAGTGGATACGACCTGGTTACTACCGCCGCTGCAAGACCATCCCGCTTTGCGGCGGGCTCTGGTGAATACCAGTAGTAACTTAGAACCGGTCCACTAGCACGGTCCACGCCAATCCCTCTCTGGCACAGAGGATCCACCTCCTGCCAGCCGAACCGTGACACAAATTAATAATAAAGTGCCATATTCTGCAGTTTACCTGTATCCAGTAGTTAAGGTGTATGCACTTACTACTGAATACAGGTAAACTGCTGAATATTGCACTTTATTATTATTTTGTTTTATTAATTTTTGAACAATAGCGCTGATTATATATATATTTTTTATACTCTAATCTGAAACATGTTCGTATTCACATTCTACAGATGTGTCCCCCCCCCCGCTTTTGTTCACTTTGTGACTGATTTGAAAGGTCATTATTACAATAAAATAATCATACCACCCGGCCAGTATTTTAACGGCACAGCCGGTATTTTGGCCACCCTTTTTATATTAAAAATACCGGCAATGCAATGGCCATTATTTATCCAACTAAACCTTCAACTCCCAAAATGTTGCACCATAACTTATACCAATGTTTCCCAACCAGAGCGCCTCCAGCTGTTGCAAAGCTACAACTCCAAGCATGCCCGGACAGCCGTTGGGTGTTATAGTTTTGCAACAGCTGGAGGCACCCCTGGTTGGGATACAGTGGCCTATACTATATACTACTATATATAGTCCAACAAGCTGGGAATTGTAGTTTTGCAGCAGCTGGAGGCACCCGGGTTGGGAAACACTGACCTATACTATATACTACTATATAGTCCAAAATGCTGGGAGTTGTAGTTAATAACCAACTGCAACTCCAGAATTTAATTTAAAAAAAAAGTGATCAAAACAAAAATGGTTCTCTTAAAAACTACAGATTGGGGCGCAAAAAATGACCCTCATACAGGCCGTATAAAGAGAAATAAAAAAGTTATAGGGGTCAGAATAGGACAAAATTTCCCCCGCATATGTGTATCCAGTGATGTCACGCATATATAATTAATTATGCAAATTAGCATGGACGGTATTTATTTATTTTTTGCAAGAAAAGAGGCGACCCTATATCCAAGTCAATAGCCCTGAGGCATCTGTTTTCACATCCCACATCCCTGCACAGTGTTAGAGTGAAGACAATATACATATAAATCCAATTTTAGAACACTACTGGTTTAGATACACTTCAGCGGTACACGTTCAGCTGCATGATACTGACTGCTGAGCTGCTGTATCTGAGCCTATCATGTATGATACTATCTGCTAAGCGGCTGTATCTAAGTCTTATATGAGTGATACTGTCTGCTGAGCTGCTGTATCTAAGCCTGTCATGTGTGATACTGTTTGCTAAGCTGCTGTATTTAATTCTTATATGTGTGATACTGTCTGCTGTATCTAAGTTTGTCATGGGTGATATTGCCTGCTGTAGCTAAGCCTATCATGTGATCCTGTGATACAAGTGATACTGTCTGTTGCACTACTGTACCCAATCCTATCATGTGCTACCGGCTGCCGAGCTGTGTATCTAAGCATATCATGTGTGATACTTTTTGCTGTGTATCTAAGCCTATCTTTTGTGATACTGTCTTCTGAGCTGTGTATCTAAGCTTATCATGTGTGATACTGTCTTCTGGGATACTAAGCATGTCATGGGTGATATTGCCTGATGTAGCTAAACCTATCATGTGTGATACTGTCTGCTGCACTACTGTATCTAAGCCTATTGTGTCATGCTTGCTGCTGAGCTGTGTATCTTATCCTATCATGTGTGATACTGTCTGCCTATTTGTGTACCTAAGTCTATCATTTGTTATCCTCTCATGGGTGATAGGCTTAACCTCTTCAGGACATAGGGCGTATGGATACGCCCTGCATTCCGAGTCCTTAAGGACCGAGGGCGTATCCATACGCCCGTGGGAAATCCGGCCCCCACCGCTAGCCGGAGGGGCGCCGGAGCCGGATGCCTGCTGAAATCGTTCAGCAGGCATCCCGGCATATCGCCCAGGGGGGTCATTATGTCCCCCCATGTCGGCGATCGCAGCACATCGCTCATCAATTCAGATGAGCGATGCGCTGCGATTCCGTTCCCCGCCGCTCACCGGGCGGGGATCGGAGCCGGATGTCTGCTGATTTCTATCAGCAGACATCCCGGCAGTGTGCCGGAGGAGGTCCGGAGGACCTCCTATACCGGCGATCGCTGCAGGACGCCGGTAACTACTAACCGGCGTTCTGCAGCGGTTCCGGGTCCTCAGGGTCACGTGTGACCCTGTTACCCGGATATAGATGGTGACTGGTGGTGTAGTATACACCACCAATCACCATCCGTACTGTACTGGGGGCTGGCATTGTGGCCACCCCCCTCAGTACAGTTGTGATTGGGTGGCCAAAGTGGCCACACCAATCACAGTGTAATGGGAGGGGATGGTGGGGGGTAGGAGCACGTTGCTCCGTTCTGCCCACCATTCCACAGAGATCTGGTGTGCAGGACGGAGCCCCGTGCTGCCCACCATCCCCTCAGTAAAAAAAAAGTGCCCCTTGCCCCCTTTCTGTGGCCCCTTGGCACAGAAATCCCCAGGGATAGCTTTAGATTTAGGTAGGGACAGGTTAGGGTTAAAAAAAAAAAGTTTTCTTTTTTTTTCTTTTTTCGGCGTACCTCAGTGGGTGTCCGTGGGTCCGTAGCACCTTTAGCTGCGTGACCCCGGCCCTGCTGGGTCGCTGCGGTCTGCCGCCAGCCTTTTTTTTTTTGGCGCAGATCTTTTTTTTTTTCTTTTTTCCCTAAGCGTGTGTGCGGACCCTCTTAGTTATAAAAGAGCGGTCCGCCACCGTTTGTTAAAGCCCACCCGCCGCTGATCAGTCCCGTTGTACTGATCAGCGTTTTTTTTTTGTGGTGCCGGCGCTTTTTTACGCGTTTTCTAGCGCTTTTTTTGCACCCATAGGGTCCGTGCCACCAGTAGCAGGCGTGTACTGTGTGGCCGGACCTTACCTGTGTGTGCGGCGTGCCTCACCGCTGTCAGTGATTTATCACTGATCAGCGTTTTTTTTTGTGGTAAAGGCACTTTTTTCGGTTAACGCGTATTTTTTTTGCACCCATAGGCGGTCCGTGCCACCAGTAGCAGGCGTGTACTGTGTGGACGGACCGTACCTGTGTGTGCAGCCTGTCCCACCGCTGTCGGTGATTTATCACTGATCAGCGTTTTTTTTTTTTGTTCAGGCGGGTGCATTTTTTCCGGGGTTAAGCGTTTTTTTATTTTATTTTTCGGGTTTTTTGTGTGGGGGTCTGAGTACAAGCCACCAGCCACTGTTCTGGGCTGAGTGGCCGGACCCCCCTCTGACTTCTGCACCCCTTGCCGCCACAAGCGCTAATCAGTGCGCACACCACTGATTAGATACACGCTTATTTTTTTGGCGCAGGGTTTTTTTTGCGCTAGAAGTCCCCCCTTTTTTTTTTAAAAGTCCCCTTTTTATTTTATATTTTTTTCTGTTAGGGCGGGTTAGTTTAGTTAGGTTAGGTTAGGGCGGGTTAGGGCGGGTTAGGGAGGTAGTATCGCACCACACCACACGCAGCACACACACCAATAAAGTTTCCCCCCCCCCACACACACACATACCCGTATCCCCATTAGAGTAGGGAAATGGCCCGCAGAGCGTTTTCGGCGGAGGAGGCATATGCCATAATTGCCTCCGACACCGAGAGCGGCTCAGAGGACGATGAAGACCCCACCTTCCTTATTTCATCGTCCTCCTTATCATCTAGTTCTGATGATGAGCCACCAAGGCGGCGGAGACGCCGCCGTGCGGTGCCGCAAACCTCCTCTGCCCTTGACCCTGTGCCCCATGCTAGTATGAGTCCCCCTGGCGCTCATACTAGTGAAGCCCCCCTGCCAAGGTCACTGGTACCTCGTACCGGAGAACTTGTCTGGGCTGAGCCAGCGGACCACGAGCCCGTGATTCCTGAGTTTGTTGGCGACTCAGGAATCAAGATTAACATCGCCGGGTTCACTGAAAAGGACTTTTTCGGTCATTTTTTCAGTGACGACTTTGTTAATCTAATGGTTACACAGACGAATCTGTATGCCCAACAGTTCGTCGCCGCTAACCCGGGCTCACTTTTAGCTAGACCCGGTGGCTGGACTCCAGTCGATGCAGCCGAAATGAGGACCTTTTGGGGCCTTGCGCTGCATATGGGTCTAGTTAAAAAACCCAGTGTCAGGCAATATTGGAGTGGGGACGTCTTTTACCAGACACCCCTCTACAGTATGGCCATGGCACGTTCCCGGTTCGAGGCCATTCGGAGATGTTTGCATTATGCTGATAATGCGGCATGTCCCCCCCGAACTGATCCCGCGTATGACCGCCTGTATAAAATCAGGCCGGTCATCAATCACTTCGGGGCCAGATTTTGGGAGGCCTATGTCCCTGGAAGGGAGGTCGCTATTGATGAGTCGCTCATCAGCTTTAAGGGGAGACTCAGCTTCCGGCAATACATCCCTACCAAGCGAGCGCGGTATGGCGTGAAGATGTATAAACTTTGCGAGAGTACCTCCGGGTACACTTGCAAGTTTATGGTGTATGAGGGACGAGATTCCTGCATTGAACCCCCAGATTGTTCCCCCACTCTGGGTGTTAGCGGGAAAATCGTTTGGGGCCTTTTGCACCCATTGCTAGATAAAGGTTACCACCTTTACGTGGATAACTTTTATACTAGTATCCCTCTCTTCACATCCCTCGCCGCCAGATCCACGCTCGCTTGTGGGACAGTCCAGAAGAATCAAAGAGGCCTTCCTTCCTATCCTCTGCAGACTCCTATCCCCCGGGGTGAGTCCCGTGCCCTCACCCATGATAACCTGTTGTTGGTCCGGTATAAGGACAAGAGGGATGTCCTTATGCTCACCACAATTCATGGGAATGGCAGCACCCCTGTCCCTGTGCGAGGTACCGTGGGACCGGTCCTCAAGCCCGATTGTATTCTGGACTACAATCGGTATATGGGGGGAGTTGATCTTTCTGATCAAGTCCTCAAGCCATATAATGCCATGCGGAAAACAAAGATATGGTACAAAAAAGTTGCGGTCTACATGGTACAGGTTGCCATGTACAACTCTTTTGTACTGTACAAGAACGCTGGCAACACAGGGACATACCTGGAGTTCCAAGAGGAAGTTCTAAAGGCCCTCATCTATGGTGACCGCCAAAGAGCGGGTCAGAGCACCTCTGTAACTTCAGGTCCCCGGATCGTCCCCGGCCAACACTTTCCATGTGTGATCCCCCACACTGGAAAGAAGGGACGATCTCAGAAGAAATGCAGAGTGTCTCGCAAGAGGGGGATTCGGAAGGACACCACCACTCAATGCGACACTTGCCCCGATCATCCGGGCCTCTGCATAGGCTGCTTCAGGGAGTATCACACTTCCATGGAGTACTAAATTTTCCGTCATTTGCCCTAATTTTAATTACCCACAATTCGACTCCAATGTACCAGTCCAGGGTACATTGTCTTCCAAATTTTATACCAAACCCCCCCCCCCCCCCCAAAAAAAAAATAACCTTTTTCTCAATACCCCCAATATCTTTTTTTTTTCTTCCCCCTAAAAAATGGGTCATGGGACACAGAGTCAACAGCATTGGAGGTTTGCAGTTGCCTCAAATGCGCAACGCTCTCTCTCCCCACCTGAGCGGGTTGCGCATTTGAGGTAACAGAATAGGGACGGCCCCACACATCCCCTTCCCAGAATGATGATTCAGAGTATAGGGTTTGGGGCGGGCATCCTTTTTACTTTTGGCTGTACTCTGGGTCATCATTCTGGGAAAATAATTGGCATATCAGTTCTAAAATTGCAATTTTCTTCCCCCCATAGTACACTTCATCCATTCCTGGAAAATAAATGAAGGGAACACCCATCTGTTCCAAATCTCCACTTCACCCTATACACCTTCCCTAGGGGGTGTACTGTTTGTAATAATCTCACATATGGGTGTTCCTTTCTTGTATTTTCCTCTGAATGTATGTAACTGTTAGGTCCGTAACAAACATCCGCCTCAAATGCGAAGAGTTCTCGCTGAGCTCTGTCGTATTTCCAGGCGACAATTCAGAGTCACATGTTAGTTGTTCCCAAAAAGATGAAGCAGAGCATAGGTTGAAAATTGCAATTTTCAAAAGCTACCCTTCATCCATTCCTGGAAAATAAATTTAGGAAACCCCTGTGCGTTAGAAATGTCCTCTTTACCCCTATACCCATTCCTCAGGGTGGGTACTTTCTGTAATGGTGTCACATGTGGGTGTTTCATTTTTGTATTTTCCTCGGAATGTATGTAACCGTCAGCTACTGATATGCCATAGGCCACAAATACAAAGTGACCTCTATGACTTCTGAGCCTTGTTGTGCGCCCGCCCAGCACGTTACCCCATATGTGGATGGATTTTTATAGTCAGGGGAAAAAGCCCTCCAAAATTTGTAACCCAATTCCTCATATTACCCCTTGTGAAAATGTTAAAAATTGGGTAACCCCAGCATTTTAGTGTAAAAAAATCAAATTTTTCAATTTAGGCCCACTTTTCAAAAAACCTGTGAGGTGTAAGAACTCACTGTAACACTGTTACGTTCCCCGAGGGGTCTAGTTTCCAAAATGTAATGCCATGTGGTTTTTTATCTGCTGTCCTGGCACCAAAGGGGCTTCCTAAATGAGGCATGCCCCCAGAGCAAAATTTGCTTCCAAAAAGCCAAAATGTGACTCCTTCTCTTCTGAGACATGTAGTGCGCCAACAGAGCACTTTTTACCCCCATATGGGGTGTTTTCTGAATCGGGAGAAATTGGGCTTCAAATTTTGGGGGGTATTTTCTGCTATTACCCTTTTAAAAAATGTAAAATTTTTGGGAAAACAAGCATTTTAGGTAAAAAATTTTACTTTTTTTTTTACATTTGCAAAAGTCATGAAACCCCTGTGGGGTATTAAGGTTCACTTTACCCCTTGTTATGTTCCCCAAGGGGTCTAGTTTCCAAAATGGTATGCCATGTGTTTATTTTTTGCTGTCCTGGCACCATAGGGGCTTCCTAAATGCGGCATGCCCCCAGAGCAAAATTTGCTTCCAAAAAGCCAAATGTGACTCCTTCTCTTCTGAGACCTGTAGTGCGCCAGCAGAGCACTTTTTACCCACATATGGGGTGTTTTCTGAATCAGGAGAAATTGGACTTCAAATTTTGGGGGGCATTTTCTGCTATTACCCTTTTCAAAAATGTTAAATTTTTGGGAAAACAAGCATTTTAGGTAAAAAAATTTTACTTTTTTTTTACATTTGCAAAAGTCATGAAACCCCTGTGGGGTATTAAGGTTCACTTTACCCCTTGTTATGTTCCCCAAGGGGTCTAGTTTCCAAAATGGTATGCCATGTGTTTTTTTTTTGCTGTCCTGGCACCATAGGGGCTTCCTAAATGCGGCATGCCCCCAGAGCAAAATTTGCTTCCAAAAAGCCAAATGTGACTCCTTCTCTTCTGAGACCTGTAGTGCGCCAGCAGAGCACTTTTTACCCACATATGGGGTGTTTTCTGAATCAGGAGAAATTGGACTTCAAATTTTGGGGGGCATTTTCTGCTATTACCCTTTTCAAAAATGTTAAATTTTTGGGAAAACAAGCATTTTAGGTAAAAAATTTTACTTTTTTTTTACATTTGCAAAAGTCATGAAACCCCTGTGGGGTATTAAGGTTCACTTTACCCCTTGTTATGTTCCCCAAGGGGTCTAGTTTCCAAAATGGTATGCCATGTGTTTTTTTTTTGCTGTCCTGGCACCATAGGGGCTTCCTAAATGCGGCATGCCCCCAGAGCAAAATTTGCTTCCAAAAAGCCAAATGTGACTCCTTCTCTTCTGAGACCTGTAGTGCGCCAGCAGAGCACTTTTTACCCCCATATGGGGTGTTTTCGGAATCGGGAGAAATTGGGCTTCAAATTTTGGGGGGTATTTTCTGCCATTACCCTTTTCAAAAATGTAAAATTTTTGGGAAAACAAGCATTTTAGGTAAAAAATTTTACTTTTTTTTACATTTGCAAAAGTCATGAAACCCCTGTGGGGTATTAAGGTTCACTTTACCCCTTGTTATGTTCCCCAAGGGGTCTAGTTTCCAAAATGGTATGCCATATGTTTTTTTTTTGCTGTCCTGGCACCATAGGGGCTTCCTAAATGCGGCATGCCCCCAAAGCAAAATTTGCTTCCAAAAAGCCAAATGTGACTCCTTCTCTTCTGAGACCTGTAGTGCGCCAGCAGAGCACTTTTTACCCCCATATGGGGTGTTTTCTGAATCGGGAGAAATTGGGCTTCAAATTTTGGGGGGCATTTTCTGCTATTACCCTTTTCAAAAATGTTAAATTTTTGGGAAAACAAGCATTTTAGGTAAAAAATTTTACTTTTTTTTTTACATTTGCAAAAGTCATGAAACCCCTGTGGGGTATTAAGGTTCACTTTACCCCTTGTTATGTTCCCCAAGGGGTCTAGTTTCCAAAATGGTATGCCATGTGTTATTTTTTTGCTGGTTTGACACCCTAGGGGCTTCCTAAAGGTGACATGCCCCCCAAAAACCATTTCAGAAAAATGTTCTCTCCAAAATCCCCTTGTCGCTCCTTCGCTTCTGAGCCCTCTACTGCGCCCGCCGAACAATTAACATAGACATATGAGGTATGTGCTTACTCAAGAGAAATTGGGCTACAAATACAAGTAAAAATTTTCTCCTTTTACCTCTTGCAAAAATTCAAAAATTGGGTCTACAAGAACATGTGAGTGTAAAAAATGAAGATTTTGAATTTTCTCCTTCAGATTGCTGCTATTCCTGTGAAACACCTAAAGGGTTAAAACACTGACTGAATGTCATTTTGAATACTTTGGGGGGTGTAGTTTTTATAATGGGGTCTTTCATGGGGTATTTCTAATATGAAGACCCTTCAAATCCACTTCAAACCTGAACTGGTGTCTGAAAAATAGCGAGTTTGAAAATTTTGTGAAAAATTGGAAAATTGCTGCTGAACTTTGAAGCCCTCTGGTGTCTTCCAAAAGTAAAAACTCATAAATTTTATGATGCAGACATAAAGTAGACATATTGTATATGTGAATAATAAAAAAAAAAAATGGAATATCCATTTTCCTTACAAGCAGAGAGCTTCAAAGTTTGAAAAATGCAAAATTTTCAATTTTTTCATGAAATTTGGGGATTTTTCACCAAGAAAGGATGCAAGTTACCACAAAATTTTACCACTATGTTAAAGTAGAATATGTCACGAAAAAACAATCTCAGAATCAGAATGATAACTAAAAGCATTCCAGAGTTATTAATGTTTAAAGTGACAGTGGTCAGATGTGCAAAAAACGCTCCGGTACTTAAGGCCAAAATGGGCTTGGTCCTGAAGGGGTTAAAGGAGATATGTCATTCCGAAAAACGTATCCCCTATTCGCAATCCCCTATTCACAGAGTGTCCCAGTGGTCGGATCCCTTACAATTTAAAACTTGTCTCTTATCCTGCGGATAGGGGAATCGTTTTTAGGTATGACATACAGTCATGGTCGTAAATGTTGGCACCCCTGAAGTTTTTCAAGAAAATGAAGTATTTCTCACAGAAAAGGATTGCAGTTACACATGTTTTGCTATACACATGTTTATTCCCTTTGTGTGTATTGGAACTAAACCAAAAAAGGGAGGAAAAAAGCAAATTGGACATAATGTCACAAAACTCAAAAAATGGGCTGGACAAAATTATTGGTACCCTTTCAAAATTGTGGAAAAATAAGATTGTTTTAAGCATGTGACGCTCCTTCAACCCCTTAACGACACAGGACGTAAATGTACGTCCTGGTGAGGTGGAACTTAACGCACCAGGACATACCTTTACGTCCTAAGCATAACCACGGGCATCGGAGCGATGCCCGGATCATGCGCGGCAGGTCCCGGCTGTTGATCGCAGCCAGGGACCCGTCAGATGCCGTGATCAATACCGATCACGGCATCTGCAGCATCGCTGCCGATCCGATCATCCAGCACGGCAGCCGGAGGTCCCCTCACCTGCCTACGCTGTCTTCCGGGAGTCTTCTGCTCTGATCTGTCTTCCCGCAGACCAGAGCAGAAGATGACCGTTAATACTGATCAGTGCTATGTCCTATACATAGCACTGAACAGGATTAGCAATCGAGTGATTGCTATAAATAGTCCCCTATGGGGACTATTAAAGTGTAAAAATAAAAGTTAAAAAAGTTAAAAAATAAAGTAAAAAAAATTGGAAAAACCCCCTCCCCCAATAAAAACGTAAATTGCCACATTTTCCCTATTTCACCACCAAAAAGTGTTAAAAAAATATTTGACATACATATTTGGTATTTCCGCATGCGTAAATATCTGAACTATTAAAATAAAATGTTAATGATACCGTACGGTGAACGGCGTGAACGTAAAAAAAAAAGTCCAAAATAGCTGCTTTTTTTATAACATTTTATTCCAAAAATTTTTTATAAAAAATGTATTTAAAGTTTTATATAAGCAAATATGGTATCAATAAAAAGTGCAGATCACGGCGCAAAAAATTAGCCCTCATACCGCCACTTATACGGAAAAATGAAAAAGTTATAGGTCTTCAAAATAGGGGGATCTTAGACGTACTGTCACGTCGAGCGCTCCGGGTCCCGTTGCCTACCTGGAGCGCTCACGGCGTGCTTCTGCTTGCAGCGCTCCGGTCGGCATCGCTGACCGTGAACACTGCTCCCTGGTCTCCGGAGGGGACGCGATCCGAGGCACGGGTCGTGCCCGCCCTCGGATCACGCCCCATGTCACTCTCCTCTCGCCCCCGTCTGCTTCCTCCCGGCGCGCGCGGCCCTGCTCCCTAGGGCGCGCGCGCGCCGGCTTGCTAAAATTTAAAGGGCCAGTGCACCACTAATTGGTGCCTGGCCCAATCACTCCCATTCCTATAAAAACCCACTTCCCCTTCCTCTCCTTGCCGGATCTTGTTGCCTTGTGCCCTGAGAAAGCGTTATAGTGTGTTCCCAAACCTGTGTACCCAGACCTTCTGCTGTTGCCCCTGACTACGAACCTCGCTGCCTGCCCTGACCTTCTGCTACGTCTGACCTCGCCTCTGTCTAGTCCTTGTGTACCGCGCCAGTCTCAGCTGCCAGAGAGGTTGAGTCGCTACTGGGGAACACGACTTGGTAGTTACCGCCGCAGCAAGTCCATCCTGCTTTGCGGCGGGCTCTGGTGAACACCAGTAACTGCTTAGAACCGATTCCAAAGTACGACCCGCGTCATCGCCTCTCTGGTACAGAGGATCCACCTCCAGTGTCCTCACCAGCCGCTAGTCCGGACCCTGACACGTACTAATTTGGTTAAAAAGTTTGTGATTTTTTTTAAGCGCAACAGTAATAGAAAAGTATGTTATCATGGGTATCATTTTAATCGTATTGACCCAAAGAATAAACAACACATGTCACTTTTACCATAAATTGTACGGAGTGAAAACGAAACCTTCCAAAATTAGCAAAATTGCAGTTTTCTTTTTAATTTCCCCACACAAATAGTATTTTTTTGGTTGCGCCATACATTTTATGGTAAAGTGAGTGATGGCATTACAACGGACAACTGGTCGTGCAAAAAACAAGCCCTTATACTAGTCTGTGGATGAAAATATAAAAGAGTTATGATTTTTTGAAGGTAAGGAGGAAAAAATGAAAACGTAAAAATAAAATTTTCTGCGTCCTTAAGGCCAAAATGGGCTGAGTCCTTAAGGGGTTAAACTCACCTGGGGCACGTAACAAGTGTGGGCAATATAAAAATCACACCTGAAAGCAGATAAAAAGGAGAGAAGTTCACTTAGTCTTTGCATTGTGTGTCTGTGTGTGCCAAACTAAGCATGGACAACAGAAAGAGGAGAAGAGAACTGTCTGAGGACTTGAGAACCAAAATTGTTGAAAAATATCAACAATCACAAGGTTACAAGTCCATCTCCAGAGATCTAGATTTGCCTTTGGCCACAGTGCGCAACATTAAAAGTTTGCAACCCATGGCACTGTAGCTAATCTCCCTGGGCGTGGACGGAAGAGAACAATTGATGAAAGGTGTCAACACAGGATAGTCCGGATGGTGGATAAGCAGCCCCAAACAAGTTCCAAAGATATTCAAGCTGTCCTGCAGGCTCAGGGAGCATCAGTGTCAGCGCGAACTATTCGTCGACATTTAAATGAAATGAAATGCTATGGCAGGAGACCCAGGAGGACCCCACTGCTGACACAGACATAAAAAGCAAGACTACATTTTGCCAAAATCCTTCTGGGAAAACATCTTGTGGACAGATGAGACCAAGATAGAGCTTTTTGGTAAAGCACATCATTCTACTGTTTACCGAAAATGGAATGAGGCCTACAAAGAAAAGAACACATAACCTAGAGTGAAATATGGTGGAGGGTCAATGGGGGCTTTGAATGTGTACAAGGCATCATGAAATCTGAGGATTACCAACGGATTTTGGGTCGCACTGTACAGCCCAGTGTCAGAAAGCTGGGTTTGCATCCAAGATCTTGGGTCTTTTCAGCAGGACAATGACCCCAAACATACGTCAAAAAGCCCCCAGAAATGGATGACAACGAAGCACTGGAGAGTTCTGAAGTGGCAGCAATGAGTCCAGATCTAAATCCCATTGAACACCTGTGGAGAGATCTTAAAATTGCTGTTGGGAAAAGGCGCCTTCCAATAAGAGAGACCTGGAGCAGTTTGCAAAGGAAGAGTGGTCCAACATTCCGGCTGAGAGGTGTAAGAAGCTTATTGATGGTTATAGGAAGCCACTGATTTCAGTTATTTTTTCCAAAGGGTGTGCAACCAAATATTAAGTTAAGGGTGCCAATAATTTCCAGCCCATTTTTGGAGTTTGGTGACATTATGTCCAATTTGCTTTTTTTCCTCCCTTTTTTGGTTTAGTTCCAATACACACATAAACATGTGTATAGCAAAACGTGTTACTGCAATCCTTTTCTGTGAGAAATACTTCATTTTCTTGAAAAAATTCAGGGGTGCCAACATTTACGGCCATGACTGTATGTCCTTTCACTAAAGCAGGCAATATTCTTTGTGATACTGTCTGCTGCAATATTGTATCTAATCGTATTGTGTGATATTGTCTGCTGAGCTGTGTATCTAAGCCTGTTATTTGTGATACAGTATGCTGAGCTGTGTATCTAAACCTATCATGTGTGACACTGTCTGCTAAGCTGTGTATCTAAGCCTATCATGAGTGATACTGTCTGCTGAGCTGTTGTCTTTATGTTCAGATCTGTTCCTACACATATGTTTGACATATTTGTGAAACCTATATGCAAAAAAAAAAAACCTTTTTAGTATACAGTATTACATATTTAATGTAAACATCAAACATATTGATATACTTTTGTATATGTTTACATACATTTTTCATTAAAAACAAGAAAAGGATACTTTTTTTTCTTTTTACTACTGGGTGTACTGGGTGTCTTGGTAGGATGGAAGGGGTGAAGGTTGGATTATTTTGATATATTAACGTATACATTTTATACAAATTGAAATGTAAAGCTGTTGTCTACTATTGAATATAATGTCAACACTAATGCAATTTTTTCCAGTGGGACAGAAAAGCATTATAAGCTATAATATTCCATATCATAGGAAGGAAAAAACTACTTAAAAACTACAATACTTTTCTCTACACTTGCTCCATTCAAGCCTTTGGACACATCAAAGGATAGGTTAGACCTTTAAACCAGGGCTCGACAATACCCAGGCGCCAGGTTGACTGAGAATATTGTCCTGGCACCTAGGTTTTCGTCAGCCCTTTTCAGGCGAGCCCAAGGTATGTACTAGGCCTTGGTGCAGGCCTTGAGTCGGCAATTGATACAGGCTGTAGCAATAGAGTACAGATCTCTTAGATCAATGAAATGTTTATGCATTACATAAATCTAATTAAGCAATCAAACCAATAGACTAGGTTTACACTTAAAAAGCTCAGAATCAGTCGCTATGACTGCACAGAAATCGCAGTCCCCATTGACGGCAATGTCTTCTGGCACGGATTCCACCTAAAGAATTTCGTATAGTGTAAAATAGAAAAAGAAGTTACAAAAAAAATATATGGACCGCCATTTATCATTGTGTTTACACTTTTTTTCTGTCTCTACTTGGCACTATTTTGGCGCAAGTGTCCTTTTTTGCGCCTTTTTATGCACCTTTTGGTTTACACATTTCTGCTGATTTTGAGTTGCAATCCACTGATTTTGGCAATACACATGATATGGAAGGGTTTTATGAACTGCGCCTTTTTTGTTAAAAGGCGCAAAACCACCAAAAAGGTGCAAAACCACTAAAAACCTATACCAGCCCAGACTTAGCTTAGCTTTTTGGTGTATGTGAAGAGTGAAATTTCTGAAAATGTGACCTGCACAAAATGTATCAAATGCTCTGTGACCATTTAATATATTTGGTGCTCCTATACATTACCAGCACACAAAAAAGGTGTAGAAAAATGCTTAACTGACACTACAATGATAAATGCCGGCCTATGTTTTTCAAAATATTTAAAAAATCCCCCCTCCCCCCCCCCTCCCAATTAAGAATTCTAATCATTCTAATTTCCGATTTTCTAAAAAATAAAGAAATTTGGTAAACCTCCGGCCCGAAGAAGCGCGTAGTGACGCAAGAAACCCCAGTTGTATCTATCCCGCTTTCCATGTATGTATCTCCGCTGTATGTATATGATCTCCCGAATAAAAAAGTTTTGATCAGTGCTGATGGGTGCAACTTTCCTTTTTCCTATTTTCCAAAAAATGTGGTATCCCCACATGCAAAACTGTCCAAACTATTAGTAAGACTATAGTGGTATATAACGAAGCATAGGGGATAAGTTATAGATTCCAGGGGTCCGACCACTGGGACCCCCCACCGATCTCCTCTACGGGGCCCCGGCAGTGAGCAGGAAGGGGGGGGGGGTTCCATCCCCAGCATGAGACGGTGACTGACACCCATATATCCCATAGAGATACATGGAAGGGGCGTGTCAGCCGCCACGTCATGTGGGGGCTGAACGCTACCTTCATGCGGATGTCCGGAGCCCCGTACAGGAGATCGCGGGGGTCCCAGTGGTTGCCCCTCCTCCCCCCCCCCCCGCAATCTATAACATATCCCCTATGCTTCGAATAGAGGATGAGTTATATACCACAACAGTTTTCCTTTAAATGATCCCATTCCGGATTCCAAACGGTAAACGACATAAATGCAAAAAAAAATTAAAAATCACCAAAATTGCTGATTCTTTGGTAACATCATAAAAAGTGATTGAAAAGTCAATAACATGCAAATAAAGAAGTACCAATAAAAAATACAGCTTAAGGCGCAGAGAGAAAATAATCGCGAGAGTAAATCTACCAATGGCTACCAACTATTTTGGCCGTCTTGTAGATTCAAAACAAATTTCTCAAGCCCTGTTTCCTCTGTACAGTATTTCGACTTACTTTTCATAACCCATGCGACAAATGGCAGAATTTCTAAAAATAATCGCTGGATGTAAAAAAATTCATGTAAAAAGGGAAATAACAAAAAGTTTATTTGAAAATAACAAAAAATATATATATATATATTTATTGGTACCAAAAACTTATATAAAACACACACATATAATAACAAAAAATAATAAAAAAAATATTGAATAATAACAAACAAAAAATATATTAAATAATAAAACACTATATAATAACAAAAAATATATTTATTAATAATAACAAAAAAATTATAATAAAAATTGAAAAGTCAATAACATGCAAATAAAGATGTACCAGTAAAAAAATACAGCTTAAAGGGGTAGTCCAGTGGTGAAAAACGTATCCCCTATCCTAAGGATAGGGGATAAGTTTGAGATTGCGGGGGGTCCGACCGCTGGGGCCCCCTGCGATCTCTTTGTACGGGGCCAGGCTCTCCGGCCAGATAGCGGGTGTCGACCTCCACACGAAGCGGCGGCCGACACGCCCCCTCAATACATCTCTATGGCAGAGCCGGAGATTGCCGAAGGCAGCGCTTCGGCTCTGCCATAGAGTTGTATTGAGGGGGCGTGTCGGCCGCCGCTTCGTGCGGAGGTCGACATGCCCCCTTCCCGCGGGCTGTCGGGGCTCCGTACAGGAGATCGCAGGGGGCCCCAGCGGTCGGACCCCCCCGCGATCTCAAACTTATCCCCTATCCTTAGGATAGGGGATAAGTTGTTCACCACTGGGTTCACCACTGGACTACTCCTTTAAGGCGCAGAGAGAAAATAATCACAAGATTAAATCTACCAATGGCTACCAACTATTTTTTCTACTTACTTTTCATAACCCATGCGACAAATGGCAGAATTTCTAAAAATAATCGCTGGATTCATGTAAAAACGGAAAAAACTAAAAGTTTATTTGAAAAAAAATAAATAAAAAAAAAAATATATATATATATATATATATATATATATATATATATATATATATATATATATATATTGGTACCAAAAACTAATATAAAACACACATATATAATAACAAAAAAATTATAAAAAAAATATATTGAATAATAACAAACAAAAAATATATTAAATAATAAAACACTAAATAAGAACAAAATATATATTTAATAATAAATTATAAATTATAACCAAAAAATTATAATAAAAATATTTTTAATAATAAAAACAAAACAAACAAAAAAAAAAACATTTATTGACAATTTCCGCATGGAGAACTTGATTTATATCTCGGCCCCCCGGCCAATGGAGGATACGTGGTTAGTTTTCTACCATACGATGTTTAATAGACTTCATAGGGCTAACTGGGACCGGCTTAATCTTTCATGAACAATACGCAATAACTCAGCCGTCGCTCTCGCCGCGGGCGCACCTGTGGCAAAAGAACTGTATCTGACAACGGACGGTAAATCACCGTTCAGATTTGGCCCGCGTGAGGTTACATGGCTGCGCCCGGTGACGGACCATCTGTTCGCTATTAAAGTCGTAGATTATTTTCTGCATAGACAGAACGCGGGGAATCGATCCTGAGAGGAGTGCAATTACATTCTATATGTCGGCCTATGTGGAGGTACACAGGTTCAGGCCTGCGAGCAGCAGACTATACGAGAGCATCCTATAAAACATGATGGATGGCACCAGGTGCGCCGCGCAACACCGGTTATTGTATTGCTTCCTATGGAGCAACTGTAATGAATGAATGTTCCCAAATTCTATCCTATAATACACCGCAGAACAAGTCCTAGGCCAGTGTTTTCCAAACAGTGTGCCTCCAGCTGTTTCAAAACTACAACTCCCAGCATTCCCGGACAGCCTTCGGCTGTCCGGGCATGCTGGGAGTTGTAGTTTTGAAACAGCTGGAGGCACACTGTTTGGAAAACACTGGCCTAGGCACCTGCCATCCCTGTCCTGGAGGGAAATGCAAGTAATAATGTTATACCTTCCTGGAAGCAGAGTTCTTCCGTTTACTTTATTATGTGTTTTTGTAAATGTAATTCGCTTTCACGTTTTAAAACTACAATTTCCAGCATGCCCGGACAGCCAAAGGCATGCTGGGAGTTGTAGTTTTGAAACAGCTGGAGGCACACCGTTTGGAAAACACTGTCCTATGCACCCGCCATCCCTGTCCTGAAGGGTAATGCAAGTAATAATGTTATACCTTTTTGGAAGCAGAGTTCTTCCTGTACTTCATGTGTTTTGTAAATGTAATTCGCTTTCACAAGTAAACAGAAACCTATGAGAAGGCTTAAAGGGGTACTCCACTGGAAAACATTTTCTTTTAAATCAACTGGTGCCAAAAAGTTGAACAGATTTGTAAATGACTTCTATTAAAAAATCCCAATCCTTCCAGTACTTTTTGGATGATGTATACTACATAGGAAGTTCTTTTCTTTTTGAATTTCCTTTCTGTCTGACCACAGTGCTCTCTGCTGACACCTCTGTCCAATTTAGGAATTGTCCAAAGAAAGAGAGGTTTGCTATGGGGATTTGCTCCTACTCTGGACAGTTCCCAAAATGGACAGAGGTGTCAGTAGAGAGCACTGTGGTCAGACAGAAAGGAAATTCAAAAAAGAAAAGGACTTCCTCTGTAGTATACAGTAGCTGATAAGTACTGAAAGGATTGGGGTTTTTTAAGAAGTAATTTTACAAATCTGTTTAAAGGGGTTATGCAGGAAAAAAAACTTTTTATATATATCAACTGGCTCCAGAAAGTTAAACAGATTTGTATATTACTTCTATTAAAAAATCTTAATCCTTTCAGTACTTATGAGCTGCTGAAGTTGAGTTGTTCTTTCCTGTCTAAGTGCTCTCTGATGACACGTGTCCCGGGAACTGTCCAGTTTAGAAGCAAATCCCCATAGCAAACCTCTTCTACTCTGTGCAGTTCCCGAGACAAGCAGAGATGTCAGCAGAGAGCACTGCTGCCAGACAGAAAACAACAACTCAACTTCAGCAGCTGATCATTTTTGAAAGGATTCGGATTTTTTAATAGAAGTAATTTACAAATCTGTTTAACTTTCTGGAGCCAGTTGATATAAAACATTTTTTTTCCTGGAATACCCCTTTAACTTTCTGGCACCAGTTGATTTAAAAGAAAATGTTTTCCAGTGGAGAACCCCTTTAAAGCGCACCTGTCATGAGGTTTGGGGCATATAACCTAACCACAGTGGGGGGGGAGGGAGATTAATCAAGACCTGTGTGAAGGAAAAGTTGACCAGTTGTCCAAAGCAACCTATCAGATCGCTACTTTCATTTTTTTGAAAATGCCTCTGAAAAATAAAAGAAGCGATCTGATTGGTTGCTGGTCAACTTCTCCTTAGCACAGGTCTTGATGAATCTCCCGCAGTGTGTATGGTGTGTAGAATATGTCTTCAGTCTTACTTTTATCCCTCTTATTACGGCTTTTATTAGCTCAAAAAAACACTTTTATATGCAGCCACTGACAGTCGTATAGGCGTGAACAGGGGTTCACTATGCCCAGCGGCCACCACGCAAGCACTGGGACCGCTGTGTGATTGACACCTAGGTCCTAGCGCATGCACCCCTTATCTTTTATATGTGAGCACCGACCGACATTACAGAGTGAGGCCTCTGTCTGACACCTCCGTGCGCCCGAGCAATTCTGGAGGCAGAGAGTGTGCCCCCTAGGGAATGCAGAAGCGTCCAGCGCATCTCCTGCACGGGAAGAAGTAAGGCTGGGTTCACACCACGTTTTGTTAAATACGGTTCCCGTATACGGCTGGGAGGAGGGGGCAGGGCTTAATTGCGGCGCCCGCACTCAGCCGTATTCGGCAACCGTATTTCATGCATGTCTATGAGCCGACCGGAGTGAACCGCAGCCTCCGGTCAGCTTCGTTTTCGGCCGTATGCGGTTTCCCGACTGTAGGCAAAAACGCGGTCGACCACATTTTTGCCTGCGGTCGGGAAACCGCATACGGCCGAAAACAAAGCCGACCGGAGGCTGCGGTTCACTCCTATCGGCTCATAGACGTGCATTAAATACTGTTCCCAAATACGGCTGAGTGCAGGCGCCGCGATTAAGCCCTGCCCCCTCCTCCCAGCCGTATACGGGAGCCGTATTTAACAAAACGTGGTGTGAACCCAGCCTAAGGCTGCATTCACATCTCGTTTTTGCAATACGATTCCTGTATTCGGTTTCATTGGAAAAAACGTATCGAACGGTATTGCAAACCGTATATATAGACATTTCATTGTAAACCATATGCCAACCGTAGCATCAGGTTGTGGACGTATTGCATCATTTACGGTTTTATAAGTTTTTTAACAGTACACCAAACCTTAGTCTACTACGGTTTTGTGTCCCGGTCAAAAACCGTATCCAACCTGTATACGGTTATTTTAAAATGGAATTCTATGGTAACCGTATGTAACCGTATGTGCATACGGTTACATCCGGTTTGCACAATACGGTTTTAAATTTTTATTTTTTTTTGGGGAAATTCAATAAAAAGAACTTTATTTAAAATGTTGACAAACATAAAACCGTATCCGTTTTTTTTCAAGGAAAACGTATTAAAATGTATGCAAACGGACATCCGTTTTCAAACCGTATATGGTTTAAAAACGTCAGGAGGCATATATGGTTGCATACGTTTCGGTCCGGTTTGGAGACATACGTTTTTTGTACAGAAACGGGATACGTGACCCGTATTGCAAAAACGAGATGGGAATGCAGCCTAAGAGCAGAAGGACGGGCACTGTCCGGGCACACAGACAGTTGAAGTGAGCGCTCGTGCTCTGTAAAGAAATGTCGGTCGGCGCTCACATATGAAAGATAAGGGGCGCATGCGCTAGGACCTATGTGTCAATCACACAGCGGTCCCAGGGCTGGTGTACAGTGGTGGCCGCGGGGCAAAGTGAACCCCTGGCCATACCTATCCGACTGTCACTGGCTGCATATAAAAGTGTATTTTGAGCTAATAAAAGCCGTAATAAGAGGGATAAAAGTAAGACTAGAGACATATTTCACACACCATACACACACTGTGGTTATATGCTCCAAACCTCATGACAGTTATGCTTTAAAGGGGTACTCTGACCCTAGATATCTTATCCCCTATACAGTGATCCCTCAACTTACAATGGCCTCAACATACAATAGTTTCATCATACAATGGTCTTTTCTGGACCATCGTAAGTTGAAACCAGACTCAACATACAATGTATGGACAGTCCAGATCTGTGAAACGTGTAAATGGCTGGAAGAACCGACCAATCAAAATGGGCATTCACTGGTAAAACCCCTGTATTACTGAAGCGTATGCACTGACTGGTGTCTGGTAGCGCCCCCTACAGTAGAGGGAGGTATTACATGTTCTGTACACTTTACCTGTACCAGGGTTAGCTGCTCCTTTGGACACCAGGTGGGGGCGACTCCATTACTTTTTTACTTACAGGACCCTGAAGAAGCTCCTGTCCTCTACATAGACCAGTGTTTTCCAAGCAGGGGGGCCCCAGCTGTTGCAAAACTACAACTCCCAGCATGCCCGGACAGCCTTTGGCTGTCCGGGCATGCTGGGAATTGTAGTTTTGCAACAGCTGGAGGCTCCATGCTTGGGAAACACTGACATAGACAGTGATTTACAGCTCCAGCAGATCTTTATTACTCTTATATATAACGATTTGCTTTATCTATATTTGTTATCTACTTATTTTTCTTTAATCCTCACTTTTTCCTATTTTCGGATGACATTTTGGTGCCTTTAGAACCAATTACCAGGTTTCCATAGAGTTCTGGTCTCAACATACAATGGTTTCAATATACAATGGTCGTCCCGGAACCAATTAATATTGTAACTTGAGGGAATACTGTATAGTGAATAAGATGTTTGATCGCAGGGGATCCCACGTTCTCCGATCTTTGGGCCGCCACGCCAGCGTTCTGAACATTTATGTTTTGAACACCGGGTTGGGGGCTTCCGTGTTCGTGACGTCACCACAGCCGTCACCTCCCCATCATTCATATCTATGGGTGGTGGCGTAACAGCTGCGGTCACCTGTCATTCAGCACAGAGCTGAGTTTGCTCCGTGCAACGGATGACTGGGGCGCCACCTCAGAGATTGCGGGGGTCCCAGCAGGATCAGACATCTTATGCCATATCCTCTGAATAGGGGATAAGATGTCTAGGGGCAGAGTACCCCTTTAACTTGATCCTGGGATTGTAGTATCTGTAACGCTTTGTTCACCTAGTGGAATGTGCGCCCGGAAATGACATTCTGCACAGCAATGCATTCCCAAGCAGATTCCGCAGAAAGAATTGAAATGTCAATTCTTTCTGCGGAAGCTAGAAATGGAATCGCTGCGGCATATGATTCCGCCACGGAAATTCTGCCATGTGCACGATGAATCAGAATCCCATTGAAAACAGCAGGACTGTTTGAACGTGTGAACGTGGTCTAATGGAAACTGCAGCTGCAAAGGTTGGGGGGAGGGGGGGATAGGCATGTTTGACACGAGTCTCCTGTCACAATGGAGCCAAGGGAATGGATTATTCCTGTGCGTTTTAGCAAGGATTTGCCACTGTGCTAGTGCTTCCGTTAGACTTATCCATTGGCATCCTGCAGAAAATGGAATGCCAACGTGTACTGTAACTGATGCCATTCATTTTAATAGCCCAAAGGCGACTCCTTTTGGGACATATGCGCTAATTTCAGAGAACTGAAAAGCGTGAACTGCTGTGTTTTCCAGTCCTAAAATAGCGCATATGTCCCGGAAGGAGACACGTTTGGGCCATTAAATGGTTACTCCATTGGCCAGCATACGGAACTAAATGTTCTGAACGATGTGTTCGCGCTGCGGGGGTCGTCCACGCCCCTCGTGACGTCATGGCCACGCTCCCTCCATTCAAGTCTATGGGAGGGGGCGTGACAGCCGACCAAGGGGGAGATTCATTAAAACCTGTCCAGTGAACCAGGGGAGAATAGTGAGAGAAAAAAAAGACTGCAAGCGCCATCTTTTTCTGCTGCTACCCCCGCTACAAAAAACAGCGCCCGGCATCCCCAATGACTATAATGCAGGGGCCTCAAACTCAAATTATCTGGGGGCCACTGGAGGTAGGCTGGGCCGCATGCGCCCCTCACATATAATGCCCCCATCATGCGCCCCTCACATATAATCACATATACCCCCATCAAGCGCCCCTCACATATAATGTCCCCATCATGCGCCCCTCACATATAATCACATATACCCCCATCATGCGCCCCTCACATATAATCACATATACCTCCATCATGTGCCCCTCACATATAATGCCCCCATCATGCGCCCCTCACATATAATCACATATACCCCCATCATGCGCCCCTCACATATAATCACATATACCTCCAGCATGTGCCCCTCACATATAATGCCCCCATCATTCGCCCCTCACATATAATACCCCCATCATGCACCCCTCACATATAATCACATATACCTCCAGCATGTGCCCTTCACATATAATGCCCCCATCATTCGCCCCTCACATATAATACCCCCATCATGCGCCCCTCATCATCCACCAGCAAAAAAAAACAGCAGCAGTAGCACCCCCATCATCCACCAGCAACACCCCCCCCCCCCCCCATTCCTCCCCCTGCGGTAGTCGCCTGAACTGACAGATGATGGGGGTGCTACTGCTTGCATTAGGTAGGAAGCAGTTTCCCCACATTAGGTAGCCTTAGCACAGATTCCCTACATTACGTCAGTTTAGTGATGGGAAAAGACTGGTTTCCCCATCAAAAACCAAACCCCCCAAAAGTTGCAAAATTGTAGTTTTCTTATAAAAACATTTTTTGGTTTTATGGTACATGAAAAACAAGCCCTCACATGGGTCTGTAGGTGAAAAAAATAAGAGTTATGGATTTTAAAAGGAGGGTGAGATTTATTAAAACCTGTCCAGTGAACCAGGGGAGAATAGTGAGAGAAAAAAAAGACTGCAAGCGCCATCTTTTTCTTCTGCTACCCCCGCTACAAAAAACAGCGTCAGATGTCCCCAATGACTATAATGCAGGGGCCTCAAACTCAAATTATCTGGGGGCCACTGGAGGTAGGCTGGGCCGCATGCGCCCCTCACATATACCCCCATCATGCACCCCTCACATATAATCACATATACCCCCATCATGCGCCCCTCACATATAATCACATATACCCCCATCATGCGCCCCTCACATATAATGCCCCCATCATGCACCCCTCACATATAATGCCCACATCATGTGCCCCTCACATATAATACCCCCATCATGCACCCCTCACATATAATGCCCCCATCATGCGCCCCTCATCATCCACCAGCAAAAACCCCCAGCAGCAGTAGCACCCCCATCATCCACCAGCAGATAGGCTGGAGATAGGCTGGGCCACATGCGCCCCTCACATATACCCCCATCATGCGCCCCTCACATATAATCACATATACCCCCATCATGCGCCCCTCACATATAATCACATATACCCCCATCATGCGCCCCTCACATATAATCACATATACCCCCATCATGTGCCCCTCACATATAATCACATATACCCCCATCATGCGCCCCTCACATATAATCACATATACCCCCATCATGCGCCCCTCACATATAATCACATATACCCCCATCATGTGCCCCTCACATATAATGCCCCCATCATGCACCCCTCACATATAATGCCCCCATCATGCGCCCCTCACATATAATGCCCCCATCATGCGCCCCTCATATATAATGCCCCCATCATGCACCCCTCACATATAATGCCCCCATCATGCGCCCCTCATATATAATGCCCCCATCATGCACCCCTCACATATAATGCCCCCATCATGCACCCCTCACATATAATGCCCCCATCATGCGCCCCTCACATATAATCACATATACCCCCATCATGCGCCCCTCACATATAATCACATATACCCCCATCATGCGCCCCTCACATATAATCACATATACCCCCATCATGTGCCCCTCACATATAATGCCCCCATCATGCACCCCTCACATATAATGCCCCCATCATGCGCCCCTCACATATAATGCCCCCATCATGCGCCCCTCATATATAATGCCCCCATCATGCACCCCTCACATATAATGCCCCCATCATGCGCCCCTCATATATAATGCCCCCATCATGCACCCCTCACATATAATGCCCCCATCATGCACCCCTCACATATAATGCCCCCATCATGCGCCCCTCATATATAATGCCCCCATCATGCGCCCCTCATATATAATGCCCCCATCATGCACCCCTCACATATAATGCCCCCATCATGCACCCCTCACATATAATGCCCCCATCATGCGCCCCTCACATATAATCACATATACCCCCATCATGCGCCCCTCACATATAATCACATATACCCCCATCATGCGCCCCTCACATATAATCACATACACCCCCATCATGCGCCCCTCACATATAATGCCCCCATCATGCACCCCTCACATACACCCTTAGGTAGCCTTAGGTAGCCTTAGCACAGATTCCCTACATTACGTCACTCACTGCAGGCAGATGTAAGTAGTAGTTTAGTGATGGGAAAAGAC
Organism: Hyla sarda; assembly: GCF_029499605.1. NCBI lineage: Eukaryota > Metazoa > Chordata > Amphibia > Anura > Hylidae > Hyla > Hyla sarda. Next base: position 33,883,867 of record NC_079190.1, on the reverse strand, counting down.
TGGTTTCCCCATCAAAGACCAAACCCCCCAAAAGTTGCAAAATTGTAGTTTTCTTATAAATTTGCACTGGCAAAAATACATTTTGGGGTTTTAAGGTTCATGAAAAACAAGCCCTCACATGTGTCTGTAGGTGAAAAAAATAAGAGTTATGGATTTTAAAAGGAGGGTAGGGAAAAAACTAAATTGCCCTGGCTCTTAAAGGGGTACTCCAGCGGATAAGCTGTCTTATCACAGGGAGGGGGCAGGGGGTCCCGTTGCTGGGGAAGCATGCGATCTCAGCTGTAGTATCCCAGTCATGTGGTGTACGGAGCGAACTTTGCTGCGTGCCGGATGACTGGCGACTACTACCGCCACGCCCCCTCTATTCATGTCTATGGGAGAAGGCGAGATGGCTATGTACTCGCCGCCACGCCCCCTCTATTCATGTCTATGGGAGAAGGCGTGATGGCTATGTACTCGCCGCCACGCCCCCTCTATTCATGTCTATGGGAGAAGGCGTGATGGCTATGTACTCGCCGTCATGCCCCCTCTATTCATGTCTATGGGAGAAGGCGTGATGGCTATGTACTCGCCGTCATGCCCCCTCTATTCATGTCTATGGGAGAAGGCGTGATGGCTATGTACTCGCCGTCATGCCCCCTCTATTCATGTCTATGGGAGAAGGCGTGATGGCTATGTACTCGCCGTAACGCCCCCTCTATTCATGTCTATGGGAGAAGGCGTGATGGCTATGTACTCGCCGTCACGCCCCCTCTATTCATGTGTATGGGAGAAGGCGTGATGGCTATGTACTCGCCGCCACGCCCCCTCTATTCATGTCTATGGGAGAAGGCGTGATGGCTATGTACTCGCCGTAACGCCCCCTCTATTCATGTCTATGGGAGAAGGCGTGATGGCTATGTACTCGCCGTCACGCCCCCTCTATTCATGTGTATGGGAGAAGGCGTGATGGCTATGTACTCGCCGTCATGCCCCCTCTATTCATGTCTATGGGAGAAGGCGTGATGGCTACGTACTCGCCGTCATGCCCCCTCTATTCATGTCTATGGGAGAAGGCGTGATGGCTATGTACTCGCCGTAACGCCCCCTCTATTCATGTCTATGGGAGAAGGCGTGATGGCTATGTACTCGCCGTCACGCCCCCTCTATTCATGTGTATGGGAGAAGGCGTGATGGCTATGTACTCGCCGCCACGCCCCCTCTATTCATGTCTATGGGAGAAGGCGTGATGGCTATGTACTCGCCGTAACACCCCTCTATTCATGTCTATGGGAGAAGGCGTGATGGCTATGTACTCGCCGTCAGGCCCCCTCTATTCATGTGTATGGGAGAAGGCGTGATGGCTATGTACTCGCCGCCACGCCCCCTCTATTCATGTCTATGGGAGAAGGCGTGATGGCTATGTACTCGCCGTCATGCCCCCTCTATTCATGTCTATGGGAGAAGGCGTGATGGCTATGTACTCGCCGTCACGCCCCTTCTATTCATGTGTATGGGAGAAGGCGTGATGGCTATGTACTCGCCGTCATGCCCCCTCTATTCATGTCTATGGGAGAAGGCGTGATGGCTATGTACTCGCCGCCACGCCCCCTCTATTCATGTCTATGGGAGAAGGCGTGATGGCTATGTACTCGCCGCCACGCCCCCTCTATTCATGTCTATGGGAGAAGGCGTGATGGCTATGTACTCGCCGTCATGCCCCCTCTATTCATGTCTATGGGAGAAGGCGTGATGGCTATGTACTCGCCGTCATGCCCCCTCTATTCATGTCTATGGGAGAAGGCGTGATGGCTATGTACTCGCCGTCACGCCCCCTCTATTCATGTCTATGGGAGAAGGCGTGATGGCTATGTACTCGCCGTAACGCCCCCTCTATTCATGTCTATGGGAGAAGGCGTGATGGCTATGTACTCGCCGTCATGCCCCCTCTATTCATGTCTATGGGAGAAGGCGTGATGGCTATGTACTCGCCGTAACGCCCCCTCTATTCATGTCTATGGGAGAAGGCGTGATGGCTATGTACTCGCCGTCACGCCCCCTCTATTCATGTGTATGGGAGAAGGCGTGATGGCTATGTACTCGCCGCCACGCCCCCTCTATTCATGTCTATGGGAGAAGGCGTGATGGCTATGTACTCGCCGTAACGCCCCCTCTATTCATGTCTATGGGAGAAGGCGTGATGGCTATGTACTCGCCGTCACGCCCCCTCTATTCATGTGTATGGGAGAAGGCGTGATGGCTATGTACTCGCCGTCATGCCCCCTCTATTCATGTCTATGGGAGAAGGCGTGATGGCTATGTACTCGCCGTCATGCCCCCTCTATTCATGTCTATGGGAGAAGGCGTGATGGCTATGTACTCGCCGTAACGCCCCCTCTATTCATGTCTATGGGAGAAGGCGTGATGGCTATGTACTCGCCGTCACGCCCCCTCTATTCCTGTGTATGGGAGAAGGCGTGATGGCTATGTACTCGCCGCCACGCCCCCTCTATTCATGTCTATGGGAGAAGGCGTGATGGCTATGTACTCGCCGTAACGCCCCCTCTATTCATGTCTATGGGAGAAGGCGTGATGGCTATGTACTCGCCGTCACGCCCCCTCTATTCATGTGTATGGGAGAAGGTGTGATGGCTATGTACTCGCCGCCACGCCCCCTCTATTCATGTCTATGGGAGAAGGCGTGATGGCTATGTACTCGCCGTCATGCCCCCTCTATTCATGTCTATGGGAGAAGGCGTGATGGCTATGTACTCGCCGTCATGCCCCCTCTATTCATGTCTATGGGAGAAGGCGTGATGGCTATGTACTCGCCGTCACGCCCCCTCTATTCATGTCTATGGGAGAAGGCGTGATGGCTATGTACTCGCCGTCATGCCCCCTCTATTCATGTCTATGGGAGAAGGCGTGATGGCTATGTACTCGCCGTAACGCCCCCTCTATTCATGTCTATGGGAGAAGGCGTGATGGCTATGTACTCGCCGTCACGCCCCCTCTATTCATGTCTATGGGAGAAGGCGTGATGGCTATGTACTCGCCGCCACGCCCCCTCTATTCATGTCTATGGGAGAAGGCGTGATGGCTATGTACTCGCCGTCATGCCCCCTCTATTCATGTCTATGGGAGAAGGCGTGATGGCTATGTACTCGCCGTAACGCCCCCTCTATTCATGTCTATGGGAGAAGGCGTGATGGCTATGTACTCGCCGTCACGCCCCCTCTATTCATGTGTATGGGAGAAGGCGTGATGGCTATGTACTCGCCGTCACGCCCCCTCCATAGACATAAAGCACCAAGCTTCCGTGTTCCAGACGTCGCCACTGCCGACCCGTAGATCGCGGGGGGGCCCCAATGGCGGGACCCGCATGATCACACATCTTATCCCCTATTCTTTGGATAGGGGATAAGATGTTTTTCGCCAGTGTACCCCTTTAAGGCCAAACTGGGCTATGTCTGTAACTGCTTTTTCTGATTTCACTAAAAAATCTTATACATATATATACACAAACATTTATATAAAACAAACAAACATATTTGGTATTGCCCTGTGCAGAAATGCTCAAACTATTAAGTGATAATGTAAATGATCACGAGGAGAATATGGTGTAAACATTTGGCTTTGTAGAAGAAATGGCTCAGCCAGAAGGTAAATATTGTCCGAATATATCGGCAGGTGTGACTGGAGGCCAACACCGGTACAAACACCGGAACCTCATCGGCCGCAGCGCATGTCACAACACAGGCCCCGCCCACTGCCCCACGTCCCCGCCCTGTCACGCTGGAAAAGCGGCAACTACCTTACATTGGAGCACGTGGCCTGCTCGAGTGACGTGTTGATCTAGGGGCGGGGCCGCCGAGGGGCATGCATTGATCATACGGATGTCGTCGCTGTCGATCTTGGGCTCTGCTCGTCACGTGAGTGCTTCTTATTAACCCCTGCCGTACTAAATCCCGGAGTTTGCGGTTACAGTTTGTAGAGACGCGGTGTGTGTGCGGGGGGCTATGCGCGGTGCTGATTCTGTATGAGATGAAGTAATGTGAGGGGGAGAGCAAAGAGCTGCTGCAGCGTCCAGCGTGTCCTGAACATGGCGGAAAATTATATAAATAGAAATAACATTAGTAGTCTACCCCATATAATACCCCTCCTGTACATGACACCCCATGTAATACCCTTCCTGTACATGACACCCCATATAATACCCCCTCCTGTACATGACACCCCATATAATACCCCTCCTGTACATGACACCCCATATAATACCCCCTCCTGTACATGACACCCCATGTAATACCCCTCCTGTACATGACACCCCATGTAATACCCCTCCTGTACATGACACCCCATATAATACCCCCTCCTGTACATGACACCCCATATAATACCCCCTCCTGTACATGACACCCCATGTAATACCCCTCCTGTACATGACACCCCATGTAATACCCCTCCTGTACATGACACCCCATATAATACCCCCTCCTGTACATGACACCCCATATAATACCCCTCCTGTACATGACACCCCATATAATACCCCTCCTGTACATGACACCCCATGTAATACCCCTCCTGTACATGACACCCCATATAATACCCCTCCTGTACAGGACACCCCATGTAATACCCCTCCTGTACAGGACACCCCATGTAATACCCCTCCTGTACATGACACCCCATATAATACCCCCTCCTGTACATGACACCCCATGTAATACCCCCTCCTGTACATGACACCCCATATAATTCCCCCTCCTGTACATGACACCCCATATAATACCCCCTCCTGTACATGACACCCCATATAATACCCCTCCTGTACATGACACCCCATATAATACCCCCTCCTGTACATGACACACCATATAATACCCCTCCTGTACATGACACCCCATATAATACCCCCTCCTGTACATGACACCCCATATAATACCCCTCCTGTACATGACACCCCATATAATACCCCTCCTGTACATGACACCCCATATAATACCCCTCCTGTACATGACACCTCATATAATACCCCCTCCTGTACATGACACCCCATATAATACCCCTCCTGTACATGACACCCCATATAATACCCCTCCTGTACATGACACCCCATATAATACCCCCTCCTGTACATTACACCCCATGTAATACCCCCTCCTGTACATGACACCCCATATAATACCCCTCCTGTACAGGACACCCCATATAATTCCCCCTCCTGTACATGACACCCCATATAATACCCCTCCTGTACATGACACCTCATATAATACCCCCTCCTGTACATGACACCCATATAATACCCCTCCTGTACATGACACCCCATATAATACCCCTCCTGTACATGACACCCCATATAATACCCCCTCCTGTACATTACACCCCATGTAATACCCCCTCCTGTACATGACACCCCATGTAATACCCCTCCTGTACAGGACACCCCATATAATTCCCCCTCCTGTACATGACACCCCATATAATACCCCTCCTGTACAGGACACCCCATATAATACCCCTCCTGTACATGACACCTCATATAATACCCCTCCTGTACAGGACACCCCATATAATACCCCTCCTGTACATGACACCCCATATAATACCCCTCCTGTACATGACACCCCATATAATACCCCTCCTGTACATGACACCTCATATAATACCCCCTCCTGTACATGACACCCCATATAATACCCCCTCCTGTACATGACACCCTATATAATACCCCTCCTGTACATGACACCTCATATAATACCCCTCCTGTACATGACACCCCATATAATACCCCCTCCTGTACATGACACCCTATATAATACCCCTCCTGTACATGACACCTCATGTAATACCCCCTCCTGTACATGACACCCCATGTAATACCCCCTCCTGTACATGACACCCCATATAATACCCCTCCTGTACATTACACCCCATATAATACCCCCTCCTGTACATGACACCCCATATAATACCCCTCCTGTACATGACACCCCATATAATACCCCCTCCTGTACATGACACCCTATATAATACCCCTCCTGTACATGACACCTCATGTAATACCCCCTCCTGTACATGACACCCCATGTAATACCCCCTCCTGTACATGACACCCCATATAATACCCCTCCTGTACATGACACCTCATATAATACCCCTCCTGTACATGACACCCCATATAATACCCCTCCTGTACATGACACCCCATATAATACCCCTCCTGTACATGACACCCCATATAATACCCCCTCCTGTACATGACACCCCATATAATACCCCTCCTGTACATGACACCCCATATAATACCCCTCCTGTACATGACACCCCATATAATACCCCCTCCTGTACATGGCACCCCATATAATACCCCCTCCTGTACATGACACCCCATATATTACCCCTCCTGTACATGACACCCCATGTAATACCCCCTCCTGTACATGACACCCCATGTAATACCCCCTCCTGTACATGACACCCAATGTAATACCCCCTCCTGTACATGACACCTCATATAATACCCCTCCTGTGCAGGACACCCCATATAATACCCCCTCCTGTACATGACACCCCATATAATACCCCTCCTGTACATGACACCCCATGTAATACCCCTCCTGTACATGACACCCCATGTAATACCCCTCCTGTACATGACACCCATATAATACCCCTCCTGTACATGACACCCCATATAATACCCCCTCCTGTACATGACACCCCATGTAATACCCCCTCCTGTACATGACACCCCATGTAATACCCCTCCTGTACATGACACCCCATATAATACCCCCTCCTGTACATGACACCCTATATAATACCCCTCCTGTACATGACACCTCATATAATACCCCCTCCTGTACATGACACCCCATATAATACCCCCTCCTGTACATGACACCCCATATAATACCCCCTCCTGTACATGACACCCCATGTAATACCCCCTCCTGTACATGACACCCCATGTAATACCCCTCCTGTACATGACACCCCATGTAATACCCCTCCTGTACATGACACCCCATATAATACCCCCTCCTGTACATGACACCCCATATAATACCCCTCCTGTACATGACACCCCATATAATACCCCCTCCTGTACATGACACCCCATATAATACCCCCTCCTGTACATGACACCCCATGTAATACCCCCTCCTGTACATGACACCCAATGTAATACCCCTCCTGTACATGTCCCCCCATGTAATACCCCTCCTGTACATGTCCCCCCATGTAATACCCCTCCTGTACATGACACCCCATGTAATACCCCTCCTGTACATGACACCCCATGTAATACCCCCTCCTGTACATGACACCCATATAATACCCCCTCCTGTACATGACACCCCATATAATACCCCTCCTGTACATGACACCCCGTATAATACCCCTCCTGTACATGACACCCCGTATAATACCCCTCCTGTACATTACACCCCATATAATACCCCCTCCTGTACATGACACCCCATGTAATACCCCTCCTGTACATGACACCCCATGTAATACCCCTCCTGTACATGACACCCCATGTAATACCCCCTCCTGTACATGACACCCCATATAATACCCCCTCCTGTACATGACACCCCATATAATACCCCTCCTGTACATGACACCCCATGTAATACCCCCTCCTGTACATGACACCCGATGTAATACCCCTCCTGTACATGACACCCCATATAATACCCCCTCCTGTACAGGACACCCCATATAATACCCCTCCTGTACAGGACACCCCGTATAATACCCCTCCTGTACATTACACCCCATATAATACCCCCTCCTGTACATGACACCCCATGTAATACCCCTCCTGTACATGACACCCCATGTAATACCCCTCCTGTACATGACACCCCATGTAATACCCCTCCTGTACATGACACCCCATGTAATACCCCTCCTGTACATGACACCCCATATAATACCCCCTCCTGTACATGACACCCCATATAATACCCCCTCCTGTACATGACACCCCATATAATACCCCTCCTGTACATGACACCCCATGTAATACCCCCTCCTGTACATGACACCCGATGTAATACCCCTCCTGTACATGACACCCCATATAATACCCCCTCCTGTACAGGACACCCCATATAATACCCCTCCTGTGCAGGACACCCCATATAATACCCCTCCTGTACATGACACCCCATGTAATACCCCTCCTGTACATGACACCCCATGTAATACCCCCTCCTGTACATGAAACCCCATATAATACCCCTCCTGTACATGACACACCATATAATACCCCCTCCTGTACATGACACCCCATGTAATACCCCTCCTGTACATGACACCCCATATAATACCCCCTCCTGTACATGACACCCCATATAATACCCCCTCCTGTACATGACACCCCATATAATACCCCCTCCTGTACATGACACCCCATATAATACCCCCTCCTGTACATGACACCCCATATAATACCCCCTCCTGTACATGACACCCCATATAATACCCCTCCTGTACATGACACCCCATGTAATACCCCCTCCTGTACATGACACCCGATGTAATACCCCTCCTGTACATGACACCCCATATAATACCCCCTCCTGTACAGGACACCCCATATAATACCCCCTCCTGTACATGACACCCCATATAATACCCCTCCTGTACATGACACCCCATATAATACCCCTCCTGTACATGACACACCATATAATACCCCTCCTGTACATGACACCCCATATAATACCCCCTCCTGTACATGACACCCCATGTAATACCCCCTCCTGTACATGACACCCCATGTAATACCCCCTCCTGTACATGACACCCCATGTAATACCCCCTCCTGTACATGACACCCAATGTAATACCCCTCCTGTACATGACCCCCCATGTAATACCCCTCCTGTACATGACACCCCATGTAATACCCCTCCTGTACATGACACCCCATATAATACCCCTCCTGTACATGACACCCCATGTAATACCCCTCCTGTACATGACACCCCATGTAATACCCCTCCTGTACATGACACCCCATATAATACCCCTCCTGTACATGACACACCATATAATACCCCTCCTGTACATGACACACCATATAATACCCCTCCTGTACATGACACCCCATATAATACCCCCTCCTGTACATGACACCCCATATAATACCCCCTCCTGTACATAACACCCCATGTAATACCCCCTCCTGTACATGACACCCCATGTAATACCCCCTCCTGTACATGACACCCCATGTAATACCCCCTCCTGTACATGACACCCCATGTAATACCCCCTCCTGTACATGACACCCAATGTAATACCCCTCCTGTACATGACCCCCCATGTAATACCCCTCCTGTACATGACACCCCATATAATACCCCTCCTGTACATGACACCCCATATAATACCCCTCCTGTACATGACACCCCATGTAATACCCCTCCTGTACATGACACCCATATAATACCCCCTCCTGTACATGACACCCCATATAATACCCCTCCTGTACATGACACCCCGTATAATACCCCTCCTGTACATGACACCCCGTATAATACCCCTCCTGTACATGACACCCCATGTAATACCCCTCCTGTACATGACGCCCCATGTAATACCCCTCCTGTACATGACACCCCATGTAATACCCCCTCCTGTACATGACACCTCATGTGTTACCCCTCCTGTACATTACACCCTATGTAATACCCCTCCTGTACATGACACCCCATATAACACCCCTCCTGTACATGACACCCCATAAAATACCCCTCCTGTACATGACACCCCATGTAAAATTAGCCCCTATACAACCCCGTATATGGAAAAATAAGAAAGTTGTAGGGGTCAGAAGAGAACATTTTAAGCATACTAAAAATTATATATATTTTTTAAGATATAAGGGGGAGATTTATCGGAGCGTGCTGAGGAAAAATGGAGTAGTTACCCATAGCAACCAATCAGATAGGTGTGTACCCCTATAGTGTGTCCTGCAGTCAACGTATAGTGAGTGGCAGTACTGTGGCACCAAGCACGGCCAGTACCTTCGATAGCCACCCCGCATCCCCTTCAAGTACATCAGTAACTAAAAAATTCTGATAATACAATTTTACAAAAAAAAAATTATCAAAAAAATTTGGGCGGGGCAATGAATTTACAGTTTCGATTTTCGGCCAAGCACAGCCTAAATTTTCGTTTTCGGCCCAAAATTTCCCTAGTTGTAACACAACAAAGAAGAGTATGTATTGCCAGACAGGTAAGGGAAGGGGAGCCTGTGTGTGTACTCCTAATGTCAGCCTGAGGATTCATAAGTGAAGTGACTCTGAGGGCCGCCCTCCCTCTATTCAGAACATTAGAAAGGGAGAGAATTGACCTTAAACTACCCAGATGAATGTATGTTGGTTTAATGCCGTAAAACTGTATATTTTATTTATTTAATTTATTTATTTATTTTTTGTGATTTAGGGCAAGTGTTTTTTTTTCTAAATTGGAGCTCCCCCTGTAAACATGAAGGTGATCTCTAAGACCTATGACACCAGGCGGAAAAGAAAAGCGGACGAATCCACTGCGACCTCCAGGGTGGACTGGAAACGTACCAAGCGCGACAGCATCTCCCATATTCTGGACTCCGACGAGTCTTATACGTCGGAAGAAGAAGAAACGGGGGAAGAAAGTGACGACAGCACCGAAGAGTCAGAGGACCAACCAGAAGAAACCACACATGATGAAGAAGATGGAGATGAAGGCCGCATCAAAAAACCCAGACTGAAGAGCAGGTCTGCCACCATAGATAGTGAGAGCAGCTCTGACAGCGACGGACCCGCAGAAAGAGTTAACGTCAAGCGGAGCTGTGTTATCAAAGAGGAGGACAGCGATGGAGCGCAGGATGAGGAGACCAAGGCTCATAACAAGAAACAGAAGAGGATGGAGAAGCTTAAAGCACTTGCCAAGAAACAAAGGTCGCGAAGCCGGAGCACCCGCTACGAGGAGACTGAGGTAAACTTATGTCAGTGTTTCCCAACCAGGGTGCCTCCAGCTGTTGCAAAACTACAACCCCCAGCATTCCCAGACAGCCTTCGGCTGTCTGGGAATGCTGGGGGTTGTAGTTTTGCAACAGCTGGAGGCACCCTGGTTGGGAAACACTGCCTTATGTATTCCATTTCTTAGGCTGGGTCCACACTACGTTTTGTCCCATACGGGAGCGCATACGGCAGGGGGGAGCTAAAACCTCGCGCTCCCGTATGTCACCGTATGCGCTCCCGTATGTCATTAATTTCAATGAGCCGGCCGGAGTGAAACGTTCGGTCCGGTCGGCTCATTTTTGCGCCGTATGCGCTTTTACAACCGGACCTAAAACCGTGGTTGACCACAGTTTTAGGTCCGGTTGTAAAAGCGCATACGGCGCAAAAATGAGCCGACCGGACCGAACGTTTCACTCCGGTCGGCTCATTGAAATGAATGACATACGGGAGCGCATACGGTAACATACGGGAGCGCGAGCTTTTAGCTCCCCCCTGCCGTATGCGCTCCCGTATGGGACAAAACGTAGTGTGGACCCAGCCTTAGGCTGAGTTCACACTACTTTTTTGCCATACTGTTTTCAATCCGTTTTTCTAAAGAAAACCGTATGGCAAAAAAACGGATGGAACAGTATGGAAAAAAGTAAACCGTATGCGTTTTTAAACAGTATACTGTTTTTAAAAGTGCGTACAGTTCCGTCAGTTTTTATTTTTTTTAAAACCCATACGTTTTTGAAAATTTTGTCCATTTTTAATGGGAGGGGTCTTGGGTGGGAACTTTAGGATTCAAATGCGCATGTGCAAAGTATAAACGTATATGTTTTTCCCGTATGGAACCGTATACATGTGCGTTTCCCATTGACGTCCATGTTAAAAAAAAAAAAAAAAAACGTATGCTGTTGCAGTACGGTTTTTAAACCGGAGACAAAATCGTGGTCAACCACGGTTTTGACTCAGATTTAAAAACGGTACTGCAAACGCATACGTTTTCTTTTTAACATGGACGTCAATGGGAAACGCACATGTATACGGTTCCATACGGGAAAAAAATATACGTTTTTACTTTGCACATGCGCATATGAATCCTAAAGTCCCCACCCAAGACCCCTCCCATTAAAAATTGACAAAATTTTCAAAAACGTATGGGTTTTTAAAAAAATAAAAACTCACGGAACTGTATGCACTTTTAAAAACAGTATACTGTTTAAAAACGCATACGGTTTACTTTTTTCCATACTGTTCCATCCATTTTTTTGCCATACGGTTTTCTTTAGAAAAACGGATTGAAAACAGTATGGCAAAAACGTAGTGTGAACCCATCCTTACCCAGACCCATGATTCTACGGTCCCTCTTTTTCTCCATTCTGCTATTATAAAGTGCTCGAGAACCTTCAGTAGCTGTTGCTCAGACACTCATTTAGGCTGGGTTCACATCAAGTTTTTCAACTACGGTTCCCACATACATTTTCTATCAAAAACCGTATGGGAAAAAAAACGGATGGAACAGTATGGGGAAAAAGTGAACCGTATGCGTTTTTAAACAGTATACTGTTTATAAAAGTGCATAAAGTTCCATACGTTTTGATTTAAAAAACAAAAAAACATACGTTTTAGAAAATTTGTCATTTTTAACGGGAGGGGTCTTGGGTGAGGACTTTAGGATGCAAGTGCGCATGTGCAAAGAAAAAACGTATACGGTTTTGTCGTATGGAACCGTATACATGTGGGTTTCCCATTGACGTCCATGTTAAAAAAAACTTATGCGGTTGCAATACAGTTTTTAAACTGGAGTCAAAACCGTGGTTGAACACGGTTTGGAGTACTGTTAAAAAACTTATTGCAAGCAACCGTACGCAACCGTAGGCATCAGGGTGCTTACGGTTGGCAATGCTTTGCCTATGTATACCGTTTTCAATACCGTTCCATATGTTTTCACTAATGAAAACGTATGCGGGAACCGTAGTTGAAAAACGTGATGTGAACCCAGCCTTATCTAGCTATTTATCCTGATTGCCTCATATGCATGCACACTTAAAGGGGTACTCCACTGGAAAACATGTTATTTTTTTTTTAAATCCACTGGTGTCCACAGTTAAACTGATTTGTAAATTACTTCTATTAAAAAATCCCAATACTTCTAATACTTATCAGCAGGGACGTGCACACATAGGGCTCAAAGGGGGCTTGAGCCCCTGCCTTTTCATGCACCTGCCCCTTAATGCCCCCTTTTTTTTATTTTTATAAAAGGTGTGAGGCACAGAGGCACAGGGGCAGGAGTGTATAGAGGCACGGCTGGTAGAGATAACAGCAGAGGACAAGAAGAAAGAGCAGAAACAAGTGTTAGGAAGTGACATCTTGTCATACAGGCATCTCTGGACACTGTCTCCCGGGGTCCTGCTGCTGCTGACGGCCCCTCCCCCTCCCTGCTCCTCTCTGGGTAAGGAAAGGAAGAGATGGAGGATAGAAGATCAGCTGGAGCTGCCATGAGGGGACAGTAAGTGATCATCAGCCGGGTCTGTCAGGGAGGACTGTAGGGAGGGTGGACTGTGTGAGGGGACTGAGAAGAGTCCACAGTGACAGTAACTGATGATCAGCAGGGTGGTCTGTCAGGGAGGATTGGCCTCCTCTACAAGCAGCTTCAGGGAAATTATAGTGTGTTTTTGTGTTTTTTTTTCCTTATTTATTCTGATATACACTATGGGGGAGATGTAACAAGTACTGCAAGGGTAAAGATTTTTTTAATAGAAGTAATTTACAAATCTGTTTAACTTTCTGGGACCAGTTGATTAAAAAAAAATAAAGTTTTCCACCAGAGTACCCTTTTAACAGGGCTCCTTTCTCCCCACTCCTGGAACTGTCCACAGCTGGTAACTGAGCATAGTCCATATGTAGCTTATGTAGCACCAGACCCAGTGTGACACGAGGTGTGGACAGCATCGGGACACTGCGATGAGCTTATCTCCAGCCGCAGTGATGTCGCACCTCGGTCGGTAATAGGCTGAGCGCATGTCATATAAGGAGCCTGGGCCTGTTATGCGACACTGCGCTCATTGTATCACTGGTCAAGGCGGGAAATCGCTGCGCCCGGCAATAAGTTCATCGCAGTGTTTCAATCTGTGCACAGGAAGCAGAAAGAAGGCCGGAACGGAGGACAGAAAAGCAGAAAAGAAAATAACTTCCTCTGTAGTGTACAGCAGCTGATAAGTACTGGAAGGATTGGGATTTTTTAATAGAAGTAATTTCCAAATCTGTTTAACTTTCTGGCACCAGTTGATTTAAAAACATTTTTTTCCAGTGGTGTACCCTTTAACCCCTTGCCGCAGAACGCCGGGTATACCCGGCGCTGCGGCACTGGAGGATTATGCAGCGAGCTCAGGAGCTGAGCTCTCATCATAACAGCATGGTCCTCAGCAGCCAGGACCCGTGGCTAATGCTGGACATTGCCATTCCGGCAGATGTCCTGCATTAACTCTTTAGACGCGGCAATGAAAGTTGATCGCCGTGTCTAAAAGTGAAAGTAAAAGCATCCCGGCAGCTCAGTCGAGATGATCGGGACATTGTGATAAAATCGCAATGTCCCAATCAGCTGGGACGCAGCAGGAGGGTGTCTTACCTGCCTCCTGCGCATCTGAAAGCCTGAGCAATCAACCGCCGATAAAACTGATCAATGCAAAGCTATGGCGTTGCAGGGATCAGTGTAAAAGATCAGTGTGTGCAGTGTTATAGCCCCCTATGGGAGCTATAACAGTGCAAAAAAAAAAGAAAGTTAATAAAGGCCATTTAACCCCTTCCCTAATAAAAATTTGAATCACCCCCCTTTTTCCATAAAAAAAAAAACTGTTTAAATAAAAATAAACATATGTGGTATTGCCGCATGTGTAAATGTCCGAACTATAAAAATATATCATTAATTAAACTGCACGGTCAATGGTGTATGCGCAAAAAAATTCCAAAGTCCAAAATAGCGTATTTTTGGTCACTTTTTATAACACAAAAAAAATAAAGAATAAATAGCGATCAAAAAGTCAGATCAAAACAAAAAATGGTAACGAAAAAAAATTCAGATCACGGTGCAAAAAATGGAACAATAAATGGAACAATAAAAAAAGTTATAGGGGTCAGGGAACAATTTTAAACGTATAAAATTTCCTGCATGTAGTTATGATTTTTGTCCGAAGTAATAAAAAATTAAACTGATATAAGTAGGGTATCATTTTAACCGTATGGACCTACAGAATAAAGATCAGGTGTCATTTTTAATGAAAAATGTACTACCTAGAAACGTAAGCCCCCAAAATGTACAAAATTGTGTTTTTTCTTCCATTTTGTCGCACAATAATTTTTTTTTTCCGTTTCGCTGTAGATTTTTGGGCAAAATGACTAATGTCATTACAAAGTAGAATTGGTGGCGCAAAAAATAAGCCATCATATGGATTTTTAGGTTTTTTATTTATTTTTTATTTATTTGATTTTTAAAAGGAAGGGAGGAAAAAAAAGTGCAAAAAGGGAAAAACGCGATGTCCTGAAGGGGTTAAAGGGGTACTCCGGTGGAAAACTTTTTTTTTTTATTCAACTGGTGCCAGAAAGTTAAACAGATTTGTAAATGATGTCTATTAAAAAATCTTAATCCTTCTAGTACTTTTTAGGGGCTGTATACTACAGAGGAAATGCTTTTCTTTTTCTGATTTCTCTTCTGTCATGGCCACAGTGCTCTCTGCTGACATCTCTGTCCATTTTAGGAACTGTCCAGAGCAGCATATGTTTGCTATTTGAATTTTATCCTGCTCTGGTAGTTCCCTTTAACCCCTTAACGACCACGGACGTAAATGTACGACCTGGTTTGGCGGGACTTCCCGCACCAGGACGTACATTTACGTCCTGTGTATGACCGCGAGCTTCGGAAGGGTGCTCGTGTCATACACGGCAGGTAACAGACGGGGACCCGCCCGTAATGGCCGACATCCGCAATCGCGCGTATGTCCACCATTAACCCCTCCGATGCCGTGATCAATACAGATCAGGTCATCTGCGGCATTGCGGCACTTTGATTGGATGATCGGATCGCCCGCAGTGCTGCCGCGGGGATCCGATCATCCAGCATGACAGCCGGAGGTCCCCTCACCTTGCTCCGGGCGTCTCCCGGGGTCTTCTGCTCTGGTATGAGATCGAGCAGACCAGAGCAGAAGATCACCGATAATACTGAGCAGTGCTGTGTCCTATGCATAGCACTGCACAGTATTAGCAATTAAAGGATTGCTATAGATAGTCCCCTATGGGGACATAAAAAGTGTAAAAAAAAAAATTAGAAAAATGTAGAAATAAGAAGTTAAAAAAAAGTGAAAAATCCCCTCCCCCAATAAAAATGAAAATTGTCAGTTTTTCCCAATTTACCCCCAAAAAGCGTAAACTTTTTTTTTTAATAAACATATTTTGTATCGCCACGTGCGTAAATGTCCGAACTATCAAAATATAATGTTAATGATCCCGTACGGTGAATGGCGTAAACGTAAAAAATTGAAAAAGTCAAAAAATGCAGCTTTTTTATTAAAAAAAAATTGATAAAAAATGATCTAAAAGTTTATATATGCAAATGTGGTATCTAAAAAAAAGTACAGATGACGGCGGAAAAAATGAGCCCTCATACCGCCCTATATACGGAAAAATGAAAAAGTTATAGGTGGTCAAAATAGGACAATTTTAGATTACTGATTTCGTACAAAAAGTTAGATTTTTTTTTTAAGCGGTACAAAAATATAAAAGTATCTAACCATGGGTATCATTTTAATCGTATTGACCCACAGAATAAAGAACACATGTCATTTTTACCGTAAAGTGTACAGTGTGAAAACAAAACCCTCCAAAATGTGCAAAATTTGGGTTTTCATTTAAATTTCCTCCCTAAAAAAATTTTTTTTTTGGGCTCGCCGTACATTTTATGGTAAAATTTGAGGTTTCATTACAAAGTTCAATTGGTCACGCAAAAAAACAAGCCCTTATATGGGTCTGTAGATGGAAATATAAAAGAGTTATGGATTTTAGAAGGCGAGGAGGAAAAAACGAAAACGCTAAAATAAAATTGGCCCGGTCCAATTTATTATAACCTAAACGTATGCTGCGCAAATCAAGAAGGAAGCGGCTATCCAATAGGTCGAAGAAAACAACGCATAGTTTTATTCACCCATCTGCAAGCAAGGACACTTTGGACAATTTTATTTTTCATTAGAAGGATAAAACGTCTTATCCCCTATCCAAAGAGTCTGATCGCGGGGCTCTAACCCAAACAACAACCCCCCCACGCGTGATCTCCGGGCTGGCAGCGGCGGTGCCGGAACACGGAAGCCTGGATGACACGCAACGCCCCCTCCATTCATGTCACACCCCCTCCCTTAGACATGAATGGAGGGGGAATGGCGGCTGTAGTCGCTAGTCATCCGGCACGGGCTGGGGTGCTGCAGCGGAGATGGCAGGGGGTCCCCAGCAGCGGATATCCTTTGGATGGGGGATGAGATGTTATCCAGCGGAGTACCCCTTTAACAATAAGCAGGAAACAAAATGGAGAACCCCTTTTATAACAATCTGTAAAAGAGACAAGTTTACCTAACATCTACCTCTGACAGAAGCTTGGGATGTATCCCACTGTATACGGGGGCGGAAGGATACGAAACCCGTACACTGTTTTCATTGTGCCCCTTTATTCTGTTGCAGGAAGGTTCACAAGATTCTCATTCACCATTACCCCCAGAAACACCTTGCGAGAGCGAGGACAGCGGTGACCTGTCCGACTTCATAGTACAGGATGACGTGGAGAATAACAACAACGGAGAGGCTGAAAATCCAACATTCAACTATAAGGATCTTCTCAGGAAACATCGCATTTCTCTGTGTGAGCTCCGTATATATTAGCACTGAAGGATATACCTGTAACCATGTGCGTTGTATACGCAGGCCTAACATTTAAAGGGGTTCCCAGTAGCCACTGCTACTCCTTTGGCAGCCATTCAGGCATCTGCCAATGCCTATATCTGTAGAGTAGGGTTTCCCAACCAGGGTGCCTCCAGCTGTTTCAAAACTACAACTCCCAGCATGCCTGGACAGCCGAAGGCTGTCCAGGCATGCTGGGAGTTGTAGTTTTGCAACAGCTGGAGGCACCCTGGTTGGAAACAATGCAGTAGGGTGTAGGCCGTGGCAACTCAATACGATGTTATCAGCACACGGTTATTTGGAGATCATCGGTCGACCATGATACATTGTGACGACACATATGTCTGTGTTTCTTGTTGCAGCCGATTCCCATGACTTGTCCTCCCATCTCCAGAAAATCATTAAGGCCTTCCTGATAAACATCGTCGATGGGGATTTTTTAATATCACTATACGGTGAGTAAATATCTCTAAACTTTTATAATGTAATCCTATCTTTAATATTCAATTCATATATGGGGTCCACCCAGGGCCGGCCCTACAATGCGTCCCACTGGGCCCATTGGACCCAGGCGGCACCTTCACAGTGGTGGCAAATTGCCGCCCGGAGAAGACTTTTTACCCCTTTGCGACCCATGAAGGACCTAGTCCATCATGGCGCTGCTCAGGGTGTATGGAGCCGGTCCCTGATTTGTGCCCACTCCATACTAGCCCACCCCCAGCTGATTCCTGTAGCTGAGGGCCGCTGCTAACAGCCATTATGCAGCGATCACCTTAGGCGGCTATTAGCTCTTTAGATTGCTGCTGTAAAAGCTGACAGCGGCATCTTAAAGGACCTTTAAACTCCCTGGTGGTCCAGTGGGGCGGATCACACACTCCCCAACCCCCCCCCCCCCCCCCACACACACACACAGCACGATCGCAGGGGAGCGATCCACAATAGAGGTAGCCGGAGGGCTTACCTCTCCTTCCTCCGCTGTGGCTCTTCATTTGACAGAGCCTGGCTTTACCACGGTCTACCAAATGATCACATGGGACACAGATCAATGATGTTCTATGGAACTTCATTGATCTGTATGAGGAATAAAAGTCCCATGCGGGACCAATAAAGAATAAAAAAAAAAAGTTTTATAAAGTAAAAAAAAACACACATTATCTCCTTGCATAGTAAAAGTTCAAATCACCCCCTTTTCCCATATAAAAAAAACATGTAAACATAATAAAACTAAACATATTAGCTATCGCCCCATGCGTAATTGTCCAAACTATTAAATTATAACGTTATTAATCCCCCCAAAGGATACAAAACCCCAGAATTACGTTTTTGTGATCATGTCCTCTTGATATGGCATAGTACTTTTTTTGGGGGGGGGATTTAACCCCTGGAACCAGGCAACTCCGGGATACAAAACTTATCCCCTATCCTAAGGGGATAAATGTGTGATCGCGGGGGGTCCGACCACTGGGACCACCCCTGATATCCTTACGAAGCGGAGGCCGATACACCACCTCAATGCAGCTCTATGGGAGAGCCGAAGATTGCAGAGTACAGCGCTCTAGCTCTCGCCGCTTTGTGCGGTGGTTGACACGGTCTGTGCCAGTTTAGGAGGAGAGCCGAGACCCCTTAAGGGAGATCTGGAGCACTCAAGGGAGAAGCAGCGGATGGGTGCGTTAAGTGATAAGAAACAAGGCCCCGTTTTGGAAATCGTGGGGGTCCCAGCTATCATTTTCACAGGGGATATTTTTTTTTTTTTAACCAGGGTACCTCTTTAAAGCCCAGGACTGCTCATATACTGTTACACATTACCCCCGTAATTTACACCAATCCCCTAAACGCCCCTCTTTCTTTTTGCCATAATGCCTTTTTTTGCATTCAGGGTAGGAAAGGTTCCAGACACTTCCAGCAGTTGCTTCTTTGATAATGTCTATTGTGTTTACTCTGCAGACGGTGTAAGAAAAAAGCGCTACGCCCAAGATATGCTGAAATCGCTGGATCATTTGGACAACCGCATCATAGGCCCACGTCTGGAGAGACTAACCACCAGCTGTCGATGGACCAAAAAATACAAGGTGGCCTACCATGGAGAAGTCTATCGCTTTCGTAGATACACATGTTTAGCAGTTTGGGACACCCGCGCAGAGATCAATAAATATCAATAAGTTTGTAAGGGCTCTGGTATTCGGCTAGGGATATAGTTTTCTATATGTCATAGTGAATATAACCACATTGGTTCTGATCCTTGTCTGCATAGACCAGTGTTTCCCAACTGGGGTGCCTCCAGCTGTTGCAAAACTACAACTCCCAGCATGACCGGACAGCCAATGGCTGTCCGGTCATGCTGGGAGTTGTAGTTTTGCAACAGCTGGAGGCACCCCGGTTGGGAAACTCTGGCTAAGACAGTACAGCAGTGTTTGTGTACAGCTGTAATGAATGGACTCCATGAAGCAACGAAGTACAGTCCCTCCCCCAAGGATCCAGGGAGTGGCAGAGGAGCTCCGTACAGAGCCTTATGTGTCTGTGCAGTATTGCCGTCCTGCCCTATCTAGTCCCAGTTTTACAACAGAACAGTTATCTGCCAGCTCTCTGCTTATTCTGTCCCAGTCTACACAGCAAAGCTGACAGTAAGCTATAGAAACAGGAAATGTCAGCTTATTGTGCTGGATTTTTCCAAGGTTTTTAATTTTTTTTGTATTTTTTTTTTGTATTCAAACAGGTTTATTGAACATAATAATAAAACAAACAGAACTAGAACAATCGGCAATCTGTAGCAGGTTACGATAAACATATTAGACTAAGTAAACAGTACACGGAAAGTAAGATAAAAGCATGGAATTATGCAATAAACAGAGAAAACCGCCATCTGCGGTAGTTACAGTCGTGGACAACACCAGAGTCATCCACTCCGAACAAGGATTGGCACATATGAGCAGACTGGTCAAAAAGAAACTATAGGGATATAAGGACATAGGTATAAGGGGGGGGGGGGGGGGAAGGGGGAAAACAAAATGAGTATAGGTGGGGAAAGGAAAGGAGAAAAGAAGATGTAGGTTACAGATGTGGACTCACCTGCGCTCCTCAAGATCCCTCTGCATGTTAGACCAACCTCTGTGCGCCTCCCTCCGCAGACACCCCCCCACGACACACCAGAGTTTTTTTTTTTTTTTTATGTATGAACATAAAACATAATAACCACCACAAAATGATCACAATCTAAATCAGATTTAAAAATGTATTGTTTTCTAATGATTAAATCCTAACAACTCGGTACTTGTTGCAGGAGAGGCTGAACAGCTACCCCGAGCTTTATGTGAAGAACGTAGCGGCTGAGGAGGCATCCTGTGAAGCATGCGAGTTACACCGTACGTGTAGTTACACGGTGACCCTATCAGGACAAGCCTACGATAATGAGACGCTAGAAGATGATGACTTCCTAAAGAACGATAAGCAGGTAAAACGCCATTCTGTAAACTACAATAGTGTTCCTCTACTCTGAATTCATGCAACATGAAGCACTAAGGTCATTGGATAAAAAAAGTAGGAACAGTTTGGGTGTCATAGTAAACCTACATATATCTGGCTGTAGATCAAGTAGCTGCAGCAGGAGCCTCTCCCCTCCATGCTATGTCTACAATAACAGACCCACACTGCGGCCTATGTCCTTGGGATGTCTTGACCCTTTCCAAAGCCTTTGAGCCAGACTTGGAAGGCAACATGAGGAATTATTAACCCCTTAAGGACTCAGCCCATTTTGGCCTTACGGACTCCTCCATTTTTTCCTCCTCGCCTTCTAAAAATCATAACTCTTTTATATTTTCATCCACAGACTAGTATGAGGGCTTGTTTTTTGCGCGACCAGTTGTCCTTTGTAATGACATAACTCATTATATCATAAAATGTATGGCGCAACCAAAAAACACTATTTTTGTGGGGAAATTAAAACGAAAAACGCAATTTTGCTAATTTTGGAAGGTTTCGTTTTCACGCCGTACAATTTATGGTAAAAATGACATGTGGTCTTTATTCTGAGGGTCAATACGATTAAAATGATACCCATTATTATATACTTTTATATTATTGTTGCGCTTAAAAAAAATCACAAACTTTTTAACCAAATTAGTACGTTTATAATCCCTTTATTTTGATGACCTCTAACTTTTTTATTTTTCCGTATAAGCGGCGGTATGGGGGCTCATTTTTTGCGCCATGATCTGTACTTTTTTTTGATACCACATTTGCCTATAAAAAAATTTTAATACATTTTTAATAATTTTTTTTTAATAAAATGTATTAAAAAAGTAGGAATTTTTGACTTTTTTTTTTTTTCCGTTCACGCCGTTCACCGTACGGGATCATTAACATTTTATTTTAATAGTTCGGACATTTACGCACGCGGCGATACCAAATATGTCTATAAAAAATGTTTTTTACGCTTTTTGGGGGTAAAATAGGAAAAAACGGACGTTTTACTTTTTTATTGGGGGAGGGGATTTTTCACTTTTTTTTTACTTTTACATTTTTTTTTACACTTGAATAGTCCCCATAGGGGACTATTCATAGCAATACCATGATTGATAATACTGATCTGTTCTATGTATAGGACATAGAACAGATCAGTATTATCGGTCATCTCCTGCTCTGGTCTGCTCGATCTTAGACCAGAGCAGGAGACGCCGGGAGCCGGACGGAGGAAGGAGAGGGGACCTCCGTGCGGCGTTATGAATGATCGGATCCCCGCAGCAGCGCTGCGGGCGATCCGATCATTCATTCAAATCGCGCACTGCCGCAGATGCCGGGATCTGTATTGATCCCGGCACCTGAGGGGTTAATGGCGGACGCCCGCGAGATCGCGGGCGTCGGCCATTGCCGGCGGGTCCCTGGCTGCGATCAGCAGCCAGGATCAGCCGCGCATGACACGGGCATCCCTCCGATGTCCGCGGTTATACACAGGACGTAAATGTACGTCCTGGTGCGTTAAGTACCACCTCACCAGGACGTACATTTACGTCCTGCGTCCTTAAGGGGTTAAAGGGGTACTCCTATCATGAGGAATTATTAAAGGGGTACTCCTGTGGAAAACAAATGTTTTCAAATTAACTGGTGCCAAAAGAGTTAACAGATTTGTAAATTACTTCAAAAATGTTTCTGCAGAGGAAGTTGTGTAGTTCTTTCCAGTCTGACCACAGTGCTCTCTGCTGACACCTCTGTCCATGTCAGGAACTGTCCAGAGCAGGAGAGGTTCACTATGGAGATGTGCTTCTTCTCTGGACAGTTCCTGTGATGGACAGAGGTGGCAGCAAAGAGCACTGTGGTCACACATGAAAGAACTACACAACTTCCTGTGTAGCATACAGCAGCTGATAAGTACTGGAAGGATATTTTTGCATAGAAGTAATTTACAAATCTGTTTAACTTTCTGCCACCAGTTGATTCGAAAACATTTGTTTTTCACTGGAGTACCCCTTTAAATCTTATAATTGGTAATGGTTCTAGTGTTTTTTTCCTTTAGTCTTCCACATTACACTTTCTTTCTTGTTACCTGGTACATAACCAGAATAGTTACAAAGTAGAATTTGGCTTCTAAAATAAAATGTAACCTTTTTATCTTTTAGAAACTGCTTATTGGCGGGGTATGTTATCGTCGCACTGAAGCGTACCACCAGCTGAGACATTACAAGTATTATCTGTACCAACGATGCATTCCCTTAATTGATAAAACTAAAGGAGACTCTGCAAATAAAATTGTAGATCTTGCGTTGTCAGTGATGGAAGACGAAGACTTTCTAAAGAAAGTAAGTGGCTTCAACTGATAAAAAGAGGTGCATTTATAGCCTGACTGCATATTTAGAGGAGAGGCTTTACTATGTGTTGATTTACGTCTTAAAAGAAAAAACGTGTCTAAGGGCTCGTTCACACAAGCAGATTTTTGTGTGGATTTTCCGCAGCTGATCTGCTGCTTTTTATTTTCTGCTGCTTATTTTATCATGGACTAACCAGCCAAAAATAAGAAAAAAGCTGTAGAA
Source organism: Hyla sarda (assembly GCF_029499605.1). Taxonomy (NCBI): domain Eukaryota; kingdom Metazoa; phylum Chordata; class Amphibia; order Anura; family Hylidae; genus Hyla; species Hyla sarda. The sequence goes on along the minus strand of NC_079190.1, from coordinate 33,859,914 downwards.
AATAAGCAGCTGAAAATCTGCAGCAAAATCTGCTCGTGTGAACAAGCGCTTAAAGGGTAGCTCCCACCATCATGATTTTTTTTTTCTGTCCCTGCCTATTGCCCTTCTATCCCTAACACCCTCCCTGCCTTTATTTATTTTTTTTACTATTTTTAAAATGGCATTTAGTCTGCCTGGTAGTGTGCTCACTACCAGGCAGACTTCCCCAGCAGGCACCACGTCACTGATGCCTGCTGGGGGGGACTTCCGCCCTTAGTTCTCCCAACAGGGTGCCTCCAGCTGTTTCACCACTACAACTCCCAGCATGCCCTGACATCTATTGGCTGTCAGGGCATGCTGGGAGTTGTAGTGGTAAAACAACTGGAGGCACCCAGGACAGGAGTTTCATGGGGGAAGGAGTGACCCAGGTGCCGATGCGGGAGGGACGGGTGCGGGAGAGACTCTTCCTGCCGCTCGGTAAGTAAACCCAAACAACCCCCATCCCCCCCCCCCCCCCCCCCCCCCGTACCTTGCAGCGCCGCCCATCCTCCCCCGTACCTTGCAGCAGCGCCCCCCATCCCGCTCGTACCTTGCAGCAGCGCCCCCCATCCCCCGCACCTTGCAGCAGCGCCCCCCATCCCCCCGCACCTTGCAGCAGCGCCCCCATCCCCCCGCACCTTGCAGCAGCGCCCCCCATCCCACAGCAGCTCCCCCCATCCCCCCGCACCTTGCAGCAGCTCCCCCCATCCCCCCGCACCTTGCAGCAGCTCCCTCTATCCCCCCCGTACCTTAGAGCAGCACTCCCCGCACATTGCTGTAGCAGCCAACCCCCCGCCCCGCCCGCACCTTGCAGCAGGGAAGCCGATGCGGAGCCCTGGCTGTTACTGCGCCTGCGCAAAATTTCGACTGATGCCCTGCCGGAATCAGTCGGAATTTTGCTGTGACGTCACTCCGCACTGCATTCGGCCACTAGGAGGGCGCCCCCTAGTGGCCGAATTTCAAATTGCTTTTAAAATGTTTTAAAAGCATTTTTTTTAATAAAAGTATATTAGAGATATGTTGTAGTACTTGAGTACTACAACATATCAAAAATTATTTTTCATGACAGTGCCCATTTAAACTTAGAGACCCTACCCACTCCTCAGAGGCCACGCCCACATTTCAGTTTTGGCATTTCAACATTTCATCCAGTGGTTGCATCCTGATCATGTACAACAGATATAAGGCTCATTATTAGAGATAGCTCTGATATAGACTGAGCACACTTCTGATGTCCATTCATGTCTTGCAGGCCTAATAAAGATACAAAAATGTGTCCATAATATGGGTTAATCTGGTCGTTGTGTAAGATGTCATGTCAGTAAATTGATTACATCACAAGGCTCGCAGTATTCCTGTAGTGCCATCTGTTTCCTCCCAGCCCTGCTGCATCTATACAATTCATTTACTAGGTCCAGGTCATGTCCGCACCGCAGAACGAGCAAGGGAGATCAACGCTAGACTTACACTTCAAAAACAGGTGGCCGAAAGTGGATTACACCTTTAAAGGGGTACTCCACTGGAAAACATTTTCTTATAAATCAACTGGTGCCAGAAAGAAAAACAGATTTGTAAATTACTTCTATTTAAAAATCGTAATCCTTCCAGTACTTATTAGCTGCTGTATACTACACAGGAAGTTCTTTTCTTTTTGAATTTCCTTTCTGTCACGACCACAGTGCTCTCTGCTGACACCTCTGTCCATGTCAGGAACTGTCCAGAGTAGAAGTAAATCCCCATAGCAAACCTCTCCTGCTCTGGACAGTTCCTGACATGGACAGAGGTGTCAGCAGAGAGCACTGTGGTCAGACAGAAAGGAAATTCAAAAAGAAAAGAACTTTCTGTGTATTATACAGCAGCTGGGAAGTACTGGAAAAATTGGGATTTTTTAATAGAAGTCATTTGCAAATCTGTTAAACTTTCTGGCACCAGTTGATTTAAAAGAAAATGTTTTTCCAGTGGAGTACCCCTTTAAGTATATTTCAATTTATGCTTTTTTTATGCCTATATTAAACAATTTTTATATATATATATCTTAAGGCTACATTTTTTTCAGATAAAAATTTTATAGTGTTAATCTGTTAAAAATCTATTTTCTATCTGAGAACTTTATCATTTTTGCTCATTACATTCATTTTTATTTATTTATTTTTTTCCAGGAGGTTTCATTTCTTGAAGGTTACTTGTGTGAAGCAGATTACTTCCAGGAGGAGAGGCTTTTCAGTTAAATTATTAGTCCGAAAGTCCCGAAAATACTTGTCTTCTGCAGCTGTAAAGTGTATGGACGGTGATCACGTTGATTCTTGTATAGGTTGCCGGATGTTTGATGTTTTATATTTTATATTTTTTTTTAATCCAAGGCTTCCTTCCTGATCATCACATTTACACCAAGACCCGATGCCACACATGGACTCTGAATGTTTTAGTTCTCAGATGCATTTTAAAGGGACCAGGGGCCAAGATTAGACAAAAGATTCTGCTTCTTCCTTGAAAACAGCGCCATCCTTGTCCATGGGCATGTTTGGTAATGCAGCCTGTCCCCATTCACACTCAAAGGGACCGAGCTGTAATACCAGATGTAACCCATGGACAGGAGTGACGCTATTTTCTGGGAGATGTTGCCACACAGCGAGTAATACGGTGGCATAAAATCAGATCAAATTTTAACACTAATGGAATTTTTTATTGAAGTGGAATGTTTACAGATTTTTCTTATTTTAGTTTTATGAAGTTGAAGTTTTATGAAGTGAAAAACGAGCCTGAAATTTTAGGAAGATAAAAAAAAAAACTGTTGCAGATTTTCCTGCAGCTTATTAAAGGGGTACTCCACTGGAAAACATTTTTTTAAATCAACTGGTGCCAGAAAGTTAAACAGATTTGTAAATTACTTCTATTAAAAAATCTTAATCCTTCCAGTACTTAGCAGCTGCTGTATGCTCCACAGGAAGTTCTTTTCTTTTTGAAATTCCTTTCTGTCTGACCACAGTGCTCTCTGCTGACACCTAGGAACTGTCCATACTTTTGCTATGGGGATTTTCTCCTACTCGGGACAGTTCCTAAAATGGACAGAGGTGTCAGCAGAAAATGCTGTGGTCAGACAGAAAGAAGATTCAAAAAGAAAAGAACTTCCTGTGGAGCAAACAGCAGCTAATAAGTACTGGAAGGATTAAGATTTTTTTAATAGAAGTAATTTACCAATAAGTTTAACTTTCTGGCACCAGGTAATTTAAATTTTTTTTTTTTCCAGTGGAGCAACCCTTTAAATGGGTACTTTCATTAAACTTAATTTTTTTAATTATAATAGATTATGCCTAAATACAAATCTTTGTAATATATGTTCTTAAAAAAAAATCTCTCTTTCACTGTTTATTTTACATTTGAAATCCTGGCCACTAGGTGTCACCCTATGTGGTCCAAGAATCATTCCCCCCCCCCCCCCCCCCCCCCTCACGTCGGGCACGTTCGGGCAGCATGGTCCAGCGTGGTACGAAATGTGCGACCTCCGCTCGCTCTCTGCCTGTATATGAAACCGACAGAGAGCGAGCACAGCGCTCGTGTGTGCACGGTGCGTGTAATTTAAATATCCCCGCCCCCTGCATCTCCCTCTTACAGGAGAGAGAGATGGGCGGAAGCCGGCCGGCTAGGCTTCACAAGACGTCGCGCCTGCGGGGCCACGCCCACTTCCTGCTCTCCACAGAGAGCTCAATACTGAGCTACCGAAGAGGCTATTAAAAAGGTACTGTATTTTAATGGGGTTTAACATAGAGATAAATACAGGGATAGAGGTCGTTAGTGTCAGAGACAGATGGGGAGGGGGATTAGGGAAAGTTTAGTTAATGATAGCTACTCTTTAAGGGTTACCCCAAAAATAAGGGCCCATTCACTCTGCGTAATCACCTCTTTCTGCTGGGACCACCGCCGAAATCCTTTGCTGATAGGACTATGCAAAATTTCCCCACTGGGAAATTGTGTTGTGCCAATGGGTCCTAAAAGTTATCCCTACCCAGAAGATTAATGGGACCCCCCCCCCCCCCCCACCACCGATCAGGAGAAAGGTGGTGAATTGTCTCCCTTTTAAATGAAGAGGCAGCGAGCATGCTCAACCAGGGCTCCAGTCACTGTGGGATTTCCGAACATAGCAGAGTTCATGGCTTATAGCAGTGTTTTCCAACCAGGGTGCCTCCAGCTGTTGCAAAACTACAACTCCCAGCATGCCCGGACAGCCTTTGGCTGTCCGGGCATGCTGGGAGTTGTAGTTTTGCAACAGCTGGAGGCACCCTGGTTGGAGAACACATACTTAGAGGATGAATGGCACAGTGGTTGAGGCTGCGCGCTGGCGCTGTGTTCGTTTAAGGGGCAATTAAAGAGTACCGATCATCAATTACACTTTCCCTAATCCCCCTTCCCATCTGACTCTGACTCTCTTTTTTTTTATTATTGAAAACCCCCTGTAAATACCTTTTTTCTTCTGTCTTCGGTAGCTCAGTTTGGATCTGTGTGCGAGGGAAGGAAGTGGGCGTTGCCTGGCAGGCACAACGTCATCTGATGCCTGCCAGGGCCGGCTTCCGCCCTTCTTCCTGTATGCAACACTCCCTCTCGGGAGCACCCATACAGGCTCAGCACACTGCAGGGATGGCAGCTTCTGAGTCTCCTCCTCCTCTCTGTTTGGCTTTACATGTTCCATAAAGAGAGAAGGAACGTCAGAGGACAGAGCTGCCGTGCCCTGCAGGGATATGAGCACAGCACTTGAGTCCGAAATCAATGAAAAAGCTTGCAGTCAGGAGACCCCTAGTGGCCAAAGTTTCAAAATTAAAATAGACATTACAGAATTCATTTTCTTTAATGCAATGCTATTAGAAAGTGGATCAGTATATAATAAGCTATAAAATATCAAAAGATTTGTTGATGAAAGGTAACCTTGGTTCACATGATTGTGGGGGGTCCTGGAGGACATATCCCCCCTCCCCCACTGACCAGCTAGTTATCCCCTATCCTGGAGATAGGGGTTAAAGGGGTTATCCAGGGAAAAACTTTTTTTTATATATCAACTGGCTCCAGAAAGTTAAACAGATTTGTAAATTATTTCTATTAAAAAAATCTTAATCCTTTCAGTACTTATGAGCTGCTGAAGTTGAGTTATTTTCTGTCTAAGTGCTCTCTGATGACACCTGTCTCAGGAACCGCCCAGTTTAGAAGCAAATCAGCATAGCAAACCTCTTCTACTCTGTGCAGTTCCTGAGACAAGCAGAGATGTCAGCAGAGAGCACTGTTGCCAGACAGAAAAGAACAACTCAACTTCGGCAGCTGATAATTATTGAAAGGATTAAGATTTTTTAATAGAAGTCATTTACAAATCTGTTTAACTTTCTGGAGCCAGTTAATGTAAAAAAAAAAAAAGTTTTTTTCCTGGAATACCGCTTGAACCTCCCTTGCTTTTAACTAGCGATCCGATGCGATTAAACTTGTGGCATGTAAATTTTAATGCTTTCACTCTGCAACAAAACCCACATAATTTGGTTCTGATATTCTGCAAAATTTCCCTGCAAATTATAGGGATGACTTGCAACAGCATTGTTTCCCAACCAGGGTGCCTCCAGCTGTTGAGGAACTACAATTCCTAGCATGCCCGGACAGCCTTTGTCATGCTGTGAGTTGTATTTTTTCAACAGCTGGAGGCACACTGGTTGGGAAACACTGTGCTACAACATTATCCTGCGACACATGTCATCAGGCTTAATAACTTAACTTGTAATGTTGTTCTTACAGTATTTTAAAAAATAAAACCACCACTCCTCCAATGCAAGTCTAGTGTGATTATTTTAAAGGGGTACTCCAGTGGAAACCTTTTTTTTTTTTTTTTTTTTATGAACTGGTTTCAAAAAGTTAAACAGATTTGTCAATGACTTCTATTAAACATGTTTTACCCTTTCAGTACTTTTTAGCAGCTGTATGCTACAGATGAAATTCTTCTCTTTTAGAATTTTTTTTGTTTTGTCCACAGTGCTCTCTGCTGACACCTCTGTACGTGTCAGGAACTGTCCAGAGCAGGAGAAAATCCCCATTGCAAACCTATGCTGCTCTGCACAGTTCCTGACACGGACAGAGGTGTCAGCAGAGTGCACTGTGGACAAGACAAAAAAGAAATTCAAAAAGAAAAGAATTTCCTCTATAGCATATAGGTGCTAAAAAGTACTGGAAGGCTAAAGATTTTTTAATAGAAGTAATTTACAAATCTGTTTAACTTTCTTGCACCGGTTGATTTAAAAAAAAAAAAGGTTTTTCCACCGGAGTACCCCTGTAACCCCTTAAGGACTCAGCCCATTTTGGCCTTAAGGACTCAGACAATTAAATTTTTACGTTTTCATTTTTTCCTCCTCGCCTTCTAAAAATCATAACTCTTTTATATTTTCATCCACAGACTAGTATGAGGGCTTGTTTTTTGCGCGACCAGTTGTCCTTTGTAATGACATCACTCATTATATCATAAAATGTATGGCGCAACCAAAAAACACTATTTTTGTGGGGAAATTAAAACGAAAAACGCAATTTTGCTAATTTTGGAAGGTTTTGTGATCCCTTTATTTTGATGACCTCTAACTTTTTTATTTTTCCGTATAAGTGGAGGTATGGGGGCTCATTTTTTGCGCCATGATCTGTACTTTTTTTTGATACCACATTTGCATATAAAAAACTTTTAATACATTTTTTATAATTTTTTTTTAATAAAATGTATTAAAAAAGTAGGAATTTTGGACTTTTTAAATTTTTTTTCGTTCACGCCGTTCACCGTACGGGATCATTAACATTTTATTTTAATAGTTCGGACATTTACGCACTATGCGTAAATACCAAATATGTCTATAAAAAATGTTTTTTACGCTTTTTGGGGGTAAAATAGGAAAAAACGGACGTTTTACTTTTTTATTGGGGGAGGGGATTTTTCACTTTTTTTTTACTTTTACTTTTACATTTTTTTACATTTTTTTTTTTACACTTGAATAGTCCCCATAGGGGACTATTCATAGCAATACCATGATTGCTAATACTGATCTGTTCTATGTATAGGACATAGAACAGATCAGTATTATCGGCTATCTTCTGCTCTGGTCTGCTCGATCACAGACCAGAGCAGGAGACGCCGGGAGCTGCACGGTGGAAGGAGAGGGGACCTCCGTGCGGCGTTATGAATGATCGGATCTCCGCAGCAGCGCTGCGGGCGATCCGATCGTTCATTTAAATCGCAAACTGCCGCAGATGCCGGGATCTGTATTGATCCCGGCACCTGAGGGGTTAATGGCGGACGCCCGCGAGATCGCGGGCGTCGGCCATTGCCGGCGGGTCCCTGGCTGCGATCAGCAGCCGGGATCAGCCGCGCATGACACAGGCATCGCTCCGATGCCCGCGGTTATGCTTAGGACGTAAATGTACGTCCTGGTGCGTTAAGTACCACCTCACCAGGACGTACATTTACGTCCTGCGTCCTTAAGGGGTTAATGCTTGAAATCTAGGATTTGGTACATGCGTTCGGTTGCCTCTAGAACTGGCCGTTGTGTAAGCTTCTAATATTCCTTTTTAGGCAGTGATCCCAACTGCTTTAGGGAACACATCCGCAGCGGTTAGGTAGCTCTGTGGGTTCGCTTGTGTCCACGTGTCCTTCCCATCAAAACAACAGACATCGCTCCGCAACCCAACGGACTCCATAATAAGTCATAAGGGTCAATTGGGCACAGTTGGTGTCGTCCGGTGGGTCCGATGATGTCCCATATATCCAGCCCCATCAGAAAATTAGGTCCCACCTCCCTTCCGGTGATGCAGAGTTAGCTTTTTTAGGCTACTGCACAGCCACGAGCACACATGCCCATCCCTGCTGTGTGCGGCAAAAAAAGGACATAATCACAGGAAGAAGCAATCTATGGCCATTCTGCTCATCGTGCGTCTCCTTACGGTGCTGCTCTTGCCCACCTAGTGATGAATGCACTAAGGAGGGGGCAAGTGTATAAGATGTGGATTAGTGGTGACTATTTACTACTCCTAACCCCAAACACAAACCCTGTTCACATGGCTGATTTTTTTTTGTCGGAATGTCCACCAGGACATTCTACAGACAGCAGGCGCCAGCAGCAGAATGCGCCGGCGCTAGGATCACTCGGAAAAGTGCCATCTCCATAGACGGCAATGCATTTCTGAGCGGATTCCGCAGAAAGAATTAACATGTCAGGAGGCCGAAATTGGAATTCCTCTATCGGCTCCATTGGGGGACACAGACAGTGGGTCTATCTTGCTGTCTCTAGGAGGTGTGACACTATGGTGATAAAAAAAAAGTCAGCTCCTCCCGACAGGATACACCCGCCTTCAGGCTCTGAGCTAGTCAGTTTAAGCTTAGTGTCTGAAGGAGGTGGACATGGGCTGGGTTGCTCCAGACCAGGTCTTCTGATTTTTTTATTTTCCTAGTTAGGGACGTGTTTTTATTCCTTTTCTTTTCTGTTTTCAAGTGGGGACTCAGGGACTGCGGTTCCCCGTTTCCCCATTGCGAGTGAGGGGGCACAGACTTTGCGTATATGCGCTGTTAACCCCCCCCCCTTCGCTAACGGTCAGCGCTTGGGTAGTACCTCACGGGTCCGGGTCCCCCTATTTCCCTGCTCGCCTCGCTCGCGCATAGCAGCCAGGCGTGATGCAGGTAACTAAAGCTGACTGAAGACTTCACTGAAGACTCCAGTAGGTAAGTTCTTCTGACTGAGGTAAGTACTTTCCCCTTTTTTCTCCACAGGTACGGACTCGCAGCAGCTGGAGACCCCCTGTTTTGGCCCACCTTCAGTTTTTGGGGCTAGCTTACAGGGGCTGCACTTTATTTTTGGGGAGCAGTGGCACCTGAAGGGACATCATATATGGGGCACTTCACTTATGTGTGGGTGTGTGTGTATTGGTGTTACTTCGTACACAGTGCCATATATGCGGCTGTCAGCCGCGGCGCTGTCCCGGGCCGGGCGCTCTCAGCGCCGGCTTACTTTCACTTTGTCGGCAGCGCCTTATACACGGCTGACAGCCGCGGCGTTGCTATGAGCCGGGCGCTTCAGCGGCTTACTTCTTTTCTCTTGCAGTCTCCGCTCTATTTCCCCGAGCGCACAAACGGCCGACGGGTGCGCTCGGGACAAGGAGCGGGCGCCATGACAGTTCTCTTCGGCCGGTCTGTAGCTCCGTCCACAGGGCTGGGAGCACTCAGAGGCGCGAAGCAGCCTCCAATCAGCACCGTGGGCGCGATTTTCAGTAGGAAGGGGTCAGTTACTTCAAGCCTTGCTTCAGGCACGCCCCTCTCTTCCTATTGGCTGGCCTGTTTCTCTCTCTAGCCACACAGAGCGAGTCTCCTCACTGCAGCTGACAGGGGACACAGACTAGGGTGAGAAAGTTCCTTCTTTTCACACATTATGTCCGTACCCAGAGCTGTTCCTCCCTCTAAACAGAGACCTGGAACTTCAGTGACTTACTATCTCTGTAAGCACTGTAATACCAAGATGTCTGGCTCTGCCGAGCCCACTTGCCCTGCCTGCTCCCCCAGACCCCCTGGTACCCCCTGATGCCCCTTCGGTCCTGGTGGATCCAGCCGCTCCCCCAGCCTGGGTTTCTTCCCTGACCCAGTATATGGCTGACTTGACCCAAGTCTCCCGCTCGGTGGCTGAGGCCTCCCGGGAAGTGGTGCCCGCCTTGAAGGGGTCTTCCCGGCGCAGGGCCCGCTCCATGTCTCCACATACTTCACGCTCTCACAAGCGTCCTAGGGGTGCCTCGTCTGACTCTTCCAATGAGTCTTCAAGTAGACGTGAGCGTTCCCCTCGTGGGTCCTGCCCCCCCATCATCTGGGCACAAACGTCGCTCCTCCAGAGGACGTTCTTGGAGTCGCCGCTCTGCCACGCCAGAGCCGCGTACTCGGTCAGAGTCGCCCCCCTCCCGGACTGCCTCTACTCATTCTCATTCCCCTGGTGAACTGGTGGACGAGGCTTCCGAGCCGGCATCTGACTCAGAGGACCGCCCGGACTCAGTATCAACGGTGAACTCTTTGGTTACAGCCCTAAGAGACACCTTTCACTTAGAGGACCCAGGATCTTCGGATGTCAATCCAGGAGTATCCTTTCATCGTGCTAAGCCAGCACCTCAGAAGTTCCGCTCTCACGCTGACGACATTCTGGAAACCGCATGGAAACATCCAGACAAGAGGTTTCCGGGAATCAAAACAATTCAACATCGTTATCCATTTGACAAGGTCTTTGTCACTAAGGTGGTTTCTCCTCCCTCAGTGGACCCACCAGTTTCCCGGATCAATAAGGCGACTACACTGCCTCTGGCAGATGCCGCTGCCTTCAAGGACCCCACTGACAAGAAGGTAGAATCCTTAGCGAAGTTTGCCACTGAAGTTGCTGGCTCTTCTCTTCTTCCCATCTTCACCTCCACATTGGTGTCCAAGGGCCTGTCGGAGTTTTGCCAAAAGCTCCGTCAGGATATCTTAGCGGGACCCCCCCCCCCCCCCCCCCCCCCGGAGGATCTATCTGCTTTGGCTCTCCAATGCTCTAAAGCCGGGGATTTTCTGTGTGCAGCTTCCATGCAGGCAGCCCATTGATCTGCCTTTGCTGTGGGTCACCTAGTGGCTCTCCGCCGCTCTATGTGGCTTAAGGCTTGGAATGCGGATGCCGCTTCCAAAAGATCTCTCACTGAGCTTCCCTTTACGGGTGGGCGTCTTTTTGGCAAACGCCTTGATGAGATTATCTCCGAGGCAACGGGAGGTAAGAGTTCCTTGTTGCCTCAAAATAAGGCTCGCCCTACTTCCCAAATGAAGTCCTTTCGAAGACCTCCAGCTCCAACAAGGGGTCCGGGCAGGAGCCCTCGCGGGACAAGAAGGCTCCCTCGTTCTGGGCTCGCCCATCTTGGAAGTCAGACTCCAACCGGTCCGGCCGTTTTGCGCCCAAATCAGGGAACCGCAAGCCCACTTCTGCATGAAGTGAGGCCCCTACCCGCGGTTTCTTCTCGGGTGGGAGGTCGTCTCTTACTTTTTAGAGACATTTGGACCTCTCACATTGAAGACTCTTGGGTCAGGGACGTGGTGTCCAACGGTTACCGGATCGAATTTGCATCCCTTCCGAGGGATCGCTTTTTTCACTCCCGGGCCCCCCGGTCTCCTCCTCTGGCGAAGCAGTTTCGAGCGGCTCTCCAGTCTCTGCTTCTCCAAGGGGTTATTGTTCCTGTTCCTCCAGGGGAACGGTTTCGAGGGTTCTATTCAAATCTTTTTGTGGTCCCCAAAAAGGACGGTTCTGTGCGTCCAATTTTGGACCTCAAGCGTCTCAACCATCATCTTCTCATCCGCCACTTCCGAATGGAATCTCTCCGTTCGGGAGTGGCGTCCCTGGAACAAGGGGAGTTCCTTTCATCGGTGGACATCAAGGATGCCTACCTCCATGTGCCAATATTTCCGGGCCATCATCGGTTCCTCCGCTTGGCGGTCCTGAAGGGGCACTTTCAATTTGTAGCCCTCCCCTTCGGTCTAGCCACGGCTCCTCAGGTCTTTACAAAGGTCCTTGCGCCGGTGATGGGCCTGTTACGGTCGAGGGGAATCTCGGTGATACCCTATCTGGACGACCTTCTCATCAAGGCTCCAACCAGGGCCCAGATTCTGGACGTCACTCTCCACACTCGCTTCGGGTGGATGGTCAACCAGGACAAGTCTGTCCTCCGTCCTACCCAGTCTCTAACCTTTCTGGGACTTCCCTTCGACACGGCCTCTGCCCGAATTCGTCTTCCGCCGGACAAACGTCTGGCGCTCCGGTCGGGGGTCCGCTCCCTTCGGACCCAAGTATCAGTCTCCATCCGCACTTGTATGGAAGTCCTGGGTCGGATGGTGGCAACTATGGAGGCCGTACCTTTTGCCCAGTTTCATTACCGCCCCCTTCAACTGGCGATTCTCTCTTGGTGGAACAGGTCTCCTCTGTCCCTCGATCGTCAGATTTTTCTCCCTCTCAGGGTCCCTGCTCTGGTGGCTCCGCTCCCCCCCTTCTTCTCCAAGGGCAGTCGTTTCTTCCCCTTCACTGGCAGGTTGTTACAACGGATGCCAGCCTGTCGGGCTGGGGCGGCGTGTTCAGGGATTGGACGGTTCAGGGACTCTGGTCTCCCCAGGAGACCCTTCTTCCGAAAAACATATTGGAATTACGGGCGATTCTTCTTTGTCTTCTTCATTGGGAGTCCCATCTTCAGTCCCGTCCTGTCCGTGTTTAGTCGGACAATGCCACGGCCGTGGCATACATAAATCGTCAGGGCGGTACTCGTAGCTCGGCAGCCATGGCCGAGGTGACCAAGATTCTCTCCTGGGAAGAGGAGCAAGGTTCCGGCCATTTCAGCGATTCACATCCCGGGGGTGCTCAACTGGGAAGCGGACTTCCTCAGTCGGTCCTCACCCGACCCTGGCGAGTGGTCTCTACATCCAGAGGTCTTCGCCCAACTCTGCGACCTCTGGGGGCATCCCGGACGTGGACCTCTTCGCGTCCTGGCACAATCGGAAGGTCCTTCCTTTTGTGTCCAAGTCCCAGGACCCTCAGGCTCTGGCCGTGGACGCCTTAGTAATTCCTTGGGCGGGGTTTGCCCTACCCTATCTGTTCCCTCCTCTACCGCTTCTTCCCAGGGTACTGAGGAAGCTCAAGGCAGAGGGAGTCCCCGCCATTCTGGTAGCCCCAGATTGGCCACGAAGGTCGTGGTACGCCGACGTAGTCAGGCTCCTGGACGACGCTCCACTGCGCCTTCCCCTCCGTCCGGACCTGCTCTCTCAGGGTCCTCTTTGCCACCCCAATTTACAGTCGCTGCATTTGACGGCGTGGCGGTTGAGACCGCGGTTTTGAGGGCCCGCGGGTTCTCTTCCCAAGTCATTCGCACCATGCTTAAGGCTCGTAAGCCCTCCTCTGCAAGGATTTACCACCGTACTTGGAGGTCTGATTTTCGTTGGTGTGAAGCACAGGACTTCTCCCCAGTGACCTTCTCTGTTCCCCGTCTTCTCTCCTTTTTGCAGTCGGGGTTGGAACTAGGGTTGTCTCTCAGTTCCCTTAAGGGTCAGGTTTCGGCCCTTACTGTTCTTTTCCAGCGGCCCCTGGCTTCTAATTCTCATGTCCGGACCTTCCTGCAAGGAGTGGCGCACGCTGTTCCTCCTTATCGGTCTCCACCTCCTCCAGGGTGCACCCTTTGAGCCCCTTAGAGAGATGTCTCTCCGCCTCCTTTCTTGGAAAGTGGCATTTCTGGTGGCTATCACCTCCATCTGGAGGGAGTCTGAACTGGCAGCTCTTTTCTGCCGTTCTCCGTTTCTGGTGATCCACCAGGACAAGGTTGTATTCCGGCCAGACCCTTCCTTTTTACCTAAGGTGGTCTCGGCCTTTCATCTCAATGAGGATATTGTTTTCCCGTCATTTTGCCCGGCTCCTTCTCATCCTAGGGAGTGCTTACTGCACAAGCTGGACGTGGTTCGGGCTGTTTGGTCTTATCTCTCCATCACTTCTTCGTTTCGTCAGTGTGATTCCTTTTTTGTCCTTACGGAAGGTCGTCGCAAGGGACAACCTGCTTCCAAGGCCACCATTTCTAGGTGGATTCGGTCTGCCATTTCGGAAGCCTATCGCTGTAAGGGGAAGATTCCTCCTTTCAGGGTTGTGGCTCATTCCACGCGTTCTGTTGGGGCATCCTGGGCTCTCCAGAATAGAGCCTCGGCCTCGAAGATTTGCAAGGCGGCTACCTAGTCGTCTTTGCACACTTTCTCGAGGTTTTACCGGGTTCATACTTTCGCATCGGCTGATGCTACCCTGAGGTGTAAGGTGTTGCAGGTGGCAGTGGAACAGCCGTCTGCCTGATTACTTATCTGCCCACCCAAGGGACGGCTTTGGTACGTACCACTGTCTGTGTCCCCCAATGGAGCCGATAGAGAAAAGGAGATTTTTTTAACACTTACCGTAAAATCTCTTTCTCGAAGGATCCATTGGGGGACACAGCTCCCGCCCTTTTTGTTTTTTTTTCCTTGGTTCTCTGTCCAAGGGTGTGTTCTGTTATGTTCTTTCTTCTGGTTCTCGGACAGTTTTGGGTTTTTCCTTGACCTATTGGTCTCCTCCTATTGCTCTGGAACTTAAACTGACTAGCTCAGAGCCTGAAGGCGGGTGTATCCTGCTGGGAGGAGCTTACTTTTTTTTATCACCATAGTGTCACACCTCCTAGAGACAGCAAGATACACCCACTGTCTGTGTCCCCCCAATCAGCCTACTGACTACTGAGGAAAGGGTTACATTAAATAACCCTGAAACGCGTCTAGTCTTTTGGGCATGACCACTGGCATATATAATTTTTTAGGAATTGTGCCTATCCACCACGGCTGGTTTATCGCCTGTAAACTGCTAAGACCATCAGGACATCCAGTCCGGCATCAGTCCGGTCCAAATATTGCCAATTACTTCCAGTGCAACGAACCCGGCTCCAGCAGCAGCTGACGTCACACGCCGGCAACACAAGGTGAGCTCCTCGTATCCAGTGTACGGTCCCCGTTTCCATCTAGCCAGCGGTGAGGACTTACCATCTCCAGCGTCTGCCAGCGTCCTCCCGGCGATCTGCGACCATCGGCGCCTGCCAGCGCCAATCGCCACCGCTTCTACCGGGACCTTGCTGGATTTTACCATCACCACCTGGAACGTTGCACAGAGGACCCAGTGTACCGGCACCATCTACACACTGCGGAAACAGCGCCTCTTGCCCAGGTTGCCACAATAAGGATCGGTAACATTCATTTGAAACTGTTGCAAATTGTTGAACTATTACAAGGATACATTATATTCTAAAGAGGGAAACGAGTATACAGGCACCCTCAGCTATATTTCGCTTATTGTGCAGTTGGTGCCTAGATACCAGCGGTTAAACACCAGCTGCATATTAGAAACAAAATATATGCCAGTGACACTGTCATTATGCCATTAATATTGTTTTAATTTTGTTATTTCACATTTTTATGCACATTATTACTTAAAGGTTGTTTTTATTGTATATGTTCTTCTCACATGGGCCCTGTGAGAAGTAACTAATTATAGTCTATTTATCTTATTTTAATAAATTGTTTATATTATTATTATTGAAGCACGATCCAGACCATTATTTATTTAATATCTATACTATTATTTACTCACTTAGAAGGTCCAGGCAACTTTTCACTATTGGTTTTTCCTTTTTTTGTGCAATTAAGGTATAGTTGCATGCCCTAGTTTGACCTCGGTGTGTACCATTTATTGAGAGCTGCACATACACCCCTTTTTTTCTCAGATTTGTATATTACTTCTATATAAAAATATTAATCTTTCCAGTACTTATCAGCTGCTGTATGCTCCAGAGGACGTTGTGCAGTTCTTTCCAGTTTGGCCACAGTGCTCTCTGCTGCCACCTCTGTCCGTGTCAGGAACGGTCCATAGTAGAAGCAAATCCCCATAGCAAACCTCTCCTGCTCTGGACAGAGGTGGCAGCAGAGAGCACTGTGGTCAGACTGGAAAGAACTACACAACTTCCTCTGGAGCACACAGCAGCTGATGAGTGCTGGAAGGATTAACCCCTTAACGACGCAGGACGTATATTTACGTCCTGCGCCGGCTCCCGCGATATGAAGCGGGATCGCGCCGCGATCCCGCATCATATCGCGTCGGTCCCGGCGCTAATCAACGTCCGGGACCCGCGGCTAATACCACACATCGCCGATCGCGGCGATGTGCGGTATTAACCCTTTAGAAGCGGCGGTCAAAGCTGACCGCCGCTTCTAAAGTGAAAGTGAAAGTGACCCGGCTGCTCAGTCGGGCTGTTCGGGACCGCCGCGGTGAAATCGCGGCGTCCCGAACAGCTGATCGGACACCGGGAGGGCTCTTACCTGCCTCCCCGGTGTCCGATCGACGAATGACTGCTCCGTGCCTGAGATCCAGGCAGGAGCAGTCAAGCGCCGATAATGCTGATCACAGGCGTGTTAATGCACGCCAGTGATCAGCATAGGAGATCAGTGTGTGCAGTGTTATAGGTCCCTATGGGACCTATAACACTGCAAAAAAAATGTAAAAAAAAAGTGTTAATAAAGGTCATTTAACCCCTTCCCTAATAAAAGTTTGAATCACCCCCCTTTTCCCATATAAAAAATAAAACAGTGTAAAAAAAATAAAAAATAAACATATGTGGTATCGCCGCGTGCGTAAATGTCCGAACTATAAAAATATATCATTAATTAAGCCGTACGGTCAATGGCGTACGCGCCAAAAAATTCCAAAGTCCAAAAAAGCGTATTTTGGTCACTTTTTATACCATTAAAAAAATGAATAAAAAGTGATCAAAAAGTCCGATCAAAACAAAAATCATACCGATAAAAACTTCAGATCACGGCGCAAAAAATGAGTCCTCATACCGCCCCGTACATGGAAAAATAAAAAAGTTATAGGGGTCAGAAGATGACATTTTTAAACGTATAAATTTTCCTGCATGTAGTTATGATTTTTTCCAGAAGTGCGACAAAATCAAACCTATATAAGTAGGGTATAATTTTAACCGTATGGACCTACAGAATAATGATAAGGTGTCATTTTTACCGAAATATGCACTACGTAGAAACGGAAGCCCCCAAAAGTTACAAAATGGCGTTTTTTTTTTTATTTTGTCGCACAATTATTTTTTTTTCCGTTTCGCCGTGCATTTTTGGGTAAAATGACTAATGTCACTGCAAAGTAGAATTGGCGACGCAAAAAATAAGCCATAATATGGATTTTTAGGTGGAAAATTGAAAGGGTTATGATTTTTAAAAGGTAAGGAGGAAAAAACGAAAGTGCAAAAACGGAAAAACCCTGAGTCCTTAAGGGGTTAAGATTTTTATATAGATGTAATTTACAAATCTGTTTAACTTTCTGGCACTAATTGATTTGAATTTTTTTTTTTCCACCGGAGTACCCCTTTAATCCTATACACTACCATCCCTAATTAAGTTTAGCCCTAGGTGGGCAAAAGCAGCACGAGAAGCACGATGAGCAGAACGGCCATAGATTACTTCTGCCTGTGACAATGCTATGATGGCCATGCGTGTGCTCAGTTGCCCATATAGGTGATTTTGTGTGGGACGGATCTTCTGATGGAACCGATCATGTGACATCACCAGCACTACCGTCATGGCTTCCATTGTGACTGAACAATGACAGCAGCGAGATCAGAGCCTGATCCATGTTTTTCTGCTGTGGATGCGCCACATATAGGACATTAGAACTGCCAGGAATCTACTCATCATCAGCTTTTCTTTGCAAAATACACAGAAATAAATAGCCCGGTACTTACATCTGCAGTGTTTTTTTGGGGGGGTTTTCCCATTGGCTGTGGTAAAAATCTATGCAGACATTTTATTTGGCACATGAAATCTCCTTCAAATGCGTGTAATGTGAATTGTCGTCAACATTGATGTGATGTTTAGGGTGGAATCCAAAATGCAATCTGGATGCAAAATGGGATCAAATCTTAAATAGGCACTGTCAGAATCAAAATCTATTTATATGTTGTACATCTTGACAAAACATTAACCTTTCTGATATACTTCATAAGAAAATTTTACTTCCTTTTTATAGAAATTACGGCTAATAAAAAGACCACTAGGGGTCCCCATACCATCCAGAACATAATGCTGTCTGGCTGCAGCAACATCTTTGTTCCAGCTGAAGCACAGGCAGGGACAAAGTCCAGAAAGTGAGGGCGGGACTAGCACTCCTCTGTGCTCACTCCTGTCCTGTCAGACTGCAGCATGAAAACAGAAAAGAGGTGGGTTTACAGAGCAGCCTGCAGTGATTGGATGAAGAGACCCAGCACAGCAACTGGCTCCAGAAAGATAAACAGATTTGTAAAATTACTTCTATTAAAAAAATCTTAATCCTTCCAATAATTATCAGCTGCTGAAGTTGAGTTGTTTTCTGTCTGGCAACAGTGCTCTCTGCTGACATCTCTGCTTGTCTCGGGAACTGCACAGAGTAGAAGAGGTTTGCTATGGGGATTTGCTTCTAAACTGGGCGGTTCCCGAGACATGTGTCATCAGAGAGCACTTAGACAGAAAAGAACAGCTCAACTTCAGAAGCTCATAAGTACTGAAAGGACTAAGATTTTTTTATAGAAGTAATTTACAAATCTGTTTAACTTTCTGGAGCCAGTTGATCTATAAAAAAAAGTTTTTTCCTGGAATACCCCTTGAACCTTGGGTTCATGAATATCACCCCTTCCTGATGGGGTACAGACGTGTGATCTGCAAAGTCGGACCGGTCTCCTCAAACAGGAAAAGGGGGGAGGAGGTCGGTAGTTTGATAGACGAATAGTATCAAGCAGAAAAAAAGCTTTGCGGTGGCGCTGCCCCTCTATGATCAGTTCAGTTTATTGACACATACATATACATATACAGGTACGGACAGGGTGCAGCGCCACCGCAAAGCTTTTTTTTTCCTGCTTGATACTATTCGTCAAACACATGAAAAGACATGTAAAGCATCTGCATAATCTAGTGCAGTGGTCTTCATCCTGCGGACCTCCAGATGTTGCAAAACTACAACTCCCAGCATGCCCGGACAGCCGTTGGCTGTCCAGGCATGCTGGGAGTTGTAGTTTTGCAACATCTGGAGGTCCGCAGGTTGGTGACCGCTGATCAAGTGAGTAACGTATAGAAGTATTATTTATTTTTGTAGTATGGCAGGTACGCATTAAAGGGGTTATCCAGGAAAAAAAATATTTATATACACACTGGCTCCAGAGAGTTAAACAGATTTGTAAATTACTTCTGTTAAAAAATCTCAATCCTTTCAGTACTTATGAGCTGCTGAAGTTGAGTTGTTCTTTTCTGTCTAAGTGCTCTCTGATGATACCTGTCTCGGGAACTGTCCAGAGTAGAAGCAAATCCCCATAGCAAGCCTCTTCTACTCTGCAGTTCCCGAGACAACCAGAGATGTCAGCAGAGAGCACTGTTGCCAGACAGAAAAGAACAACTCAACTTCAGCAGCTGATAATTATTGGAAGGATTAAGATTTTTTAATAGAAGTCATTTACAAATCTGTTTAACTTTCTGGAGCCAGTTGATATAAAACAATTTTTTTTTTTCCTGGAATACCCCTTTAAAGCCTATCACTTGTAAGGAAGCCTCATGAAGGGATCATATCATCTGTCATTTCTCACACATATAATGAAGATAACGATCTTTACAAACCTAGCCGACTCCAGCATGTCTCAGTCAGTGATCAGTGAGACCTCCTGGGGGCAGGGACTGCTGTGTCTGGGATGTGGACTGTAGAGAAAACATTGTGTTATCTGAGCCCAGGACGGGGCTGACAGGTCGTATTTTATGCGGCCTACATAAGTTTTATCTATCTCCTCTGCAGATAACATTACAGAAATGTTCCCCACCTGTCACAGTTTAGGTGCCCAGGGGAGCAGGAAATCTGAAGTTTTAAAAGAAATGTATTTTTTATTATTATGATTATTATTAAAGAGTAGCTCCCTCCATCTTTTTTATTTTCTTAATTTTTTTCTGTCCCTGCCTATTGCCCATCTATCCCTAACCCCCTCCATGCCTTTAATTTTTTTTTTTTTTTACTATATTAAAAATGCCTTTTTGTCTGCCTGGTAGTGTCCTCACTTACCAGGCAGACTTCCCCAGCAGACACAACTAGAGATGAGCGAACTTACAGTAAATTCAATTCGTCACAAACTTCTCAGCTCGGCGGTTGCTGACCTTTCCAGCATAAATTAGTTCAGCTTTCAGGTGCTCCCGTGGGCTGGAAAAGATGGATACAGTCCTAGGAGACTCTTTCCTAGGACTGTATCCACCTTTTCCAGCCCACCGGAGCACCTGAAAGCTGAACTAATTTATGCAGGAAAAGTCATCAACTACCGAGCCGAGAAGTTCGTGACGAATCGAATTTACTGTAAGTTCGCTCATCTCTAGACACAACGTCACTGATGCCTGCTGGGTGGGGCCAACTTCCGCCCCTTAGTTCACCTATACATAGTTACATAGTTACATAGTTACATAGTTACATAGTTAGTACGGTCGAAAAAAGACATATGTCCATCAAGTTCAACCAGGGAATTAAGGGGTAGGGGTGTGGCGCGATATTGGGGAAGGGATGGGATTTTATATTTCTTCATAAGCATTAATGTTATTTTGTTCCATAAATGTATCTAATCCTGTTTTAAAGCTGTTAATTGTTCCTACTGTGACCAGTTCCTGAGGTAGACCGTTCCATAAATTCACAGTCCTCACGGTAAAGAAGGCGTGTCGCCCCTTGAGACTAAACTTTTTCTTCTCCAGACGGAGGGAGTGTCCCCTCGTCCTTTGGGGGGGTTTAACCTGGAACAGTTTTTCTCCATATTTTTTGTATGGGCCATTAATATACTTATATACGTTTATCATATCCCCCCTTAAACGTCTCTTCTCAAGACTAAACAATTGTAACTCCTTTAATCGCTCCTCATAGCTAAGATGTTCCATGCCCCATATTAGTTTAGTCGCGCGTCTCTGCACCCTTTCCAACTCCGCAGTGTCCCTTTTATGGACAGGTGCCCAAAACTGAACAGCATATTCCAGGTGAGGCCGTACCAATGCTTTATAAAGGGGGAGTATTATGTCCCTGTCCCTTGAGTCCATGCCTCTTTTGATACATGACAATATCCTGCCGGCTTTGGAAGCAGCAGCCTGACATTGCATGCTATTCTGTAGTCTGTGATCCACAAGTACACCCAGATCCTTCTCTACCAGTGACTCTGCCAGTTTAATCCCCCCTAAGACATACGATGCATGCAGGTTATTAGTACCCAGATGCATAACTTTACATTTATCCACATTGAACCTCATTTGCCAAGTGGATGCCCAGACACTTAGTCTATCCAAGTCATCCTGTAACTTATGCACATCCTCTATAGACTGTACTGTGCTACAAAGCTTGGTGTCATCTGCAAAGATAGAAACAGAGCTGTTAATACCATCCTCTATATCATTGATAAATAAATTAAACAACAGCGGGCCCAGTACTGAACCTTGGGGTACACCACTAATAACTGGGGACCAATCAGAGTACGAATCATTGACCACCACTCTCTGGGTACGATCCATGAGCCAGTGTTCAATCCAGTTACAAACTAAAGTTTCCAAGCCCAAGGACCTTAACTTACCTGTCAGACGTCTGTGAGGGACAGTATCAAATGCTTTGGCAAAATCCAGAAACACTATATCCACAGCCATTCCTCTGTCAAGGCTTCTACTCACCTCTTCATAAAAGCAAATTAGATTGGTTTGACAACTTCTATCCTTAGTAAACCCATGCTGGTTATCACTTATAATACAATTATCCCCTATGTATTCCTGTATGTAATCCCTTATAAGGGTGCCTCCAGCTGTTTCACCACTACAACTCCCAGCTTGCCCTGACATCCATTGGCTGTCAGGGCATGCTGGGAGTTGTAGTGGTGAAACAGCTGGAGGCACCCTGTGTTGAAAGCAATAAGTTAGGGCCATGGCCGCGGCGCTGAACCGGGCCCCCCCCCCCCCCCCCCCGTGTTGAAAACTCTGAACCCCGCTCTCCCCCAACCCCCGTGTTGAAAGCCCTGAACCCCGCTCTCCCCAAGACATACCCTAGTGCAGAGTCCTGAGGCAGCAGCAGCGGCATGTAAATGCCGGGAGGCGGGGCCGGCGTGTGAGGCCAGGGAGCCAATTCGCTCTCAGCGCTCGCTCCCGCCTGTCTGAGCAGGGAGCAAGCGCAGGTTGAATGAATTAGGACCGATTGCCCGGCCGGAATTGGTCCGAATTTCAGCCTGCAGTCGGCGCAAGCGGAAATTCAGAAGTGTGAATGGAAGTGCGGAATCCCATAGAAGTCTATGGGCTTTAATTTGAGGCAGAATTCCGCAAGCAGAAATTCTGCCGTGTGAATAGACCCCAACATTCTGTAGTGTGAACTTGGCCTATGGGTGGAATTTTTTTTTAGGTTTGATATTTTTTGCTATTGACTGCCAGCTAACCTATGGCTGCAGCTTTTTTGGCAAATAAATATGCCATGGCATTATTATGGGTACAAACGCGCTGTATATGTTTCAGCCTTAGGCCATGTTCACACAGCAGAATGTCCACTAAAAAATTCTGTTGCTGCAGTGTCCCATTGATTTCAATAGGATTCTGCTGCACTGTGAGAATGACGGAATTTCCGCAGTGGAAACATCTATTGTCTATTCTTTCTGTGGAATCCACTCGGAAATGCATTGCCATCTATGGATACAGCATGTTCTGCCAGAGCCCGCTGTCTGTGGAGTGTCCTCCCGGAAAATTATGCAGTGTGAACATAGCCTAAGACAGTTATCATTTATTTCCTCAATGCCTTTGGTTTTCTGATGTTTCGCATTTTTTTAGGGGCCAGTTGTGTTGTTGTTTTTTTTATCAACTGGTGCCAGAAAGTTAAACAGATTCGCAAATTACTTCTATTTAAAAATCGTAATCCTTTCGGTACTCATCAGCTGCTGTATGTTCCACAGGAAGTTCTTTTCTTTTTGAATTTCATTTCTGTCTGACCACAGTGCTCTCTGCTGACACCTCTGTTCATGTCAGGAACTGTCCAGAGCAAATCCCCATAGCAAACCTATCCTGCTCTGGAAAGTTCCTAAAACGGACAGAGGTGTTAGCAGAGAGCACTGTGGTCAGACAAAAAGGAAATTCAAAAAGAAAAGAACTTCCTCTGTAACATACGGTAGCTGATAAGTACTGGAAGGATTAAGATTTTTTTTATAGAAGTAATTTACAAATCTGTTTAAAGCGCAAATGTCTTCATATTTTGACCCCCCCCCCAGACCACTATAATGGTGTTCCAGATGATTATGAGGTTACTGCAGCCACTTACCTTTATTGCTGCTTGTTCTTATTTTCTTACTAATAAAAACATTTTATCCAAAAGTCAGGAACAGTCAGATAGGCGTGGTTTGGGGTTCGCAAAGCCCCACCACGCCTATCCTGCCTTCCAGCGCTGGGACCGCTGTCTTACTACACAGTGCATCCACAGCGCATGCGCCTGTCCCGTCGGCTCTAACGTGCACACACCGCCGCGTCCTGAGCTGACAGCGAGCGCTCGCTCCCGACATCTGTGCGCTCAGTGCGCATGTTCTGTACTAGAGGCAGTGAGCGGACGAGCATCTGCCCCTAGTACTGCACATGCGCACTGAGCGCACAGACGTCGGGAGTGAACGCTTCCACACAGAGATTCTTCAGCAGCAGAGTCCCATTAATTTCAATGGAATTCTGCTGCACTGTGCACACGGCGCAATTTCCATGACAGAAACATTCCAATTCCGGCATCCGCTGAATGAATAGACATGTCTATTCTTTCTGCAAATTTTGTTTGGATATGCATTGCCCTCTTAGCGTCCACCGGAAATTTCAAATGTGCGGAATGTGCGGACCTCACGTTTCCGATCGGTCTTAGTTCCCGCCCTTATTTTACAGGTGGACATTCTGCACATAGGAACGGAGGAGCGGAGCATTGGAGCATCGTGGAGGACGCGCGCTGTCCGGCATGGTAAGTTACCAGCTACACTTTAGCTTCGGTGCTCCGACCACCGCTCCTCCGGACCCGGGACCTACTGCTATGGCCTATAGGCCATAGCACTAGGTTGTGACCCCCTGACCCGGGGAGCGGTGGATGAAGCACTGTGAGGCAGTACACAGACATACAGCCTCCAGCCATACACTGTATATGGCTGAAGGCTGTATGTCTGTGGGGGAACTATACTGCACCTAATGTGGGGGAACATACTGCCAACCTAATGTGGGGAAACTACAACCTAATGGGGGGGAACATACTGCCAACCTAATGTGGAGGAACTACAACCTAATGTGGGGGAACTATACTGCCTACATAATGTGGGGGGACATACTGCCTACCTAATGTGAGGGAACTACAACCTAATGTAGGGGGAACTATACTGTCTACCTAATGTGGGGGAACTATACTGCCAACCTAATGTGGGGGAACTATACTGCCCACCTAATGTGGGGGAACTGCAACCTAATGTGGGGGAACATACTGCCAGCCTAATGTGGGGGAACTATACTGCCTACCTAATGCCTAATGTGGGGGAACTATACTTCCTACCTAATGTGGGGGGAATTATACTGCCAACCTAATGTGGGGGAACATACTGCCAACCTAATGTGGAGGAACTATACTGCCAACCTAATGTGGGGAATTACAACCTAATGTGGGGGAACTATACTGCCAACCTAATGTGGGGAAACTATACTGCCAACCTAATGTGGGGAACTACAACCTAATGTGGGGGAACTATACTGCCAACCTAATGTGGGGGAACTATACTGCCTACCTAATGTGGGGGAACTACAACCTAATGTGGGGGAACTATACTGCCAACCTAATGTGGGGGAACTATACTGCCAACCTAATGTGGGGGAACTATACTGCCTACCTAATGTGGGGGAACTATACTGCCTACCTAATGTGGGGAAACTGCAACCTAATGTGGGGGAACTGCTACCTAATGTGGGTGAACTACAACCTAATGTGGGAGAACATACAGTCAACCTAATGTGGGGGAACTATACTGCCTACCTAATGTGGGGGGGAACTATACTGCCAACCTAATGTGGGGGAACATACTGCCAACCTAATGTGGAGGAACTATACTGCCAACCTAATGTGGAGGAACTATACTGTCTACCTAATGTGGGGGAACTACAACCTAATGTGGGGGAACTATACTGCCAACCTAATGTGGAGGAACTGCAACCTAATGTGGGGGAACTACAACCTAATGTGGGGGAACATACTGCCAACCGAATGTGGGGGAACTATACTGCCTACCTAATGTGGGGGAACTATACTGCCTACCTAATGTGGGGGGAACTATACTGCCAACTTAATGTGGGGGAACATACTGCCAACCTAATGTGGAGGAACTACAACCTAATGTGGGGGAACTATACTGCCTACCTAATGTGGGGAACTACAACCTAATGTGGGGGAACTATACTGCCAACCTAATGGGGGGAACTATACTGCCTACCTAATGTGGGGGAACTATACTGTCTGCCTAATGTGGGAAAACTGCAACCTAATGAGGGGGAACTGCTACCTAATGTGGGTGAACTACAACCTAATGTGGGAGAACATACAGTCAACCTGATGTGGGAGAACATACAGTCAACCTAATGTGGGGGAACTGTACTGCCTACCTAATGTGGGGGAACTATACTGTCTACCTAATGTGGGGGAACTATACTGCCAACCTAATGTGGGCGAACTATACTGCCTACCTACTGTGGGGAAACTATACTGCCAACCTAATGTGGGGGAACATACTGCCTACCTAATGTGGGGGAACATTCTGCCTACCTATTGTGGGGGAACATACTGCCTACCTAAGTTGTTTTTTTCTAAACTTAAACCTCAGTATTCTGATTTAATTGCTGTGCTGGCACTTTGAGGGGAAAAAAAGTTGGCATGCATTACAGTTTGGGCACTCGGGCTCAAAAAGGTTTGCCATCACTGTCATAGGGGGATATTTATCAAAGCCTGTGCAGAGGAAAAGTTAACCAGTTGCCCATAGCAACCAATCAGATAGCTTCTTTCATTTTTAAAAAGGCCTTTGAAAAATGAAACAAAGCGATCTGATTGGTTGCTATGGGCAACTCAGCAACTTTTTTTGATAAATCTCCCCCATAATCTAAAGAACCTAGACTGTATTCTCACTAACATCCACCAGAGGTCTCACTTTTTCCATTTCAGACTTCATCCCATGGTTTCCCAGAGGCTGCAATGACACAGTTTATCCACTAGATGCCGCAGTCGAGAATGTGTGTGTGAACTAACCAGGCTTTCCCAGTCTCACGCACACAATGAAAGTCTCTGTACTGGGGAAAGTGCAGGCTGGAGTTTAGTATGGGCAGACTGGGCTGACAACAAGCCATAAGAAAAAGTTCCTAAATTTCTAATTCTATTTCCAGGTGGATGCTTGTGCCTATAGGAGGTGACGGTGCGCATAGAGCAGAGCCGGGAAAACTTTACCTGGAACTTGGAGAAACTTACAGAAGAGAAGAATTTGAAGAACAAGACTGAGAGCGAAGTGTCCAAGAGCCTGGGAAAATCTCCATGAGAGTCACTGAAGAATGTATGTCTCCCATCGGAGGGTGCAGGCTGGAGTTTCGTAAGGTAAGAATGTTTACTGGGCCGCCTGGTACAGTTGTAGCAGAGCTGAGTCGGTTATTTCCCCCTTTCTTTTGTTGCATCACTAAGATCCCATAGCGGGTTTACCTGCAGTCCTATGTAAAATCATAAATAATACATTGTGGGCCACATGACAAACTCAGCGGCGCTACATCGGATCAGCTCAGTCCTGCTACGTCGATCATGATGACTTTTTATCACTTCCTTAGTAGTGATGAGCGGCGGGGGCCATATTCGAATTCGCAATATTTCCCGAATATATTGACGATATATTCGCTATGTTCGTTCACTTTTTTTGCATTAAAAATTCTCAAAAAAATTGGCATGTGAGGGAAAAAAAAAAAGAATATTCGTCATTACGAATATATATATATATATATATATATATATATATATATATATATATATAGCAATATTCTAAATATTCGCAATATTCACGATAAAAATTAGCATTACGAATATTCGTGCTCAACGCTATTCCTTAGGGCGGCGTTTCCCAATGGAGGTGCCTGCAGCTGTTGCAAAACTACAACTCCCAGCATGCCCGGACAGCCGTTGGCTGTCCGGGCATGCTAGGAGTTGTAGTTTTGCAACAGCTGGAGGCGCCCTGGTTGGGAAACACTGTCCTAAAGTAATGTGGGGCAACCTGCGGCTCCGCCGTGATTGTAGAAATATAACTCTCAGCATGAGGTTGCGGGTAGATATAGAATGGGAGCTAAGAAAGAGTTAAACATTAAAAAAATGACTGATTAATAACTAATAAAGCTGCTATCAGCGCTCCTTCTATAGCTGTCACTCAGCTTTTCCAGATCTCCTGAATGGTAAATTTGCAATTCAGAATTCCGGGAAAGTTAGTGCTGGGAGTTATAGTTTTGCAACAGCAGTTTTGCACCCTGCTTGGGGAAACATTGGCCTACTTAAATGTAGATAATCCTGCTCTTGTAGCATTGCAGATTTGCCAGTCAGGATTGAAGGAAAGTAGAGTGGCAACCAATATTCCTGGTTGAGCCCACTCCAGCTACCATTGTGATCCAGCTATCATGGAGTCAGGGACTACAAATCAGCAAGGAACCTGTCATAATGAACGACCCATCTGATCTGCAGGCATCTTGTTATTGAGCAGGAGGAGCTGAGCAGATTGATATATCATATTGTGGGGGAAGATATAGCGTATCTCGTACTATATTCATTTAAATCTCTGCCTTATTCTAATTTTAGTAGTCCAATGGGCGGTGCTTATCAGAGAATACTGATAGTAGAACCGCCCACTGTTTTCAATTAATAAGTGGCACGTTATACCAAACATTTTCCAATAGAATGATATATCAATCTACACAGCTCCTCCTGCTCTATAACATGATACCTGCAGATTGTACTGTATTGTATATATCATCTGCTCAGCTCCTCCTGCTCTATAACATGATACCTGCAGATTGTACTGTATTGTATATATCATCTGCTCAGCTCCTCCTGCTCTATAACATGATACCTGCAGATTGTACTGTATTGTATATATCATCTGCTCAGCTCCTCCTGCTCTATAACATGATACCTGCAGATTGTACTGTATTGTATATATCATCTGCTCAGCTCCTCCTGCTCTATAACATGATACCTGCAGATTGTACTGTATTGTATATATCATCTGCTCAGCTCCTCCTGCTCTATAACATGATACCTGCAGATTGTACTGTATTGTATATATCATCTGCTCAGCTCCTCCTGCTCTATAACATGATACCTGCAGATTATACTGTATTGTATATATCATCTGCTCAGCTCCTCCTGCTTTATAACATGATACCTGCAGATTGTACTGTATTGTATATATATCATCTGCTCAGCTCCTCCTGCTGTATAACATGATACCTGCAGATTGTACTGTATTGTATATATATCATCTGCTCAGCTCCTCCTGCTCTATAACATGATACCTGCAGATTGTACTGTATTGTATATATCATCTGCTCAGCTCCTCCTGCCCTATAACATGTTACCTGCAGATTGTACTGTATTGTATATATCATCTGCTCATCTCCTCCTGCTCTATAACATGATACCTGCAGATTGTACTGTATTGTATATGTAACATCTGCTCAGCTCCTCCTGCTCTATAACATGATACCTGCAGATTTTACTGTATTGTATATAGCATCTGCTCATCTCCTCCTGCTCTATAACATATTACCTGCAGATTATACTGTATTGTATATATCATCTGCTCAACTCCTCCTGCTCTATAACAGGATTCCTACAGATTGTACTGTATTGTATATATCATCTGCTCAGCTCCTCTTGCTCTATAACATACCTGCAGATTTTTCTGTATTGTATATATCATCTGCTCAGCTCCTCTTGCTCTATAACATGATACCTGCAGATTGTTCTGTATTGTATATATCATCTACTCAGCTCCTCCTGCTCTATAACATGATACCTGCAGATTATACTGTATTATATATATCATCTGCTCAGCTCCTCCTGCTTTATAACATGATACCTGCAGATTGTACTGTATTGTATATATCATCTGCTCAGCTCCTCCTGCTCTATAACATGATACCTGCAGATTGCACTGTATTGTATATATTATCTGCTCAGCTCCTCCTGCTCTATAACATGATACCTGCAGATTGTACTGTATTGTATATATCATCTGCTCTGCTCCTCCTGCTCTATAACATGATACCTGCAGATTATACTGTATTGTATATATCATCTACTCAGCTCCTCCTGCTCTATAACATGATACCTGCAGATTGTACTGTACTGTATATATCATCTGCTCAGCTCCTCCTGCTCTATTACATGATGTCAGTGGATTGTGCACCATTTTTCTGGAGACAGGTTCCCTTTAATTATTGCTAAAAGAAAATGATTTAGTCACCCAAAAATTTGGGACACATTTAGAACTTTTTGGAGGGGCTCTGGGTAGAGGTGGGGAAAAATGCTTACACTTATGGCAGGTTGAATGCCCTCTTGTGACGCATTGTAAATGTTTTCCTTTTCAGGACCGGATCGCTTTGGGATAAATCTGTTTTTCAGTTTCCTACAACAATCATCTCCACCATTAATGTTGCAATAAGGATAAAATATTATTCAGCTGACATTAAGTTAAAGAAACCGTGCCAACGTAATTATGGGGGAAACAGCCCCCCCTCAAGCCCCGGCGGGGAGTCTCGCCATTGGAGTATCTAATGTGGGTCTGCTCGGCGGTGGAACGGTGGCTCCTCGGTTGCACAGCGCCATAGTTGAACGGCTACGGGCTCGAATAGCGGTTTGTCGCCAACATCATCTTAACTGCGAAGGCCGTTATAATCGCAGTCGGGCGGAAAGTTCTGACCGAGAGCGGGAGAACACCCTGCAGCTGCTGACCCTTGTCCAGCATGGCCAGGGCACTAGAAAGAGCAGCAAGCATAGCAAGAGTTCGTGTGCTGCCCCCCCTGACTACCGCCACCAGCAGCCGCAGCAACCGCAACACCTCACCAACGAGGGCAATGACATTAATGGAGGCCAGCAAGCTCCTAATGGACTGGGCCAAAGAAACTCTGCTCTTATCGCAGTAAGTAACACAAGTCTTATCTTTGTCATATTCTTGCAATTTATCACAGACTACAAGGGGCCCCATGGAAAGATTCAGACCAGTGCCCCTGGTTCTGGTTCCTAGCCTCTCTTACCCACATGTACATGGCAGGTCTGATCTCTGTTTCATCATCCCGCAGGGACAAGACCGTATTTATTTTAGGTCAACCTTAAAGGGGTACTCCGGCCCCAAGACATCTTATCCCCTATCCAAAGGATAGGGGATAAGATGTGTGATTGCGGGGGTCCCATCGCTGGGGACCCCCACAGTCTAGCATGCAGCACCCACCTGTAAGTACTGCCGGTAGCGCTGGAGGTTCTCAGTCTTTTGCCTCCCGACCACGGGGACGGAGTATCGTGATGTCACGACTCCGCCCCCGTGTGACGTCACGCCCTGCCCCCTCAATGCAAGTCTATGGGAGGGGGCGTGACGGACGGCACGCCCCTCCCATAGACTTGCATTGAGGGGACGGGGCGTGACGTCACACTGGGGCAGAGTCGTACTCCGTCCCCGTGGTCGGGAGGACTGAGAACCTCCAGCTCTGGGTGCTGCATGCGAGATTGGGGGGGTCCCCAGCAACGGGACCCCCGCGATCACACATCTTATCCCCTATCCTTTGGATAGGGGATAAAATGTCTTGGGGCCGGAGTACCCCTTTAAATAAAAAAATATGGACCATCCTAAACTGGTAATTCCTCTCTCCATGGGGCACATAGTAGTTACCGTAGGTTATAGTAAAAAGACGACTTGTAACTAACATTAGTGTCCCACCCTGAGTACCATAGGGGTATATTGGGTGCTGTATTATATGTAATTCCAATGCAGCAATTCTTGCTTTGACTTGGCCATTGGAGAAGCTGGTGCAACTGAGGAAAACAGAGGGGGCATCACTTCTGTTGGTGGGGGAGGTGGGGTATGTAAACTTCATGCTACTGAGATCCAGCAATGTGTCCAGCTCTCATCAGTGGTATGGCCTGAGCCTAATAAATTCCACGGGAATATTCCACCCGGAAATTCCTCTGGAGCAGAGTTCCATTCATTTCATTGGGATTCTGCTGCACTGTGCACATGGTGGAAGAAATATCTGCCACAGAAATCCTGATCCCGGAGTCATTAAACCTGTTTAATGGCTCTATAGAGACAATGCATTGCTAGTGCTGCCAATTCAAACAAGTGAGTGAAATGTCCACCCGTATTTTCCAGTGGACATTCCACACATTTTCGGCCCTGTGAACATTGTCTTATACAAGCGGAGTGGAAGCTTCGGGTATCCTGGCCAGGCCCAACTGCTAACCCGAGGTTAACCTGGTCCTCTGGATCTGGCCATTAGGTCCTGGTAGGGTAATTGCTGAGTTGTAGTAGTGCCCAAGGAGTGGTTACCCTGGGTGCCTGAGCTCACCGGAGTGACACAACTTTTCACGCACCTCACTTTCACCCTTTCGAGCACAAACACCTCTAGCTTCTGGCTGCTGGTCGCTATGAGAAATTTTTATAGATCCAGTCTGATGTCCAGACTGTACTACACAGCGCACGTCTAAATATATTTTTTTAGTCACTGTGTGTTCACATTTTACGTGTGTTTTGTCCACAAAGCACTTTCAGGGTGTGGGGTCCTCATGGGATGGCCCCTTCTGCAGGTCTAGGGCGAGGTATGTGTGGCTATCAGGCTTATCACTTTTCTGCACACCCAGATGCCCACCAGTTGGTGTGCTCCTTGGCTGATACTTGGGTTGCCACCCAGGTGGACGCCTTAAAAAGTAACTGTCACCAAATAAACTTTTCTAAACTAACTCAGGCTATGTTCCCTAACTACTCCTAACACTCCTCCCACCATTAAAAAAAAATTTCAGAGCTTTAAAAAGCTGTGTATCTTACCTTTCTTCTTACTCACATAGTACAATCTCCCAGCAGGAGAAAGTGAGTGTTTCCCAGCAGGCATGACATTACTGAAGCCTGCAGGGGGACCACTTCTGCCCTCACATGGTTGCAGTGCTGTGATGAATAGAAGACCTCAGGCTCTGTGGAGCTTTCAGTGAGGCTCTGTACATATTTCAGTGAGGCTCTGAACATATTTCAGTGAGGCTCTGTGCATATTTCAGTGAGGCTCTGCACATATTTCAGTGAGGCTCTGTACATATTTCAGTGAGGCTCTGTGCGTATTTCAGTGAGGCTCTGTGCGTATTTCAGTGAGGCTCTGTACATCTGTCAATCAAGCTCAGTGCAGCAAGAAGCACTTCCTGAGTTTGGTCTTCTGCGAGGCCGGGAGGAGACCAAACTCACTGTATTAATTGTGGCAGGGAACAGAACAGAGCCATCTAGTGGGCATTTTTTCTATTACATTTTAAACACATTTATGTTGATAAATTTAAAAGCAAGTGAATGGGAAAGTGTCTGCTTATTACACAAGGAACACTATATTAAAAGTTTAATACTCCTCCCACCATTAAAAAAAATTTCAGAGCTTTAAAAAGCTGTGTATCTTACCTTTCTTCTTGCTCACATAGTACTATCTCCCAGCAGGAGAAAGTGAGTGTTTCCCAGCAGGCATGACATTACTGAAGCCTGCAGGGGGACCACTTCTGCCCTCACATGGTTGCAATGCTGTGATGAATAGAAGACCTCAGGCTCTGTGGAGCTTTCAGTGAGGCTCTGTACATATTTCAGTGAGGCTCTGTGCATATTTCAGTGAGGCTCTGTGCATATTTCAGTGAGGCTCTGTGCATATTTCAGTGAGGCTCTGTACATATTTCAGTGAGGCTCTGTACATATTTTAGTGAGGCTCTGTACATATTTTAGTGAGGCTCTGTACATATTTCAGTGAGGCTCTGTACATATTTCAGTGAGGCTCTGTACATATTTCAGTGAGGCTCTGTACATATTTCAGTGAGGCTCTGTACATATTTCAGTGAGGCTCTGTACATATTTCAGTGAGGCTCTGTACATATTTCAGTGAGGCTCTGTACATATTTCAGTGAGGCTCTGTACATATTTCAGTGAGGCTCTGTACATATTTCAGTGAGGCTCTGTGCATATTTCAGTGAGGCTCTGTACATATTTCAGTGAGGCTCTGTGCATATTTCAGTGAGGCTCTGTACATCTGTCAATCAAGCTCAGTGCAGCAAGAAGCACTTCCTGAGTTTGGTCTTCTGCGAGGCCGGGAGGAGACCAAACTCACTGTATTAATTGTGGCAGGGAACAGAACAGAGCCATCTAGTGGGCATTTTTTCTATTACATTTTAAACACAGAGCTTTAAAAAGCTGTGTATCTTATCTTTCTTCTTGCTCACATAGTACTATCTCCCAGCAGGAGAAAGTGAGTGTTTCCCAGCAGGCATGACATTACTGAAGCCTGCAGGGGGACCACTTCTGCCCTCACATGGTTGCAGTGCTGTGATGAATAGAAGACCTCAGGCTCTGTGGAGCTTTCAGTGAGGCTCTGTACATATTTCAGTGAGGCTCTGTACATATTTCAGTGAGGCTCTGAACATATTTCAGTGAGGCTCTGAACATATTTCAGTGAGGCTCTGAACATATTTCAGTGAGGCTCTGTACATATTTTAGTGAGGCTCTGTACATATTTCAGTGAGGCTTTGTGCATATTTCAGTGAGGCTCTGTACATCTGTCAATCAAGCTCAGTGCAGCAAGAAGCACTTCCTGAGTTTGGTCTTCTGCGAGGCCGGGAGGAGACCAAACTCACTGTATTAATTGTGGCAGGGAACAGAACAGTGAGGCTCTGTACATCTGTCAATCAAGCTCAGTGCAGCAAGAAGCACTTCCTGAGTTTGGTCTTCTGCGAGGCCGGGAGGAGACCAAACTCACTGTATTAATTGTGGCAGGGAACAGAACAGAGCCATCTAGTGGGCATTTTTTCTATTACATTTTAAACACATTTATGTTGATAAATTTAAAAGCAAGTGAATGGGAAAGTGTCTGCTTATTACACAAGGAACACTATATTAAAAGTTTGGTGGCAGGTACTCTTTAAGCTATGTGTGGCCTCCCTGAGCTCCAGCGAAATGAGGACATTGATCATAGACCCGCACAGGTGCTTTTTGGCCTGGAGGGGAAAGGGAAGGTTGTGTTTGTGTGAGCTTGCGATAGACCACATCCTTGTGCACTTTTTTGTGTAACACATTTTCACCCTTTTTACACTTGTTATGCACTTGGGTGTCGGCTAAAGTTCTGAGGTAACCTGATTGTCTTTGGATTTGAGCAAAAGTTGATTTTTTACTTTCTTTTTTTGTGTACACTGTAGAAAAATAAACTAATACAGGTAATGAATATGCACTTATACATTTCAATACAAATAATATGTAATATTTCCCAATTATATAGCCTGTGTTCATCAAATGCAAAAGTGTCTGTACATTGTGTCTGAGTGTATCCATTGACTTGTGTTTTAGGAGTGAAGACAAGGCTCATAGATCTCATTGTTTGGCTGAGGTCTCTTATATACAGTAGTATATTGCCATACATACTATGAAATGCCCCGGCCTGAGTGTATCCAGCAGGATTATTACTCACCTGAGACTTAATGTCATCATCTTCTTATAGCACAATATCTGCTTTCCATGATTTTCCTCAGGGCCGTCTATTTACCAATGAATTAAGTTTTATTTCTGTGTAATTATTCTTGTAATTCTTATAAATATTCACTTAGTGACTCGATTTAAAGGGGTTCTCCGGTGCTTAGACATCTTATCCCCTATCCAAAGGATAGGGGATAAGATGCCTGATCGCGGGGGTCCTGCCGCTGGGGACCCCCATGATCTTGCACGCCGCATCCCGTTAAAATCAGACCCCGGAGCGTGTTCACTCCATGTCTGATTACTGTCGATCACGGGGCCGGAGCAGCTGCCACGCCCCCTCCCATAGGCTTGCATTGAGGGGGCGGAGTGTGACGTCACACGGGGCGGAGCCGTGACGTCACAATGCTCCGGCCCCGTGAACGACAGTAATCAGACCTGGAGCGAACACGCTCCGGGGTCTGATTTTATTGGGGTGCGGCGTGCAAGATCACGGGGGTCCCCAGCAGCGGGACCCCTGTGATTAAGCATCTTATCCCCTATCCTTTGGATAGGGGATAAGATGTCTAAGAGCCGGAGTACCCCTTTAACAGTATGTAGTATTATTTGGGAATTGAACACATATGGGAACTTAATAGCAGTGTTATGTGGGATCTTTAAAGTGTACCTCAATCTTTAATTTATGCACAAAATGCTCCTTAAAGGGGTACTCCAGTGAAAAACTTTTTTTTTAAATCAACTGGTTCCAGAAAGTTATACATATTTGTAAATTACTTCTATATAAAATCTTAATCCTTCCAGTACTGCTGTATGCTCCAGCGGAAGTTGTGTAGTTCTTTCCAGTCTGACCACAGTGCTCTCTGCTGACTCCTCTGTCCATGTCAGGAACTGTCCAGAGCAGGAGAGGTTTGCTATGGGGATTTGCTCCATTCCCCCTATGGTACGGAATGCAGAGCCAATCTGAACAGAGCTAAATAGTTGTCGCTTTCCTCTTTTGCCCAGTCCTCGTGGCACAATAGTGAGCACAGAAGATAGCGCCCCCTAGTGAAAAGACAAGTATTAGGTTGCGTTCACACGGCCATCTAGACCTGCCCCGACTTAAAAAAAAAAAAAAAAAAACGGACAATAACGGATGCAAACGGATGTTATCCGCTTGTATCCGTTTGGATCCGTTATTGTTCAGTTAATAAAGATTTTTTTTTGTTCTGAGCATGCTCAGTACATAGTTACATAGTTAGTACGGTCGAAAAAAGACATATGTCCATCAAGTTCAACCAGGGAATTAAGGGGTAGGGGTGTGGCGCGATATTGGGGAAGGGATGGGATTTTATATTTCTTCATAAGCATTAATGTTATTTTGTTCCATAAATGTATCTAATCCTGTTTTAAAGCTGTTAATTGTTCCTACTGTGACCAGTTCCTGAGGTAGACCGTTCCATAAATTCACAGTCCTCACGGTAAAGAAGGCGTGTCGCCCCTTGAGACTAAACTTTTTCTTCTCCAGACGGAGGGAGTGTCCCCTCGTCCTTTGGGGGGATTTAACCTGGAACAGTTTTTCTCCATATTTTTTGTATGGGCCATTAATATACTTATATACGTTTATCATATCCCCCCTTAAACGTCTCTTCTCAAGACTAAACAATTGTAACTCCTTTAATCGCTCCTCATAGCTAAGATGTTCCATGCCCCATATTAGTTTAGTCGCGCGTCTCTGCACCCTTTCCAACTCCGCAGTGTCCCTTTTATGGACAGGTGCCCAAAACTGAACAGCATATTCCAGGTGAGGCCGTACCAATGCTTTATAAAGGGGGAGTATTATGTCCCTGTCCCTTGAGTCCATGCCTCTTTTTATACATGACAATATCCTGCCGGCTTTGGAAGCAGCAGCCTGACATTGCATGCTATTCTGTAGTCTGTGATCTACAAGTACACCCAGATCCTTCTCTACCAGTGACTCTGCCAGTTTAATCCCCCCTAAGACATACGACGCATGCAGGTTATTAGTACCCAGATGCATAACTTTACATTTATCCACATTGAACCTCATTTGCCAAGTGGATGCCCAGACACTTAGTCTATCCAAGTCATCCTGTAACTTATGCACATCCTCTATAGACTGTACCGTGCTACAAAGCTTGGTGTCATCTGTAAAAACGGATCAGAAAATGAATTGAGAAAAAACGGATGACATTAAAGGCTCATCCGTTTTCCATAGACTTCAATTTACTGTATCATTGTTTTTGTCCATTTTTTTTAACAGGAGAAAAAAATACTACCTGCACAGTCTTTTCTCCCGTAAAAAAAAAAAAACGGAAATGAGCGCAGACGGGTGCAAACGGATGTGAAAGGATTGTAAAAAAATCCTGTTGACATTAATGGGATTATTTTACAACCGTTTGTAATCTGTTTAGAAGCAGCAACAACGGAACCGAAACGGGGAAAAAACTGTGACAGACGGCCGTGTGAACGCACCCTTACATTTGTGCTCCATCCTGAGGCATGATAGGAGTCATTCAGAAATGTGAGCAAAATTTCTTTTTAAGGATTAAAAAAGCAAACATGATGGCGCCACACTTGTTCACAGGTTATGTCTGGTATTGCAGCTTGTGGTGCTGTTTTTCTCATTTTGTATTTTTGCTGTTTTGGTAAACATTGCACCTCGGGAATAATCTCTGGTGTTCCCCTGTGATTCATTCGAGCTGTTCTTCAGCTCATGATGTAAACACTGAATAATGCAAAGTGATGCAGTGATGACTGATTTTCGGCACGGGTTTTCATATGAGCTCACAGGGGACGGAGCTGTAACGTCCATGATAGACACTGTGCCGACACAGTCACACTTGTGAGCAGAAAGCTGATCTCCCGAAATGTATTCATGTATCATGACTCATCATCATCTAAGATTTGTATTTTTTTGTCGCAAGAAAATTAGGTCTTTTACTTAAAGCGCAAAGTCCTTCAAGTGTTCCTCTGGAAGTATAAACATACAGCTGTTTTAGAAAACCATATTAAAGGGGTACCCCGGAGGAAAGAAAATGTTTTCAAATCAACTGGTGCCAGAAAGTTATACAGATTTATAAATTACATCTATATAAAAGTCTTAATCCTTCCAGTACTTATCAGCTGCCGTATACTACAGAGGAAGTTGTGTAGTTCTTTCCAGTCTGACTACAGTGCTCTCTGCTGATACCTCTGTCTGTGTCAGAAACTGTCCAGAGCAGGAGCAAAGCCTCATAGCAAACCTCTTCTGCTCTGGACAGTTCCTGACACTGACAGAGATGTCAGCAGAGAGCACTGTGGTCAGACTGGAAAGTACTACACAACTTCCTCTGGAGCATACGGCAGCTGATAAGTACTGGAAGGATTAAGATTTTTATATAGAAATATTAACAAATCTGTATAAATTACTGGCACCAGTTCATATTAAACCATTTTTTTTCTTCTCCAGAGTACCACTTTAAGGAGTTCTTTAGGGGGAAGGGGGTAACTTTAGGGGGAAGGGGGTATTGAGGACTCCTATCTATTACCTATAGTCGGGAACTGCTACAGAGTCTCTCTCTCTCTTTGGAGTAGCAAACATGTTCGTGCATTACACAGACAGCCCAGTGATTTCAATTGGCACTGCATTTCTCCTGCACTTCTGCATTTCTCCTGTGGTGGAGCTGCAGGGACATTGAACACTTACTGATGGATTGCTCAGAAGAGCTTCTACCTAAAAGGACAGGATTCCCTTCCTATTTTCTGGGGGCTTCCCTGCCTAACTCCTGAGGGTTTCTACCTAATTGTGAGGATTCCCTACCTAACTCTTGGGGGCTTTTACTAACTAGAGGGGATTCCCTGCCTATCTACTGGGGGCATATCATAATTATGAATGTGAGTTAGGGTCTCCTGTTCTAAAAAGTATTGGTACTCTGTCATTAAAAAAAAAAAAAAAAAAAAAAAAAAAAAAAAAATGGTATTGGGACATCCCTAATTGTAAAGCTAAGACACTAGTCAGGGGTGTAACTGAAGATTGTGACACCTGTTCTAAACCTTTGCATGGGCCTTTGACTTCAGACGGTCAGACCCCTTACCTGAAAACCCAGGTCAGACCAAAAAAAAACAAAAAACAACTAGTATCAAGACATTGTATAAAATGTAGCATGCAACAGCAGCATCAGGACATATGTATGTACCGATCTACACAGTGTCCTGCCACCGGGTCAAGACCTTCTTTGCAATGCCCCAAAATCTCCATTATGTCCAGCATAAGAACCTTGTATGCCCCATGGCTCACAACCCTGGAACTTGTGCGGGATGTTTGGAGTCTTATATGACCCACACCAGTTGCTAGTATAGGGGTTTAAGGCCCTAATGCATACCTCACAACTTTTGCTGAGAGCAAAGGCGAACAAGCCACACCCCTAACCATGTCATCAGCCATGCCTTCAGCCACATCCCTAACCACGCCCTCACCACGCCTGCACATGCAGAATGGTAATACCTCTTTAACAGCAATAATGTCGGTCTGTCACCTAAGTTAGGACCTCCGATACACAGGTGACAGACTGACAACACCCCCCATCATTATCACTACAGACCATATAAGTGATTACATACAGTTACATCTTCTCTAATCAGAGTCGTTAGCTTTCCTTTTTCTTCTCCATCTGGCCCAGACCGTCATGATAATTTCTTCCAGCCACAACTCCTCTCTGCAGAACCTGCCAGACAAATATTTTAGGCTCCACACTTTTCCAGCACCTATACTGCCCCAAACCATAATAATGCCCCCTTGAGGAAGAGTCAGTAGGTTACCCACAGTAGGTAGTTAGGTCACTTCAGTAGGTAGACAGGTCTCATGTAGTTTCCCCCATCACATAGGTGCCCTGAGTAGGTAGGGCCCCCAGAGAGAACTGCCTCTGTAGGTAATTCCCCAGATAGATGTCCCTGTAGGAAACCCCCCATATAAGCCATGTAGATAGTAGGCAGCCCCACTATTAGCTTGGTAGTTAGCCCCCATATTAGAAAGACAGGAATTTAGTAGATAGTTCCCCAAATTAGGTAGGCAGCAGAAGTTCCCCAAATTAGGTAGGCAGCAGAAGTCCCCCAAATTAGGTAGGCAGCAGAAGTCCCCCAAATTAGGTAGGCAGCAGAAGTCCCCCAAATTAGGTTGGCAGCAGAAGTCCCCCAAATTAGGTAGGCAGCAGAAGTCCCCCAAATTAGGTAGGCAGCAGAAGTCCCCCAAATTAGGCAGGCCGCAGAAGTCCCCCAAATTAGGTAGGCAGCAGAAGTCCCCCAAATTAGGTAGGCAGCAGAAGTCCCCCAAATTAGGTAAGCAGCATAAGTCCCCCCCCACATTAACTAAGCAGCAGTCCCCTGGCCCCGCCCCACTTCCCCCAGCATACTTACCTTCTGCTACTCTCCTATATTCTTTCCCATTGGCTTCTGCGGCTCCCTCAGCACAGACTCTTCTTTCCTTTTCCTCTGTGCACCGGGGTCTGATGACATCACTCTTGCTCTGGAGAGCAGAGGAAGAGATTGACCTCTTCTGAGTGATTGTCAGGGTGAGTAGCCAATAGCTGTTCACCCTGTCAAACTTCCCACCAAGCGCAGCATTAGGAGGCATTTACAGTTAAATGCAGGACATGTGGGGGCCATTCCAGGACGGGGGGACATCACCCCAAAAGCGGGAATGTCCTGCCGGATCAAAGACGGTTGGGAGGTATGCCCAGTGGAGAAGCATGGTGCCCTCTGAATTTCTCACTGCATAGCGCCACCACCATCATGGTGCAGGTACTACATTTTAGCCCTATTTACTTGAATGGGGCCCATTGCAGTTCCCTCGACATCGCTGCACTGGAGTCACACAGAGCTGAATAAACTCTAAAGAGGAATACCCCCCTTAAATAACTTTTCACTACAGAGATGTCTGCGGGAGTCTATATAAACTATAGGAAGCAGGAACCAGTTATGGGATAATACCTGATAGTTGATCCTTCTCGAGGCTTAGCTGCCTTTCCAAGGCCGTCAATATGGGATTATTGAGTAATGCTAAGGACGGGATTATATTGTTATTAGAGGTGTTTGGTTTAGGATTAGTTACATTTCTTAGGACACAATGCTTTTCAGTTAATAATTTCTATACCTCCCTCCTCCGGTTTCTCCAGAGGGCTTCACACTTAACCAGGGTTTACTCATAGGTGTATTTAAATGGTCACCACCAAAATATGATACCGTACTTATGTGATCTGTAACATATTTGAAAATCTCTTCCTAGAATGACTCCTTACCCCAGAAAAAAAAAAAAACTAAATTCTTGGCCATGAGGTCTCTCACTTCTCTGCAATCTGCTGTTCACTGACTGTTGTTAGGCTCAGTCCATCCTTAGTAATAGACAGACCAGGAGGGAACACAGGACATGGGGGTTGTTTGTTATTGTTTATCACCTTTAGTGTAGTGTTTTCCACACAGTGTGTCTCCAGCTGTTGCAGAACTACAACTCCCAGCATGCCCGGACAGCCTTCGGCTGTCCGGGCATGCTGGGAGTTGTAGTTTTGCAACAGCTGAAGACACACTGTTTGGAAAACACTACCTTAGTGTCCTTTAAATTAAACTTTTCATCCATGTCTTGTCTACCTCTGCTTTAAGTCATATATGATGGGCACTCCCAGTGTACAGGGTGGCGATTTTATCCTGACGCTTTTGAGATGAAAGAATCGCCAAGTGTGACTCACTACCTCTGCTATATGTCACCTAATACTTGAGAAACCACTTACTTATTACTGATTAATTATGATTAAATAGTGTTGGACCTTAATGGTGGAGAAAAGTCCCTCGGACGTCTTCCAGGATCACCCCTCCTATTTACAAGACACCTCTTACGGCAATTAGCCGAGGTGTGACGTGTGACCCGCCCGTATTCATAACACTGTGCAGCACCTGCCGCAGCCTCGCCATCGGGCCATGGGATAACTTAGATCCGGACACCATAAAAATGAAGCGGAGTCACATTTATAAATAATAAATTATAACTGAAACCTCCAAAGGAAATTATGAGGAGCCCCCCCCCCCCCCCAAGCTTCTTCACAGATTCTACTTTATTATCCTTACAGATTATAAAATAGGTGTATAGAATTCTAGCATGGACATTGATCGGTCACATATTACCCTTAAAGTTTAAAACATTGTGCCTGTCCCCCTAAACTGCTCTTAAAGGGGTACTCCGGC
Source organism: Hyla sarda (assembly GCF_029499605.1). Lineage (NCBI taxonomy): Eukaryota > Metazoa > Chordata > Amphibia > Anura > Hylidae > Hyla > Hyla sarda. Next base: position 33,818,331 of record NC_079190.1, on the reverse strand, counting down.
CCTCAGACACCTTATCCCCTATCCAAAAGATAGGGGATAAGATGCCTGATCGCGGGGGTCCCGCCACTGGGGATTCCCGCAATCTTTAATGCAGCACCCCGCCATAATCAGCCTCGGGAGCGAACATCGCTCCGGGTTTGATGAATCGAATCACGGGGCCGGAGTATCGTGATGTCACGCTCCGCCCCTCAATGCAAGCCTATGGGAGGAGGCGTGACAGCTGCCACGCCCCATCCCATAGGCTTGCATTGAGAGGGCGGGGCCATGACGTCACGATACTCCGGCCCCGTGATTCATCAGACCTGGAGCGATGTTTGCTCCGGAGGCTGATGATAGAGGGGTGCTGCATGAAAGATTGCGGGGGTCCTCAGCGGCGAGACCCCCGCGATTTGGCATCTTATCACCTATCTTTTGGATAGGGGATATGATGTCTTAGGGCTGGAGTACCCATTTAACTTCAACTTAAAGTATACCTGTCGTATCACTGGGGGAAAAAAAGCTCCTATATGTTACTCACTAGGTCATGCAGATACTCTACATGTCTTTATGTGTCTAGCTTCTGTATTTGGCTCTCAAATCCCTTTGTTCTGTTGCTCACTCATTCTGACATCCACTGCTCAGGAAGGGGCGCGTCCGAGGCAAGCACTGAGCCCACCCTCCCTCACCATGCATTCATTTCCTCCCTGAGTCGGTTGTGCTGTGCTGGGTCTCTTCATCCAATCACTGCAGGCTGCTCTGTAACCCCCCTCCTCTCTGTTTTCATGCTGCAGTCTGATAGGACAGGAGTGAGCACAGAGGAGTACTAGTCCCGCCCTCACTTTCTGGACTTTGTCCCAGCCTGTGCTTCAGCTGGGACAAAGATGATGCTGCATGGTATGGGGACCCCTAGTGGTCTTTTTGTTTATAAGCCATGATTGCTATAAAGAGAAGAGAAACCTTTTTTTAATTAAGTATATTAGAAAGGTTAATGTTTAGCAAAGATGGACAACGTATAAAAAGTTTTGGAATCGGACAGTGCTCATTTAGAACTTAAAGAGTAAATGTCCTTATAAAAAAAAAAAAACTTTTGATATATCATCGTGATGTAACAAAAGGCTGTCTGGGCATGCTGGGAGTTGTAGTTTTGCATCAGCTGGAGGCACCCTGGTTGGGAAGCTCTAGAGCTGTAACAAAGATGTCTGTATCCCATAACCAGAAAATGTCTGGGTTATAGGTGGTCCAGCCAAAATAGGGAAGTAGCAGAAAACCTGATCTGTACATGAATTGTTCGCCTCTTCCTTTTTTGCATTCCCCTGGCTACCTTGTGGTTATTGTAGCAATAGAATTGTGTGGGAAAATGCATTTCCTAAACGGCATGCCTCGGATTCCTGAAACGTGTTGTTACATCTGCATTCCATTTCATTTCATGGCTTGCTGCTTAACTCCCGCAGTGCCAGGGTGCCCTTACATCCTCTCGGTGGTATATACATATGACTCGATGGAAATTTAGTCTAACTATGTACTAGGATCGGTGAAACGCTTAGGAAGGAAACCATAGAATAATGCAAACTTAAGAACAGAGGCTTTACTTGGTTAGCATAGATTGGGGGAGAGGCTTTACTTGGTTAGCATAGACTGGGGGAGAGGCTTTACTTGGTTAGCATAGACTGGGGGAGAGGCTTTACTTGGTTAGCATAGACTGGGGGAGAGGCTTTACTTGGTTAGCATAGACTGGGGGAGAGGCTTTACTTGGTTAGCATAGACTGGGGGAGAGGCTTTACTTGGTTAGCATAGATTGGGGGAGAGGCTTTACTTGGTTAGCATAGATTGGGGGAGAGGCTTTACTTGGTTAGCATAGATTGGGGGAGAGGCTTTACTTGGTTAGCATAGACTGGGGGAGAGGCTTTACTTGGTTAGCATAGACTGGGGGAGAGGCTTTACTTGGTTAGCAGAGATTGGGGGGGTGGGGGAGATTATCATTAGTGCAGATTTTTTTTTTAACGTGTGTGGTATTCCCAGTTTCTATTGTTGCGCACGTCACTTTATAAATTTGTGCAATTGACAGGGAGCCCCTAGATAGCACAACAAATTCACACACGTTGTTATGGCAGCTAGTCACTGGAAAACGTGCGCAAAAATTCAGCACGGCCTCTGAAAGAGCCCAACAAGAAAAATGACGAAGTTTGCGCAGACAACATAAAACATGGTGCAAAATAAGATACTTTTGGCGCAAGTTAGTGTGTAAAAAAAAATTCTGTGCAGGTGTACATATACATATAGGTATACATCTTACCATTTTACTGTTAGCAAACAAAAATCAGTATACTAAAACCAACATGACCAAAATGTCATTACGGTATATGAGGGCCAAATAATCCCTCCACAGCATGACCCTATTACTACCACATAGTAATTGAATAATACCACCATACAGTTACTTAAAGGACAACTGCAGCGTTATATAACTTAAGCCCTATCCTGAACAGGGCCCCCGCATCAGCACTCGGTGTCGACCTAGAGAGGTCGACGGTTATGCCCCCTCCCCATACAGTTCTAGGGGAGAGGCGGGGAGGCACAAACTCTGCCTCCCCGCCTCTCCCATAGAACTACATGGAGGAGGCGTGTCGACCGAGCCATGGCCCCGTGCAGGAGATCGCGGGGGGGGGGGGGGGCTGTCCAAGCATTCGGACCCCCCATGATCAAACACTTATCCCCTATCCTGCAGATAGGGGATAAGTTGTTTTCGACCGCAGATGACCTTTAAAGGGGTACTCCATTTGTCTGTGTACAGAGGTTTTTATTAAAGAGGTACTTCACTGGCCAGAACATTTAGTTCCGAACGCTGTGCGCACGCTGCGGGGGTCGACCACGCCCCCTCCCATAGACTTACATTGATGTGTAGGGTGTAACGTCATGAGGGGGTGTAAACCCCCGCAGCGCATGCACAGTGTTCAGAACTAAATGTTCTGAATGCTGGCCAGTGGAGTACCTCTTTAATAAAAACCTCTGTACACAGGTAATATATTCCCCTCCATAAAGTGCCCACTTAGAGGTAGATTCCAGCTCTACATAGGCTCTGGGTACCATATAAGTGATTACAGTGCTGTTAAATTCAGTCACTCACAAGGCAGTGTCTTCTCTGATTTTCATCTTTTTCATCCAGCCCAGAACCCTGGACTTCGCTTCGTCCTTCCTCTTTCTAAAATCCTCATCAATTCAAGCCCAGGCATTATATGAGTCCCATATTACAATAGAATAGTTTAGTCTATACATTACACACACAGTATATACAGCAATAATAATAATAATTCTTTATTTATATTAAGCACACAGACTTTGCATCGCTGTACCCTCAATTTGGTCTCTGTCCTCATTGGGACTCACAATCTAAACCTATCAGTAGGTTTTGTAGTGTGGGAGGAAACCGGAGTGCCCGAAGGAAACCCACACAAACATGGAGAGAACATACAAACTCATAACACAGTATATACAGTACACAGATTATACACAGTACACAGAAAAGTCTCCAGGGGGTCCACAGGAGGAGGTCCGTACACACAGCTCTTCTTTATAGCCGCCATCCTGTAGCCTTGCCCCTCCTTCCCTGCAGAGAAGAGGAAGCAGGTAGAGAGGAAGGGGAGGGCTCTGCAGGGGAGGGAAATAAAAAACATCTTCATGTTTAATTTGGCAAGGGCCTGGTAAGTGAGTGGGGGGTGGACCAAACCATGTCATCACCCCCCCTCCAAGCCTCCCCACCCCCACACACGGTCCAAGGGCCCATAGCAGTTGTGTGGTTTGCCTCTATGAGCATTACACCAGTGACTAGCAGTACAGACTTAGGTGGACTGGGCTGAGCTGCAGTACCAGACACAGCCACATGCTCAGGGTTGCTCTGTATCACAATGGTAAATGCATTACAGCCAATCTTTGCTTTGTGTATGGTGATTCTTGGCTTTTGAGCCTGCTCAGCCCCGTATACCCATCCATGAAACCCTCACAAACAATTCATGTGCCGACCTTGCCTTCATAGGCAGTGTAGTTGCAGTCCTGTTCTGTAAACCTTTTATGACTGACATCTTGTTGCTTCTGCACGTTACAATGATCTTACTCCTGTCTTATAAATGTTTTATTAGGGATTTGCATTATCAGTAATGATATCCTTATATATATTGTTGATGGAATACAGGCTAAGGGTTTGTGTACATGACAAAGCTACATTTGTGCATAGCATAGAGAATGCCTGTGGACTTATGGGAACTGAACGTGTGCCCATATGGTGCCAATGTGAAATGTCATACCCTTCACTGTTTCTAAGGGGGGTCATAATTATATTCTTTACAAATGGCCATTAAACTGAACTGCAATACAACAATGACATAAAGCATTTTTTTTTTTTGGTTCCATATAACTTCTTTAGTTACATATAATAGAAGAGACACTTTAACGCCATGGGGCAAATTACTGTATATTTACGACTTGGTAAGATGTGCTTAAAGCAGAGCAGTCAATTGTATATCACCGCCGACACTGTGCTGCAACAGCCGGGCGTGACAGTAACTCTGATCTCGGCCATTTAACCTCAGATTCCGTGGTCAATAGTGACCATGGCTTTTATCATTCATGGGATGCCGATGGGTTGTCATGGAATCTGGGACCTTACTTTGACATTGACAAGCATATGTGATGTCCCAGTACAGGATGATGTGGCCCCCTACTGTCCTTCTGCCCTGTCAGGCAGAGTCCCTGCATGTCCCCAGCGCTCCCCTGCAGCATACCCCCATTATGTATATAGCTTTGCCTCATTTAATGTACTGCTGCTTTAATGTTTGTACCACATAATTGATACCCAGTGACCAGGTGACCCCCCCCAAGTGACCTATGAGTTCCTTGCACAGCCCCCTATATAACCAAGGAAGGGGCTGCAATCTCTCTCTTAGCACATTCCTCTTCTGCTGTATGCTGAGGTCCCGTGCAGTCGTCTGTGTCTGTGTCCAGAGTATTGGAGGCCTCAAGCCTAAAGTCCTGCAGCCACAAGTCGGTCATCAGTAAGTTAAGTCATCTTATTGTCAGTCACCATCTCTTGTCAAGTCAAGTTCATCTGTAGTTATCGTGGCCTGCAGTAAAGTCAGTCTAACTACTGCAAGTCCCAGCAAGTCTGTGAGGTCCCCCTGTGCCACTGGTCACCTCCCTTGGATATTTGGCTGTACTGCAAAGACTATATCACCTGTCTTGCCTCAGTAAAGCTGTCGTTATCCTTAATCTGGCGTTGGTGTCTTCATTGCCCCTGCCTAACCCAGGACCAGCGGTATTGCCTTCAGGTGGTTAAGGCTAAACCACACCCTGGCATCACGACAAGAAGGGGTTAATACCATATGCCCCTTGGGCCATAACATCTGCCCTGCATCTACCCTGCACCTCACACCCCGACACCACACATACAACACTGAAAACACAGATATTGTAGTTTATTACAGAGCAATAAATGGATCAAAGGTTCAATTTGCATATAAATTGTTTTATAAGTTTAATAAATAGTCCAGAAGAATGTTAGAAAAAAATCCTATTCCTATTAAAAAAAAAAACATGTTTTATAATGGAAAAAAAAATATATATTGTAAGGATTCCTTCTTGGGGATAGCTCCAGGATCGTCCTGGACACTGCCACGGGACACGTTTCCACTCAATAAACCCGCAGACAACGGTTATTCATACAAGCCTGGCACCTTGCCAGCTTTATTTAGACAGGTTGCAGGGGGAAAACAAACATAACTCAGGAACAAAATAAAATCCTAGACCGTCTGGTCGCTGACTACACATATCAGCATGCCCTGACTATTAACTGATGAGCTACCCTCAGCCAGTTAAACATGTGACTCCTACAACCTGTTACTCACAGTTCACACCACTTCTTGGACCACTCACAGATTCCAGCTGTGTGTTTCCTCAACAGGGTCCGAGTGTCTCCCCCTACAGCAACATGCTGTTTCCCAGGGAGAGCACAGATCAGACAGAGTCTCCATCTTATATACACCTCCCTTCCCTGCTGCCTCATTACTTAAGAAGCAGGTGAGATTCTTCAGGGTGAGCAAGGAAATACACCCTTTCCTTACCACCTTGTCACATAATTAAAAAAAAAACCTAAACAACCGCAACTGTAAAAACCCAAACCCAAAGTAAAATTAAATCATTATTTAGAAAAATGGTTAAAAGTGTAAATAAAGGGTTAAAGGGGTACTCAGCCCCTAGACATCTTATCACCTATCCAAAGGAAAGGAGATAAGATTCCTGATTCCAGCTCACAGCCACACTCCCTCAATGCAAGTCTGTGGGAGGGGGCGTGACGCACGAGCGGCCGTGACCAGGCATCAGACATCTAATCCCCTATTCTTTGGATAGGGAATAAGAATTCTAGGGGCGGAGTACCTGTTCAACATTAATCCATCAGTCAAACAGAAAAAAAATCACCTCCCTCCAGTGGTAGCATCTGCTTCTGAGATGAGCACTAGATGCAGGACCAGCCTACACAGGGACAACCCAAGGGGAAACACCACTGCGGCCAGTGATCTGCTGAGCCGGCAGATCTTGCGTCGAACACTGGGCAAGTATGGCATTTTCCCCCCGACTGCACTGGACCTAGTGAGAGAAGAGACTCCTCCCAGGGCTTTTATGGGGAGACTCTGGTGGGGTCACCCATAAGTCACCTGGTCACTGATACCTCCTGGGTAGCAATCACATGATAACTCACATGACAACTGAAGATCACATGGGAACATTTCTTAAAGGTATAACACTTCTTTACACTCTTTACAGCATAACAAATGGCAAAACATATGTACAAGAGGGGACATGTGTAAGGGGGACCAGGGGACACTGCAAGGAGGCTGCCTGACATGGCAGCAAGGGTATGGGGTAACAACTCCCATACTGGGCCACCACAAACTCCCCCTCTTAAGCACAGCCATCCTCGGTGTCCAGTCCTGGACAAGACTGCACTAGACCTCAGCTTAGCAGAAAGAGAAGAGCAGAGACTCTTCCAGGGCTTTTATGGGGGAGACTCTGGTGAGGTCCCATTGGTCTCCCTTAGGTCACCTGGTCACTGACACCTCCTGGGTAGCAATCACATGATAACTCACATGACAACTGAGGATCACATGGGAGCATTTCTTAAAAGTATAACACTTCTTTTCACACTTAACAGCATAATAAATCGCAAAACATATGTACATGAGGGGACATGTGTAAGGGGGCCCAGGGGACACTGCAGGGAGGCTGCCTGACAGGGCAGCAAGGGTACAGGGTAACAACTACCGTACTGGGCCACCACAAAATAATAATGTACATTTTTCTGAGCAATATGGTTCTACACAAGCCTTATATTTGCCCTTAGAATAATACAGCAGTTGGACTCCTTGCAGTGAACCCATTGGTGAATTATTGGACATCTGATGCCGTGAGGTCTTGGTTTTTAATCTCCAAGCATTCGGAGCCATTTACCACTTAGTATACCTAAAAAGAGGAAAAAAAGGAACCTCATTATGGCCGCCCACCTTTCATCTCCCTTAAGTAAATGGTAATGTGATCTTACTTTTCTTCTTCCCTCTCGTTCACAGAGAATGGCTGCAATAATATCTATAGCTGTCCTTAGGAGCCGAATGGATTGGAACAATTGTTGTCTGTGCTGATGAGTTCAATGTTGTCATGGAGAAGCCCAAGACGTGAGGGGAGTTTATGTTTTGTTTGGCCGGGGCCCAAGCAGCAGAGGAGAGTGAGCTCGGCAAAACTGTGCGCCTTTTTAGTAATGCAGGCGGCGAGAGGGAAAAGTTACACTTCCTTATAAACTTACCCTGCGGTTACACTTTGGGGGTCACTTTATAGTCTAGGGGCTTACTTATGTGATCATTACCACATGCTCCACTGTAGTCTCTGCATTTAAAATGATCGAAAATGTAAGATTTCCTCTTCTCTTCGCCTACAATTAGGGTTGCCACCTGGCTGGTATTTTACCGGCACAGCCGGTATTTTGGCCACCCTGACGGTATTTTTATATTAAAAATACCGGCAATGCAATGGCTGGTATTTATCCAACCAATCCTCCAATTCCCAGAATGTTGCACTATAACCTATACCAGTATTTCCCAACCAGAGGCCCTCCAGCTGTTGCAAAACTACAACTCCCAGCATACCCGGACAGCCAACGGCTGTCCGGGCATGCTGGGAGTTGTAGTTTTGCAACTGCTGGAGGCACCCCTGGTTGGGAAACACTGACCTATACTATATGCTATTATATGCTCCAACATGCTGGGAGTTGTAGTTTTGCAACAGCTGGAGGCACCCCTGGTTGGAAAACACTGACCTATACTATATACAGTGGTCTCTCAACGTAATCCGTTCCAAATGAACCATCGTTTGTTGAAACCATCGTATGTTGAGGGATCCGTGCAATGTAACGTATAGGAGGTTATACTCACCTGTCCCCGCCGCTCTGGACCCGTCACCGCTGCCCTGGATGTCGCCCTCCATCGTTGTCCCCATGGTGTCCCCGTCGCTCCGGAACGTCTCTGCTGCCCGGGATCCTTGCTCTCCGTCGCCGCCATCACGTTGCTACACACGCCGCTCCTATTGGATGACGGGACGGCGCCCGCGACGACGTGATCACGTTGAAGGAGAGCGCCGCATAGCAAGGGACCCCAAAGAGGACACGCCGGAGCCCTGAGGACATGTAAGTGATCGTCGGGGCACACGGCGCACCGTAAAACAGCTATCCGGTGGCAGGTGAAGCAGTCTGCGCTGCCGGATAGCCGTTTATGCGATGGCCCCGACATACAAAAGCATCGTATGTTGATGCTGCCTCTGAAAGGCCATTGTATCTTGAAATGATCGTATGTTGGGGCCATCGTAGGTCAGGGGGTCACTTTACTACTATATAGTCCAACAGGGTGGAAGTTGTAGTTTTCGTTTGGGGCAGCTGCTGAGCCACAGGCTATATTAGGGCATGCTGGGAGTTGTAGTTAGTAACTAACTGCAACTCACGAATTTAATTTAAAAAAGCGATTAAAAAGTCACATCGAAATAAAAATGGTTCTGTTAAAAACCCTAGATCGGGTGCGCAAAAAGTTAACCCTCATACAGCCTTGTATAAGGAGAAATCAAAAAGTTATAGGGATCAGAATAGGACAAAGTTTCCCCCCGCATATGTGTATCCTGTGATGTTACGCATTTATAATTAATTATGCAAATTAGCACGGACAGTATTTTTTTGCAAGAAGGGTGGCTACCCTACCTACAATACATTACAGATTTATACGTTGGACTGTACTATAGCTTTTCAAAATTCAGGCCTAATTCAGCTGTGTGAATAGGGCCCAATGAGACGGGCCGACTGGCGGCAGGAAACAAGCGTTGACTTCATTGATTGTCATGCTCGATCGAACGTGTGGCCCTATAGATTCATCACTGCCGGCCTCACATCCATTGATAATAATCTAGATGTCAGCAAAATGAGCATTTGTTTCTTGGTCAGCTGATCACTGGCCCTTTTACATGGGCCAATTTTTGGGAACGAGCATTTCTAGGAACACTCATTTGCCCGATAAATGGCCCATGTTTAAGGGCCATAAATGAAGATTCTTTACTACACCGCCATTTTTTTTTTAACATTACAATGAAGAAACCACCATGTCAGATCTACTGCACAACAGACACCAATGGTGCCCAACAGATCGCGTTGACTTTAATGGGTCGTTTCAGGTTTCCATCATGATTCAGCACAGAATTTAAAAAGTACAAAGGGGGCAGTAAAGAGATCTCTCCCATGACCTTTTTATACCCAGGGCTGTACCTATAACAAGGGGGTATCCTCTATGACTAGAGGAAAGGTTTCTACACCAGCACAGACAGGGGTTCTTTACTGTAAAATCAGTGAGGAAGTGAACTCAACTAATCGATTAATAGGACAGAACGATGAGTTGGGAAGGAATTTTTGCCCTGGTATGGGACAATTGACATCAGCCTCATAAGGGTTTTTGCTATCCTCTGGATCAACACAATATGGATATCATTTGAATTTGATGGACCCTTGTCTTTTTCAACTTCATGAACTGTGTTACTATGTTAAAATGGAGGTTCCTATGTCGGAACCTTCAACTTTTTTTTTTTTTTATTATGGTCATCTAGGTGATACTAGAGGTACAACTGGGATGAACAGCAGGACATGTAGTTTTCTCTTAAAAACTGCCCCTGTCCATATGGACATTTTAGGGTATGTTCAGAGTACAACTTGCCTATCGGTTGTACAGATATGTTGAGATCCAATCAAAATGTGTTGCTGAAGTAATCGCCATGGATAGGCATTGGCCCCATATATAGTTTGGGTCATTTTCCAGATGCAAAGGCATTAAGACTTAGACCCTTAAGCACAGCAAACCACGCTTTTGGGTCCAAGACAAATCTCTTATACACTTGGGGCCTAGGAGGTCCTTGCCTGTCACATCCCATTTTGACAGAATTCCAACATATCTGTCCAACAGAGAGACAAATTGTGATGTAAACATACCCATAGAGGGAGTCACAAAATGGGACCCTTTCTATTACCCAGAGAAAATAGACACAAAGTAAAAGCTGCCCTGACTCTTGGGGCTTGGCCTGGCCAGGCATCACATAGCCGTATTTTTCGCCATATAAGATGCACTTTTTCTTCCCCAAAACTGGGGGGGGGAAAGTTGGTGTATCTTATACAGCGAATACACACCTATCGCCGCGGTCCCTGCGGCCATCAACGGCCGGGACCCGCGGCTAATACAGGATATCACCGATCGCGGTGATGCCCTGTATTAACCCTTCAGACGTGGCGATCAAAGCTGACCGCCGCGTGTGAAGGGAAAGTGACAGTAACCCGGCTACTCAGTCAGGCTGTTCGGGACCGCCGCGGTGAAATCGCGGCGTCCCGAACAGCTTACAGGACACCGGGAGGGACCTTACCTGCCTCCTCGGTGTCTGCTGCATGCCGGGATCCCCTGCATGGTGGAGCTCTCCTTCGACGTCATCCAATAGGAGCGGCGTGCGTAGCGTCGTGATGACAGCGACGTGATGACGGCGACGGAGAGCGTGGATCCCGGAGAAGAAGACGTCCGGAGCGATGGGGACACCCCGGGGACGCGGCAACAGCAATTGAGCGACATTCAGGGCAGCGCTGAGAGTTGTAGTTTTGCAACGTCTGGAGGTCCGCAGGTTGAAGATCACTGTTGGGTTCAGAATCTTTTTTTTTTCTAGGTCTTGCCGGTGCATCCTATAGGGTGAAAAATACGGTAAATTATGAATGGGCACTATGTGATACTAAACTTTCGCAGCCGAAAGAGCAGGACATGTGCCTGGGGTTCTGAGCATCAGAAGGCACTCACTCTCCCCGCTGAAAACTTATAGAGCCAACTTTTTGGTAGTAGAAGCACCCATCTGCATCTGGCCTAGTCTAGCTTTGCTTCTGCGTGTGACAAGACATTTACAGAAGTCGGAGAACCCCTTTAAACCACTAGATATATAATGGCTTACAATTACAGATATAAAAATGTAAATGAATGTATGACTTACATAGAAACTTGAGGGAGATTTATCAAAACCTTTGAAGAGGCAAAGTTGCCCAGTTGCCCATAGCAACCAATCAGCTCGCTTCTTTCATTTTTCAGAGACCTTGAATGTAAGAAGAAAGCTAATTGGTTGCTATAGAAAACTTTGCCTCTCCACAGGTTTTGATGAATCTCCCCTAAGATCCCTTTAACCCATCAAGGACCAGGGTTTTTTCCATTTTTGCACTTTCGTTTTTTCCTCATCACCTTTTAAAAATCATACCGCCTTCAATTTTGCACTTACAGACTCATTTTGCGCCACCAATTGTACTTTGTATTGATATCAATCATTTCACCATAAATTTTACGGCAAACCCAAAAAATATTTGTGGGGCAAAACTGGGGAAAAAAACGCCATTTTGTCATTTTGGTGGTTTCCGATTCTACACAGTGCAGTTGTCAGTAAAAATGACATCATATATTTATTCTGTAGGTCCATACGGTTACAAGGATACCCAATTTATGTAGGTTTTCTTTATTTTACTACTTTTAAAAAATTATAACTACATGCACCAAAATTAGTATGTTTAAAATTGTCATCTTCTGACCCCTATAACTTTTTTTATATGGGGTGGTATAAGGGCTAATTTTTTGCGCCGTATTCTGAAGTTTTCATTGATACCATGATTGTTTTGATCAGACTTTTTGATCACTTTTTATACATTTTTAAAGGTATACAAAGTGACCAAAAATTGGCAATTTTTTTACGTCTACGCCATTGATCTTGCGGTTTAATTACCATTATATTTTTATAGTTCAGACATTTACGCACGGGGTCGATACCACATATGTTTATTTATTTTTTGTTTAATTTTTTTTATGGTAAAAGGGGGGGGGTGATTCAAACTTTTATTTAGGAATGGGTTGTATCACATTTGTTCACTTTTTTTAATCATTTTTACACATTTTTCAGTGTTGACTATTGCTTGCAATCCTTTGATTGCATACACTGTTCAATGCTATGCCATAGCATAGCATTGATCAGTGTAATCTGTGCTCGATTGCTCCAGCCTGGGTCTTAGCGAGGTAAGGCACCTCCTGCTGTCCTCTCAGCTGTTCGGAACACTGCGATTTCACAGCAGCGGTCCCAACCAGCTCCGATGAGCTAACCGGCATTGATTTCTCCCATTTTAGACCCTGTGATCAACTTTTATTGCGGCATCTAAAGGGTTAATACCAGACATCAGCCCGATCGGCGAGGTCCGGTATTAGCCGTGGGTCCTGACATAGCAATCAGCACCCAGCAGATACTAAGCTCAGCTTCTGACCGCGCTTCACATTCCGGGAGCTGGCCACGGATGTAAATATATACGTCCATGGTCATTAAGGGGTTAAAGGAGCATTCCATCGCTAGGATAGGAGATAAAATGTCTGATTGTGGGACTGCTGGGACTTCTGCGATCTCCGCGCAGCACCCGGCGTTTTGAATGAATGCTGGGTTCCGGCATCAGCGATTGCGACATCACACCACACCCGCTTGTGATGTCACGGGATGCCCCCTCTATGCATATCTATGGGAGGGGACATGAGGGCCCAGTGGCGGGACCCCCGCAATTAGACATCTTATCTCCTATGACGATCATTGAATTGATGCAGGTTTGAACTAAAGCAAGCTGTAGAACTAGAAGAGCCCTGATTTTAATCAACAGGAAGAGGTCTACAGTACATACTGGTTGGAAGGATAAGTAATACAAACTCTGGATATAGTATTATTATGGGATACTGGTTGGTTAGATGTGACTGGCTCTAACCTACCTGTATAGTTAACATTAGCATCAACCTGGCGTCTTTGCTTCTATCTGTGGTGAGCCACCGTGAATGGCGGGACCACGGGGTGTAGCAGTGTAGGTGGATGGGGCAAGATGGTTTTAACCCCATGGGCAAGGTGTTATTAACCCCTAATGTTCGTGATGCCAGAGTGGTGTTTGGGTATCGGGAACCACCCAAATGATATCTCCACTATCCCAATGGCTAGGCAGTGAAATGAGAGTCCACGAACAGGTTATGGTTTAACGAAGGCTTTACTGAGGTCAGACAGTTGTTATAGTCTCTACAGCTCGGCCAGAATCCCAGAGAGGTGGCCAGGAACACAGAAGGACCTTGCAGCTTGCTGGGAACAATTATACTTGTAATAGACAATAGATCATTGACTTTAGGCTTGACTGGACTGTAGGCAGTGACAGCAGATATAGACTGGACTTACTGGAAGTGGCTGTAGATTTGAGGCCTTCCAGGTAGCTGGACACTAGCACTGAGACATCTTGTCTCCACTGTTCCTCAGCAAAATCATAAGAGTAAAAGAGAGATAATTGTAATGGCCGCCCCCTTATGAAGGGGGGCTAAGTCAGAAGCCCATAGGTCAAGCTGGGGGTCATGTGTTAAGCTGGTGCCCTCTGGGTAACATAAACATAACATGTGACATCTCACAGGTCCTTTAGACAATGACATTAGTCCTCCAAAGGTCCTTTATACTGTCTATACATTAGTATACTGACTATACATATAGTACAATAAATAACATTAAAGTAACAGCAGGGGAGACACTGCAGGAGAGCCCCCAGGGTCACTGAGAGACTCAACCTGACAGGGCCTAAGTGTAGTGCAAGACCATGTCCTGTACTGGGACATCACATATCTATTTCATGTCATGCAGCCAAGTCGAGTACTAAATACACTGTTCTCCATCTATAAAAGTATGCCCCAAGGAGACCCTTTTAAGACCACAGATTCCACTTTGACCAATGGCCTCTCACCCATAACATGACGTGTAAGAAAATTCAGCAGAATACAGTAGCTGTATAGATAAAAACTTCACCTTACATCCCTGTTTACTCAAAGCTTGCAGCAGATTTTATGAACTTTCCAACACACCAGTTGCATATAAAGTCTTTATAGGGTTTGCTGCTGGACTTTTTTGGCCTATAGAATGCACAGTTAGCTTGCCACTGTGCCAACATAATCACCATTTGGCAAGATACAGACACATGTTTGAACTCATGTGTCGCATCTACTATACTTTTATAATGTATCGCGTGGAGTCAAGGCCAGAAACTTTTTATATGTCAGCTCAGAAAAGCTGCAGTCTACTCCCGGACACTACTCATTTCTTTAAAATGTGATCAACTGGTAAAGAAATTAAAGTACATTATTAGTCCCAAGTACACACTGAAGCCATATGAAACAGAATCAAAAACTTTTTATATGTTGTACATCTTTGCAAAACATTAACCTTTCTAATATACTTTAAAAAAATAAATGTTTTATAGAAGAAAAGACCACTAGGGGTCCCCATACCATCCAGAACATAATCTAGTCTGGATGCAGCATCATCTTTGTCCCAGCTAAGGCTCAGGCTGGGACAAAGTCCAGAAAGTGAGGGCGGGACTAGCACTCCTCTGTGCTCACTCCTGTCCTCTTAGACTGCAGCATGAAAACAGAGAGGAGGGGGTTACAGAGCAGCCTACAGTGATTGGATGAGGAGACACAGCACAGGAGGATGGGAATGCAAAGTGAGTGAGGGTGGGCTAAGTGCTTGCCTCGGACACGCCCCTTCCTGAGTAGTGGATCTCAGAATGAGTGGGCAGCAGAATAGAGGGATTTGTGAGCCAAATACAGAAACTAGACACATAAAAAAGATATGTAAAGAATCTGCATGACCTAGTGAGTAACATAGAATCATTATTTTTTACTATGATATGACAGTTAAGCCTTACTACACAGGGCGTACATGTATGCTCTGGTCGCGCTACGGATGTATGAAGCACGTTCACCCCCTGTGCGTATTTCACAGCCATCGAGTATTGGCTGCTCTCTCTTGTAGAGCAGTGCACGCTCCAGATTCCCTTCCCCTACCAATCCCTTCCAGGCACCACCACCAGGAGGCTGATGCTGGCAGAGATGTCTGCCTTCTCATTGGCTGATGCAGACAGCAGGGAATGTCATCAGACTTGTGAAGGTGAGGCCGGCTCTCACCAAGTTGGAAACTTTAGGGGAGTTTGAAGCGTTATGTGGTCGCGGCTCCCAGAGGAAGTTCTAGACTTTTGAGGAATTAGGTAAAACTTGAACATGAGCCCCTCATGGACACTCGGGTCCTTATTAACCCCTTTAGGACGCAGCGATTTTTCCATATTGTCCACCTAGAGGGCCATATGAGGTCTTTTTTTATGTGGGACCAATTGTACTTTACCATGACATAAAAAAAAATGATATGTGGTGCAACAATTGGACTGCACAGAGTAGGGTAAGAGATCTCCGGCCACCATCTTAGTTGATTGGGACCCTGCAATCACACTGTGAAGGTCCTGATCAGCTCCCATAACAGTCCAGCACCTGTATTTGTGCACCTTTAGATGCCGAGATCAATTTCTACATTGCGGCATCTAAAAGTTTAATGCAGGGCATCGGAGTTCACTTTAAAGC
The DNA here is from genome assembly GCF_029499605.1 of Hyla sarda. Taxonomy (NCBI): domain Eukaryota; kingdom Metazoa; phylum Chordata; class Amphibia; order Anura; family Hylidae; genus Hyla; species Hyla sarda. Next base: position 33,802,315 of record NC_079190.1, on the reverse strand, counting down.
TTTAAATTATATGTGTGCGATAATAAAAATGAACTATATAAACTGTAGTACCATTACTTTACATTAAACAGGCTACACCGTCATGAATGATACCTCCACATGTCTGCTGCACTGTCTCTGCAGCATGCCCTGATACATCCTATGACTCTGCAGCTGTCCCAAAATTAAAACCTCCAGCATAGGCACCATAATGGGTTACTGGGGGGGGGGGGGGGGGGTTTGAAGCTTGGCATCAGAGGTATTGGTTTAACCTAAGGAAAAAAAAATATGGGTCTGGCAACTGCGGGCCCCTGCTCATGCCCGGGCCCTTGTGCAGCACCCGAGTGCCCGACCTGTCAGTCGGCCCCTGCTCTGTGCTGTTATTGGGCCCCTAAGAATCCCAGCCATGGTACACAGCTGTTAATAAATTTCAGAGGGCAGAACCACAGCTGGGCAGAATTGAAAATACACTGGAACTTCCTTTTCTCTAGTTGACTGGCCAATCACAGCACCTACTCCTCTTTGCTATGCTATGACACAGTGCTGGTGATAATGCACTTGAATAAACAGACTGCCACTGTTCTGGGTGATGATTTACAGCACACTACTATACATGGCATGTGGAAGGAGGAAAAGGTTATTTTTAAAGTTCTATGTGGGCACAAATGAAAGAAACAGCAGCAGCACAGCAAGGAAGGGGTTACACTAAGCACTACATGCTGCAGCTGCTGGTGCTGATAATGACATGGTAAGAGGAGGAGGGAGGGATAATTAGGAAGCAGCACTGTGGACATCAGATGGCTTCTTTAATTTTTCACAGGACTCTTTAAAAATGAAATGAGCGATCTGATTGGTTGCTTTTCCTATGCTCAGGTTTTGATAAATCTCCCCCATTGTGAACCCTCTGGATGAGGAAGACAGGCTCACCGATTGCAGGTAGATAGCTCAGGTTTGCGTTTTCTTCTACACATGGAACTTGTTAAAAACATTTTTTAATCAACTGGTGCCATAAAGTTAAACAGATTTGTAAATTACTTCAATTTAAAAATCTTGATCCTTACAGTATATAAGATGCTGTATACTAAAGAGGAAGTTATTTTCTTTTGAATTTCCTTTCTGTCTGACGACAGTGCTCTCTGCTGACACCACTGTCCATTTTAAGAACTGTCCAGAGTAGGAGCAAATTCCCATAATAAATCTATCCTGCTCTTGACAGTTCCTGACATGGACAGAGGTGTCAGCAGAGAGCACTGTGGTCAGACTGAAAAGAACTACAGAAAGAAATACAAGTTCCTCTGTAGCATACAGCAGCTGATAAGTACTGGAAGGACTAAGATTTTTAAATAGAAGTAATTTACAAATCTGTTTAACTTTCTGGCATCAGTTGATTAAAAACATTTTTTTTCCCAGTGGAGTACCCCTTTTAAAAGACATCTGAAGTGAATTAACACTTATCCCCTATGCACAAGATATGGGATAAGTGTTTGATCGTGGGGGGGGGGCCCTGGCAATGCCGCTCTGTAAGGGCAGCTAATGTGTGTAGCGTCGACCTCATTGAGGTCGACGGTACGCCCCCTCCACTCCCCCTCCCCATACAGTTCTATGGGAGAGGCGGGGAGGCATGAACGCTGCCTCCCCGCCTCTCCCATAGAACTACATGAGGGAGGCGGGTCAGCTGACACGCCTCCTGCACGGGAGAGCCGCGGCAGAGCCATTGCCCTGTATAGGTGATCGCAGGGGGTCCCAGCGTTCGAACCCCCCGCATTCAGACCCTTATCCCCTCCCCCTCTGCATAGGGGATAAGTGTTAATTCACTACAGATGGCCTTTAAGCTCTGCTTCCTTTGTTTAGTCTTGATCTCTGCTGCTAGAGATGGAATTCTCCTAACTGGATTTAGTGTACAGCAGTTTACAGGAAAGTGAGACACCTAATGGCCAATATTTTAGAGCAGTTTTTCTGGGGGTAAGAAGCTACTTTTGATAGATTAGGGGATTTACAAAAATGTTAGAAATCACACAAAACAAAAGCAACTTGAGGAGAAAACAAACTTTTTAATATGTTTTTCATAACAAAAAATAATGCAGCTTTTTTTTCACCCTTCAGCTACTTCAGGAAATGTAAACAATTTGTTGTCTACAAGATGCCCATGACCATAGTGGTGTTTATTGCTTCACGGTTTTTGTGTCCTCACCAGGGATTGGATAAAGGATAGGTGGAGTAGGCAGCTGCCCATGGTCCCCCTGAGGGATGGGGTGCAATTCCTGGACTAAAAAATTTACCTGAAAACCAATTAGTTCCTGTATTTTGTTTGAGCTTCTTGCTTAAACTGCAAAGTGCATGTAAAAAAACATGAAATGAATAGGGACTTATTGCTATGGCATTACTGTCAGACACTTTGCAATCTCTCCCAAAACAGGAAAAATAGTAGCCTGTTCTGTATAACATTTTTATGGTTTGTTTAGTTATTTTTATTTTTATTTTATTTATTTATTTTTGTTTACAACAAATTTCCATCTTTGCTTCTTTTTCCTATGCCAGAATAAAACGTAACAAAATAATAAACAACCAAAAAAAAAAAAAAAGAAAAAAAGAAAACTGTATGTGGTAAACTAAATAAACCCGACACTGTGTGTCCTCAGGATATATGACACGAGATGTGAGATGAAGGGAACTTTATTACTATGTGATTTATATCAAGTGTTGCAGCAAAACATTCGCACTGTAAAACTCGACAGCTCACCCCATGAAAAAAAAAAAATCACTCTCCGACATTTTTAGTGGTGTTAACAACTTCTCTATGGACAAAAGGGGCGCTGGGTTGATCTGAAACCAGACAGGGCTCTTCATTGTCTTCAGTGGGAAACCCTTGGACATTGTGGCTGTAGGCAAGGTCATGTCCTGCGTGCCAGCGTATTATTCCTATAGCCGGTGGGTATAAAACCAACAGTGTTGCTTTCTTAAACGCTTATAGTCCCAGAAATGTAGCAGTTAGTCTAAAAATAAAATCGCGAATGCCACATAGATAGGCTCTGTATAGTTCTATTACATCAGACTCTGGACGGTACGGATTAATATGCATAGAAGGTCATGGAGGTCATAGGTTTAGTACCTCAATTTAGGCCTTTTTGTTGCTAAAATTGCATTAGTTATCTGTGCTTTCTGTCCCTACAATGTTCCTTCAACAGGGATAAACAAAATGAGAGCGCAAAGTACTGCCATGAGGACACTGGACCTTTAAAGGGGTATTCGGGTGGGAAAAAAATTTTATATCAACTGACTCCTGAAAGTTAAACAGATTTGTAAATTATTTCTATAAAAAAAAAAAAATCTTAATCCTACCAGTACTTATCAGCTGCTGAAGTTGAGTTGCTCTTTTTTGTCTGACAACAGTGCTCTCTGCTGACACCTCTGTCTGTGTCAGGAACTGTCCAGCAAAGAGCAAATCCCATAGCAAACCTCTCCTGCTCTGGACAGTTCCTGATACAGACAGAGGTGTCAGCAGAGAGCACTGTTGTCAGACAGAAAAGAACAACTCAACTTCAGCAGCTGGTAGGATTAAGATTTTTTTTCATAGAAGTAATTTACAAATCTGTTTAACTTTCTGGAGCCAGTTGATAAGAAATTAGTTTTTTAACAAGAATGCCCTTTTTTTTTTTTTTTTTTTTTTTTTTTTTTTTAAAGGAGTCACCCATTAGCATGATCAATATCATATTTATTGCTTGGATAATGAAAATAACAATGTTTGCCTTTAAAGGGGTATTCCAGGAAAAAAAAACTTTTTTATATATATCAACTGGCTCCAGAAAGTTAAACAGATTTGTAAATTACTTCTATTAAAAAAATCTTAATCCTTTCAGTACTTATGAGCTTCTGAACTTAAGGTTGTTCTTTTCTGTCTAAATCCTCTCTGATGACACCTGTCTCGGGAAACGCCCAGTTTAGAAGAGGTTTGCTATGGGGATTTGCTTCTAAACTGGGCGTTTCCCGAGACAGGTGTCATCAGAGAGGATTTAGATAGAAAAGAACAACCTTAACTTCAGAAGCTCATAAGTACTGAAAGGATTAAGATTTTTTAATAGAAGTAATTTACAAATCTGTTTAACTTTCTGGAGCCAGTTGATATATAAAAAAAGTTTTTTCCTGGAATACCCCTTTAACATACTGTTAGAAAAATTATCTAGTGAAGAGATTTAACATTTATTTGCAATGTATGGCGCCACCTGGTGTTCAGAGTGTAAAGCAATGTGCACATCCACCTACTGAGTGCTGATGGACACAAATGTTCAGTCACTTGGTGAGACTCTAGACCAGTGTTTCCCTACCAGTGTGCCTCCAATTGTTGCAAAACCACAACTCCCAGCTTGCTATAGAAATAGCTTTGTCAGGAAGGGAGCGGAGCCTCTGTAGTAACATGGCAGTATAGCTAAGAACGCTGGAGACAGGTTGCGGGTGTCCCTGGCAAGGGATGATACCCAAAATCCAACTTCTTCTTTAGCGTTTCACCGGGGTGACAAAGACAAATTTCGCAGATGTGCTGTAATAACTTTTTATTTTCCAATCTACAAGGTATACATGGACAATATCAGTTATACAGTTTTTTGGTTCACAGGACAACGCGTTTCTAGAGGGGATTCCTCTCTTCATCAGGTCCGTTATATTTCTGTATGGTGGGTGTATTTATACAGTTAAGGGGCTTCAGATTTTCAAAGATGGCGTGTAACTGAGGTCACTGGGGTTTGGTCTATGATGTCAGTTACTGTGACCTTGGGGAGGGATTTGCTGGAGGCTTAAACAGGGTTTACCTATAACATAGAGGAATTTTCTTCATAGAAATCAATAGGTCTGTTTGGGTCTATGGCAAGTTGCACTGAAATTTACTTTAAGCTAAGCAGCTCTGGGTATGGCAGAGAGCTGGATGGGAGACAGGAGGTGCGCTGCGAGTGTAACCTTTAACGCTAGTTGCTTGAAACAGCCTGCAGTGTACTGGAGATTAACTGCGGAGTTGATACTTTTGTGAATGGGTTTTGTGTGTGGATGTGGGGGAGGGGGTGTTTAACCCCTTAAGGACCAGGCCCATTTTGGACTTAAATGGGTTCTCCGGTGCTTAAACATCTTATCCCCTATCCAAAGGATAGGGGATAAGATGCCTGATCGCAGGAGTCCCGCCGCTGGGGACCCCCGGGATCATGCACGCGGCACCCCGTTTGTAATCCGTCCCCGGAGCGTGTTCGCTCCGGGACTGATTACCAGCGACTACAGGGCCTTCTAAATCCTCGCCTTCTAATTATCATAACTCTTTTATATTTCCATCCACAGACCCAAAGGAGGGCTTGTTTTTTGTGTCACCAATTGTACTTTGTAATTACATCGCTTATTTTACCATAAAATGTACGGCGCAACCAAACAAATATTATTTATGTGGGAACATTTTAAGTAAAACCGCAATATAGCAAATTTTGGAAGGTTTTGTTTTCACACTGTACACTTTCTGGTAAAAATTTTGGAAGGTTTTGTTTTCTTTATTCTGTGGGTCAATACGATTAAAATGATACCCATGTTATATGCTTTTCTATAATTGTACCGCTTAAAAAAAATCTCAAACCATTTTAACAAAATTAGTATGTTTGAAATTGCGCTATTTTGACCACCTATAACTTTCTCATTTTTTTGCGCCATAATCTGTAGTTTTTATCAGTACCACGTTTGCTTAGGTTTTACTTTTTATTAATTTTTTATAAATTTTTTTGGGAATAAAATGTGATAAAAAAAGCAGCAATTTTGGACTTAACTTTTAATTTTTGTACGTTTACGCCGTTCACTGTATGGGATAATTAACAATATATTTTAATAGTTCAGACTTTTACGCACGTGGCGATACCAAATATGTGTATCCATTTTTTTTTTACGCTTTTTTGGGGGTAAAATGGGAAAAACCGACGTTTTACTTTTTTATTGGGGGAGGAGATTTTTCTAATTTTTTTTAACTTTTATTTTACATTTTTTTACACTTTTTATGTCCCCATAGGGGACTATCTAAAGCAATCATTTGATTGCTAATACTGTTCAGTGCTATGTATAGGACACAGCACTGCTCAGTATTATCGGTGATCTTCTGCTCTGGTCTGCTCGATCTCAGACCAGAGCAGAAGACCCTGGGAGACGGCCGGAGCAAGGTGAGGGGACCTCCGGCCGCCATGCTGGATGATCGGATCCCCGCGGAAGCGCTGCGGGCGATCCGATCATCCATTCAAAGTACCGCACTGCCACAGATGCCGTGATCTGTATTGATGACGGCATTTGAGGGGTTAATGGCAGACATCCGCGTGATCGCGTGATGTCTGCCATTACCGGCGGATCCCTTGCTGCTGATAGCAGCCGGAACCTGCCGGGCATGACGCGAGCACCGCTCCGGTGCTCGCGGTCATGGTGGCGCGTAAATGTACATCATGGTGCGCTAAGTACCATGTCACCATGATGTACATTTACGTCCATTGTCGTTAAGGGGTTAAGGTTGGGGAGTGGCTGTCTCTACATGTTAATGGAATGGTGAAACGGGGCATAGAGATCACATTGGTAGGTAAGAAAGAAAGAAAGAAAGAGTAATTATATAATAAAATGCATCAGGGCTGCATTGTTATGTGATTACATTAGGAGTTCTGTGGCATCATTTAACCCATGAGGTTGGAGCGTTCCCAGACGGTAGATCCAGTACATCTCTCGCTTTTTTTAGTGCTGAAAATCTGTCCCTTCCGTGTGCTGGAATGTGGTCGATGGGACATATGGTGATGCGGTTGATTGTGTCGGGTGTTTTCTGAGCAATGTTTGGAGAGGCTGTGGAGGGTGAATTTACGTTTGATGTTGTTTCTGTGTTGAATGAGATGGAGGTGCAGTTCTTGGGTTGTTCTACCAATAAACTGTTGGTTGCAGATGCATGTGATTAGGTAGATAACATAGCTGGACTTACAGTTGAGGGGGAATTTGATGTTGAATGTTTCATTCGTTGATTTGTTGGAGAATGTTTTCTGTTTGTGATTCATGGTGGTGCACCAATCCCTCCTCCAGAAACACTGGCACATACTCCAATCTCATCCAATCCTAAAAAAAACGCAGTTCCAAACAAACTGGGCATCACATTCAGGCGAGCACCCACACTAAAAACATACTGGCCCCCAGCAGGCTAAACAGCACCACCAAAAATAAAAAAACAAAAGTATCATACAGATGTGAGACAAACAGATGCTTATGCTGCACCACCATAAATCACAAACAGAAAACCTTCTCCAACAAATCAACGAATGAAACGTTCAACATCAAATTCCCCCTCAACTGTAAATCCAGCTATGTTAACGTATTTTTCGCCGTATAAGACGCACTTTTTCTTCCCCAAAACTGGGGGGGAAAAGTTGGTGCATCTTATACGGCGAATACACACCTATCGCGGCGGTCCCTGTGGCCATTAACGGCCGGACCCGCGGCTAATACAGGACATCACCGATCGCTGTGATGCCCCGTATTAACCCTTCAGACGCGGCGATCAAAGCTGACCGCCGCGTCTGAAGCGAAAGTCGGGCTGTTCGGGACCGCCGCGGTGAAATCGCGGCGTCCCGAACAGCTTACAGGACACCGGGAGGGAACTTACCTGCCTCCTCGGTGTCTGTCCCGCGCCGGGATCCCCTGCATGGTGGCGCTCTCCTCCGACGTCACGCCATCCCGTCATCGACAGCGCGACATCCAGGGCAGCGGTGACGGGTCCGGAGCGGCGGGGACACGTGAGTATTACCTCCTATCCAGTGGTCTTCAACCTGCGGACCTCAAAATGTTGCAAAACTACAACTCCCAGCATGCCCGGACAGCCAACGGCTGTCCGAGCATGCTGGGAGTTGTAGTTTTGCAACATCTGGAGGTCCGCAGGTTGAAGATCACTGTTGGGTGCAGAATCTTTTTTTTCTAGATTTTGCACCTTTAAAATTGGGTGCGTCTTATATGCCGGTGCGTCCTATAGGGCGAAAAATACGGTATTTACCTAATCGCATGCATCTGCAACCAACACGATACTCCGGCCCCTGTATCGCTCATCATCAGACACGGAGCGAAGTTCACTCCGTGCAGCAGATGACACAGGGTGCTGCAGGAGAGATCGTGGGGGTTCCCAGCGGCAAGACCCCCGCAGTCAGACATCTTATCCCCTATCCTTTGAATAGGGGATAAGATGTCTAGGGGCAGAGTACCCCTTTAAGGACCATGGGTTTTCTCATTTTTGCACTTTCATTTTTTCCTCCTCACCTTCTAAAAATCATAGCACTTACAGACAATTTTCCACCTACAGACCCATATCAAGGTTTGTTTTTTTGCGCCACCAATTTTACTTTGTAATACCATCAATCATTTCACCATAATATCTATGGCGAAACCAGAAAAAATATAATTGTGGGGCAAAATTGAAACGCAATTTTGGACTTTGGATTTTTTTTTACGTATATGCCATTGACCGTGCGTTTTTTTTTAACATTATATTTGTATAGTTCGGACATTTATGCATACGGCGATACCACATATGTTTATTTTTATTATGTTTACATATTTTTTATATGGAATTTGGGTAAAGGGGGGTGATTTAAACTTTTAGCATGGAAGGGGTAAATTCACATTTATTAACTTTTTTTTTTTTTTTTACTTTTTTTCAGACATGTTATCCCCAACCTTTGGATAGGGGATAACATGTCTAGGGGTGGAGTACCCTTTAAGCAAGCAGGATAAGGGTCATTTATGGGATTTAGCATAACGATGAAGAACATGAAGTAAGAAAATTCATTATAAATTGCTTACTGCCATTATACAATAGCAGAAACAGTAAATTTGAGTAGTAAATAAAGGCAGCCATTTATGTAAACGGATATTGTTTAATGCCTAACTCCTACTGTGGTTGGTCCTGAAGGGAAATTTTATGTTTTGGCGCATGTCTTCTCTCTACAGTTACTGCAGCTGTAGCAAACAAGCGAGCGTGAAACCAGTTGAGGGGAAAGGGAACAGAATGCAGACGCTTTTCGGGCAGGCCCATTATGATTTTTGGTACAGATGTTTTTCTAGGAAACTTCTTATCAGTTTTCTATTAACGAGCACTGACCTGAGCTAAGAGATTAGTATTTGTTCTGTTAGGTTCTGTTTCTTTTTATTTTGAAGTTGAACATTTTATGGATGATTTTTACGTTTGTACACCTTTGGCATAAATTGACCAAGACATGGTTTACCGTCATGGAATTATTATTTGTTCCAGACAAACCAACTATGATAGTGCATGGGAAATCTTTGGGGACTTTTGGTTTAACAAGAATTTCCTGAGGATGCTACAGTCCCCAAAAAAAAAAAAAAAGTAAAGAATCCAAGCAGTCTAAGCTATTCTGCATGGTTGCATGGAAAAACCAAAACAAACCCCTATAAGGAGCAGTTGAGCAATCTAATACAAGCTCCTGAGGCCAATGCATGATCTGTAACATGGGTCCCTACCTATCATATGTCGCCACCTTATGTGGCAAATGGGCTTTTGGGCCGTCCAATTATCCAGGCCAGATGCATCGGCAGCTTCTGCACTCTTTAGAGCTATGGTTATTCCAGCTATAGGATAAAATACTGCACTGTACATGATAGAGCTGATCCAGTATACTTATTACTGCAACCCTCCCCCAAGCCTATATACTTCGGAGGGACTTATGGGACTGGGATTCCACATGTATGAACCCAGGGTTATACATCTCTGCTGTGAACTCCAAGTTTGCATATAGAGGAAAAAGTCACATTCCATTCACACTCCGAGCTCCTTCCACTTCCTTCCGATGGCTTATTTTAGAGTCTAGTGAGTTTTTCTCACGTCCTGAGGAGAAGGATGTTTTCTCTGTAGCTGATAAGGTTGGAATGACTTTTATATTGAATAATGTTAGGTGTAGAGGCAGAAGAGTAGCTATGGGGGTGCAGAGGTAGCAGTCACATCAAGGCCCTGGTGCCTGAGGAGATCTAAAGACTGTAGACCAACCTTTTATAGTTCTGGGCCCACCTCAACAAAAATGTAGATGTGGGGCACACTGAACCCCTATCCCCCCTCCCCGAATGCAAGTTGCCCTGTGTAGATAGTCCCACTGTACGGAATTAGGTAGTTTGCCACTGTAGGTAGCTTGCCCCCCTGCAAGTAGTTTGTCCCCCTGTAAGTATAACCACCATGCCGGTAGAACACCCCTCCCCTCATTCTGTGTAAAACTGTGGCTCAAATCCAGTAAAAGGGGTTTGGTCTTTGCTGGAGATTGTTGAACAGTTCTCCCATAGAACTCTATGGATGGGGCTTGGTGGCTCCCACTTCGGACGGGGGTCGTACTTAGCTCCTGTTCTAGCGCACCGGGGCTCCAAACAGCGCTTGGACCCCCCGCGATCTAAAGGGGTTAGAATAGTTAATAGGAATAGGCTTCATAGGAAAATAAAACTTACACCCTTGAATCCCATTAACCCCAATAACATAAAGGATGGAAATGTAAAGTGTATGTTCACAAATGCCAGAAGCCTAGCAAATAAAATGGGGGAGCTTGAGGCCTTGACACTGGAGGAACATATTGATATAGTTGGGGTCACTGAGACATGGCTGGACACCTCACATGACTGGGCTGTTAATCTGCAGGGGTTTACATTGTTTCGCAAGGATAGAATGAACAGAAAAGGTGGTGGAGTCTGTCTGTATGTAAGAAGTGGTATGAAAGTCAGTGTGAACGATGCCATAGTGTGTGATGATTCTGAGGATGTGGAATCATTGTGGGTAGAATTACAAAAGGAGGGAAATACTGAAAAAATAGTATTTGGTGTAATCTACAGACCCCCTAATATCACTGAAGAGATAGAAGGTCGGCTGCATAAACAAATAGAGAGGGACGCCCGGGCAGGTACAGTGGTAATAATGGGAGATTTTAACTATCCAGATATAGATTGGGGCCGGGGGCTGGCTAAAACTACAAAGGGGCGACAATTCCTAAATTTATTGCAGGATAATTTTATGGGCCAGTTTGTGGAGGACCCAACAAGAAGTGATGCCTTGTTGGATCTGATCATTTCCAACAACGCAGAGCTGGTTGGTAATGTAACTGTGCGGGAAAACCTTGGTAATAGCGACCACAATATAGTTACTTTTGACTTAAAATGTAGAAAACAAAGACAGACGGGGAAAGCAAAAACATATAACTTTAAAAAGGCAAACTTCCCTGGGCTGAGGGCTGCACTACAGGTCATAGACTGGGGGGAGGTGTTCTCAAATACTGATACAGAAGGTAAATGGGACATCTTTAAATCAACTCTAAATAACTATACAGCTAAATATATACCAAAGGGGAACAAATATAAACGATTAAAACTAAATCCTACATGGCTGACAAATGATGTTAAAAGAGCAATAAACAACAAAAAAATAGCCTTCAAAAATTCAAATCTGATGGGTCAGCTATAACATTTAAACAGTACAAGGAGCTTAATAAAATCTGTAAAAATGTAATAAAAACAGCAAAAATTCTAAATGAGAGACAGGTGGCCAAAGAAAGCAAAACTAATCCTAAATATTTTTTTAGATATATAAATGCAAAAAAAACAAGGACAGAGCATGTAGGACCCCTTAATAATGATAATGGGGAGGTTGTCACGGGCGATCAAGAGAAGGCGGAGCTACTGAATGGGTTCTTTAGTTCTGTATACACTATGGAAAAAGGAGCTGACATTGGACAGGTCAGTGCTGGTAGCACATCATGTAATGTACTGAACTGGCTTAATGTAGAGATGGTACAAGGTAAGTTAAGTAATTTAAATGTAAGCAAATCTCCAGGGCCAGATGGATTGCACCCAAGAGTTCTTAGAGAACTAAGTTCAGTAATATCTGTACCCCTGTTCATGATATTTATAGATTCACTTGTGTCTGGTATTGTGCCAAGGGACTGGCGCAAGGCGAATGTGGTGCCAATCTTCAAAAAGGGCTCTAGGTCTTCCCCAGGAAACTATAGACCGGTAAGTCTAACGTGCATTGTGGGTAAATTGTTTGAAGGACTTATAAGGGATTACATACAGGAATACATAGGGGATAATTGTATTATAAGTGATAGCCAGCATGGGTTTACTAAGGATAGAAGTTGTCAAACCAATCTAATTTGCTTTTATGAAGAGGTGAGTAGAAGCCTTGACAGAGGAATGGCTGTGGATATAGTGTTTCTGGATTTTGCTAAAGCGTTTGATACTGTCCCTCATAGACGTCTGACAGGTAAGTTAAGGTCTTTGGGTTTGGAAATTTTAGTTTGTAACTGGATTGAACACTGGCTCATGGATCGTACCCAGAGAGTGGTGGTCAATGATTCGTACTCTGATTGGTCCCCGGTAATTAGTGGTGTACCCCAAGGTTCAGTACTGGGTCTGCTGTTGTTTAATTTATTTATCAATGATATAGAGGATGGTATTAACAACTCTGTTTCTATCTTTGCAGATGACACCAAGCTTTGTAGCACAGTACAGTCTATAGAGGAGGTGTATAGGTTACAAGATGACTTGGATAGACTAAGTGTCTGGGCATCCACTTGGCAAATGAGGTTCAATGTGGATAAATGTAAAGTTATGCATCTGGGTACTAATAACCTGCATGCGTCATATGTCTTAGGGGGGATTAAACTGGCAGAGTCACTGGTAGAGAAGGATCTGGGTGTACTTGTAGATCACAGACTACAGAATAGCATGCAATGTCAGGCTGCTGCTTCCAAGGCCGGCAGAATATTATCATGTATCAAAAGAGGCATGGACTCAAGGGACAGGGACATAATACTCCCCCTTTATAAAGCATTGGTACGGCCTCACCTGGAATATGCTGTTCAGTTTTGGTCACCTGTCCATAAAAGGGACACTGGGGAGCTGGAAAGGGTGCAGAGACGTGCGACTAAACTAATATGGGGCATGGAACATCTTAGCTATGAGGAGCGATTAAAGGAGTTACAATTGTTTAGTCTTGATAAGAGACGTTTAAGGGGGGATATGATAAATGTATGTAAGTATATTAATGGCCCATACAAAAAATATGGAGAAAAACTGTTCCAGGTTAAACCCCCCCAAAGGACGAGGGGGCACTCCCTCCGTCTGGAGAAGAAAAAGTTTAGTCTCAAGGGGCGACATGCCTTCTTTAACATGAGAACTGTGAACTTATGGAACAGTCTACCTCAGGAACTGGTCACAGCAGGAAAAATTAACAGCTTTAAAACAGGATTAGATACATTCCTGGAACAAAATAACATTAATGCTTATGAAGAAATATAAAATCCCATCCCTTCCCCAATATCGCAACCACACCCCTACCCTTCAATTCCCTGGTTGAACTTGATGGACATATGTCTTTTTTCAACCGTACTAACTATGTAACTATGTAACTATTGGAGCAATAAATAGATGACAGTGGATTACATGGATGTACTATTATTTCAGTGATATATAGTGACACTAGATATAGTTTGACATTGTATTTTGAGCAATGTATGTGGGTATAATCTAGTCAAATATTGATGTTTTATTTGAGCAATGTATAACATTAATTGTCATGGTATACTATGAATGTTGAGAGGTAGTGGTTATACTACATGTGCGCGAAACCGCCAGAAGTCGCCTCTGAGCCGCCCACGCAGTTCTGATAGCCCTGTCCTCCGTTTTTTCCACGGTTGGAGCATTGTGTCACAGTCCGAGTGGTGAGTGCAGAATACACTCTTGATTTCAGTATTATGGTGCATTACTATGAAAGTGTCGGCAGTGTTGGAGATACGGGGAAATAAGACAGAGAACTGACGCGATCGCTGACGCTCTGTGTACAGTGCTGGAGAATCATTTGGAGCTCTGTATCAGTAACAAGGCCTTGACCTCCAACTCTTTTTCTCCTCTTTCACACGTTGCCTGATTTTTGGGGTAGTCTGAGTAAACCATAGACATACAGTTCGTTATTTGCGCCACTTATTACAAATTGGAGACATTTTATTACTCCTCTAATTACACATGTCTAAGAGATCCCTGGTCTCCACTAAGTCATTACAGAAAGCACAAAACCAGCCTTCAAATACGTCTAAATATAGTCACAGCGGAGAACATCGAAAAACATTTCATTTGCATAAAAACATTTAAGTAAACAGTAGGTGTTTATTTGGCGTAACCACGGAGCACGTAGACCTGAAGGTGTCCATAGTCCGGGCCTTGTGTGAGTCTAATTAGTACGAGTGGCCAGGACTTACTGCAGAGATCTCCAGTATTTCCCTTCATGGTTAAATATAGACGAGGTGTTAAAATTAACCTATTCCTGATTTATAGGCCCAAGGTTTTTCTATACCCCATTAACGCTTAGAAATATTATGTTTATTGCTGAAAACAGACCAACAGATATACCACCCCAGAATTGTGGCATAATTTTCATCAAAAAACTGTCTGGCATGACTTGTTCCACATTTATTATGAGTTTTTTTTACACTTTTTATACACTATGAAGGAGATTTATCACAACCTGTGCAGAGGAAAAGTTGACCAGTTGCCCATAGCAACCAATCAGATCGCTTCTTTCACTTTTAAAAAGGCTTCTGCAAAATGAAAGAAGTGATCTGATTGGTTGTTATGGGCAACTGGTCAACTTTTCCTCTGGACAGGTTTTAATAAATGCCCCATATAAGTTTAGAGGAAACGAGGGGTGGCTCTTTGAGACAGAAATTGTGGCATAACAATTTTAAGTGATTTATGTATGTACAAAGTGGCTGCACCAGCAGAATAGCGAGTACAGCTCTGCAGTATAATACAGGATATAACTCAGGATCAGTACAGAATAAGTAATGAAATGTATGTATACAGTGACCCCACCAGCAGAATAGTGAGTACAGCTCCGGAGTATAATACAGGATATAACTCAGGATCAGTACAGGATAAGTAATGTAATGTATGTACACAGTGGGGGAGATTTATCAATTCCAGTGCAGAGGAAAAGTTGCCCAGTTGACCATAGCAACCAATCAGATCGCTTCTTTCATTTTTCAAAGGCCTTGTTAAAAATGAAAGAAGCGATCTGATTGGTTGCTATGGACAACTGGGCAACTTTTCCTCTGGACAGGTCTTGAGAAATCTCCCCCAGTGACCTCACCAGCAGAATAGTGAGTACAGCTCTGGAGTATAATACAGGATATAACTCAGGATCAGTACAGGAAAGTAATGTAATCTATGTACACAGTGACTTCACCAGCAGAATAGGGAGTACAGCTCTGGAATATAATACAGGATATAACTCAGGATCAGTACAGGATAAGTAATGTAATGTATGTACACAGTAACCTCACCAGCAGAATAGTGAGTACAGCTCTGGAGAGAGGTTGGGTGTGTCTGAGCTCCTGTTACTTCCAGACTCTTCCAGTGAAGCAGTGATTTCCATCCGCCCCTCCCCAGGTGTGTGGCAGATACCTGGGTAGAGGGTTTTCCTGCTATGGAGCCCCAGGAGGCTTCATCTTGCACTCCCCGTACCCGGCCGGCGGGGGGTGCAAAGGAAAATGCGACGGCCAGCAGCCAGGATGGGGTGAGACGATCCACCAGGGCCCATCGCCATGTGGGGCCCCCTCCCCCATCCCCAGCTGGGAGCTGCAAGGCTTCCAGCAAAAGTTCCTCTGGGAAAAGAAGCGCATCCAGGCAGAGGAGTGGAGTGAAGGCTTCTACCTCAGGCTCCTCAGAACCCCAGCAATGGGGGGTCAAGGGGCCAAGGGAATCCCTGGAGACTTTTGGTTCAAGAATCCAGGCAAAGATGGCCCAATATGAGCAACTTGGGAAACAGCTTCGTGGTCTAAGAGAAGATATAAAGTTTGCAACTTACCAGGCGGATACAGCAGCCAAGGGCAAGAGAGCAGCATTCACTGCAAAGGTGAGAGCACTAAAGAAAGAGGTGGAGGAGATTGTTCAGCTGAGAGCAGACATTGTGGCTGGAGCCGGCTTCTTCAGTGAGAAGATTCTAAATGAAGAGAGGTTCCCCAAAAAGGGGGTCTCCAGAGGTGCAGAAAAAGAAAGTCACCAAGATGAGAGTGAGGAGGAGGAGGAGATGGAGGAAG
Source organism: Hyla sarda (assembly GCF_029499605.1). NCBI lineage: Eukaryota > Metazoa > Chordata > Amphibia > Anura > Hylidae > Hyla > Hyla sarda. The sequence continues at coordinate 33,786,230 of NC_079190.1, read as the reverse complement.
GTGAGGAGGGGGATGTGAGTGAGGGGGATATGGACACGGGTTTTGTTTGCACCACCACCACTGTTACCCCAGACCCCCCACTTACCCTCAGTGAGGACTACATAAACCCGGCTCAGGTGGCCTTACCTCCCTCCAGTGAGGACGATGAGGATGGCAGTGACTGTAGTGATTGCAGCGGCTTGGCAGATGGGGGTCTCCTGCGGGCAATTGTTATGCAGGAGTCCCCCACTCGTCTAGAAAATTTTTCTTTCGGGGATGATTTGGGCCCAGAGGAGAAGAAAAAAGCGAAGGGCAAGAAGAGGAAGAAGACACAGGCAGTGAAGTTTGTCTTTGCTCCCTTCCAGCAGCCTGGGTCGGCTGAAAAGTCGGTTCAGGGTGCTGGGTCCCCCAATCTGCCAGACCCCGTTTCTGTAGTGGAGCGGGGCCAGCATGGGGGATACAGTAGTGCACCCAAAATGGCCGCGGGTGCTATAGAAAAAAAAGGGCACCCTCCTGTGAGGGGGGAGGGTGTCCAGGCACCAGAAAATAGCGGCAGATTTACCAATTTGGGGGGCGGTCCCCCGATTGAAGCTGGCAGTATAGGTCCTGGCACTGCGGGGCACTCCCCTGTGAGGGGGGGGAGTGTCCGGGTGCCGGACCTTGTTGGTTCAGGGGGCGGTCCCCTAGGTTACACAGTTGGTACCAGTTCTGGCGCGTCGGGACTCTCCCCTGTGAAGGGGGAGGTTCTGCGCCTGTCAGCTGCAGTAAGCGGGGCGGGAGTGCATCCGGTGGGACAGCTCCCGCCAAAATCTATGGCGCTGTGCGAGGGGGCGGAGCCTGTGTCCATGCCCCAGAAGACTGAACGGAGGAGCTGTGCAGCGCTGATCCTTAAGCCAGCAACCCTTGTACACGGAGCTATAGACCAAGCCAGCCCAGCCTCCAATACATAAAGGGACAGTGTAGGCAAGAGTGAAAGTGAGGGAAAAAATGTGGCTAAAAATGGTAATGTGCAGAATGTGAGTTATAGTGTGCATGGGAGGAGTTGTGGTAGCAGTGTGGATGAGGGGGGAACTTGTGGGGTGCAAGAGAGGGGTGCAAGTGGAGTGCAAGAGAGGGGTGCAAGTGGAGTGCAAGAGAGGGGTGCAAGTGGAGTGCAAGAGAGGGGTGGTAGTGGAGCGCAAGAGAGGGGTGAAAGTGGAGCGCAAGAAAGGGGTGGTAGTGGAGCGCAAGAAAGGGGTGGTAGTGGAGCGCAAGAGAGGGGTGGTAGTGGAATGCCAGAGAGAGGATTGGTGGCAGACACCTCTGTTAAGAATAAGGGTGCTGGTTTGGGGTCTGGATCAGGTTCTGGTTCGACTGCCCCCCCGGTAGTGGCTGCTTCTCCCAGAAGCTATGCCAGTGTCACTGCCGGGGGATCAGGGGGATCCCCATCTCCGTCTGGCTCTGGTGGTCACTTGCAACAGCGCCTACTGGAGGCTCTACGTAGGGGAGACAGGTCAATCCATGTAGAGGGGAGGGGTGAGGTTGACCTGTCTTTTTGGATAGAAAGACATGGCTTAGGCGCATTCCGAGAACATAATGGGGAGGTGGTCTGGTCCCTCCCGACATCCGGGCAGGAAAGTGGCCGTAGGAATGTGGTCCGTTTAGTGTGGAGGGGCGAAGATGTGTGTCCGCCACGGGGTAAGGTGGTTGAGCTCCTCCTCCAAATGGAATTCAGGGCAAGTGACATCTTTGCCCTGATCCACCCCTACGCTACTTCTGAGTTTGACATCAGCTTTGTTTGGCCGGAGGGTCTTGAACTCTTCTGGTCGAACTATGAGGTGGTGAAAAACGAGCCCGGCTGGCGGGATTTTGCCGTAAAGGCAATATCCCGTCAGAATTTGACCAAGAAAGTGACCGTTTTGACACGTAACGAGTCACTATCTTGCTATGATATCATGACCTGGCTCAGCCGATATGGGGATGTGACGGACATGCCAAAAAAGAACTATGACGAACATGGGATCTGGTCTGGGGCCTGGACGTTTTCCGTCAAACTGAAGCGTTCGGGGAGCACTGTTGCCCACATCCCATCAGCTGCTTTTCTAGGGAGAGACAGAATCCAAATTTTCTACCAGGGGCAGCCCAAGGTCTGTCACAGGTGCGGCAGCCCCACTCACTTTAGCGCAGCCTGTACTGTGCAGGTCTGTGCTCTGTGTGGTGGGGTAGGTCATCTTGCCGCATCCTGTAGGCAGATCAGGTGTCATCTGTGTGGTGTCTTAGGACACCCTTTCAGCCGTTGTCCTAGCGCCTTTGCCCGTGCGACGGTCACCTTGGCTGGAGACAGCAGTAATGTTGCTTCAGCTGGGGAGGGCACGAGTGCGGGTGAAGGTGCAACAGGGTCAGTGAAGAGGAAAAGTCCCGCCAAGCTGAGGCGGGAGGCTAATCGCAGAAGGAGCAGGGAACTGGGGAGTTCCCATGTGGCAGGGGTAGCTTCTGGCCCTGCTCCAGAGGTTAGTCCTGAAACTGCTGAGGCCCTGGAGGAGAATGTGCTGGATGAGGAAATGGGGAGAATCTGTAAAGAAGAGGGCAGCAAGGCCGATCTTTCCGATTCCTCCCACTGTGAAAGTGTGGATGAGGAGGGTGAAGAGAGGCCAAAAAAGAAGGGCAGTAAAGGGAGAAAGAAGAGGTCAGAGCCCTCTAGTCCCCGTGCTACGGATCAGGTCCCAAGCGGAAGCTTACCTGCCCCCCCTCTGATTGATCTGTCTAACCGGTACTCTGTCCTTGAAGACATCTCCTCCCCCTCCATGGAGGGGGGGGTCAAGGATGGGGTGCCTGAAGTGGGGGAGCCTCCAGGGGGAACTGGGCCCTGTCCACATGGGGCAATTTCCTCAGGGGATGGGGCCAAACCAGAGCCAGGCGGAGATGGCGATTTAAAAATGGACCAGTCTGAGTCCAAAAAAAGGTTTAAAGAGAAAGAAGCCTCCTCTTCCGGGGATGAGGGGGTAAAGAAAAAACAGAAATGAGGGGGTTAGGGCTATCTAACTCAATCACCCATGATGGCGGCACTCACCCCATTGACGCTGGCATCTATTAACTGTGCCAGCATAAAGTCTGATACGGCTAGATTCGCAGCCTTTGATTTTCTCGGCCGAGTTGAAGCCGATATTTTGTATCTGCAGGAGACCAGGTTGTCAGATCTTGCCTCTCTGGTAAAAGCCAGGAGAGAGTGGAGGCGTGGCCCCTCCCACTGGTCTCTTGCGGCTGAGCCGTATAGTGGGGTGGCGGTCCTTTTTACCGCTCCTGTTGAATGCAGACGGGTTATTGAGTTAGAAATGGGGAGGTGCCTGATCTTAGATGTCCTCATGAAGGGGCAAGAGCTCCGGCTCATTAACATCTACGCCCCACAAACCAAGTGGGGACGAAAAGATCTCTTTATGAGGATTAAGCCCTTTCTTTTTACAAGCAGACAGGTGATCTTTGGAGGGGATTTCAATACTGTCACGAGATCCCAAGATAGGAGAGGCTCCAATGATCGGTTGGCTTATGATAGCATAGCTCTCAATAGTATAGTTAGGGAAGCTCACCTAGAGGACGCCCACATCCGGAGCCCCTCAGGCCACGCGGGTTTCACCTATCATCGAGGTAGCTGCAGGTCTAGAATAGACAGGTTTTATTTGAAGGAGGAAGCTGTCTCTTCTGCAGTGTCCGTGGTTGAGGTGGAGTTCTCCGATCACTGTATGATTTTGTTTTCCCTGAATGTTTCAGAGACCCCTCGGATGGGTAAAGGTTATTGGAAGCTGAATTCGGCCCTCCTGGAGGAAGCGGAGGTAAGACAGTCCTTTGAGGATTTTCTTCAGAGTCAGGTACCTTTACTGGGCCTATGTAGTAGTAAGTCAGAGTGGTGGGAGATGTTCAAGAAGCGGGTTGCGGGGTTCTTCCGCCAGCTCTCGAGCCTCAGGTCCCTGAATAGGTATCGCCTGTATCAGGGACTGTGGAGGAAACTCGAGCTTCTCGTCTCGACTGGAGGTAGCCGGGAGGATATCTCCAGAGTGAAGTCCTTGCTGATGAGGTGTCAGTACGATAGGCACGCATCTTTGGTTTTTGAGAGGGATTTCGGGAAGTACCGCTCGCCCGACCCTTACAGAAACTGTAAGATGTCAGTGAGTAGTAAAGTCATTTCAGGACTGATTGATAGTACAGGATCTCTGAATCGGTCCAGATCAGGGATCTTGGAGGTCGTCAGATCCTTCTACTCACACCTCTTGGGAAGGAAGGATCTAGATCGAGACGGGATGTCGGCTTTCCTGGCTGAAACCATTCCTGAGCCAGGGGTAGACCCCTCTCTTGATGTTTTGGCAGAAAAAATCAGGGAAGAGGAAGTGAGACTGGCGATTGAGGGGCTTGCCCCCAAGAAGTCACCAGGTCCGGATGGCTTAACATCCGAGTGGTACAAGACCTTTAAGGAGTCTTTAGCTCCCCTCTTGACTGAGGTATTCAATGAGTGTCTCTCCTCGGGCACTCTGCCGAAGTCAATGAGGAGGTCAGCCCTGATTCTTCTCTCAAAGGGTAAAGATCCCAGCCGTATTGAGAATTGGAGGCCCATAGCTCTTCTCAATACGGACAGGAAGCTTCTGGCCAAGATACTGTTTAATCGGCTGGTGAAGTTTGCACCCCGGCTCCTTTCGGGGGCCCAGCACTGCTCTGTTCAAGGCCGAAGCACCTTAAGTGCTGTTCTCGGTGTCCGGGAGGCAGTGGAGCGGAGTAGTGCAGGTCTCTGGAAGGGGTACTTGCTGTCCCTGGATCAGGCCAAAGCATTTGATCGGGTGAACCACGAGTACCTCTGGTCCGTCCTCCTGAGATATGGCTTACCGTGTGCTTTTATTAATTGGCTTAAGACCTTATATGCAGGGGCAGAGAGTTTCCCGCTGGTGAACGGTTAGTCTGGCCGCTCTTTTGAGGTGGGGTCTGGAGTCCGTCAGGGTTGTCCTTTGAGCCCGCTTTTATACGTGTTCGCAATCGATCCCTTCGTCCGGAGGGTAGATTGTGAGCCGTTGGCGGGAGTCGGGATGAGTCTGGCGGAGCTGGATGTCACCCAGAGAGTGGTGGCGTACGCTGATGATGTCACCATTTTCGTGTCCTCGAGAGAGGAGGTCGATGTGGTGATGTCGGAGGTGGAACGCTACTCGGAGGCATCCGGGTCTAAGATCAACCGGGATAAGTGTGAAAGTCTCTGGCTGGGAGGGGGAGATCCCACTTTTGATCTCCCGGACACCCTCCCAGGGCCCCAAGACTCAGCAAAAATTCTGGGCATCACATTCGGCCAGGATGATTATCCCACCAAAAACTGGGACGGTAAGCTACAGGATGCCACTCATAGGGTGGATCAGTGGAAGGGTTGGTCTATGACCCTCAGGGAAAGGGTACACCTGATCAAATCGTACCTGCTCCCCTTGTTTATCTATCTGGGCAGTGTATGTATCTTGCCAGAGGCTTACTACACTAGGATCTACAGCCTGTTTTTCCAACTGTTATGGGGGAACAGGATGAACCTAGTCAAGAGAGAGGTTACGTACCGCACAAGGAGACTAGGGGGTTTATCTATGGTAAACCCTGTGGTGTTCTTAACGAACACCTTCTTGAAAGCCAACATCGCAAACCTCTGGTCAGAGAGGGATCCTCCGTGGGTACTCTCCTGCAGGGAATGGTTTCGGCCTTTCTTCCAGGAATGGGAGACAGGAGGGCAAGTGAAGGACCTCCGTACGCCCCATGGGCATCTTCCGGCTTATGCTACCCCGACTCTGAAGGTGATACGTCGGTGGGGTCTGGGAGTGTGGGAGATCAGGACCCAGTCAAGGCAGTTCCTTGACAAACGGGTTCTGTTGACCCACTTCCAGAAGCCTCTGGCGCTCAGGGACTGCCCAGGTCGGGATCTGAGGGTGGGCTTGTATCTCTTAAATATGAAAAGGATCCCCCAGAGGTTTTGGGACTTGGCCTGGCGCTGCTTTCAGGGGAAGTTATATGTGAGGGACAATTTGAAGTGCAGGAGATCTGATGACCGGGGATGTCCCCGAGAAGAGTGCGGGGACATGCTGGAAAGCATGGACCATTTCCTGCTTCATTGTCCCTTTAATATAAGGGTCTACAACCGGGTGGGCGCTTCCATCTGCTGGAGTCAACTTGCCGGCCTTACCTATCCAGAGTGGGCTTATGGGGCATTCAGGAACCTGGGTGGCCGAGATCGGGGCACTTTGTTTTTAGTCAGCTTAGTGGTTAGGTACTACACGTGGAATGCACGGTGTTTAGTGTCTAATCAGCGCAAAGTCCTCTCCGAGGTGGAGGTCTGTAGGAACATCACCGGTGACCTCGGGAAGATCAGGTCTTTGGAGTATGGCAGTCTTGGTACCAGTAGGGCTTCTCTCCTATGGAGAGGGTTTTCTTTTGATGTGCCCTAAGTACTAGCTAGACCTTTTGGGTAGAGTACCCTTGTTTTTGTTAGGGACAGTGATGCAGGGACAGGGTTAGGGTGATAGTAGGGTCAGTTTATCTTTAGGGATAATGGTATGGTGAGAGGTAGGGTGCAGTTAGGGAAAGAATATACATTTTGTATGTATCAGGATTGCCATCCTTCTTCCTGGTGGTGGGCTAATGCATGTGCACCCTAGCTTTTTGTTTTGTTTTCAGATGCTATGGTTATGAAGGGCTTACAGGCACCGAACTTGGGCCTAAAGTGGGTTGTATTGTTTGCTTATGTATGTTAAAGCTGGTTATGGTTAAGTTGGTTGGGAGGAGTTCTAGGTTGGGAGGGTATATTTGTGGGTGGTGGTGGTCTTTTCTTTTGGTGGACCTGGCATGGGTCAGTTGTGGACTGGACATTGAGGACTATGAACTGTATGGAAAAAACTCTGACCCATGTACAGGAGGGCGGGTGGTGTGGGTGAAGGGTCAGTTTAGTGTAGAATGTTCTTTTATATTTGTAGGTGTGTTTTCTATTTATTTATAGGTGTATATAGTTTGTGTATAGTATTGTACATAGTAGTGTATATAGTTAGTTATGTATATAGTATGTATAATGTATGTTTTTTAAGTATATAGTATTTATAGTAGAGATAGACATGGCAGTCGAACCAGTTTTGTTTTTGTAGTAATGTTTCTTTAGTATCCCGTTGTGGATTTATTTTCTTTGGTTTATATATGTAGTATGTAGTAAAGATGTGTGTAAGCATGTGTGTATTGTGTTTTCTGAGATATTTTCCCGAGTTTGGGTATTTTGAGTTGAATTTAATTTATTTATTTATTTATTTTTGGTTTCTTGGTTAAATGTAGTTAATATATGGATATATATGTGTGCATGTGTGAGTGTGGTATAGTGTTATTATTATTATTATTAATATTATTATAAAAAAACATGGTGTGCAGTGTGAGTGCTTGTTGTGTTTTCTATGTATGATTTTTCCCGAGTTTGGGTGTTTTGAGTTAAAGCGAAATAGTGCTATTTTTATGTTTCTTATGAGTGTGTTGTTTGGCTATGAAAGGTGTAGTTATAATATTTCTAGTCCTAGTAGGAAAGCTGGGCTGGCCGGTTAGGCAGGATTTTTGTTCTTTTATTTAAATGTAAAGTTTGGGTTTATGTTATTTCATGTTGTTGTTTTCCGTTATGGCAAAGTTGTGCTGGTTTATGTTTTGTTATGATTTATATTTTTCTAATAAAAGATTTACAGGATATAACTCAGGATCAGTACAGGATAAGTAATGTAATGTATGTACACAGTGACCCCACCAGCAGAATAGTGAGTGCAGCTCTGGAGTATGATACAGAATATAACTCAGGATCAGTACAGGATAAGTAATGTAATGTATGTACACAGTGACCTCACCAGCAGAATAGTGAGTACAGCTCTGGGGTATAATACAGGATATAACTCAGGATCAGTACAGGATAAGTAATGTAATGTATGTATACAGTGACCCCACCAGCAGAATAGTAAGTACACCTCTGGAGTATAATACAGGATATAACTCAGGATCAGTATAGGATAAGTAATGTAATGTAGGTACACAGTGGCCTCACCAGCAGAATAGTGAGTACAGCTCTGGAGTATATTAAAGGATATAACTCGGGATCAGTACAGGATAAGTAATGTAATGTATGTACACAGTGACCCCACCAGCAGAATAGTGAGTACAGCTCTGGAGTATATTAAAGGATATAACTCAGGATCAGTACCGGATAAGTAATGTAATGTATATACTAGGGATCGACCGATTATCGGTTTGGCCGATATTCACGATTTTGGACATTATCTATTCACAATTACCTTGCCAATATGCCGATAATGCCCCGCCTCCCCGGCCAGAGAACGCTACTGCCAAATTGCCTCCCCCATCCACAGTTTTATAATTACCTGTTCCCGGGGTCCGCGCTACTTCTGGCTCCTACGACGTCAGTGCGCACAGTGACAGCTCAGGATGCCGCCGGAACCAGAAGTAGCGTGGACCCTGGGAACAGGTCATTATAAAACTGGGGATCGGGGAGGCAATGGGGCAGCGGCGGTGGTGTTTGGACTAGGGAGGACCCCAGGACAGGCAGGGGGAGAGAAGCGGGCTGCAGCGGCGGTCTCTGGCCAGAGGATAGGCGGGGGGGGGGGGGTCAGCGGCGGTGGTGGTTGGACTCAGGAGGACCCCAGGACAGGCAGGGGGAGAGAAGCTGGCAGCGGTCTCTGGCCCCGCAAAAGCCGCTGCAGTTCATTGATTTAAAGCGCCCGCTTTAAATAATTGATCTGCAGTGGCTTCTGCCGGGCTGGGGGGGTGGGGGGTTTTCGGGGAAATAGCCGATAACTTGTACCGGAATATCGGTATAAGTTATCGGCTATTGGCCTGAAAGGTCACAGATTATCGGTATCGGCCCTAAAAAATCTATATCGGTCGATCCCTAATATATACACAGTGACCCCACCAGCAGAATCGTGAGTGCAGCTCTTCAGTATAATACAGGATATAAGCAATGTGATATATATGTACGAAGATACTCAAGTATAATAGTAGGAACAGGGGTAACTTGGTCCATATGTTTTAGGGGGTGTTTAGCAATATAAAAAGGTTGGCCATGTGGATGACATATGCTGCTACTTGTACAATGATGTAATCCGTCTGCGCAGTGATATCTCACTGTAGACATGATCATCTGATCACTGTGGCAGATCTAGATCCTATACGGTTGGGTAGTTTCATTCACAGATGGTGACGGCCTATGGATTAGCATGGATGGTTGACTTCACTAGCGGGAACCAGGAAGCGCAGGATGAACAGATAGCGTTCTTGCTGACCTTTTTTGTGGTGTATACTTTATGTATCCAGGCAGTTTGTGTTCTAGCCAAGGATGGACATGACACATTGATGTTATAAAGGAAAGCACAGGAGGCTGCCTGAAATAACAATGTGAACAGTCATGACTGTTCTTTCTGCCGCCGCTCATATGAGTCCCCGGGAGGACACAGTGTAATTGGTTAATACTTTCCCAAAATTCGGCTGTGATGGGGAACAGCAGATGTTGGAGACAGACAGGAAACGGCTATGACAAATAAAAAGGATATAAGCTTGAAATCATGAGCTTTGCTTCCTGCCAGTAATTCTCACAACTCCAACTGCATAAAACTAATGGACTTAACGCTACTACTATTCTGCTACTCCAACGAGCGTCGCCACCTTTCTTGCAAAAAACATACCGGCCATGCAAATTTGCATAATTAATTATATATGTGTAACATCACAGGATACACATATGCGGGGGAAATTTGGTCCTATTCTGTTACTAACTACAACTCCCAGCATGCCCTGATACAGTCTGTGGATCAGCAGCTGCCCCAAACAAAAACTAAAACTCCCAGCATGTTGGACTATATAGTAGTATATAGCAGCGGTCTTCAACCTGCGGACCTCCAGATGTTGCAAAACTACAACTCCCAGCATGCCCGGACAGCCATCGGCTGTCCGGGCATGCTGGGTGTTGTGGTTTTGAAACCTCTGGAGGGCCAAAAGGTTGAAGACCACTGCGGCCTTAGTCATCCAGCCCCCCCCTCCCCTTTTGTTTTGTACTCACCTCCCCATCGGCGAGAAGTTAGGGTGAGCTGGTCCGGGCCATCTATGCTGCAGGGACCGTCCGGTGGGGATGGTTAGTCGTTTCGGGCTGTCCATTTTCATCGGGGGGCCCTCTTCTCCGCTCCGGCCCCGGACTAGTGACATTGCCTTGACGATGACGCACAGGGACGTTGCGCATGAACGTCCAAGTGCATCGTCGTCACGGCAACGTCACGAAGCACGGAGAAGAGGCCCCCCCGGTGAAAATGGACAGCCCACAACGACTAACCATCCCCACCGGACGGTCCCTGCAGCATAGATGGCCCGGACCAGCTCACCCTAACTTCCCGCCGAGGGGAGGTGAGTACAAAACAAAAGGGGGGGGGGGGGGGGTTGGATGATGACTAAGGCCGCAGTGGTCTTCAACCTGCGGACCTCCAGAGGTTTCAAAACTACAACTCCCAGTATGCCCGGACAGCCGATGGCTGTCCGGGCATGCTGGGAGTTGTAGTTTTGCAACATCTGGAGGTCCGCAGGTTGGAGACCACTGGTATTTAGTATAGGTCAGTGTTTCCCAACCAGGGATGCCTCCAGCTGTTGAAAAACTAAAACTCCCAGCAGGTTGGACTATATAGTAGTATATAGTAAAGGTCAGTGTTTCCCAACCAGAGGTGCCTCCAGCTGTTGAAAAACTACAACTCCCAGCAGATTGGACTATATAGAAGTATATAGTATAGGTCAGTGTTTCCCAACCAGGGGTGCCTCCAGCTGTTGCAAAACAACTCCCAGCATGTTGGACTATATAGTAGTATATAGTATAGGTCAGTGTTTCCCAACCAGGGGTGCCTCCAGCTGTTGCAAAACTACAACTCCCAGCATAAAAGGACAGCTGTTGGCTGTTCGGGCATGCTGAGAGTTGTAGTTTTGCAACAGCTGAAGGCACTCTGGTTGGGAAAATCTGGTATAGGTTATGGTGCAACATTCCAGGAGTTGGTTGGATAATAACTGGCCATTGCATTGCTGGTATTTTTAATATACTGGCCAAAATACTGGCTATTGGTGTTCACCAACCAGGGTGCCTCCAGTGATGGCAAAACTACAACACTCACCATGCCCACATTTCTGGCCTTTTAAAAATAAAAATAAAATAGTGTTCAATGTGCACCAAAAATTATGTTATCTCTATTCTGTGGGTAAGTACAATTATGGCGATACCTAATGTATATAGCTTTTTAGGTTCTTTTTCCTTTTTACATCAACATTTTTTATTTTTTAATCTTATTTTGTGTTGCCATCTTCCTACTGCCATAACTTTTTCTTATTTTTTCGTAATTGTGTGAGGCCTTTTTACGATACATGCTACCTTTTGATCACTGTTACCCTTGTTTTGGACCAAAATTAGTGAATTTTTTATTTATTTATTTATTTATTTATTTATCTTTTTACAGCATTCACCCTTACGGCATTCACCTATTATGTATAGATTTGGTTTCTGTCTTCTTTTTTTTTTGTGTGTGATAATACATGGCATTTATTTATTTATTACACTTTATTTATTGAGTGAAAAACATTTTATGTTTATACTTTTTAGGCTAGGTTCACAATGCTATTCCCATCTGACCTGTTAAAGGGGTATTCCGCCCCTAGACATCTTATCCCCTATCCAAAGGATAGGGGATAAGATGTCTGATCGCCGCGGTCCCGCTGCTGGGGACCCCCGGGATCCTTGCTGCAGCACCGCGCTATCATTACAGGACAGAGCGAGTTCGCTCTGTGCGTAATGACGGGCGATACGGGGGATGGAGCAGCGTGACGTCATGGCGCCGCCCCTCGTGACATCATGGCCCATCCCCTTAATGCAAGTCTATGGGAGGGGGCGTGACGACCCTCACGCCCCCTTCCCATAGACTTGTATTGAAAGGGGCGGGCCGTGACATCACAAGGGGCGGAGCCGTGACGTAACGATGCTCCGGCCCCTGTTCCGCCCATCATTACGTGCTGTCTTGTAATAATAGCGGGGTGCTGCAGCGGCGATCCCCGGGCGATCTGACATCTTATCCCCTATCCTTTGGATAGAGGATAAGATGTCTAGGGGCGGAATACCCCTTTAAGGGTTCGATCGTCTCGTTTTTCATTTTTTTTTTAACTGATTGGATCCTAAAACGGGTCGGATACAAATGGCTACTGTTGGGTCAAGACGGACCCCATTCACTTGCATGGGGTCCATTGGTGACCCGGTAATTGTACAGGAATTTAACGGAGAAAAAAATAGTGCTTGCACTATATTTTTTTCTGCTAAACTCCCGTCCTTCTGGCTGGATTGCCAATGAAACTCCGAATAGCGGAGTACGACGGCAATGTGAATGAGGCCTTACCTGCTACACTATACTACAGTACATCTGTACGGCAGAAAAGCATAACTGTCAGTATTACACTGCCTTTCAGCCTGTGCGATCCAGCCTATAGCTGGACCTCACAGGCTGCCGTACAGGGCAGACAGGAGGCCATCAGCTGGCCTCCTGCTGTCATGGCAACCAACAGGATATGGGGAACAGGGGTAGCCAATGGGGAACCCCTCTCCCTGTCAATCCCAAAGATGCTGTGATCAGTACTGATCACAGCATCTATGGCGTTAATGCTGCCAAGACTGGCGCCATCCCGATCTCAGCATCTGAGGCGGGACCCCGACTATGATTGACATCTGGGTCCCGCGGATGATCTCCTGCAGCGCATTAAGATTGTTACGTCATATGTATAATCCTGTGGAGGGAACAGGTTAGCAAGAATAATAATAATAAATAATAGTGTACAAATAATAATAATTGTAGTATTAGTAAAAACATTCACACTAGTGTTAGCAAAAATAATTATAATTACAGTTGAGCAAATCTATAGTAAAAGCCTGATTCAAATGAATCTGCCTTCGAATGATTTAGTCTTTTAAGTCATTTCACGTTCCAAAAGCTCTGATTTTCCGGAGAAGTCAGGAATGAGACAGTCCAGAGCAGTGTTTCCCAACCAGGGTGCCTCCAGCTATTGCAAAACCTCAACTCCCAGCATGCCCGGACAGCCGAAGGCTGTCCGGGCATGCTGGGAGTTGTTGTTTTGCAACAACTGGAGGCACCCTGGTTGGGAAACACTGGTCTAGAGTCTCACCACAGACATCTGCAGGAAATCGAAGCGACTGAATTGATGGCTGATTTATTAGATTTGGGTTTAGCTAATCCTACTGTAGGTAATAAAATTATATATATATATATATATATATATATATATATATATATATATATATATATATTATTTTTTTATTCTTTTTTATGTTTTTTTTTATTTTTTTTTCTGTAATGGTTTCTTCATGGTCCTGAATCTAGTCTAGTTGGGTTTACCAGCCAAAGTAAAAGAACATTCTCCTCCATCTCTCCTGTGTGTGTGGAGGGGGGGGGGGGAGGCTATTGACAACCCTTGTGGTTACTACACACCGGCACCAAAAATCAGCTGCAGAAACAGTGCCATAGCCATATAATACAAGACTAAATAAAACTATTCTACCTAATATTCCTGTTTCCTGTCTCCTCCACCTCGGGAGCTGCTCACAGACACATTTTTCACATATTTGCAAACGCCTTTAAGGTTGCAACCTGTGTGGCACTAGACGTCGCGGTTCCTAATAGTCCTAATAATATAGAATACAAAATACAGATGAGGCATTTTACACGGAGCCAGTGTGTCCAGTCTATGTATACTATGTATAGAGGATCTGTGTGAGGTGGAGACACACCGGGGAGCAGCACACCAGAAGTCTTCATATAGGAAATCTATAACGGAGCCTGGCACTAAACACTTGGAGGACCACTCGGGGGCCCGTATCGGAATGGCATGGTTGGTAAAACATCTTGAGGTTTATCGATTGTATACACTTCTTGTTTTCTGCTATTTATGTCAGCTTGGGGCTAGTTAAAGGAGACATCGACTCCCCAAGGAGAAGATTTCTTAAAGGGGTATTCAAGGATTTTTTTGTTTTTTGAATGTAAGACAGAGGCAGCATAGTTAGTCTAGTTACTAATATACGTCACTTACCTGTGTTTGGTGGCTGGTATCGAATTTCTTTGTCTTACTTTTCCCTAAAGTCAATTTTTTACAGCCTACAAAATGAGTGTTGTCTCGTACCTTTCCCAGCTTGCTGTAAGGCCCGAGACAATACATCAGAAGTCAGGTGCTGAAAGGAGGCTTGGCTGCTTAGTCTGTTGTGTGTGAATACCAGCCCCCTGATGACGTTATTGGCGCACATGTGAGTGCATTCATCATCACACAGATCCACAGCTTGTGTGTCAGGCTTTGTCAGGTAAGTCACGTGATCAAAGGGAGTGTGGCTGTGCTGCAATGGTTGGGAGGGAAATAAGTCACCTCCCTCCTTGAAACAAAGGATCCTGGGGATTGTGGTCTGAGGGAGGCCACAGAAACAGGAAGTAGCCAGTTCCCAAAAGTAAGCCAGCAGTGGGATGGGGGACACAGGACACGGCCTTTTAGCACCAACACAAGCACAGATCTTTGGTAAATATGTCCATTAGTGTATGATATTCAGTGATTAAAGGGGTACTCCGGCGATAAGACATCTTATCCCCTATACAAAGGATAGGGGATAAGATGCCTGATCGCGGGGGTCCCGCCACTGGGGACCCCCTAGATCTTTCACGCAGCACCCCGTTACCATCAGCACCCGGAGCATGTTCGCTCCGGGTCTGATGACTGCCGATCACGGGGGCGGAGCCGAGACGTCACAATACTCAGGCCCCGTGATCGGCAGTCACGCCCCCTCCCATATGCTTGCATTGAGGGGGCGGAGCGTGACATCACACGGGGCAGAGCCTTGACGTCACAATACTCCGGCCCCGTGATCGCCAGTCATCAGACCCGGAGCGAACATGCTCCGGGGGCTGATGGTAACAGGGTGCTGCGTGAAAGATCAGGCATCTTATCCACTAAGATGTCTTAGCGCTGGAGTACCCCTTTAAAGTCACCTTATGTTGGATAACCGCTTTAAGGTTACTTGTTGTATCAGGATTCAATTTATCAAATCCTTTGTAGAAAAAAAGCGGTGCATTTGCCCATAGAAACCAATCAGATTGCTTCTTTCATTTTTACAAGGGCCTCTGGAAAAAAAAAGAAGCGATCTGATTGGTTGCTATGGGCAACTGAATCATTATTCCTCTTCACAGGTTTTGATAAATCTTCCTAATTGTCCCTGGTATGTATTAGTTTTTTTTGAGCCCGACCACCATTTCCAAGACTTTACTTTCCCAGGCTTTGATAGCCAATGGTTATGTCCTACTCCTTGGTTTTCGGTAGTTTTGCTGCTCAACTCCTGGCATCCAGAGGTTTAGTACCACCATTGTTAGGTACTTAGTCCTTGATGTATATTGATGTAGTCTCTTTCCCTAGAATCTAGTAAATCAATGGTTGATCTTGCATGTTTAGAAGTTTTCACATTTCATTGAGGGAGATTTATCAAAACCTGTCCAGGAGAAAAATTGCCCCGTTGCCCATAGCAACCAATCACCTCACTTCTTTCATTTTTAACAAGGCCTCTGCAAAATGAAAGAAGCCATCTGATTGGTTGCTATGGGCAACAGGGCAACTTTTCCTTTGCACAGGTTTTGATAAATCTCCCGCATTATGCGGTATTGAGGTCAGAATGATGGGCAAAAACTAGATTGTTTTCTAATTTTAGCACAAGGCCGCAACATAACAAAATGTAAAAAAAACTAGTGAAAGGGTTTGAAGACTTTTTGAATGTGTTGTATTTTTGACATGCAGGGCCCCTGTATGTTTGACAAGCAGAATTTCTACATGGAAATTCAGCTTAGAATCTGCTCTAAATGACCTGTGTGCCATGTTTTCTTCATAGAGAATGAGAGGAAATGAAGTGAGCAAATAATGCTGTGTGAGGGTATGTTCACACGAGTGGATTTACAGCGGATTTTACGCTGCGGATCCGCTGGTAAAGGCCCGCTCTATGCTGTCTTTACATGTGCCTACTCGTAGCGGCAATACGCCGCGATGAGCAGACAAACTGCAGCGATGTGCGAGTCACAGTATACTCGCACATCGCGGGAGCTCGCTGCCTAGCTCAGAGCAGGGAGAGCAGCCGCGATGTGCTAGTACGCCGCGCACATTGCTGCAGTGTGTCTAGTCCGTCGCGGCGTATTGCCGCTATGAGCAGGCACATGTAAAGACAGCATAGAACGGGCCTTCACCAGCGGATCCGCAGCGTTAAATATGCTGTAAATCTGCTCGTGTGAACGTACCCTAAATGGGCCCTGAAAATGGTGTTTAACCTACTCCAAGCACAACTTTAAATATATATATATAATTTTTTATTAGAAAAGATTAAATATAACTTGTAACTTATTAATTGAAATCCATAGGGGGAGATTTATCAAAACTTGTCCAGAGGAAAAGTTGCTGAGTTGCCCATAGCAACCAATCAGATGGCTTTTTCCATTTTTGAAAAGGCCTCTAAAAACGAAAGAAGCGATCTGATTGGTTGCTATGGGCAACTCAGCAACTTTTTCTCAGAACAAGTTTTGATAAATCTCCCCCATGTTCTTTCTGTACTGAGGAGTCCAGTGGGCGGTGTCATTCCCTGCATCTCCCTGCATTGATAACCTACTCCTGTATCTCAAAAAGACTAATAAGTAACTACATAAGTCCCTGTGCCTAAAAACGTTGCTACACGTTAGTATTAGAGATGAGCGAACTTACAGTAACAAACTTTTCGGCTCGGCAGTTGATAACTTATCCTGCATAAATTAGTTCAGCTTTCCGGTGCTCCGGTGGGCTGGAAAAGGTGGATACAGTCCTAGGAAAGAGACTCCTAGGACTGTATCCACCTTTTCCAGCCCACGGGAGCACCTGAAAGCTGAACTAATTTATGCAGGATAACACATCAACTGCCGAGCCGAGAAATTTGTGACGAATCGAATTTACTGTAAGTTCGCTCATCTCTAGTTAGTATAGTTGGGTGCCATGAGCAGTGTTACCTGTCTCCGTCATTCCCCATATTTTGCAAGATGACCACTATCTCGGACAGCCACTTCCTTGACATCTGCCACTTAGCGCTAATCTTAAGATTCCCTGTCGTTTAACATAAACTTTTGTCGTGTCACAGAGACATGTCAAACGTTTTGATCGGTTGGGGTCTCAGCGATGAGACCCTCACCGATCAAAAGAACAAGCTGGGATAAGCATGTGGTAATGCGCTTTACTCCATTATCAGTCTGTGGGGCAGCAAGACAAAGTTGGCTAAGAGAAGGGGAGTAAAGTGCGCTACCGCATGCCTATGCCCGCTCATTCTTTTGATCGGTGGGGGGTCTCAGCACCATGACTGAAAATAAACATGTCACATGTCAGAAGGTTTTTTTTTTTTTAAAGGTTCACTTTAAATCTCTACTACCTACAAACCTTTTAGAAAAGAGGCAATGAATGCATAGACTGACGGGGAGATTTATCAAAACCTGTCTACAGGTGCCATAGCAACCAATCAGTTCACTTCTTTCATTTTTCTGAGGCTTTTTTAGAAACGAAAGAAGTGATCTGATTGGTTGCTATGGTTAACTCAACAGCTTTTCCGCTAGACAGGTTTTGATAAATCTCCCCATGAGTGCGTACCATACGTAAGATCTTTACTGGGGCAACATGAGGATATTCCCAGCACGCCGCATATACTCAGCAGCTGGACGTAAGAAACCCTCTGAAACCCTTCCAGCTCGGGTCTTGATTTATTTTCATAAATCCAGGTTGTTGGCCATCATATCCTCTATATTATCAGCACATGTTAATAAAAAAATAAAAAAAAGTATTAAAAATGACTAATGATTTTCGCTTTTCTTTGAATTGTGGTTGAAAGTTTTTAAAGCAGTGACAAGATTGCTGATGTGGCAAGTGTTAGCTGAACATTCCCATATTCCTGGTTCTTTTTTTTTTTTTCTTCCTTTTTTGTACCAAAATTGGACATATCCCCCTGTGGTAGCGGGGTGTGATGAGGGCAGATGTTGTTACCCTTGGGGCAGATGGCATTAACCCTTTGTATTCGTGACGCCAGGGCATGGTTTAGCCTATATCTACCCGAAGGTATACCGCTGGATCCTGGGCTAGGCACGGGGGCAATAAGGACTCCGACACCAAGTTACGGACAGCGGTAGCTTTACTAAGGGTAGACAGTTGGTAAAGTCTATACAGTTCAGCCAGGACCCAGGGAGGTGACCAGTGATGCAGAGACCTTAAGGGCTTGCTGGGACTTGTAGTAGGACTGGACAATTGAATGTAGACCACGCTGACTTGACAGATGACAGGGACTGACTTGACTTGACTCATAAAGCTGTGACTTTAGATTACTTGACTTGATGGCGGCGGCAGGACTTGACTTTGAGGTCTCCAACACTCTGGACACACACACTAAACAAGACTGCACTGGACCTCAGCAGAAGAGCATAGATCAAAGAGAGAGAAGCTCCACCCAGGGCTTATATGGGGGAGACTAGCAGGGAGCAAGAGAGAGAAGCTCCACCCAGGGCTTATATGGGGGAGACTAGCAGGGAGCAAGAGAGAGAAGCTCCACCCAGGGCTTATATGGGGAGACTAGCAGGGAGCAAGAGAGAGAAGCTCCACCCAGGGCTTATATTGGGAGACTAGCAGGGAGCAAGAGAGAGAAGCTCCACCCAGGGCTTATATAGGGGAGACTAGCAGGAAGCAAGAGAGAGAAGCTCCACCCAGGGCTTATATGGGGGAGACTAGCAGGGAGCAAGAGAGAGAAGCTCCACCCAGGGCTTATATGGGGAGACTAGCAGGGAGCAAGAGAGAGAAGCTCCACCCAGGGCTTATATGGGGAGACTAGCAGGGAGCAAGAGAGAGAAGCTCCACCCAGGGCTTATATGGGGAGACTAGCAGGGAGCAAGAGAGAGAAGCTCCACCCAGGGCTTATATGGGGAGACTAGCAGGGAGCAAGAGAGAGAAGCTCCACCCAGGGCTTATATGGGGGAGACTAGCAGGGAGCAAGAGAGAGAAGCTCCACCCAGGGCTTATATGGGGGAGACTAGCAGGGAGCAAGAGAGAGAAGCTCCACCCAGGGCTTATATGGGGGAGACTAGCAGGGAGCAAGAGAGAGAAGCTCCACCCAGGGCTTATATGGGGAGACTAGCAGGGAGCAAGAGAGAGAAGCTCCACCCAAGGCTTATATGGGGAGACTAGCAGGGAGCAAGAGAGAGAAGCTCCACCCAGGGCTTATATGGGGAGACTAGCAGGGAGCAAGAGAGAGAAGCTCCACCCAGGGCTTATATGGGGAGACAAGCAGGGAGCAAGAGAGAGAAGCTCCACCCAGGGCTTATATGGGGAGACTAGCAGGGAGCAAGAGAGAGAAGCTCCACCCAGGGCTTATATGGGGAGACTAGCAGGGAGCAAGAGAGAGAAGCTCCACCCAGGGCTTATATGGGGAGACTAGCAGGGAGCAAGAGAGAGAAGCTCCACCCAGGGCTTATATGGGGGAGACTAGCAGGGAGCAAGAGAGAGAAGCTCCACCCAGGGCTTATATGGGGAGACTAGCAGGGAGCAAGAGAGAGAAGCTCCACCCAAGGCTTATATGGGGAGACTAGCAGGGAGCAAGAGAGAGAAGCTCCACCCAGGGCTTATATGGGGAGACTAGCAGGGAGCAAGAGAGAGAAGCTCCACCCAGGGCTTATATGGGGGAGACTAGCAGGGAGCAAGAGAGAGAAGCTCCACCCAGGGCTTATATGGGGAGACTAGCAGGGAGCCCATAGGTCACTCTTGGGATCACCTGGTCAGTGGTACCTCCTGGGTAACAATCACATGACATAACCCTTAAAGATACAACACATTTTATAATACAATACACTGCAGAACATATGTGCAGGGGGAAAACAGGTGCAAGGGAGCCCAGGGGACACAGAAGGAGGCTGCCTGACAGGGCAGCAAGGGTACGGGGCAACATCTCCCGTACTGGGCCACCACACCCCCCTTCCCCCCTTGTACCATGCCATTTACTTCTGTGAGATGACTAATGAGAAACATTAAACCTAGAACTTGGTACTCCTTGGAGTAGTGACAAGACGTCCTTCTCAAGGGATGAGTAAATATCAGTGTGTTCACAGGAAGATTAACTAGTAGATGTGAGGGGGCTATAGGGTTTCGGGATATGTTGCTTTATGAGCTGTGGTTTACATTTAATAGGTATCGATCTTTGCTTCAGTTTAAGCAGTGGTCATAAACTGTGGCCCTCCGGATGTTGCAAAAGTTCAACTCCCAGCATGCCCGGACAGCCGAAGGCTGTCCGGGCATGTTGGGAGTTAAAGTTTTGCAACATCTGGAGGGCCATAGTTTGAGACCACTGAGTTAAAGAGACACTCTAGATGCATAGCCATAGATTGCAACCACGTATGCAGCATTGCTCAGGTTGTGTTAGAAGGGTTCCACTTCTGTAAGCTAAGATATCAGTTGTAATCTGTGGGAAAACCTGACAGTAAGGTAAGTGTCCTGCCCCAACCCCCACAGGAAGAAGAAAGTATTACACATTGTCCACTCAAACCACTGAGTTGACAGTGTACTGTGGATCAGGACTGGTCCTCCTGAGTGGGAGACAATCTTTGTAGCCACTCTCCACGATGAAGAAGAAATGAGGAAACCTGGACAGTAAGTGTTCAGTTTTTCTGTAGCACCCCCACAGGGAAAAAAAAGTATTACACATTGTCCATTAAAACCACTGGGCTGTGTACTGTGGGACATGACCGGTCCTCCAAAGTGGGAAACACTCTTTATAGCCATTCTTTACTCCGGCCAAGAAGCAAAAAAATAAAACGGACAGTAAGTGTTCCGTTTCCCTGCAGCATCCCCACAGGAAGAAGAAAGTATTACACAATGTCTATTAAAACCACTGGGTAGGCTGTGTACTGTGGGACAGGACCTGTCCTCCAGAGTGGGAGACATTCTTTACAATATAGCCACTCCACTCCGGCCAAGAAATGAGGATCCTGAACAGGAGACCCCCATCTATCAGCCTATATGTTGCCATGTATTGTCCGGAACTAAAGCCTGATGATAGTTCGACCAGCACCACACCTGTCCTCATGTGGTATTGCAGCTCCATTCCATAGAAGTAAATGGAGCCAGATTGTAATACCACACGCAACCCAAGGACCATATGTGGTGCTGTTTTTGGAAGAAACTATTTCTGCTTTTCTATTTCTGGATAAGCCCTTTATTGTGTTGGTCTAACACTCCAAAACTAAATGTTATTCTTTTATGGAGGTTTAGGGAAAAGCAGCTACCAAAACCACTTGTCCAATTCCAGCATTAAAAATTAAATTACAATAAAATCATCAGATAAAATCTAATGTTTGGGGCTAGTTTTAAAAAGAATATCCATCCAAAATAATTCATAATAATAAATAATAAAACCAGACTAAATGTTATCCTTTTAATTTATAGCTCTGTATTTGGCCAACCCCCCCAAAATGAGATTTTTCTTTAATTAAATAGCTTAGGATACCCTGATCTCACACACCTTTTTTTATTTATTTATGATTAATACAACTTTTCATTCCTGAGATATGAGGGTTTATAGTTTGTTTGACAATTCAGGGAATTAGTCAGATGGGCGGGAACTTAATTTTAATAAATGGGAGTGGCTATCAGCGAATGGGCAGGATTATACAGCCAGGGGGATGAAAATAGGAGTGTGTATACCAAATACTTGACTGTATAACCACACCCATCACATGGTAAGCACTCCCATTATTAAAATTAGGTTCACGCCCATCTGACTGATTCCCTGAATTGTCAGACAAACCGATAAACCCTCATATCCCAGGAACAGGAGGGCGCATCAAGACACTGTAAAAAGGTGCGGGATCAGGGCATTCTAAGCTACTTAATGACAATGCAGTCAAATTTTTATGGGTTGGCCACATGTTCTCTTTTAGTGTTTATATAAGATGTAAAATCAACATTTCAGTTTTCTACCAGTAACAGTGCCTGCTGTTCATAGGATCAACAGTGCCACTGCTGCTCAGTCCCATTCACTTGAATGGGGTAAAGTTGATTTTGGCCAAAAGTATGGTCAGTCAGGCAATCAGAAATCCATCTGATTCCATTTTACATGATGTGTAAGGTTTGTGTAATGGCAAATACAGGGACTACTCCATGTGTATTTTTGAAAGATTTCAGGGCCTGGTGACCATAATATACTTCCGGGTTAATAGAAAGGGTTTCTATGTTGTATCTGGGGATTGGGATGGGGATTCATTATTGGAAGCCAGAGCGGAGAACTATATGGAAAATACTATCCGGCATCCATTGAAGCCAGCACTGTGTAAACCGCGTGATCCCGCTCATTGGATAAAAACAGGAAGACAACTTCCCTTTGTCTCATAGACCATTTCCTGTGGAGGAAACCTATTTTATTTCTGATACTTTTAAAAGAGCCATATATTGAGGACCATAAAAGCCAAAGACTGGAAGACGGAGGCATAAATGTTCATGTAGCATGATGGTAATAATGTCAGGTAATGGTAAATGGTGACAATTACCCATAATCACTTTATGCAAGTCAGGATTATTCAGATTTTTATAAATCTGAATTTTTCTTTGCTAGACCCTATTATCATAAGGTGCTGCTCAATAAAATGACTGTAACTACGCCCTAACTTGAAACTGCATCCCATCATATCTGTGACCGGCACCATGTTGACTTTTACATAAAGTAGACACTTGGAAATCTGTCCAGGCTCGGCCAACCATGCAGAACAGTAGCTAGGACCAAATCTGGGACCTTATGAAAGGTCTATTTAGGGAACCTGTCATCACTTTCATACTGCCTGAACCACTGAACCATGAGTCATTGCGGTGGTCCATGGTGCCTTCTGTCCACCCATCTGGCCTCAACTAATATATCTCTCCTTAGACCCAAACATGAAGAGATCTACTAGTCAAGACAGGTGGGGCAAGAAGAAGCTTTTGGGGACTGTCACGATGACTCATGGTTTGGGCAGCATGAAGTTATAAGTTAGGCACGTGTTTCAGGCCAGCGTTTTAAGTGAGCCATTGAGTCCCAATGCAAGGAGCATTGTTGTAGACGCTGTATGCAGTCAGGCCCGGCCTTCACATTAGTCACTGATCTTTGAGCCTTAAAATCTCTGTAGCCTTTTGTGCAAAAATCACTTTAGATACCTGGTCTTGTCTACGGAGGGCAGTTCGCAGATGGGGAATTGACTATGTGATCCAGGTCATGTGACTACTCCACTGCCCCTGGGAGAACTGAGGGATTCCGTAGGCTTTACTGTCAGCTTTGTTAATTTTATTTTACCCTGATCTCCTGACCCATGATGGACCAGGGCACAACTCTCCTGGATCCCTCACATAGAAGAGGCCGGCATTGGCACATGGGACCAGAAGTAGTGTGACCAAGCATGGTGTATGGGCCCCCTCTCAGCTAGGCCTCTTGGTCTTCCTTATACTATAGTCTAGTACAGGAAGGGATAAAACAAAACCCACCACAAACACAACAGAACCAAGATGATCTCATTTTTTCTAGTCCACGTGATGTCTTCCTCCTCTGTTGAGGTGACAGCTCCACTTAAAGTTGATTTCTGGTAGCTTGTTCTTGGTTAATCTTCTACCATATAATATGATCAATGGCCGCAGCGAGTCCTGACATTTAATGCTACATTCTCAGCTTGGGGATTACAACAGATGCAAGTTAAAATAAACACATCCAGCCCCCTCCCTCCCCAGAACCGTGCATTTCGAGCCTCAATGCCTGGCACTAAATCTTCCTGGTACATTTATAATGTATACAGAGCAAGAGATTCCCACACTTTTTTTTTTCTTTGTAAAAATTTTTGTTATTAAAACCAGCTGAGTCAATTCATAGGACATTTTAAGAGGACAGGCAGAATTCGTCCTCACCCCACACATTTCCTGGGAACACAACTACACTCAGCGTGCACAGTAATCTATCTCCAAACCACAATTTATCATTGACCATCCTCTTCTCTCTGGCTCCATTCATCTATTGATTCTTGCAATGTTTTAAAACTCAACTGGTGCCAAAAAGTTACACAGATTTGTAAATTACTTCTATTTAAAAATTGTAATCCTTCCAGTACTTATCAGCTGCTGTATGCTTCAGAGGAAGTTGTGCTGTTCATTTCTGTATGACCACAGTGCTCTCTGCTGCCACCTCTGTCCATGTCAGGAACTGTCCAGAGTAGGAACAAATCCCCATAGAAAACCTCTCCTGCTCTGTAGTTATATTCTAGTACATAGGAGCAGTATTATAGTAGTTACATTCTTGTATATAGAAGGCAGTATAGTAGCTATATTCTTGTATATAGGAGACAGTATTATAGTAGTTACATTCTTGTATATAGAAGGCAGTATAGTAGCTATATTCTTGTATATAGGAGCAGTATTATAGTAGGTATATTCTTGTATATAAGAGCAGTATTATAGTAGTTATATTCTTGTATATAGGAGCAGTATTATAGTAGTTATATTCTTGTATATAGGAGGCAGTATTATAGTAGCTATATTCTTGTATATAGGAGCAGTATTATAGTAGGTATATTCTTGTATATAGGAGGCAGTATTATAGTAGCTATATTCTTGTATATAGGAGCAGTATTATAGTAGGTATATTCTTGTATATAGGAGCAGTATTATTGTAGTTATATTCTTGTATATAGGAGCAGTATTATAGTAGTTATATTCTTGTATATAGGAGCAGTATTATAGTAGTTATATTCTTGTATATAGGAGCAGTATATAGTAGTTATATTCTTGTATATAGGAGCAGTATTATAGTAGTTATATTCTTGTATATAGGAGCAGTATATAGTAGTTATATTCTTGCATATAGGAGTAGTATTATAGTTGTTATATTCTTGTATATAGGAGCAGTATTATAGTAGTTATATTTTTGTATATTGGGGGCAGCATTATAGTAGTTTTAATCTTATACATAGGAGCAGTATTATAGTAGTCATATTCTTGTATATAGGAGCAGTATTATAGTAGTTATATTCTTGTGTACAGGAGCAGTATTATAGTAGTTATATTCTTGTATATAGGAGCAGTATTATAGGAGTTATATTCTTGTATATAGGAGCAGTATTATAGTAGTTATATTCTTGCATATAGGAGTAGTATTATAGTTGTTATATTCTTGTATATAGGAGCAGTATTATAGTAGTTATATTCTTGTATATAGGAGCAGTATTATAGTTGTTATATTCTTGTATATAGGAGCAGTATTATAGTAGTTATATTTTTGTATATAGGGGGCAGCATTATAGTAGTTTTAATCTTATACATAGGAGCAGTATTATAGTAGTTATATTCTTGTATATAGGAGCAGTATTATAGTAGTTATATTTTTGTATATAGGGGGCAGCATTATAGTAGTTTTAATCTTATACATAGGAGCAGTATTATAGTAGTTATATTCTTGTATATAGGAGCAGTATTATAGTAGTTATATTCTTGTATATAGGAGCAGTATTATAGTTGTTATATTCTTGTATATAGGAGCAGTATTATAGTAGTTATTTTTTTGTATATAGGGGGCAGCATTATCGTAGTTTTAATCTTATACATAGGAGCAGTATTATAGTAGTTATATTCTTGTATATAGGAGCAGTATTATAGTTGTTATATTCTTGTATATAGGAGCAGTATTATAGTAGTTATATTTTTGTATATAGGGGCAGTATTATAGTAGTTATATTTTTGTATATAGGGGGCAGCATTATAGTAGTTTTAATCTTATACATAGGAGGCAGTATTATAGTTATAGTTATTTTCACATGCATAGCTGACAGTATTATACTAGTTACATTTCTGGCCAAGGAGGTACTCTATTGTCTGGTGAGATGTTCAAGGCATACCGAGATGATATGCCATAAGGGTCCTAGGTGGAAAATCCCTTTAGGCATACAGTATATTCTTTACCCTTCTGAAGTCAGATTCTGAAGTATGGATCCACTTAGCATCATTTACTGTTAATTAGAATCCTGTAAATGTATTTACTAGGGGAAAAGACCACTTATTCTTGCGGGTGCTGATCAAGATACCTTATTTGGTGGACCACAAAAACATTTCTGTGCTCATTTGACCACTGGATTTCTCTTCCTAATATCTTGCTCTATGTTAAACCTGCCAAGTGCATGTGTGGAAAAAACCTCTTGGCAGAACCCGTTTAGCTAACATTAGCTACAAGGTGTTAAATCGCGAGTGCAAATATGGTCGAGTTTGCAGTTTGTTTTTCCTTTACCTTATTAACCAGTTTTTGGGTTGTGTTCATAGGGTAGCAGGAGATTTGGGGGTGCTGTTAGGAAAGTACCACTATCTTATAGAAAACAGCTGCAAATCACATTTTCAAGATGAGGAAATTGTATTTTCTCTCTTAAAAAAAAACCCTCTCTGGCAGAGGACCTGTGCATTATATGGATGGCTCATTATTACCATGGCAGCTGATCAGCTTTGAGTATTAAAGGGGTACTCCACTCCACATTTTGTTCCGAGCGCTGGGTGCTGTCTGCGGGGGTCATGATGTCACGGCCACGCCCCTCATGACATCACGTCAAGCCCCCTCAATGCAAGTCTATGGGAGTGCCACGCACCCTCCCATAGACTTGCATTGAGGGGGTTTGGTGTGACATCATGAGGGGCGTGTTCGTGACATCACGATCCCCGCAGCCTGCACCCAGCATTCGGAACAAAATGTTCCGGACGCTGGGGCAGTGGAGTACCCCTTTTAGAGGGATCATTTCAGGATTTTTTTTCTTCAGCCTTTAAGCCCATGATGCCAAGTAATAATACTGTGTAATCTAATTTGATTACCTCCGTGCACCGCTTTGTCCTGTTAACATTCTTGGACCCATAAGTGCTGTACTGCAAGTACAGTTTTTGTCACATGGTCTCCAGGGGGGCGTGGCTATGTTGCAGTGGGTGGGTGGATAGCAGGGTTGAAGAGATTTACTCAATAATGCTATCCACCCACTTACCACTGCAGCATAGCCATGCCTCCTGGAGACCATGTGATTTATAACATATTGGCCTTCATTTACTAGGAGTGGAATGTAGTTTTCTTTGTGGGTTTTTTTTTTCCATCAGGTATTTTTCATGGTATTTACTATTGTAAACTATTGTATACTATCTTGGATTTGGCGCCTTTCCCTACATTTTGTTCCTTTTACACATGCTCTAAGCGGTCAGGTTATCCAGAGCTTAAAGGGGTATTCCGCCCCTAGACATCTTATCCCCATCCAAAGGATAGGGGATAAGATGTCAGATCGCCGCGGTCCCGCTGCTGGGGACGCCTGGGATCCCCGCTGTGGCACCCCGCTATCATTACAGCACAGAGCGAGTTCGCTCTGCACGTAATGATGGGCGATACAGGGGCCGGAGCATCGTTACGTCACGGCTCTGCCCCTCGTGATGTCACGACCCGCCCCTTTCAATACAAGTCTATGGGAGAGGGCGTGGCGGTCGTCACGCCCCCTCCCATAGACTTGCATTAAGGGGAGGGGCCGTGATGTCACGAGGGGCGGCGCCATGACGTCACGCTGCTCCGTCCCCCGTATCGCCCGTCATTACGCACAGAGCGAACTCGACCATGCCCCTTTGTAGGGTTTTCTGAGTAAAGTGGAGAGTTAGTAGTTTTTTTTTTGTTTATGTAGAAAATTCTGGCAAATTCAATACATGCGGCCCAAAAAACCCTACAAAATCTTCTCTGAAAAGTCTTAGTAAATGAGGCCCATTGTCTTTGATTGCATGGAAGGCTGGGAAAGGGCGGAGACAACAGTAAAATAAAGGCTTGCTTTACAGCACTCCTGACCATGGGTCCTGTGCATGACAAAGAGGAGCATGGAGGTAATAGAAGTATATTAAACAGTATTATAGCTTGGCATTAAAGGGGTACTCCGCTGCTCAGCGCCGGGAGATTGTGACGTCATAGCCCGGCCCTCTCATGATGTCACGCCCTGCCCCCTCAATGCAAGTCTATGGAAGGGGGCGTGGCGTCACGAGGGGGCGGGGCTATGACGTAACGAGCTCCCGACACCAGCTCCAGCGTTCAGAACAGTTTGTTTCAAACGCTGAGCAGCGGAGTACCCCTTTAACCCCTTAACGACCACGGAAGTAAATGTACGTCCTGGCTTGGCGGTACTTCGCGCACCAGGATGTACATTTATGTCCTGTGTATGACCGCGAGCATTGGAGCGATGCTTGTGTCATACACGGCAGGTTCCGGCACGGCCATTATCAGCAGCCAGGGACCCGCCGGTAATGGCCGACATCCGCGATCGCGCGGATGTCCGCCATTAACCCCTCAGATGCCGTGATCAGTACAGATCACGGCATCTGCGGCAATGCGCTGCCACGGCGATCCGATCATGTGTAATGGCGGCCGGAGGTCCCCTTACCTGTCTCCGTCTCCTCTGCGTCTCCTGCTCTGGTCTGATATCAAGCAGACAAGAGCAGGAGATAGCCGATAATACTGATCAGTGCTATGTCCTATGCATAGCACTGAACAGTATTAGCAATCAAATGATTGCTATAGATAGTCCCCTATGGGGACATAAAAAGTGTAAATAAAAAAGTTGGAAAATTTAAAAATAAAAAGTAAAAAAAAGTGAAAAATCCCCTCCCCCAATAAAAATGAAAATTGTCTGTTTTTCCCATTTTACCCCCAAAAAGCGTAATTTTTTTTTTAGAAACATATTTGTTATCGCCGCATGTGTAAATGTCCAATCTATCAAAATATAATGTTAATGATCCCGTACGGGGAACGACGTAAACGTAAAAAATAAGAAAAAGTCCAAAATTCTGCTTTTTTGGCACATTTTATTCCCCAAAAAAAATTATTAAAAATTATCTAATGCACATGTGGTATCAATAAAAAATACAGATGACGGCGCAAAAACAATGAGCCCTCATACCGCCCTATATACGGAAAAATGAAAAAGTTATAGGTGATCAAAATAGGGCGATTTTAGATTACTAATTTTATACAAAAAGTTTTATATTTTTTTTTAAGCGGTACAGAAATATAAAAGTATCTAGCCATGGGTATCATTTTAATCGTATTGACCCACAGAATAAAGAACACATGTCATGTCTACCGTAAAGTGTATAGTGTGAAAACGAACCCCTCTAAAGTGTGCAAAATTGTGGTTTTCATTTAAATTTCCTCCCTAAAATATTTTTTTTTGGGGTTCACTGTACATTTTATGGTAAAATGAGAGGTTCATTACAAAGTACAATTGGCCATGCAAAAAACAAGCCCTTATATGGGTGTGTAGATGGAAATATAAAAGAGTTATGGATTTTAGCAGGTGAGGAGGAAAAAACGAAAACGCTAAAATAAAATTGGCCTAGTCCTTAAAGGGGTACTCCGCCCCTGGCATCTTATCCCCTATCCAAAGGATAGGGGATAAGATGTTAGATCGCCGCGGTCCCGCTGCTGGGGACCCCAGGGATCGCCACTGCGGCACCCCGCCATCATTACTGCACAGAGTGAGTTCGCTCTGTCCGTAATGACGGGCAATACAGGGGCCGGAGCAGCGTGACGTCATGGCTCCGCCCCTCATGACATCACGGCCCGTCCCCTTAATGCAAGTCTATGGCAGGGGGCGTGACGACCGCCACGCCCCCTCCCATAGACTTGTATTGACGGGGGCGGGCCGTGACATCACAAGGGGCGGGGCCGTGATGTAACGATGTTCCGGCGCCTGTATTGCCCGTCATTACGTGCAGAGCCATCTCGCTCTGCGCAGTAATGATAGCGGGTGCTGCAGCAGCGATCCCCGGGATCCCCAGCAGTGGGACCCCGGCAATCTGACATCTTATCCCCTATCCTTTGGATAGGGGATAAGATGTCTAGGGGCAGAGTACCCCTTTAACCCCTTAAGGACTCAGGGTTTTTCCGTTTTTGCACTTTCGTTTTTTCCTCCTTACCTTTTAAAAATCATAACCCTTTCAATTTTCCACCTAAAAATCCATATTATGGCTTATTTTTTGCGTCGCCAATTCTACTTTGCAGTGACATTAGTCATTTTACCCAAAAATGCACGGCGAAACGGAAAAAAAAATCATTGTGCGACAAAATCGGAAAAAAACGCCATTTTGTAACTTTTGGGGGCTTCCGTTTCTACGCATATTTCGGGAAAAATTACACCTTATAATTATTCTGTAGGTCCATATGATTAAAATGATTCCCTACTTATATAGGTTTGATTTTGTCGTACTTCTGGAAAAAATCATAACTACATGCAGGAAAATTTATACGTTTAAAAATGTCATCTTCTGACCCCTATAACTTTTTTATTTTTCCACGTACAGGGCAGTATGAGGGCTCATTTTTTGCGCCGTGATCTGAAGTTTTTATCGGTATGATTTATGTTTTGATCGGACTTTTTGATCACTTTTTATTCATTTTTTTAATGGTATAAAAAGTGACCAAAATACGCTTTTTTGGACTTTGGAATTTTTTTGCGCGTACGCCATTGACCGTGCGGTTTAATTAATGATATATTTTTATAGTTCGGACATTTACGCACGCGGCGATACCACATATGTTTATTTATTTATTTTTTTTACACTGTTTTATTTTTTTTATGGGAAAAGGGGGGTGATTCAAACTTTTATTAGGGAAGGGGTTAAATGACCTTTATTAACACTTTTTTTTTTACTTTTTTTTTTGCAGTGTTATAGGTCCCATAGGGACCTATAACACTGCACACACTGATCATTGTTATCCCATAGGGACCTATAACACTGCACACACTGATCATTGTTATCCCATAGAGACCTATAACACTGCACACACTGATCTAATATGCTGATCACTGGTGTGTATTAACACGCCTGTGATCAGTGTTATCGGCGCTTGACTGCTCCTGCCTGGATCTCAGGCACGGAGCAGTCATTCGTCGATCGGACACCGAGGAGGCAGGTAAGGGCCCTCCCGGTGTCCGGTCAGCTGTTCGGGACGCCGCGATTTCACCGCGGCGGTCCCGAACAGCCCGGCGGAGCAGCCGGGTCACTTTCAGTTTCACTTTAGAAGCGGCGGTCTTCTAAAGGGTTAATACCGCACATCGCCACGTTCGGCGATGTGTGGTATTAGCCGCGGGTCCCGGCCGTTGATGAGCGTCGGGACTGACGCGATATGATGCAGGATCGCGGCGCGATCCCGCTTCATATCGCGGGAGCCAGCGCAGGACGTAAATATACGTCCTGCGTCGTTAAGGGGTTAAGGTGACAATGGGCTTGGTCCTTAAAGGGGTATTCCAGGCAAAACTTTTTTTATATATATATATCAACTGGCTCCGGAAAGCTAAACAGATTTGTAAATTACTTCTATTAAAAAATCTTAATCCTTCCAATAGTTATTAGCTTCTGAAGTTTTCTGTCTAACTGCTCAATGATGATGTCACGTCCCGGGAGCTGTGCATGATGGGAGAATATCCCCATAGGAACTGCACAGCTCCCGGGACGTGAGTCATCACAGAGCAGTTAGACAGAAAACAACAACTCAACTTCAGAAGCTAATAACTATTGGAAGGATTAAGATTTTTTAACAGAAGTAATTTACAAATCTGTTAAACTTTCCGGAGCCAGTTGATATATAAAAAAAAGTTTTGGCCTGGAATACCCCTTTAAGGGGTTAAAGGCTCAAAGGCTGAAGGGGAAAAAAATTGTCAAAATACCCCTTTATCTGATATTAACTATCCAGACATTGACAATAATCTGGAAAGGCCAGGTAGGAGGAGCTTTGAGGAGAAAATCAGCTCCTTTTAGCCAATCACTATTGTTGAGAACATTCTTAGCAAAGTTTCTTGTTTGTTGTCCCTTAGAGAGCAGCTGACAGCCAGATGCCAGGCACAGTATACTGCCCCCAAGTGTTGGATTTGGTAACTGTGTTGTGGAAAATGTAATAGTATTTAATTTATATAAATGTATGTTTTCTTAAAAATGTGCAAAAAAAGTCTATTTCACTGCAGTTTCTACAATAGTAGTAATAATTTTTTGCGGCAGCCTCCCGTTGTTTTCAATGGGATTCTGCTGCATCGTGCACACGGCGGAATTTCCACAGTAAAAATTTCAATTCTGGACTCCGTTGAAAGAATGAACACGTTGAAATAAAATGAAAATAAAATTAGAGGCAGATATTCCATAGTGTGAATGGGCCCAAATAATCAATACAGGGGGACATTTATCAAGGTATTTAGAGCACTAATTAAGCACTTTTAATTAAAGGGGTATTCCAGGCAAAAACTTTTTTTATATATATCAACTGGCTCTGGAAAGTTAAACAGATTTGTAAATTACTTCTATTAAAAAATCTTAATCCTTCCAATAGTTATTAGCTTCTGAAGTTTTCTGTCTAACTGCTCAATGATGATGTCACGTCCCGGGAGCTGTGCATGATGGGAGAATATCCCCATAGGAGCTGCACAGCTCCCGGGACGCGAGTCATCAGAGAGCAGTTAGACAGAAAACAACAACTCAACTTCAGAAGCTAATAACTATTGGAAGGATTAAGATTTTTTAATAGAAGTAATTTACAAATCTGTTTAACTTTCCGGAGCCAGTTAATATATATAAAAAAGTTTTTGCCTGGAATACCCCTTTAAGCACTTTTTTTTTGTGCGACTTTTGTGGGTATGCATAAAGTTACAAACGGCTTTATCTGAGCAAATATCAGTTTTCCCTTTGCAGTGATCACGAATTTATGATGTGTGAAAGTCCCACGTAGGCAAAAAAAGGCAAAAAAAACGCTTGCAGAAAGTCGCACGTCTGCTCCAGGTCTGACCTGGTGCTTAAATTTAAAAAGTTTTACAAAAGTTTCAGCTGCAACTTTTTTTTTTTCGTTTTGCTTATGTGCTCCAAATTTATCAACCCCCTGTGATAGTAGGATAAATATGAAGCACATAAGCAAAACTAAAGCAAAAAAAAAAATTGCCTTCAGAATTGACAACAATGATAAATGTTCCTCAAAGTAATTTCAAGCTTAAATTTTTTTTGACTGATTTATTTTTTTTTAAACAGGACTTCCAATTTATTTATTTATTTTAGAGCTCAAAGATTTTTTATTTAGTTTTTTTACTTTAATGCACCGATATACGATATATATAATTTTTTTAATATATATTTTTTTAAATGATTAGACTAGTACAATGCCACCTCTGGTCTATTGAATTAGAGCGGGGCTATTTGTATTATTATGTTTAAAGTTAGAAGTTAGACCAAAATGAAATGTTATCCCCAGTCCACTGAGTGCTGGGACCCTCAATGATCACAAAAACTTAAAGGGGTACTCCATTGCTCAGCGTTTGGAGCAAAACTCCAGTGTTCCGAACGCTGGAGCCGGCATCGGGAGCTTGTGACGTCACAGCCCCGCCCCCCTCAATGCAAGTCTATGGGAGGGGGCGTGACAGCCGTCACGCCCCCTCCCATAGGCTTGCATTGAGGGGGAGTGGCGTGACAGCATGAGGGGGCGGGGCTATGACGTTACGAGCTCCCAGCATCGGCTCCAGAGTTCGGAACAGTTTGTTCCAAACGCTGAGCAGCGGAGTACCCCTTTAAGGTCATTTGTTCCCTAAATGAAAGGAACGGTACCCTGCTTGCGCGACATCCAGTTCATTCTTTGTTGGGCTTCTTAGCATTGCCGGGGTGTGTATTGTATAAGATTCTGCCAATATACAGTGTTTATTCCTATGTGAAAAACTCTATAGGAGTTCAACAAGGCTAAACCACAAAGTACAGAGTCATTGTTGATGGAAGAGATTAGCAGATCGTGAGAGAACGGGAGGAGTGTAAGGTTCTGTTTATCTGAAATAATATAACAAAAGCGCAATTCCGCACAGCGATGTCGGCACCACTAGAAGCTAAATAATAATGTGTTATTTCTTGGCATTATAATCCATTCCACATGTTAAGACCATTTTTTTTCCTCAAACAAAAGAAAATGACCTGTAAGTTCCGCCAGTCGTCCTCTTCTGTTAAGTTGTTTAGAATTACTTTCAGGTCTTTCTTGTTCTTGACAACTATGGAGAAGGGATATCGGGTATATTCCCCATTTACATAGGACGCACCCAATAGCTATGGAATGTGAACCTCAGGTGGTATGTTCCCACACAAATTGTTGGACTGTATTCGTCGCCTTATTTTCAGCAGTTTTCTTTTTTTTTTTTTTTTCCTTTTTTAGGCTTTTGTTCGCACACAGTTGCTTCTGAATTTTTTTGCCTTTTGGTCCTTTTACATTTTACCTCACACCCATTCCTATACAGTTAAATTAAGTGACTTACAATTGATGTATTTTCTGATCGGTGCCATCCTCTTTCCTTTTCTTCTCCATCTGGCTCAGACCGCCATGACAACTTCTTCCAGCCAAAAACTTTATCTCTTCAGCATCTGCAGCATCTAAGGCCCCCAAAACTGTAATTATGTCCCCTTGGTGTCCGGCACAGTAAAAGTAAGTAAGATAGTAGGTCTCCCATTAAGTAGGTATACCCCCGCCACAGTAGGCAGGAAGGTATGTCCCAAAGCAATTAGTTTCCTTATTAGCCATAGGCAGGTATATAGGCAGGTAGGTAAATACATCCTTAGCTACATATATCAATCCCATTCCCAAGTAGGTAAATATGTTGGTAGGTAGGTAAGTAGGTAGATAGGTAGATAGCTAGCTTTGTATGAAAGTTGGTATGGGGCTAGCTAGGTAAGTAGGTAGATAGCTAAGTAGCTAGGTAGATAAGTAGGTAGGTAGCCAGGTATGTAAGTGGGTAGGTAAATAAGCAGGTGGTTATGTAGCTAGGAAGGTTGCCAGGTAGCTGTGTAGGTAGGTAGCCAGGTAGATAGGTAAGTAGCTAGGTAAGAAGGTAGGTTGCCAAGTAGATAAGTAGGTAGCTATGTAGGTAGGTAGCTAGGTAAGTAGCTATGAAGATAGGTAGGTACATAGGTAGGTAGACAGGTAGGTAACAATGTAAATAGGCTGGTAGACAAGTAGATAGCTATGTAGCTAGGTAGCACTGTAAGTAGGTTGGTAGCCAGGTAGGTAGCTATGTATTTTCTGTACAGATGGAGGGTGGTCCTCAAAATCATCTCCTCTGGTGGGACAAAGAAACAGCACTGTCAATAAAGCAAGCACATGATTGCTCGGTTTAATGCACTACCACTTGCTAGCTGCAGTGGGCATCATGCAACTTTTATTATGTGCATTACTATGAGGTTTGTCTTATGGGGATTACTATGGCGCCTTTATATTAGACTGATACTATGAGCACTGCTTTGAGTATGGACCATTCTGACAGCTATAAGGCTGGCCCTATGGGGACTACAAAAAAGCGTTTTATTGGTGACAGTACCATGTGCAGGAGTAATACCATAAGTTTGGAACCATGAGAATTATAAGGCTTTTATTATGGGCAATACTATGAGGTTGCACTTTGGGCACTGCTATGATTATCATCAGTAATGTATTGAGGTTGGGACCATATGAAGTCTAGAAGGTGTCAACATGGGTGGAGTTTACATCGGTGAACACTTAAAGGGGTACTCCGCTGCAGCGCCGGGAGCTCATGACTTCATAGCCCTGCCCCTTATGATGCCACGCCCCACCCCCTCAATGCAAGCCTATGGGAGGGGGCGTGACGGCTGGCACGCCCCCTCCCATAGACTTGCATTGAGGGGGTGGGGCGTGACATCACGAGGGGGTGGGGCTATGATGTCATGAGTTCGCAGCGCCGGCTCCAGCGATCGGAAAAGTTTGTTTCAAATGCTGAGCAGCAGTGGAGTCTTCATTTCACTTCCCAACTTAGGCAGCACCCAATCAGATATGGGATCACCCCATTAAAATTTTATAAGTAAATAAGACAAAAAGCCTTTTATCCCTCGGCCCAGCATAGTTTTTCTTGCAGATGACCCCCACGGAGAGTCTATTATTCAGCCCTCCCTCTTGATGAACTTTGAATCATGCCTATAAAAAATGTTCCTTGAATAGCGATTAACACCCGTGTGTATCTGGCGCAGCGAGCCGATTCCTGCTATTATTTTTTTGCACAGTGAAACCTCTTCAATTACTGCTCCAAAACCCACTTCCTCAATCATTCATTGATGTGAATAAAACAGATCTGGCACGCAGAGGCCCATATATATGCCTCATGCACAACCTCCTTCTCGGCTGAGGAGAGTCAATAAAACTTTGTGGACGTGCAACAAAGAAAGACAAGGAAAGACTGGAGCAGAGGGCATCTGTGGACCAGAAGTGGGACCTACCTGAGCTTCACTCATTTACTTTAGTACTGGAAACAATATGGACCACCAGGCGAGGAAAACTACTGATGTGTTAGGGTTGGCTGAAAAAGTGAAATATTTCTTCTACCTATTTTATATCTTTTCCATTTATTTAAAGTTCGGGCTCACTTTTCAAACCAATTTCCCAGTTAAAGGGGTATTCCGGCCAAAGACATCTTATCCTCTTTCCAAAGGACAGAGGATAAGATGTCTGATCGCAGGGGGCCCGCTGCTGGGACCCCGCGATCTCCGTGCAGCACCCGCAACGTCTCATGGGCTACATCTCCAGTCTCGGAAAGCTCTTTCTTTCAAGGACTGGAGACGTGACATAATGCCACGCCCCCTCATGATGTCATGCCCCACCCTCTCCATGTCTATGGGAGGGGACATTACATCACGTCTCCATTTCCCGAAAGAAAGAGCCGACGTCCTTTGGATAGGGGATAAGTTGTTTTTGGCCAGATAACCCCTTTGAATAAAATATTTTGCTCATTGTTACGCCGAGCGCTCCGGGTCCTTGCTCCTCCCCGGAGCGCTCGCAGCATTCTCCTCTTTGCAGCGCCCTGGTCAGACCCGCTGACCGGGAGCGCTGCACTGACATTCACGACGGGGATGCGATTCGCATAGCAGGACGTGCCCGCTCGCGAATCGCACCCCAAGCCACTTACCCGTCCCGGTCCCCGGCTGTCACATTCTGGCACGCGCGGCTCCGCTCTCTAGGGCGCGCGCGTGCCAGCTCTGTAAGATTTAAAGGGCCAGTGCACCAATGATTGGTGCCTGGCCCAATCAGTCTAATTAGTCTCCACCTGCTCCCTGCTCATATAACCTCACTTCCCCTTCACTGCTTTGCCGGATCTTGTTGCGTTGTGCCAGTGAAAGCGTTTTGTGTATGTCCCAAGCCTGTGTTCCAGACCTTCTGCTGTTGCCCCTGACTACGACCCTTGCTGCCTGCCCTGACCTTCTGCTACGTCCGACCTTGCTCTTGCCTTGTCCTTTTGTACCGCGCCTGTCTCAGCAGTCAGAGATTTTGAGCCGTTACCGGTGGATACGACATGGTTGCTACCGCCGCAGCAAGACCATCCCGCTTTGCTGCGGGCTCTGGTGAATACCAGTAGCAACTTAGAACCAGTCCACCAGTACGGTCCACGCCAATCCCTCTCTGGCACAGAGGATCCACCTCCAGCCTGCCGAATCATAACACTCATCTTGTGCTGATTCTGGGTATTCATCATTTTATTCTCCATTCACATTCAAAGATGCTTGTAGTGGCTTCTCATTTCACATGTGCCTACTGCTGGTTCAGTGACTTTAGGCTCCCAACATTTCAGTCCCCATTTAGAGGGCACTTTAAAGAGGTACTCCGCTGAAAAACATTTTCTTAAAATCAACTGGTGCCAAAAAGTTAAGCAGATTTGTAAATTGCTCATTTTTAAAAAGTCCTTCCAGTACTTATCAGCTGCTTATAAGTTCTTTTCTTTTTGAATTTCCTTTCTTTCTGACCACAGTGCTCTCTGCTGACACCTCTGTCCATTTTAGGAACTGTCCATAGTAGGAGCAAATCCCCATAGCAAACCTATCCTGCTCTGGATAGTTCCTAAAATGGAGAAAGGTGTCAGCAGAGAGCATTAAGGTCAGACAGAAAGGAAATTCAAAAAGAAAAGAACTTCCTGTGGAGTATATAGCAGCTGATAAGTACTGGAAGGATTAAGATTTTTAAATAAAAGTTACACATCTGTTTAACTTTCTGGCACCAGTTGATTTAAAAAAAAGTTTTTCCAGTGGAATACCCCTTTAAGCCATGATCCAGATCTTTGTAGATCTGATGGCTTTTGGCAAAGTTATAAAATCATGTTTTCCTTCTAAGCTTAAAGGGGTACTCCAGTGGCAAACTTTTTTATTTTTTTAAATCAACTGGTGCCAGAAACAGATTTGTAAATTACTTCTCTTAGAAAATCCCCATAGCAAACATATGCTACTCTGGACAGTTCCTAAAATAGACAGAGATGTCAGCAGAGAGCACTGTGCTCGTGATGTCAGCAGAGAGCACTGTGTTCCAAAAAGAAAAGAATTTCCTCTGTATTATTCAGCAGCTAACAAGTACTGGAAGGATTAAGATTTTTTAATAGAAGTCATTTACAAATCTGTTTAACTTTCTGGCATCAGTTGATAAAAAAAAAAAAAAGAAAAGGTTTCCACCAGAGTACCCCTTTAAGTGAAGAGATGCTGAGCTGCAGCAGGGAGGGAGCATGCTGCATCTCAGTACCACCTCTATGACTCTTGAACTTGGAAGGAAAACATGATTTCATAACTTTGCAAACAGCCATCTGCTAGGAGACCAGTATAATTTGTTTTATCTCCCTTGTCTGCAGCTCTGAGCACAATATACAGTTGACAGATTCCTTTTAAGTGCTTTAAGTGAAGAGATGCTGATCTGCAGCAGGGAGGGAGCATGCTGCATCTCAGTACCACCTCTATGACTCTTGAACTTGGAAGGGAAACATGATTTCATAACTTTGCAAACAGCCATCTGCTAGGAGACCAGTATAATTTGTTTTATCTCCCTTGTCTGCAGCTCTGAGCATAATATACAGTTGACAGATTCCTTCTAAGTGCTCCCAAAATACACTGCATCAAAGTGCATTGCATTATGGGATATCAGCGATACTTTCAGGACCCCCAAATAGGAAAAAACAGAATAACAACTACAGCATTAAATGTGGCATTTAATAGTATAAGACATGATGTAGCTCAGGTCAGGTATCTGCATTCATATTGTCATATAAGCTTTTTATTCTTTCATCCACATGTGGATACTTATTTTGGAGGGGGGAGTGAAAAAAACATGGATTCTGCCAATGCTTTCTGTAATTAATTTTTACAATGTTCTCTATATAAATTGCAGCTGACACCTGCTGATGATGACGCGGGCATAACTGCATCTGTGCCAACCCCATGCTGTACATTACTACTGGTATGCTAAAAGCAAAACCTATGGGAGGAATTCATCATGTCCGGCATTTATGACTTACATGCATCTAAGCTAGAAAACATACGTGACCGCATGAGTCTGCTCCAGGCTGGAGAAAACTTGTGTAAAGATTTGCACCTTTAAAGCTTAGGTAAATGCTAAGAGTGAAGAGCATTTGTGGGGAGCATATATACCACAAAGGGCGCACGTTTATGAGCAATCAAAAGGCTCACTATGAAAATATTTTAAGGAACTGATCCGCAAACAATTTTAGACCTTTTTCATTTTATTCATTTTTATAGGGCCAATGTATTCCACCACTGTGTTCCCATTTGGGCTCACAATGGAAGTGCCAAAATAACCTAAAACAGGTGTAGAACATACAAATCCATACAGATGTTGTCCTTGGACAGATTCAGAGCTAGAGTTGAGTGAGCTTTCCGAAAATTTGGCTCACCGTTGCGCAAACTTTCGGAAAAGTGTTCAGTGTTCACTCTGCAGCGCAATTTAACTGTTTTGTCACAGTAATCCAGCAGATTCGCTGGTTTACTGTAACATCTTGCGTGGCTGAGTGTTATGCATCAGCCTATCAGCGCTAGTTAACTCCTTGAAGCAGGGGGTGTATACATTATACAGCCATCTACAGTATATGGCTGTATAATGAATACAGTGAAGAGAATGATACTTACCATCTCGTCATTGGTCCAGGTCTCTTGTTATGTAGCCCCGCCTCTAGCAATTATGCACTAGGGGGCAGAGCTTCACAAAAAGAAGCCCGGGTGATGGACGAGATAAGTTTCTCTCTCTTCACTGTATACATTATACAGCCATATAGATGGCTGAAGATGTACACACACCCATCTCCCCCAATAAGGAGTTAACTAGCGCTGCTCAGCAGTACTTATTAACTCCTTCCTTGCTGGGTTGAGCTGTACTCGTGGCTGTCAGCTGCCAGCACAACTCAGCCCCGACATTGCCAGGCACAGAGCTGCAGAGCCCCGAAGTTCAGATCGAATCCAGGTTTGGGGGGGCTCAGCTTGCACAACTCTATTTGGACCCAATGTAAGGTAACAATACATTGTGCCGCCCTAAATATAGCATGATGAATATAACGGAAGGATTCTAAGGGTCAATTCTAAATTCTCCAGTTAACTATTGCACATAAATGTTTGGTTTCCAATATGTTCAGCTGATGAGATGCATTTATATGCAAATATGTTGTTTTTCATACTGGACGTCGCATATATCCCCAAGTACTGTTTGAAGTGTAACCCTAATCTTATGTAGTATAGATGGTTATTTTAGTTACTGTTAAATAGGGGCACCAACATCAGGTAAAGAAAAAAGATAATGCTGCGGAAGAATATAGCATTCTTTACCCATCTTCCCGGTTCTGAAACCACCAAAAATCCATTTGTTCTGCCAATTCCTGTACAGAGCTATTGCAGAACATTTCATTTCACAGGTTGCAGCACCTGCTAGTCATTCCCTGTCTTCTCCTTTGCCTGTGGCATTGCTGAGAGGTGGTGGTCATGTAGGCAGTAGGGACTAGTCAGAAGTAATGGCATCAGTGTCAAGCAGGCAGGGACAGTGGTTTGTGCGAGAGCAGGGCCTCACTTTTCCCTACCCTACGTGACACTGGAATACCCCTTTAATAATGATTTAGCACACAATAATGAATTTGTGTCCACATTCAATATGAATTGGCATCAATATTGTTACGCCGAGCGCTCCGGGTCCCTGCTCCTCCCCGGAGCGCTCACGGCGTCTCTCTCCCTGCAGCGCCCCGGTCGGTCCCGCTGACCGGGAGTGCTGCACTGACATGGCCGTCGGGGATGCGATTCGCACAGCGGGACGCACCCGCTCGCGAATCGCATCCCGAGTCACTTACCCGTCCCGGTCCCCTGCTGTCATGTGCTGGCGCGCGCGGCTCCGCTCTCTAGGGCGCGCGCGCGCCGGCTCTCTGAGACTTAAAGGGCCAGTGCACCAATGATTGGTGCCTGGCCCAATTAGCTTAATTGGCTTCCACCTGCTCCCTGGCTATATCACATCACTTCCCCTGCACTCCCTTGCCGGATCTTGTTGCCTTGTGCCAGTGAAAGCGTTTAGTGTTGTCCAAAGCCTGTGTTACCTGAACTCCTGCTATCCATCTTGACTACGAACCTTGCCGCCTGCCCCGACCTTCTGCTACGTCTGACCTTGCCTCTGCCTAGTCCTTCTGTCCCACGCCTTCTCAGCAGTCAGGGAGGTTGAGCCGTTGCTAGTGGATACGACCTGGTTGCTACTGCCGCAGCAAGACCATCCCGCTTTGCGGCGGGCTCTGGTGAACACCAGTAGCCTCTTAGAACCGGTCCACCAGCACGGTCCACGCCAATCCCTCGCTGACACAGAGGATCCACTACCTGTAAGCCGAATCGTGACAGTAGATCCGGCCATGGATCCCGCTGAGGTGCCGCTGCCAAGTCTCGCTGACCTTCCCACGGTGGTCGCTCAGCAATCGCAGCAGATTGCCCAACAAGGACAGCAGCTGTCGCAGTTGACCGCCATGTTACAGCAACTTCTGCCTCTGCTACAGCAGCAACCATCTCCTCCGCCAGCTCCTGCACCTCCTCCGCAGCGAGTGGCCGCTCCTAGCCTCCGCTTGTCCCTGCCGGACAAATTTGATGGGGACTCTAGACTCTGCCGTGGATTTTTGTCTCAATGTTCCCTGCATATGGAGATGTTGTCGGACTTGTTTCCTACAGAACGGTCTAAGGTGGCGTTCGTAGTGAGCCTTCTTTCAGGAAAGGCCTTGTCTTGGGCCACACCGCTCTGGGACCGCAATGATCCTGCCACAGTCCAGTCCTTCTTCGCTGAAGTCCGTAGTGTCTTCGAGTAACCAGCCCGAGCTTCTTCTGCCGAGACTGCCCTGCTGAACCTGGTCCAGGGTAATTCTTCAGTGGCCGAGTACGCCATCCAATTTCGTACTCTTGCTTCCGAATTATCATGGAATAACGAGGCTCTCTGCGCGACCTTTAAAAAAGGCCTATCCAGTAGCATCAAGGATGTGCTGGCCGCACGAGAGATTCCTGCCAACCTGCAAGAACTTATCCATTTGGCCACACGCATTGACATGCGTTTTTCTGAGAGACATCAGGAGCTCCGCCAGGAAAAAGACTTAGATCTCTGGGCACCTCTCCCACAGTATCCTTTGCAATCTATGCCTGGGCCTCCCGCCGAGGAGGCCATGCAAGTGGATCGGTCTCGCCTGACCCAGGAAGAGAGGAATCGCCGTAGGGAAGAAAATCTTTGTCTGTACTGTGCCAGTACCGAGCATTTCTTGGTGGATTGCCCTATTCGTCCTCCACGTCTAGGAAACGCACGCACGCACCCAGCTCACGTAGGTGTGGCGTCTCTTGGTTCAAAATCTGCTTCTCCACGTCTCACAGTGCCCGTGCGGATCTCTCCTTCTGCCAACTCCTCCCTCTCAGCCGTGGCCTGCTTGGACTCTGGTGCCTCTGGGAATTTTATTTTGGAGTCTTTGGTGAATAAATTCTGCATCCCGGTGACCCGTCTCGTCAAGCCGCTCTACATTTCCGCGGTCAACGGAGTCAGATTGGATTGCACCGTGCGTTACCGCACAAAACCCCTCTTAATGTGTATTGGACCTCATCACGAAATGATTGAATTCTTCGTCCTTCCTAACTGCACCTCTGAGGTCCTCCTCGGTCTGCCATGGCTCCGGCTTCATTCTCCCACCCTTGACTGGACCACCGGGGAGATCAAGAACTGGGACTCTGCTTGCCATAGGAAGTGCCTCTCCCCCCCTCCCAGTCCCGTCAGGCAAGCCTCAGTGCCTCCTCATGGCCCCCGTCCTGGTGACACACTGCCCCGTGCCAGGCTTCGCCCTCTGCCCTCCCTCCCCATTCCCACTCCTGCTGTACTGCCTGCCTTTGAGGAAACCCTCCATTCACTCCCGGTGTCCTCGTCCCAGATAAAGCAGTTGTCGGACAAAAAAAGGGGGAGACCTAAGGGGGGGGGTACTGTTACGCCGAGCGCTCCGGGTCCCTGCTCCTCCCCGGAGCGCTCACGGCGTCTCTCTCCCTGCAGCGCCCCGGTCGGTCCCGCTGACCGGGAGCGCTGCACTGACATGGCCGTCGGGGATGCGATTCGCACAGCGGGACGCACCCGCTCGCGAATCGCATCCCAAGTCACTTACCCGTCCCGGTCCCCTGCTGTCATGTGCTGGCGCGCGCGGCTCCGCTCTCTAGGGCGCGCGCGAGCCGGCTCTCTGAGACTTAAAGGGCCAGTGCACCAATGATTGGTGCCTGGCCCAATTAGCTTAATTGGCTTCCACCTGCTCCCTGGCTATATCACATCACTTCCCCTGCACTCCCTTGCCGGATCTTGTTGCCATTGTGCCAGTGAAAGCGTTTCCTTGTGTGTTCCTAGCCTGTGTTCCAGACCTCCTGCCGTTACCCCTGACTACGATCCTTGCTTCCTGCCCTGACTTTCTGCTACGTCCGACCTTGCTGTTGTCTACTCCCTTGTACCGCGCCTATCTTCAGCAGTCAGAGAGGTTGAGCCGTTGCTGGTGGATACGACCTGGTTGCTACCGCCGCTGCAAGACCATCCCGCTTTGCGGCGGGCTCTGGTGAATACCAGTAGCAACTTAGAACCGGTCCACCAGCACGGTCCACGCCAATCTATCTCTGGCACAGAGGATCCACCTCCAGCCAGCCGAATCGTGACAAATATGAACTGGCATCAAGAATGGGGCACAGCATCAGAGAACCAGGTTTTATAGACCCAAGGCAATCCAATAGCATAAAGTAAGAAGCAGCACTTAAAGGGGTACTCTGCTGCTCCGCTTTTGGAACAAACTGTTCCGAACGCTGTAGCTTGTGATGTCATAGCCCCGCCCCCTCATGACGTCATGCCCTGCCTCTCAATGCAAGTCTATGAGAGAGGGTGTGACAGCCGTCACACCCCCTCCCATAGACTTGCATTGAGGGGTGGGGCGTTATGTCATGAGGGGGCGGGGCTGTGATGTCACGAGTTCCCGGGGCCGGCTCCAGTGTTCGGCAGGTTTGTTCCAAAATGCTGAGCAGCAGAGTACCCCTTTAACATTTTAGCAAAACGCGATTAGTTTATTCTCCCATCT
The DNA here is from genome assembly GCF_029499605.1 of Hyla sarda. Taxonomy (NCBI): domain Eukaryota; kingdom Metazoa; phylum Chordata; class Amphibia; order Anura; family Hylidae; genus Hyla; species Hyla sarda. The sequence continues at coordinate 33,741,726 of NC_079190.1, read as the reverse complement.
GTACAATGCAACACTTCTTCTTCTCAATAACCCCATTGAGGAGCTCAAACATTGCATGGAACAGATGGGTGAATAAATTATCTACTGTTTGCTCCATATTGAATTTTGTCATCCTTTCTTGTTCAGCTATCCATTAAAGGGGCTGTCCAGTGAAAAACAACTTATTCCCTATTCAGAGGATGAAGGATAAGTGTTTGATCGTGGGGGGGGGGGGTGGTTTCCAAAGCTCTTGAAGAAAGGTGTGATTATTTTGTGGGAGGCAGTGACCTATCCTTTAATATGGTTATGGGAGAGTGGACAGTGCTGCATGTGTTAGAGGCAGAGTTGTTATGTAAGTAGGGTTAGAACTCCTTGTAACCCATCATATAATGGTAATGAGGATCACTGCAGGTGAAGAAGATTGTGATGACATTGTAGGAGGCAATGACCCAGGGGTCAAGTCCTGGGAGAAAGTGTGGGAACTCCACTCAAGGGCTGGTCCTGCAGGACTGCTAATGGGAACGGTGTTCCTGCTGTGGAAAAGTGCCGTAGCGTTCCTGCAGGACTTGAGCCCTGCAGTGACCTATCCACTAGTGATGAGCAGCAGGGACCATATTCGAATTTGCGATATTTCGCGAATATATTGACGATAATTCGTCCTATGTTCGCGAAATTTGCATAGTCGCTATGTTCATTCACTTTTTTTTCCATGCGAAAACTTGCATGGAAAATTTGCATAAAAATTTGCATATGAGAAAAAAAAAACTGAAAATTTGCACAAAAAATTTGTATGTGAAAAAAAAAAATCACTTCTCATCAAGAGGAAACAGACACCGGCACCAGAACCTTTCATGTACGGCTATGTAATGCACTCGTACTAGGTGGGGAGCAATCAGATGTACTTAACCGGCTGTCGGCACTCGCGGTGCAAGCGTTATACAGTATGAAGCAATAATCCAAACTTCTCAAGAATAACAATGCTGCACTCACCAAGGATTCCAACCACAGTGTCTTCTTTATTTATAAGGATAAAAGACGCCAGCAGGTACAGCGGGAGAGCGGGTAGAAAGACATGCGGGGGGAGTGGCGACGGACCGTTGCCTGAGGAAGAGCCGTGAGCACGCAACGGTCCGTCGCCACTCCCCCCGCATGTCTGTCTACCCGCTCTCCCGCTGTACCTGCTGGCGTCTTTTATCCTTGTGAATAAAGAAGACACTGTGGTTGGAATCCCTGGTGAGTGCAGCGTTGTTATTCTTGAGAAGTTGAAAAAAAAATATATTCGTCATTACGAATATAAAGCACTATATTCTAAATATTCGTGAAATCGCGAAGTGCCGATATTCGCAATAAAAATTACGACTATATGCGCATTACGAATATTCGTGCTCAACACTACTATCCACCAATGTGATTATGTTAGTGTGAACAAGGTTGCACATCTCAGGGGCAGTGTCATGGATGGTGTAGTTTGGCTACAAAGCATTCGAATCCTATCAGGTCATGGTAATGAGGACCTCAGCAGCTGGTGAAGAGTGTGATGATCTTGTTGGACACAGTGACCTATTAAATGATATGATTATGTTAGTGTTGACTGAGCTGGCTGTGCTGGCATGCTGGGAGTTGTAGTTTTGCAATAGCTGGGGGTGGGGGGGGTGCACAGTTTTGAGACAACTGTTTTAGGCTATCCCATGAGTCCAATGGGTGGTGTTGATGATATCAGCATATTGTGGGGGGTCTTACCAAAGTAGATCTATAAATTTTCTCCTTATTTGCACATTTTCAGCTATTCTCCGCAGTGCCAAGGGGCTTAGCACGGTTTTCCAGTATTACACTATTAAGTAATCAGACGTTTCCACACATAGTGACTTTATTTTTTTATTTTTTTCTAAGCCGTCTACTCCATCTGTAAACAGTCACACATTATTCTCTCCCAAATAAAAATTGATATAGGCTGAAGAAAACAGACAAGAATTCCGAAGTGATGAGGCTAAGCCCGAAAATAGAAATGACCTTTAAAAACAATTATTGGGGGCTATTAAAACAATACAAAAGGAGAAGTATGACCTAAAAAGCGAGCATTGTTTCTCTGTACAAACTATCAAATACAGCGCTGGGCCGATGACCAGTTCCTCTGTGTTTGCCAACAAGTCTTTATTCGAGAAAGAATACAGAATGCTGACACATGCACTTATTTCATCCTGGAGAGCGCTATGGCACAAAACAATATCCCTAATTACAAAAACACATGGTGGGTTCACTTTTGGGCTGTATTGTGAGAATGTGTATATTAGTGGGCAGGATTCATACCTACGGACCTGTGTTTGCTCCTGCAATGTGCGTGTTCCATGCCATTTCATCACCCCCTTGTGCAATTTCATCACCCCCTTGTGCCATTTCATCACCCACTTGTGCCATGTCATTACCCCCCTTGTGCCATTTCACAACACCCCTTGTGCCATTTCATCACCCCCTTGTGCCATGTCATTACCCCCCTTGTGCCATTTCACAACACCCCTTGTGCCATTTCATCACCCCCCTTGTGCCATTTCATAACCCCTTGTGCCATTTCATCACCCCCTTGTGCCATTTCATTACCCCCTTGTGCCATTTCATCACCCCCTTGTGCCATTTCATTACCCCCTTGTGCCATTTCATCACCCCTTGTGCCATTTCATCACCCCTTGTGCCATTTCATTACCCCTTGTGCCATTTCATCACCCCCTTGTGCCATTTCATCACCCCTTGTGCCATTTCATCACCCCCTTGTGCCATTTCATCACCCCCTTGTGCCATTTCATTGCCCCCCTTGTGCCATTTCATTACCCCCCTTGTGCCATTTCATTACTCCCCTTGTGCCATTTCATCACCCCTTGTGCCATTTCATTACCCCCTTGTGCCATTTCATCACCCCCTTGTGCCATTTCATCACCCCCTTGTGCCTTTTCATTACCCCCTTGTGCCATTTCATTACCCCCTTGTGCCATTTCATTACCCCCTTGTGCTATTTCATCACCCCCTTGTGGCATTTCATTACCCCCTTGTGCCATTTCATTACCCCCTTGTGCCATTTCATCACCCCCTTGTGCCATTTCATTACCCCCTTGTGCCATTTCATTACCCCCCTTGTGCCATTTCATTACCCCCTTGTGCCATTTCATCACCCCCTTGTGCCATTTCATTACCTTCTTGTGCTATGTGCTATTTCATCGCCCCATTGTACCATTTCATTACCCCCTTGTGCTATTTCATCAGCCCTCTGTGACATTTCAGAGGTTTGTGGCATCCGTATCTTCTGTGACCGCCCGCTCCCTCCCTTAACAACCTTGTTACAGCACGCCTGCAAGTTTCTTATTGGGTCCCGCTGGAACCCAATCTCCATGCAGGGCTATAGTCTAAGCTTCACAGATGATTTTGACTGAGATCCAGTGTCTACTATTGAACAAATGTATGGTTTGGGCCCACTCCCCCAAGGTGCATGTACCCCTCCCACAACATTTGTGTCAGATCTCGCCCACTCCCGCAAACATTTTATCATAGCATAGAAATAGTACCCCTGTGCCATTTCATCACCCCCTTGTTATTATATTGCCCCCTTGTGCCATTTTATTACGTTCTTTGTCATTTCATCGCCCCCTTGTGCCATTTCATCAGCCCTCTGTGGCATTTCAGAGGTTTGTGGGATCAGCTGTATGTTCATCATCCCCTTGTGCCATTTCTTCTGTGCCTTGTGCCATTTTATCACCCGTTGAGTCATTTTATCAGCTCCCTGTGGCATTTCAGAGGTTTGCGGGACTGTATAGGATTTTGCAGGACCTGCTGTATGCTCTGTGACCACCCGCTCCCGCCGGCAATGACCTCATTACCGCCTGTGCCCAAAAGTTTTTATTGAGTCCTGTGGGAACCCAGTCCTGATGCCCCCTCCCATAGACTTGCATTGAGGGGGCGTGGCCGTGACGTCACGACCCCCGCAGCCTGAACCCAGCATTCGGAACTAAATGTTCTGGACGCTGGGGCAGTGGAGTACCCCTTTAAGGTGTTTTTCAGTTTGAATTTGCTTTCATTATTGCAACATCTAGATGAAGGAAAGAGAACAGAAGCCGTTAATCATGAACCTGTTTTAATGATTCCGTCCCAGCGCCAAGACTAAAATGTGCTTTTTAGTCACCCCACCAGATGTCCAGTAAAATATACTCCTGGCGCCGAGCCACCATACGCCAAGGACTGGACTGAAAAGCGGCTAAATACATTTTCATGTCATTAAACTGGGAAAGGTGGCAATAGGTCTGATTCATTAAGAAAGGCAATGCCAACATATGGGCCATTCATCAATGAACCCCCGGAAGATGCCAAGATTGTTTGGCCTACCAGATTCTCATTATAATAACATATGTCTTGTGTAAAGGCGTCTTCAGGAACATATCATGCTTTAATCCTGAATTTCATTTGTGACCTGAACATTTTAACCAGTAATTTGTTACTACAGGCCAGAAATGTAGAAAAATGGGGTGTATTCTTGAAGGTCCTTGGGTCCAATGCAAAATCTGTAAGAGGACTCCACATTGGGTCCTGTTGCGACTGCTACCTCTGCATCCACCTGTATTTATTGCTGCATAAGTGGCAAGATTGCCATTCAAGAGTCAGGAAAAAGTTCAATGTGAACCTTAGGGAAGCTGAAATGGTAGTTGTATTGGAGCTCTGTTTCATCTCTATTAAAGGGGTAGTCCACTCGGCGTTCTTTTAGGGTTCCTGCAGCAGTGGTTGTGATATCACATGCCTCTCATTACATCATGCCCCCTCCATTCATGCCTATGTGAAGCGGCGTGGGGACCGACATGCCCCTTCCCATAGACATAAATGGAGGGGGCGTGGTTGACATCACGAGGGGCATAGCCGTGATGTCCTGATCAAGGCCTCCGGCTCCAAGCGTTCTGAACAAAATGTTCTGAACGCTAGAGCACCGGAGTACCCCATTAAAAGAATATTTAAAGGGGACTTGGTGAGGGCATAGGTCCCTTTACTCTAGGATCAACTGTATGACATCCTAATGGGACTTTTCAGTTGTTTTGACCCCTTAAATATAGAGAATGGAGTGATGGTCATAAAAGTTGCATGCCGAGAAATCAGTTTTGATGCCCCTGTTGCCACAATTGTGATCTCTCCAGATCTCTCCACAGAACACATGCCCAGCTCCTCCTCTCAGCCATGATTGATGGCTCTAGCAGTGTCCTGATTGGATGCTAGATCTAAGAGGATGGGCCAGAGATCTCTTCAAATCCACAGAGATCCACAGAAGTATAAAGAGTCTGCCACCTGCAACAGTAGTGCTGGGAGTAATAAAACTAGCAATTCACGTTTATGCAACCTGCATGAAAATCACCCCAGTTATGTATAAATTCTCCCTGTCCTCTATACAGTGCTGTAAGCAGTATTGTGGGGTCACAACTGCATACAGATTCTCAGTTGGCAGTTCGGTCAGATTTGATTGGGCTATTCTTCCAGTCAAAAGGACATACACCATACCAAAACCCCATGGACCCCATTATAAATCAGTGAGGTCTGTCTGGCCAAAATGCGGTCTATTGCCTTTCAGTGTGGTATTGGAGCCATAATGGCGGTGTGAACAGAACCTAGGACAATGTTATTTAGACACTTTATGTAGCTGTTATTTGTGCATTGCATGTTGGTAGTAATGAAGTAAGGTACGGTAATTGTTAAACCTTGTGATAGTATTATTTGGGTATGGTACAATGTGTGGGTGGTGGAAAGTGAATATACACGGCACCATCCATCCTGAGGCAGGCCTTGATTTTATTGATGTCCTTCTCAATGCATTTGTATGTAATTGCCTCCTTAGGTGCCCATCTAGAGTCTTGAAAGTTGTCGGTTATTTATGCTGCATCCATCTTTGGACCCTCTGAGAGAAGTCACGGTGATGGTCACACATTTCTTTGTAACCATTATTTACAGGAAGAATCTAGCTTCTGAAGAATAAATGTTTAGGGGTCTCAGTTCTGCTAGGCCATGATTTGGCATTTGGCACTTGTTCTTAAAGGGGTATCCACCCCTAGACATCTTATCCCCTATCCAAAGCTGGGGACCCCAGCGATCTCGGCTGCGGCACCCCGGTGCACGGAGCAAACTTCGCTTTGTACTGGATGACTGGCAATGCGGGGCGGAGACTCATGATGTCACGGTCACACCCCTCTTGTGATGTTACTGCCATGCCCCCTCAATGCAAGTCTATGGGAGGGGAGCGTGATGAACCGTAGACTTGCGCTGAGGGGGCGTGGCCGTGACGTCACGAACGTGGCGGGGCTGTGACGTCATGAGCCTCCGGCGCTGCACCCGATGCTCTAAATGAACGCCGGGTGCAGCAGGGAGAACGCAGGGGTCCTCGGCAGTGGGACCCCGCTATCATACATTATAACCCCTATCCTTTGGATAAGGAATAAGAAGTCTGGGGACAGAGTACCGCTTTAAAAGTCCAGATTAGAAGGAAGGATCAGCTCCTCTCTTGTCCATATGTCATGCGTCTCAGCCACACTTACTTTATTGGGGATGAGCTGCAATACCAGACACAGCCCAAAGACGAGGGTGGAGAAGTTTTTGTAATAAAAGAAATGTATTATTTATTTTTAACTGTCCTTGAGTAATCTCTAAAACAAAAGATCATACTTAGCAGGACCTGCCTGGTGATGGTTTCCCTTTAAATAACTGTTCTTGTACATTACTATTATAGCAAATTTCCAATTTCTTCAGTCTCCTGTATTGAAAGTTATATCCCACACTTGTGAATATATTGCCTTAACCGTATTTAATTTCTATATTTCCCGCCTCATCATGACATCATACATGAGCATTTTCCTTCTCCCCGAGCTGATATTGTGTTACATTTGTTCGCTTTCATATGGCTTAAAGCTGCCAGCACTTACATTCATCAAAAGACTGCTGCTGTTTTTCTGCGTGAAGAACATTTAGAAAAATAGAAATAGATTTTTATTTATATAATAAAATCCTATACCACCTTCTCCATCCGTCCCTTACATACATTTGATAGGTTGTCAAGTAGTACTGTAAACCAGAGGTCCCCATCCCAGTCCTCAAGGCCCACCAACATGTTTTTTTTATTTACTTCATTGGAATAGAACAAGAAAGAAACTGAAATCCTGGACTGTTGGTGAGCCTTGAGGACTAGGTTGGGGACCTCTGCTGTAGAGTCTTTCTCGGGCGCTCGCATGGAGAATGCATATAGGGGCGTATTGACCCCATGCTTCATTTAACGGGCATTCTGGAAATTTCAGTGGATTGGGGATGGGATTACAAACGCTGAAGTGCCAATTTAATTTATTCATTCTCTAATGATAATATCAATGTCTTAAAGAGGTGTGGTACGAGCACTAACTACCTGCTGCTGTTCGAATATAATGACAAACCAGTGATGCGATACTGCGTCTTCAAGTCTCACCTGCAAACTGTGTGGTGCTATTCACGCCAAAGGATGCAGTGCAAACAATTTCACAACCAAGATGGAGAGCACTCACCCATTATTTGGAGCAGGGACTTCTTTATTGCATTAGCATCTTCATATCAGGATTACAGATAGGGGAGCAGGATGGTACATGTGCGGGGGTATTGCAGGCTGGTGACGACGGACCGTTTTCGCGCCGAGCCATTTCTTCAGGCTTGACGAAGCACCTCGGCGTGAAAACGGTCCGTCGCCACCAGCCTGCAATACTCCCGCACATGTACCGTCCTGCTCCCCTGTCTGTAATCCTGATATGAAGATGCTAATGCAATGAAGAAGTCCCTGCTCCAAATACTGGGTGAGTGCTCTGCATCTTTTCTTGGCTCTAATGATAATAGATGACTCTGTTTATGCTGTTTTACTCTATACAGCAAAGCTGAGTGAGCAGCACAATACAGGAAGAGCCGACTTATTGTGTCTGTTCTAGTGCCCAGTGTTAAAACCAGAATATTTAAGAAAAGAAAGAAATGTATTTTTGTATGTTTTTGATAAAAAAAAAAATTGTAAATCTAATAGTTCATTTGTTTTGTTTTATTTTTTTACTTTAGCTTCAAGGATCTTTAAAGAGAAGATTGGTGGTGAACGTAACCTCAACTAATAATAAGAGATCGAATGGTGTAGCCGATAATACCTTCCTAGATTTCAAGAAAATTAAGAGCAATGAGTGCATTTCAATGGGGCAAAATATGTATCATTCAGTGGATGGAGCGAGTCAGTCAGTCAATGGAGCAATGCCCATGGATCAGGGGATGCATAGGAAGAATGGCAACATAAGTAATGACATGTTCAGTACAACCCTAAAGGATATCAAAAAGGAACCCGGGGAAAACCTATCATGCAGCAAACATCTTGATTCCCATCTTCCTCATGAGAACATGTTTAGATACGGGGATGACAATGGGGATCAACTAATGGACCCAGAGCTCCAAGAACTGTTTAATGAGTTTACGTATATATCCGTGCCACCAATGAGTGATATTGAATTGCAAAATATGATCAATATAACAATTAAGCAAGATGAACCTTTCAACATAGACATTGGTCAACAAAATCAAAGAAATGTAACGTCATCTTTACCTATGGACAAAGTAGTCATTAAAAGTGAATATTCTCAATGTCTAAATCCTACTAGGGTTAGTTCACCACAGATGAGACCTAACTCTACAGGGCCAACTTTTTCCATGTCTAGTTCACCATTGGCTTCTTCGCCAAGCACACCAGGGGCCCAGAATACAGCCCAATCCCAAGTGTCTAGTTGTGTGAACCGTATGAATAATTGGCAAGAACTGTCTCATGCCCAACAACTAAAACAGATGGCAGCCAATAGACAACATAACCTAATTCAGCAGCACCAGCCTAACGCATCTCCGAACTGGTCAAATGTTCCTTCTACTGGACAATCCTCAAGGCAGTATGGACTGGAAAAGGTTCCAAGTCCCTTTCGACAACAGCAGCTAAGTCCTCATGGCACTTCTGTGAGTACTCCTCCTGGAAGTGGAAACCAACAAAAGACAATAGGTAACTACCTCTACAAAAGTAGCTCACCGAATAACCCTGGTGAGATGATGAAGCCCCAGGATACCAATAAGAACTCTATGACAGCCGGTCATTTACCTGCAGATCATCATCTTGGCATGTCTAAGCCTCTGTTTCATTATAGTCCTGACCAACCAAACCAACAAGTGTCTTCTATGTTGGGTACACAACCCAAACCTGGTTTGCAATTCACACCACAACAACCTCAAAGTTCTTCGACAGCCCAACATGAATCCGCACAACAGGTTAACACAGTGCCCAACCAGTCACTGCCCAGGCCATCAAACTTCCAGCAGAAGATGATGCCAAAAGTACCAAATCAGCCGATGCCGGGACTTCAGTATCCACCTGTACATCAACAACAGGTAAAGTGATCTACTCATTGTATGTGTAAAATTTTCTTTTTCCTGCTGTTTTTCTGTGCGTATGTCATGTGTTCTCCTCCCAAAAAGTTGCACATTCTTAATAAATAGCTAAATAGCTTAGATCTAACCAAGATGCAAATTTTGATAAATAAACAACCACGACAGAAGTGAAAGCTCTTTTGACTTCAACCACACTAATTATTGAAAAAGAACATGGGGGAGATTTATCAAAACCTGTGCAGAGGAAAAGTTGCCCAGTTGCCCATGGCAACCAATCAGATCGCTTCTTTCATTTTTCAGAGGCCTTGTTAAAAATGAAAGATGGATTCTGATTGGTTGTTATGGGCAAATGGGCAACTTTTCCTCTGCACAGGTTTTGATAAATCTCCCCCCATGTGCGTAAAATTCACAAAATGTTTGCAAATTTTGGCAAATTTCACCTGTTGCGCAAAAATTTGCCACAATTGAATCACTAATTATCAGGGGAAAACCAATGATAAGTTGTCTTTCAGGCTTTTTAGACCCATTTGTCAAGCATTATACAGTTTTATGCGACTTTTTGCAAAGCTTGTTACTTGTTATTGGTCGAATAAGGGGGCGTGGTTTAAGAGTTGCAGGTTTTTTTCTAGACATGTTTATCATAGGCGACTTTTTAAAAAGTTGCAAATTTTTTTGTGCAACTCTACTTCACCAAATAGGTGGTGTAAAAAAATCATATGAGGGAAAAAAAAGTGCAGTAAAAAAATGTGAGGAAATAATATATTTTGTGCAAATGAAACTGACCTGAAAGAGTAAGTACATGTTCGCAAAAGGGGTGAAAAAGTTGCAAATTATGATAAATACCCAATATTACTTGTAATATGTTCCTTTTGAAAGGAAGGAAGCCCTGAACCCCATTGATTCTGTGGGATATTTACATTTGTTCTTGTGATTGGTGGGGTCCTCTACTGTGCATAGGGGATAACCTTTTGACTGTCCTAAAAGTCCTTTTGTGGTCTAGAGCAGTCAAGTGTTAAATAGTAAAAGCCCTTGTAGTCTAAGGCGGTGAATTTGTACATGCTGTACCCTCAAGTTCCCTCTATGGGTCCAGTTTTTGGCACCCTAAGGAATGGGGACCATGCAAAACTTATCATTTCCACCCCAATTTCATTATTTAAAGGGGTACTCCGGTGGAAAACATTTTTTTTTTTTTAATCAACTGGTGCCAGAAAGTCAAACAGATTTGTAAATTACTTCTATTAAAAAATCTTTACCCTTCCAGTACTTTTTAGCAGTTGTATGCTACAGGAGGAAATTATTTTCTTTGTGAATTTATTTTTTGTCTTGTCCACAGTGCTCTCTGCTGACACTTCTGTCCGTGTCAGGAACTGTCCAGAGCAGGAGAGGTTTGCTATGGGGATTTTCTCCTGCTCTGGACAGTTCCTGATACGGGCATCAGGTGTCAGCAGAGAGCACTATGGACAAGACAAAAAAGAAATTCAAAAGGAAAATTATTTTCTCTGTAGCATACAGTTGCTAAAAAGTACTGGAAGGATAAAGATTTTTTTTAATAGAAGTAATTTACAAATCTGTTTAACTTTCTGGCACCAGTTGATAAAAAAAAAAAATGTTTTCCACTGGAGTACCCCTTTAAGAGATGGATAGGATGATTATCAAGCACCAGATTGACATGGCATGCTGACATAAACTAGCACTGGCAGAGAACACCCATTACTTACTATGGGGCATACACCACCTCTGTGTATTGCCCTCCATTATATACACAACTGGACTATCATATGTTCTTCATGACTGTAGCCAGCGTCATAGTATACTAGCTGAGTACCCGGCATACCAGGTCCCGTCCTCATATCCCATCCCCATATCTCAACCTAATACAGTGGTCCCTCAACATACGATGGTAATCCGTTCCAAATGGACCATCATTTGTTGAAATCATCGCATGTTGAGGGATCCGTGCAATGTAAAGTATAGGACAGTGGTCTACAACCTGCGGACCTCCAGATGTTGCAAAACTACAACACCCAGCATGCCCGGACAGCCGTCGGCTGTCCGGGCATGCTGGGTGTTGTAGTTTTGCAACATCTGGAGGTCCGCAGGTTGTAGACCACTGTTAGAGGAAGTTGTACTCACCTGTCCCCGCCGCTCCGGACCGTCACCGCTCGTCACCGCTGCCCGGGATGTCGCCGTCCATCGCTGTCGCCGCGTCCCCGAGGTGTCCCCGACGCTCCGGCATCCGCACTCTCCATCGCTGCCATCACGTTGTTACGCACGCCGCTCCTATTGGATGACGGGATGGCGTGCGCAGCGACGTGATGATGTTGATGGAAAGCGCCGACGATGCAGGGGATCCCGAAGAGGACGCGCCGGAGCCTCGAGGACAGGTAAGAGACATCACCGGAGCTCACGGGGCACCGTAAACAGCTATCCGGTGGCAGCTGAAGCAGTCTCCACTGCCGGATAGCCATTTATGCGATGGCCCCGACATACAAAAGCATTGTATGTTGATGCTGTCTCTGAGAGGCCATCGTATCTTGAAATGATCGTATGTCGGGGCCATCGTAGGTCGAGGGGTCACTGCTGTCCTCATATCCCAACCCCATATCCCATCCTCATATCTCTAGCTCATATCCTGTCCTTAAACGCTGACCTCATATCCCTACCTCATATTCCATCCTCGTATCCTTGTTCATATTGATTGGCCTAGTATGGAAAACTCTCGTGTTAAAGTCATGTGTGCTATATTTAGCCATAAATAAACTTTTTACTGATTTCGGAGATATCATTCCGCCTTTGACATAGAACTACCAATCAGTATCACTACTTGTTCTTGTCCTGGCACATCAGATGGGCATCCTATCATGCTCTGCCAAGATCGCCGACACATCATTTAAAAAAATAAATAAAGAAATAAAATTAAAAAATCTTCATTTATTCCCTTAGTTTTTAGTTTTCCATATCATAATATCAGTCATGTCGGAGGGCTGGAAAAGCTGGGTTGCAGGCAGGTCACGGTCATACTAATTTACATTGGCAGGGGTATGTGGGAAAGCTTGCACAGAGCTCGCCTGTGTTTTATTTTGCTTGAGATTTAACTTTTCTGAGACCAACATTCAACAGATCCATATAAAAAATGAGAGTGCAAGAGCCAGAGAGAACACACACATCTGTGGAAACCTTATTAATGCAGCACAGTAATGCCCCAGGCTCTCCGTCATTACTAGGCAGACGCATTTATTCCAGCTTGAGTAGTCATCCATATTTAAATGTATAGTTCAGGACGTTCAGGCTAAGGTTTTATGTTCCATCAGTGTCAAATATCCAAGATCTAATACACCATTAGCATAGCCGTGATGTGTACATGTGGTGGAGGCAGTTACTTTGTAAGCGCTCTCTACATACTGTGCATTAAAGTGGATTTCCACAGAATTCTTTGCTGATTAGTTTCCTTATATATGGTAATAGTGTTTTATTAAGATGCAGAACTCAATATACCCTGCATTGAAAAAAGGTTTGAGTGCAGCTATTGTTTCTGAATAAATTTCAGGGGGCACAGTGTGTATTCTAATTAATATAAGGGGGCACAGTGTGTATTATAATTGAGGGGACACATTGTGTACTATAATATAAGGGGGCACAGTGTGTATTATAATTAAGACACATTGCGTACTATAATTAATAAAAGGAGGCACAGTGTGTATTATAATTAATATAAGGGGCACAGTGTGTATTATAATTAATATAAGGAGGCACAGTGTGTATTATAATTAAGGGGACACATTGTGTACTATAATTAATATAAGGGGGCACAGCGTGTATTATAATTCATTAAGGGGGCACATTGTGTACTATAATTAATAAAAGGGGGTACAGTGTGTATTATAATTAATATAAGGGGGCACAGTGTGTATTATAATTAATATAAGGGGGCACAGTGTGTATTATAATTAATATAAGGAGGCACAGTGTGTATTCAAATTAATATAAGGGGGCACAGTGTGTATTCAAATTAATATAAGGGGGCACAGTGTGTATTATAATTAATATAAGGGGGCACAGTGTGTATTATAATTAATAAAAGGAGGCACAGTGTGTATTAGCATTAATATAAGGAGGCACAGTGTGTACTATAATTAATATAAGGGGGCACAGTGTGTATTATAATTAATTAAGGGGGCACAGTGTGTATTATAATTCATATAAGGGGGCACAGTGTGTATTATAATTAATATATGAAGGCACAGTGTGTATTAAAATTAATATAAGGGGGCACAGTGTATATTATAATTAATATAAGGAGGCACAGTGTGTATTAGGATTAAAATAAGGAGGCACAGTGTGTATTAGGATTAATATAAGGAGGCACAGTGTGTACTATAATTAATATAAGGGGGCACAGTGTGTATTATGATTAATATAAGGGGCCACAGTGTGTATTATAATTAATTAAGGGGGCACATTGTGTGCTATAATTAATAAAAGGAGGCACAGTGTGTATTATAATTAATATAAGGGGGCACAGTGCGTATTATGTTTAATATAAGGGGGCACAGTGTGTACTATAATTAATATAAGGAGGCACATTGTGTATTATAAATAATATAAGGGGGCACATTGTGTATTATAAATAATATAAAGGGGCATAGTGTGTATTTTAATTAATATAATGGGGCCCAATATGTATTATAATTAAATATAGGGGTACAGTGTGTATTAAAATAAATATCAGGTGGCACAGTGTGTATTATAATTGATACAAGGGGACACAGTGTGTATTAAAGCTAATATAAGAGAGTACAGCTTGTATTATAATTAATATGAGTGTACAGTTTGTATTATAATTAATATAAGAGGGGACAGTTTGTATTATAATTAATATAAGAGGGGACAATTTGTATTATGATTAATATGAGAGTAAAGGGGCATAAGATGCACAAGAAGTAGACTGGGTGTAAGCAGTGGTCAGAGGTGGTCATCTAGAATTCCCTATAAAACACTACTGACAATCCTGCCGAAAGATGGAGCTGTCAAAACACAGCTACATCTTTGTATTATAGAGGACAAGATTCCCTCATCACACCACAGGGCACTGGCAAAAGTCTACGGTTTTCCATTCTGTCAATGGACAGCCCCTTTAATATATTTTAGTAAGTTCACTGAAGGTGAGTGCACATTTTTAGACCTCCTGTGCCTGGTAGCTACAAAACACCATTAACACCTCACTGCATTAAAATGAGCCCTCCATACAATAAAACTTCAATATGACGGGATTTTCAGAAAGTCTGAATGTCTTAAGAATGTTGTACGAATGTCTTAAGTACTGCAGGTGCTCAGGAACTAAGAGGTCAAAGGCTTTCCAGTATTTTCTTTTTACCCTAATTTAAAGCAGGAGCCTTGAAAACATCAAATAAAAAGATTTATAATAAAGAGATTTTCCACGACTAGAATATTGAAGAAAGTCCGCCAACATCAGGTCTGTGGGGGTCCGACTTACAGCTCCCCAGTCAATCAAATGAATGAAGGGGCTGTGGCATTCCAGGGAGCGCCATGTACATACACATACGTATACAGTAGCAGATGTGTCTGTTGTTACCCACGAATCAATATCAACCACATCTGCAACCAACAGTATGGAGCTTGGTAAACAACAGGGAATGCAGAGGTAGTGGTTGTTCTTGGATCCTGGTGTCTGACAGGGTACATAACCCCACTACTATATAAAAAGACACCAATGTAGAGCCCTGCGTGGAACTGTTTCCTTAAAGGGGTTCTCGGGGACCCCGCGATCTCCCTGCTGAACCCAGCATTCGCTTACAGCATCAGGACCCCACGATCTCCCTGCTGAACCCAGCATTCTCTTACAGCGTCGGGACCCCACGATCTCCCTGCTGAACCCAGCATTCGCTTACAGCGTCATGACCCCGCGATCTCCCTGCTGAACCCAGCATTTGCTTACAGCGTCGGGACCCCACGATCTCCCTGCTGAACCCAGCATTCGCTTACAGCGTCATGACCCCGCGATCTCCCAGCTGAACCCAGCATTCGCTTACAGCGTTGGGTTCAGCGCCGGAGGCTCGTGCTGTCACGCCGACGCCCCCTCAATGCAAGTCTATGGGAGGGGGCGTGATGGCTGTCATGCCCCCTCCCATAGATTTGCATTGAGGGGGCATGGCCGTGACGTCACGAGCGGGGTGTGACCATGACATTACAAGCCTCCGCCCTGCATCGCCAGTCATCCGGCACGGAGCGAAGTTTGCTCTGTGCACCGGATGTCTGGGGTGCCACAGCCGAGATCGCGGGGGTCCCTATCCTGTTGTGTACATGTACTATATTGTTTTATTATGTATGTACCAGCTGGTGGGGTCCTCCAGGGCAGGCTTCTACTACTGACAGAAGTCCACTCCTGTGGCCAATGTATGTAGAAGTGCCCCACTGGTACCACCAGATGACTTATGTTGTGGGGGAGACAGCAGTGCAGGACAAGAGACTGCATGAACGCAGTGCACACGCACACACACAACATGCTGCGGGGGGAGCTCAGCTGGAACTCGGGAGTCTTGGAGGGTGGGACATATAACTGATAGAAGCCAGGGCAACTGCAGATAGGGTTGCCACCTTTATTGCATAAAAAATATTGGCCATGCTAATTTGCATAGTTAATTATTTATGTGTGACATCACAGTATACACATATGCGGGGGAAATTTTGACCTATTCTGACCCCTATAACTTTTTTGTTTCTCCTTATACGGGCCTTCATGAGGGCTCATTTTTTATGCTCTGATCTGCAGTTTTTAACAGTACCATTTTAGTTTTGATGTGACTTTTTGATCTTTTTTTAATTAAATTATGGGTTGCAGTTAGTTACTAACTACAACTCCCCGCATGCCCTGATACAGCCTGTGGATCAGCAGCTGCCCCAAATGAGAACTACAACTCCCGACATGTTGGACTATATACACTGTTCAAAAAAAAAAAAAAAAAGGGAAGACTTAAGCAACACAATGTAACTCCAAGTCAATGACACTTCTGTGAAATCACACTGTCCACTCAGGAAGCAACACTGATTGACAATCAATTTCACATGCTGTTGTGCAAATGGAACAGACAACAGGTGGAAATTATAGGCAATTAGCAAGACACCCCCAATAAAAGGAGTGGTTTTGCAGGTGGTGACTGCAGACCACTTCTCAGTTCCTATGCTTCCTGGCTGATGTCTTGGTCACTATTGAATGCTGGCGGTGCTTTCACTCTAGTGGTAGCATGAGACGGAGTCTACAACCTACACAAGTGGCTCAGGTAGTGCACCTCATCCGGGATAGCACATCAATGCGAGCTGTGGCAAGAAGGTTTGCTGTGTCTGTCAGCGTAGTATCCAGAAGATAGAGGCGCTACCAGAAGACAGGCCAGTACATCAGGAGACGTGGAAGAGACTGTAGGAAGTTAACAACCCAGCAGCAGGACTGCTACCTCTGCCTTTGTGCAAGGAGGAGCAGGAGAAGCACTGCCAGAGCCCTGCAAAATGACTTCCAGCAGGCCACAAATGTGCATGTGTCCACTCAAACGGTCAGAAACAGAACCCATGAGGGTGGTATGAGGGCCTGACGTTGTTGGATCAGCCCCCCCCCCCAGCGTGATCACGGTTGGGGTGATCCACTGTGGAGGTAGCCAGAGGGCTTACCTCTGCATCCCTGGGGTCCATGGCTCTTCATTTGATTGAGCCTGGCTAAGCAGGCTCAACCAAATGATCGCAGATCAATGGAATTCTATGAAACTCCTTTGATCTGTATGAGGAATCTAATGTTTCCTCCTAAAAGTCCCCTAAGGGGACTAATAAAGTGTAACAAAAAAAAAAAAAGTTAAGTAAAAGTTTAAAAAACATCCATTAACCCCTTCCATGAAAGTTTAAATCACCCTCCTTTTCCCATTTTCCATATAAAAACTATGAAAAAATTATAAAAATAAACAAACATATTTGGTATTGCCATGTATGTAATTGTCCCAATTTAAAAATTATTTTGTTTCTGATAAACGCAAAATAAAATTTTAAACACAAAAATTGCTGATTTTGTTCACACCACATCCCAAAAAAAAGTTATAAAATGTAACAAAAACTATATATATATATATATATATATATATATATATATATATATATATATAAAAGGGGGTTGGGCAATGCGTTTTTGGTTTCGGTTTCCGGCCAAGCACAGCCTACATTTTCCGTTTCGGCCCAAAATTTCCCTTTCATTGCATCCCTAGTGCTGTGAGCTGTATTCATGGGACATTTTCTCCTCTGTTCTCGTGATCGGCGGGGGTCCCAGCATTCGACAAGCTAGTTATACCCTTTATTATTGATTGAAGATAACAGTTAAAGGGGTATTTCAGGCAAAAACTTTTTTTTATATATATATCAACTGGCTCCAGAAAGTTAAACAGATTTGTAAATTACTTCTATTAAAAAATCTTAATCCTTTCAGTACTTATGAGCTTCTGAAGTTAAGGTTGTTCTTTTCTGTCTAAGTGCTCTCTGATGACACCTGTCTCGGGAAACGCCCAGTTTAGAAGAGGTTTGCTATGGGGATTTGCTTCTAAACTGGGCGTTTCCCGAGGCACGTGTCATCAGAGAGCACTTAGACAGAAAAGAAAAACCTTAACTTCAGAAGCTCATAAGTACTGAAAGGATTAAGATTTTTTAACCCCTTAACGACGCAGGACGTATATTTACGTCCTGTGCCGGCTCCCGCATCATATCGCGTCGGTCCCGGCGCTCATCAATGGCCGGGACCCGCGGCTGATACCACACATCGACGTTCGCGGCGATGTGCGGTTTTAACCCTTTAGAAGCGGCGGTCAAAGCTGACCACCGCTTCTAAAGTGAAAGTGACCCGGCTGTTCGGGACCGCCGCGGTGAAATCGCGGTGTCCCGAACAGATTGCAGGACACCGGGAGGGCCCCTATTTGCCTCCTCGGTGTCCGATCGGCGAATGACTGCTCCGTGCCTGAGATCCAGGCAGGAGCAGTCAAGCACCGATAACACTGATCACAGGCGTGTTAATACACGCCTGTGATCAGGATGAGAGATCAGTGTGTGCAGTGTTATAGGTCCCTATGGGAGAGATCAGTGTGTGCAGTGTTATAGGCCCCTATGGGACCTATAACACTGCAAAAAAAAAGTTAAAAAAAATTGTTAATAAAGGTCATTTAACCCCTTCCCTAATAAAAGTTTGAATCACCCCCCTTTTCCCATAAAAAAAATAAAACAGTGTAAAAAAAAATTAAAATAAACATATGTGGTATCGCCGCGTGCGTAAATGTCCGAACTATAAAACTATATCATTAATTAAACCGCACAGTCAATGGCGTACGCGCAAAAAAAATTCCAAAGTCAAAAAAAGCGCATTTTGGTCACTTTTTATACCATTAAAAAGTGAATAAAAAGTGATCAAAAAGTCTGATCAAAACAAAAATCATACTGATAAAAACTTCAGATCACGGCGCAAAAAATGAGTCCTCATACTGCCCTGTACGTGGAAAAATAAAAAAGTTATAGGGGACAGAAGATGACATTTTTAAACGTATACATTTTCCTGCATGTAGTTATGGTTTTTTCCAGAAGTGCGACAAAATCAAACCTATATAAGTAGGGTATCATTTTAACCGTATGGACCTACAGAATAATGATAAGGTGTAATTTTTACCGAAATATGCACTGCGTAGAAACGGAAGCCCCCAAAAGTTACAAAATGGCGTTTTTTCTTCGATTTTGTCGCACAATGATTTTTTTTCCCGTTTCGCCGTGCATTTTTGGGTAAAATGACTAATGTCACTGCAAAGTAGAATTGGCGACGTAACAAAATAAGCCATAATATGGATTTTTAGGTGGAAAATTGAAAGGGTTATGATTTTTAAAAGGTAAGGAGGAAAAAAACGAAAGTGCAAAAACTGAAAAACCCTGAGTCCTTAAGGGGTTAATCGAAGTAATTTACATATCTGTTTAACTTTCTGGAGCCAGTTGATATATAAAAACAAGTTTTTTCCTGGATAACCCCTTTAATTGTGGGATAACCTTGAATGACAGAGGGGTACAGCACCTATCAATGGACAAGGGCTCGACCGTACGTACATATAGCTGGGGTGCTATCAAGTGCCATCAATGCGCGGACTATATATAAGAAAAAAGAAAAGAAATAGTTATGCAAAAGGCATCAGTTTATTATGCAACTACTTATAAGGTAATAGCATTAAAAACATTTAAAAAGCTCCTAGAAGCAACACTGCAACAAGAGGGGACATGTCCTAGTCACCCTCAGGGATCACAGGTAAAACATAGATAAAGAGAGAAACACAGGCTACTGTCTATGTCTAGGTGAAAGTAACATGAGCATAATAAACCTCAGTACACAGTTAGAAATGATAAGGATACACATTAAAATATGTATAATAATTGTGTGAATAAATGTGCAAAAATACACAACTCAAGAGACGGGAGATGGGTTGCCACCTGGCCGGTATTTTACCGGCACAGCCGGTATTTTGGCCACCTTGCCGGTATTTTTATATTAAATATACTGGCAATGCAATGGCCATTATTTATCCAACCGATCCTCTAACTCCCGTAATGTTGCACCATATACTATACCAGTATTTCCCAACCAGAGTGCCTCCAGCTGTTGCAAAACTACGACTCCCAGCATGCCCGGACAGCCGTTGGCTGTCCGGGCATGCTGGGAGTCGTAGTTTTGCTACAGCTGGAGGCACCCCTGGTTCGTAAACACTGACTTACTACTATGAAGTCCAACATGCTGGGAGTCGTAGTTTTGCTACAGCTGGAGGCACCCCTGGTTCGTAAACACTGACTTACTACTATGAAGTCCAACATGCTGGGAGTCGTAGTTTTGCTACAGCTGGAGGCACCCCTGGTTCGTAAACACTGACTTACTACTATGAAGTCCAACATGCTGGGAGTCGTAGTTTTGCTACAGCTGGAGGCACCCCTGGTTCGTAAACACTGACTTACTACTATGAAGTCCAACATGCTGGGAGTCGTAGTTTTGCTACAGCTGGAGGCACCCCTGGTTCGTAAACACTGACTTACTACTATAAAGTCCAACATGCTGGGAGTCGTAGTTTTGCTACAGCTGGAGGCACCCCTGGTTCGTAAACACTGACTTACTACTATGAAGTCCAACATGCTGGGAGTCGTAGTTTTGCTACAGCTGGAGGCACCCCTGGTTCGTAAACACTGACTTACTACTATGAAGTCCAACATGCTGGGAGTCGTAGTTTTGCTACAGCTGGAGGCACCCCTGGTTCGTAAACACTGACTTACTACTATGAAGTCCAACATGCTGGGAGTCGTAGTTTTGCTACAGCTGGAGGCACCCCTGGTTCGTAAACACTGACTTACTACTATAAAGTCCAACATGCTGGGAGTCGTAGTTTTGCTACAGCTGGAGGCACCCCTGGTTCGTAAACACTGACTTACTACTATGAAGTCTAACATGCTGGGAGTCGTAGTTTTGCTACAGCTGGAGGCACCCCTGGTTCGTAAACACTGACTTACTACTATGAAGTCCAACATGCTGGGAGTCGTAGTTTTGCTACAGCTGGAGGCACCCCTGGTTCGTAAACACTGACTTACTACTATGAAGTCCAACATGCTGGGAGTCATAGTTTTGCTACAGCTGGAGGCACCCCTGGTTCGTAAACACTTACTTACTACTATGAAGTCCAACATGCTGGGAGTCGTAGTTTTGCTACAGCTGGAGGCACCCCTGGTTCGTAAACACTGACTTACTACTATGAAGTCCAACATGCTGGGAGTCGTAGTTTTGCTACAGCTGGAGGCACCCCTGGTTCGTAAACACTGACTTACTACTATGAAGTCCAACATGCTGGGAGTCGTAGTTTTGCTACAGCTGGAGGCACCCCTGGTTCGTAAACACTGACTTACTACTATAAAGTCCAACATGCTGGGAGTCGTAGTTTTGCTACAGCTGGAGGCACCCCTGGTTCGTAAACACTGACTTACTACTATGAAGTCCAACATGCTGGGAGTCGTAGTTTTGCTACAGCTGGAGGCACCCCTGGTTCGTAAACACTGACTTACTACTATGAAGTCCAACATGCTGGGAGTCGTAGTTTTGCTACAGCTGGAGGCACCCCTGGTTCGTAAACACTGACTTACTACTATGAAGTCCAACATGCTGGGAGTCGTAGTTTTGCTACAGCTGGAGGCACCCCTGGTTCGTAAACACTGACTTACTACTATAAAGTCCAACATGCTGGGAGTCGTAGTTTTGCTACAGCTGGAGGCACCCCTGGTTCGTAAACACTGACTTACTACTATGAAGTCCAACATGCTGGGAGTCGTAGTTTTGCTACAGCTGGAGGCACCCCTGGTTCGTAAACACTGACTTACTACTATGAAGTCCAACATGCTGGGAGTCGTAGTTTTGCTACAGCTGGAGGCACCCCTGGTTCGTAAACACTGACTTACTACTATGAAGTCCAACATGCTGGGAGTCGTAGTTTTGCTACAGCTGGAGGCACCCCTGGTTCGTAAACACTTACTTACTACTATGAAGTCCAACATGCTGGGAGTCGTAGTTTTGCTACAGCTGGAGGCACCCCTGGTTCGTAAACACTGACTTACTACTATGAAGTCCAACATGCTGGGAGTCGTAGTTTTGCTACAGCTGGAGGCACCCCTGGTTCGTAAACACTTACTTACTACTATGAAGTCCAACATGCTGGGAGTCGTAGTTTTGCTACAGCTGGAGGCACCCCTGGTTCGTAAACACTGACTTACTACTATGAAGTCCAACATGCTGGGAGTCGTAGTTTTGCTACAGCTGGAGGCACCCCTGGTTCATAAACACTGACTTACTACTATGAAGTCCAACATGCTGGGAGTCGTAGTTTTGCTACAGCTGGAGGCACCCCTGGTTCGTAAACACTGACTTACTACTATGAAGTCCAACATGCTGGGAGTCATAGTTTTGCTACAGCTGGAGGCACCCCTGGTTCGTAAACACTGACTTACTACTATGAAGTCCAACATGCTGGGAGTCGTAGTTTTGCTACAGCTGGAGGCACCCCTGGTTCGTAAACACTGACTTACTACTATGAAGTCCAACATGCTGGGAGTCGTAGTTTTGCTACAGCTGGAGGCACCCCTGGTTCGTAAACACTGATTTACTACTATGAAGTCCAACATGCTGGGAGTCGTAGTTTTGCTACAGCTGGAGGCACCCCTGGTTCGTAAACACGGACTTACTACTATGAAGTCCAACATGCTGGGAGTCGTAGTTTTGCTACAGCTGGAGGCACCCCTGGTTCGTAAACACTGACTTACTACTATGAATTCCAACATGCTGGGAGTTGTAGTTTTCGTTTAGAGCAGCTACTGAGCCACAGGCTGTATCAGGGCATGCTGAGAGTTGTGGTTTGTAACTAACAGCAACTCCCGAATTTAATAAAAAAAAAAAAAAAGTGATCAAAAAGTCCCATGAAAACAAAAATGATACTGTTAAAAACTACAGATCGGGGCGCAAAAAATGAGCCCTCATACAGGTCCATATAAGGAGAAATAAAAATAGGACACAATTTCCCCCGCATATGTGTATCCTGTGATGTTACGCATATATAATTAATTATGCAAATGAGCACGGCCGGTATGTTTTTTTGCAAGAAAGGTGGTAACCCTAGATGGGAGTGTCACGATGCCGGCTGGCAGGAGGTGGATCCTCTGTGCCAGAGAGGGATTGGCGTGGACCGTGCTAGTGGACCGGTTCTAAGTCACTACTGGTATTCACCAGAGCCCGCCGCAAAGCGGGATGGTCTTGCTGCGGCGGTAGTGACCAGGTCGTATCCACTAGCAACGGCTCAACCTCTCTGACTGCTGAAGATAGGCGCGGTACAAGGGAGTAGACAGAAGCAAGGTCGGACGTAGCAGAAGGTCGGGGCAGGCAGCAAGGATCGTAGTCAGGGGCAACGGCAGGAGGTCTGGAACACAGGCTAGGAACACACAAGGGAACGCTTTCACTAGGCACAAGGGCAACAAGATCCGGCGAGGGAGTGCAGGGGAAGTGAGGTATATATATGGAGTGCACAGGTGAACACACTAATTAGAACCACTGCGCCAATCAGCGGCGCAGTGGCCCTTTAAATCGCAGAGACCCGGCGCGCGCGCGCCCTAGGGAGCGGGGCCGCGCGCGCCGGGACAGGACCGACGGAGAGCGAGTCAGGTACGGGAGCCGGGGTGCGCATCGCGAGCGGGCGCCACCCGCATCGCGAATCGCATCCCGGCTGGAGGCGGTATCGCAGCGCACCCGGTCAGTGAATCTGACCGGGGCGCTGCAGTAACGAGAGTGTAGCGAGCGCTCCGGGGAGGAGCGGGGACCCGGAGCGCTCGGCGTAACAGTACCCCCCCCCCTTGGGTCTCCCCCTCTTCTTTGAGCCTGAGAACCTGAGGACCAGACTTTTATCTAGGATATTGTACTCAGGTTCCCAGGATCTCTCTTCAGGACCACAGCCCTCCCAGTCAACCAGAAAAAAGGTTTTCCCTCTGACCTTTTTGGAGGCCAGTATCTCCTTTACAGGAAAGATGTCCGAAGAACCGGAGACAGGAGTGGGAGAAATAAGTTTAGGAGAGAAACGGTTGAGGATGAGTGGTTTAAGAAGAGAGACATGAAAGGCATTAGGAATACGAAGAGAAGGAGGAAGAAGAAGTTTGTAAGAGACAGGATTAATCTGGCACAAAACTTTGAAAGGACCAAGATAGCGTGGTCCCAATTTGTAGCTGGGAACACGGAAGCGGACATATTTAGCGGAGAGCCATACCTTGTCTCCGGGAGAAAAAATGGGAGGAGCTCTTCTTTTCTTATCAGCAAACTTCTTCATGCGTGATGAAGCCTGTAAGAGAGAATTTTGGGTCTCTTTCCATATGGTGGAAAGATCACGAGTTATTTCATCCACAGCGGGCAAACCAGAGGGCAAGGGAGTAGGGAGGGGGGGAAGAGGGTGACGGCCGTACACCACGAAAAATGGGGATTTGGAAGAAGATTCAGAGACTCTGAAGTTATACGAGAATTCGGCCCATGGTAGAAGATCTGCCCAGTCATCCTGGCAGGAGGAAACAAAATGCCGTAAATAATCACCCAGGACCTGGTTAATTCTTTCTACTTGCCCATTGGATTGAGGATGATAAGCAGAAGAAAAGTTTAATTTAATCTTGAGTTGTTTACAGAGGGCCCTCCAGAATTTTGACACGAATTGGACGCCTCTATCCGAGACGATCTGCGTGGGCAACCCGTGAAGACGAAAAATGTGTACAAAAAATTGTTTTGCCAACTGAGGCGCTGAAGGAAGACCAGGAAGAGGAATAAAATGTGCCATCTTGGAAAATCGATCAACGACCACCCAAACAACAGTGTTGCCACGGGATGGGGGTAAGTCTGTAATAAAGTCCATACCAATCAGAGACCAAGGCTGTTCGGGGACAGGCAGAGGGTGAAGGAGACCAGCAGGCTTCTGGCGAGGAGTCTTGTCCCGGGCACAGACAGTGCAGGCCCGCACAAAATCAACAACATCCGTCTCCAGAGTCGGCCACCAATAGAAACGAGAGATGAGTTGCACGGATTTCTTGATGCCCGCATGGCCTGCGAGATGGGAGGAGTGACCCCATTTGAGGATTCCGAGGCGTTGGCGTGGAGAGACGAAGGTCTTCCCTGGAGGAGTTTGCCTGATGGAGGCTGGAGAAGTGGAGATCAGGCAGTCAGGAGGAATGATGTGTTGCGGAGAGAGCTCTACTTCCGAGGCATCCGAGGAACGAGAGAGAGCATCGGCCCTGATGTTCTTATCGGCAGGGCGAAAGTGAATTTCAAAATTAAACCGGGCAAAGAACAGAGACCACCTGGCCTGGCGAGGATTCAGCCGTTGGGCAGACTGGAGATAGGAGAGATTCTTGTGATCGGTGTAAATAATAACTGGAAATTTAGATCCCTCCAGTAGATGCCTCCATTCCTCAAGTGCTAATTTAATGGCCAGTAGCTCTCGATCCCCGATGGAGTAGTTCCTCTCCGCCGGAGAGAAGGTCCTAGAAAAAAAACCACAGGTAACAGCATGCCCGGAAGAATTTTTTTGTAGAAGAACCGCTCCAGCTCCTACTGAGGAGGCATCAACCTCCAATAGGAAGGGTTTAGATGGGTCAGGTCTGGAGAGCACGGGAGCAGAAGAAAAGGCCGACTTGAGCCGTTTAAAGGCGTCTTCCGCTTGAGGAGGCCAGGACTTAGGATTGGCATTCTTCTTGGTTAAAGCCACGATAGGAGCCACAATGGTGGAAAAATGTGGAATAAATTGTCTGTAATAATTGGCGAACCCCAAAAAACGTTGGATAGCACGGAGTCCGGAGGGGCGTGGCCAATCTAAGACGGCAGAGAGTTTGTCTGGATCCATTTGTAGTCCCTGGCCAGAGACCAAGTATCCTAGGAAAGGAAGAGATTGACATTCAAACAGACATTTCTCCATTTTGGCATAAAGTTGATTGTCACGAAGTCTCTGAAGAACCATGCGGACATGCTGGCGGTGTTCTTCTAGGTTGGCAGAAAAAATCAGAATATCGTCCAGATACACAACAACACAGGAATATAAGAGATCACGAAAAATTTCATTAACAAAGTCTTGGAAGACGGCAGGGGCGTTGCACAGGCCAAAGGGCATGACCAGATACTCAAAGTGTCCATCTCTAGTGTTAAATGCCGTTTTCCATTCATCCCCCTCCCTGATGCGGATGAGATTATAAGCACCTCTTAAGTCCAGTTTGGTAAAGATGTGGGCACCTTGGAGGCGATCAAAGAGTTCAGAGATAAGAGGTAGAGGGTAGCGGTTCTTTACCGTGATTTTATTAAGACCGCGGTAGTCAATGCAAGGACGTAGGGAGCCATCTTTTTTGGACACAAAGAAAAATCCAGCTCCGGCAGAAAAGGAGGATTTGCGGATAAAGCCCTTTTTTAAATTTTCCTGGATGTACTCAGACATAGCAAGAGTCTCTGGGGCGGACAGAGGATAAATTCTGCCCCGGGGTGGAGTAGTGCCCGGGAGGAGGTCAATAGGACAGTCATAAGGCCTGTGAGGAGGTAGAGTCTCAGCTTGTTTTTTGCAAAACACATCAGCAAAGTCCATATAGGCCTTAGGGAGACCGGTTACAGGGGGAACCACAGGGTCACGGCAGGGAGTACTGGGAACCGGTTTAAGGCAGTCCTTGAAACAAGAGATACCCCAGCTCTTGATCTCCCCCGTGGACCAATCCAGGGTTGGGGAATGGCGTTGGAGCCACGGTAGTCCAAGGAGAATTTCGGAAGTGCAATTGGGGAGGACCAAGAACTCAATTTTTTCTTGATGAGGTCCGATGCACATTAGAAGGGGCTCCGTGCGGTAACGTATGGTACAGTCCAATCTTTCATTGTTAACACAATTGATATAGAGGGGCCTGGCGAGACTGGTTACCGGGATGTTGAACCTGTTGATGAGAGAGGCCAAAATAAAGTTTCCTGCAGATCCGGAATCCAAGAAGGCCATAGTAGAGAAGGAGAAGGTAGATGCAGATATCCGCACAGGCACAGTAAGACGTGGAGAAGCAGAGTTGACATCAAGGACTGTCTCACTTTTGTGCGGAGTCTGCGTGCGTCTTTCCAGGCGGGGAGGACGGATAGGACAATCCTTCAGGAAGTGTTCGGTACCGGCACAGTACAGGCAGAGATTCTCCATGCGGCGTCGTGTCCTCTCTTGAGGTGTCAGGCGAGACCGGTCAACTTGCATAGCCTCCACGGCGGGAGGCACAGGAACGGATTGCAGAGGACCAGAGGAGAGAGGAGTCGGGGAGAAAAAACGCCTCGTGCGAACAAAGTCCATATCCTGGCGGAGCTCCTGACGCCTTTCGGAAAAACGCATGTCAATGCGAGTGGCAAGAGGAATGAGTTCATGTAGATTAGCAGGAATTTCTCGTGCGGCCAGAACATCTTTAATGTTGCTGGATAGGCCTTTTTTAAAGGTCGCGCAGAGGGCCTCATTATTCCAGGATAGTTCAGAAGCAAGAGTACGGAATTGTATGGCGTACTCGCCAACGGAAGAATTACCCTGGACCAGGTTCAGCAGGGCAGTCTCAACAGAGGAGGCTCGGGCAGGTTCCTCAAAGACACTACGAATTTCCGAGAAGAAGGAGTGTACAGAGGCAGTGACGGGGTCATTGCGGTCCCAGAGCGGTGTGGCCCATGACAGAGCTTTTCCAGACAGAAGGCTGACTACGAAAGCCACCTTAGACCTTTCAGTAGGAAACTGGTCCGACATCATCTCCAAGTGCAGGGAACATTGTGAAAGAAAGCCACGGCAAAACTTAGAGTCCCCATCAAATTTATCCGGCAAGGATAGTCGTAGGCCTGAAGCGGCCACTCGCTGCGGAGGAGGTGCAGGAGCTGGCGGAGGAGATGATTGCTGAAGCTGTGGTAGTAGCTGCTGTAGCATCACGGTCAGTTGAGACAGCTGGTGGCCTTGTTGCGCTATCTGTTGTGACTGCTGGGCGACCACCGTGGTGAGGTCAGCGACAACTGGCA
The DNA here is from genome assembly GCF_029499605.1 of Hyla sarda. Lineage (NCBI taxonomy): Eukaryota > Metazoa > Chordata > Amphibia > Anura > Hylidae > Hyla > Hyla sarda. The sequence goes on along the minus strand of NC_079190.1, from coordinate 33,713,708 downwards.
GAGGAACTTCAGCGGGATCCATGGCCGGATCTACTGTCACGATGCCGGCTGGCAGGAGGTGGATCCTCTGTGCCAGAGAGGGATTGGCGTGGACCGTGCTAGTGGACCGGTTCTAAGTCACTACTGGTATTCACCAGAGCCCGCCGCAAAGCGGGATGGTCTTGCTGCGGCGGTAGTGACCAGGTCGTATCCACTAGCAACGGCTCAACCTCTCTGACTGCTGAAGATAGGCGCGGTACAAGGGAGTAGACAGAAGCAAGGTCGGACGTAGCAGACGGTCGGGGCAGGCAGCAAGGATCGTAGTCAGGGGCAACGGCAGGAGGTCTGGAACACAGGCTAGGAACACACAAGGGAACGCTTTCACTAGGCACAAGGGCAACAAGATCCGGCGAGGGAGTGCAGGGGAAGTGAGGTATATATATGGAGTGCACAGGTGAACACACTAATTAGAACCACTGCGCCAATCAGCGGCGCAGTGGCCCTTTAAATCGCAGAGACCCGGCGCGCGCGCGCCCTAGGGAGCGGGGCCGCGCGCTGGGACAGGACCGACGGAGAGCGAGTCAGGTACGGGAGCCGGGGTGCGCATCGCGAGCGGGCGCCACCCGCATCGCGAATCGCATCCCGGCTGGAGGCGGTATCGCAGCGCACCCGGTCAGTGAATCTGACCGGGGCGCTGCAGTAACGAGAGTGTAGCGAGCGCTCCGGGGAGGAGCGGGGACCCGGAGCGCTCGGCGTAACAGGGAGTAATATGAGCTTCACCGAAATAGAGATGAGCGAACTTACAGTAAATTCGATTCGTCACGAACTTCTCGGCTCGGCAGTTGATGACTTATCCTGCATAAATTAGTTCAGCTTTCAGGTGCTCCGGTGGGCTGGAAAAGGTGGATACAGTCCTAGGAAAGAGTCTCCTAGGACTGTATCCACCTTTTCCAGCCCACTGGAGCACCTGAAAGCTGAACTAATTCACGCAGGATAAGTCATCAACTGCCGAGCCGAGAAGTTCGTGACGAATTGAATTTACTGTAAGTTCGCTCATCTCTACTCAGAACACAGACCTACAGAAGTAAGGAGAACAAATACCACCAATGATCAAACCCAGATATACAGCAAATACCAGATGGAGGTATAAACAATAGCAGCCATGGTTGTAAATCATGTGACCTGTGTCCCAACAAGATCCCACGCGTTTTGTGTATACACAGTTTCCTCAGGAGTGATCATGGATAGGAGATAGCAGTTTATAACCTTGAATGTGTCACATAGCAGTTTCCTATGTCGGGGACCGTTTTGCAGATCCAGGAAGATGGGAGGTATAATGCAATTACAGGGACACCTCTATGAGAAGGTCACCCCAAACTTGTGGTCTTCTCAAACAATGCATAATGTATAGAGGACTAAAAGTCCATAACACTAAATCTGGTCTGGATGAAGGGATGGCCTCCTCAATGTATGAAGACCCACTGAACCATTTAAAGGGGTTATCCAGGAAAAAACTTTTTTTTCATATATATATATATATATATATATATATATATATATATATATATATATCAAATGGCTCCAGAAAGTTAAACAGATTTGTAAATTAAATAAAAATATTTGAACCACACCTCAAGAGCATCACCCCACTGGGTGCACAATAAATATCAATTGAGAACAGTTTGTTTGAAACAAAATTACAAATTTATTAAAATACAATAAAAAATAAACATAAAATATTTGTCAGAGCAATGTTGTAAATTGCATTAATCTGCCATTGGGCCCTAATGGCAGAATATATTAACCCTTACAGCAATCGCCTGATGTTTAAAGTGCTAGCAGTAATGGACGCCGTTAATCCGGAGTATACTGTTGGTCCGGCAAATGTGGTATATATAATAGATAAGATAGAAAGTCAGTCTCGCAATAGATCTAATCTGTACGGTCCACACTTGATGGATAAAACATGCGCTACCTCATGGTAACAGCTGGTCCCGTGTAGCAGCGGGCTGAAGATGGTATATCTCGTATGAGGCTGTATATTGGTGAGCAGGCAGCGTAATCCTCCCGTGCTTGTTGCGAAGGAGCTCCGGCAAGAGACTCCCAGGTAGGCGGTGCGCAATGGCAATCTGCACCTGTTCTCGGTGTCGGACCCCTCTCTTTATTGCAAAACCAGGGCACAAGTGGATTATATGGTAGTTTTGATCCTACGCCCGGTTGGTGGGATGGATTTATTACTGCAGGCGCAGTGCACGGCTCGGAGAATTTGTAGAATAACCGCTCAAAATCAGGCAATGCGGTATTGGTTATTGCTCTGTTCAGACTGGATGCCTAGACGCGTTTCAGGGTGCTGAAATCGACCCCTTCCTCAGTAGACCAATTTTGCCACATTTGCCGGACCAACAGTATACTGCTGACATCTCTGCTTGTCTCGGGAACCGCCCAGTTTAGAAGAGGTTTGCTATGGGGATTTGCTTCTAAACTGGGCGGTTCCCGAGACAGGTGTCATCAGAGAGCACTTAGACAGAAAAGAACAACCTTAACTTCAGAAGCTCATAAGTACTGAAAGGATTAAGATTTTTTAAGAGAAGTAATTTACAAATCTGTTTAACTTTCTGGAGCCAGTTGATATAAAAATTTAAAAAATTCCTGGATAACCCCTTTAATATGGTGGACATGAGGTATGTTTATTTATAATCCAACATGGAGCTATGACGATGACATCCTGGACCATTATCTGCCAAATTAAAGTCATTTTACTTTATAACCCCAAGGCAAATCGAATAGCAAAAGGCTAAAAAAAACAAACATTTTTTTAGTCCTGCATATAACAAAAATTCAGGTCCTGAGGTTTTGGCAAAATTTTCTCCATTGCCTGGAACCCTGGAAAATGATGGACATATTTTCATTTTTTAACAACACCCACATCAATTATATCTGGCCTGTTGTTTTTTAAATCATCTATATATTTTATACTTATAATAATCATCTATATATTTATAATGTATCCTTCCTGTTATAGCCTTCATTGCAGCCTTTCATACACTGGACAGGGGAGGGGGGGGGGGGGTAGTTCTGTGTCTTTTTTAAGAAATTGCGTACGCAACATAATAAATTGTGTGAATTTCTAAAAGGATGCATAGTGGGGTAAAATACATGCCTCAATGAACTTCTTACACCCTACGCCACCTTCAGAGTGGAGTATACTTGCACAGTTTTTTTTCCACAAAACTTGGAGACGATAAATGCGACAAATCTTTTTGTGCACACTAAGCCACATCATCTCTGCAAGTATATATATTTTTTTTTTAGTTTTTTACCAATCCCAAGTGCAGAAATGTAGCATAAAGCTGCAGAATGTTACAGAACGATTCAACTATATTGAAGTTGAAAGGTAAAACCCTATTACATTTGACATCCTATATTGAAAAAAAATGCGCATACGGTAAATTTCCGCAATTTATTTGGTCTTTCGGGGCAGATAACTGTATGACTCATGACCGACTGTGGGGGACAGAGAGAGTGAGCCCTAAACTGACCCTAAAAACACTCTCATTGCCTACTTGCCCATCCATCCTAAGCGATGGATCGAAAATTTGTAGCCGGTCCCTGCCTGCGCTAAAGTGTAGTGGCGTAAAAACAATAATATACATAGTCGGTCACAGGCCAGAAACAGAAACGGAAAACTACTAGACAACCAGATATACCAGGCAGGATAAAAATACTAACAGGGCAGAATATAAACAGGCAAACTGATTAGGAACATAGGACACTGTTCACAAACAGATGCAAATACAAAGGACAAAGATCAGATCAACCAAACAGTGTTCACACTGGAAACAGATAACTAACAAACAGATTAGGTCCAGAACACAAGACTGGGAAACAGATGAGTCAGCATAGACTCCAGGAACAAACAGGAGTAAAAACTCAATCCCCCAGAAAACCTCCAGGAATATCTTGACACTAGAAATCAATCTCCCAGAGTCCACCATGGAGCACGGAGATATCTTGTACTAAATCTCAATTCCCCAGAGTCCCATTAAAAGGTCACAGTTATGTCTTGTTACAAAAACTCAAAAAACTAATACAAGAAAAATCAGTGTGAACAGCGACTTAGCAGAACGGAAACACAATCCTAAAAAACGACTAAAGAAACACAGACTAAAATCAACTAAACAAGACTTATTAACCATGGCTAAAAACTGAGATCAAATAACAAGATAGATACAAGGTAAATGCTCAAGCAGACATAGTAGCATTATTGCACAAACAGACATCATAGTATTGCACTCAATAACCAGCCCTGAATGCAGGAGAATTCTGTCTTAAAGTAGACACAACTGAGTTTTAATTCGTTCAGAGCATTAACCATTCCCCCTCCAGGGAGAATAGAAAACTTCTCTGAACATCCTAGTGTGTGAATACACACCTAAACAGGAAAATACAAAAACAAATAAACGGACATTACAATGACTTTATAAATATTGTTCAGTGTGTCGCCTGCAGTTTACATCAGCGGGGTGCCACCTGTTTACACATTCACTGTATTAGGGTGTGCGGAGCAGAGTTTGGTGACACAGGGACACTTGTTGACAAGTAACCTGACATTATGGTGATTAATCTGCCTGTTTGTCAGCCAGTCCGTTTCCGCTTTATTCCTGAAGAGGAAAGAGATTAGTGTAGCGGCTGGAGGTAATGGTTACTCATTTCCTGCCATGTAAAGGGAAAATAACCTTCCCAGGGGTGTTTATCAAGGTATTATGGATTGGAACAGCATCGGGCAGTCAATAATATCATTGCGCTTATTTATTTATGTTGCTTATATAGCTCCAACATGTTCCTTTGGGTTGTATACAGTTTGTCCTAACCTACTGTAATTTTGCTGTGTAAAGTCCCGTACACCTTTAAAGGGGTACTCCGGAGGAAAGCAAATATTTTCAAATCATCCGATGCAAGAAAGTTATACAGATTTGTAAATTACTTACAAAAATAAAAAATAAAAAAATATATGTAAAAATGAATCTTTTCAGGACTTATTAGCTGCAATATGCTTCAGAGGAAGTTGTGTAGTCCTTTACAGGCTGACCACAGTGCTCTCTGGTGAAAAGTCTGCAGCTAAATATGCAGGTGTCAAGGAACCCTTAAAGGGGTAGTCTGCCCCCATGGATAGGGGATAAGATGTCTGATGGCGGGGGGGGGGGTCCTGCTGCTGGGACCCCCACAATCTCCATGCAGCACTCGGCGTTCTGAAAGTTATTTTCCAAACACTGGGTTTTGGTGGCCTGTATTGGCACACCACACCTCCTAGTAATGTCACAACACGCCACCTCCATTCATGTCTATGGGGGTCACAAAGGGGCGTCACGACCATGGCTGCCCTAACCCAGCGTTCCGAGAATAACTTTCAGAATGCGGAGTTCTGCATGGAGATCGTGGGGATCAAACATCTTATCCCCTATCCTTTGCATAGGGGATAAGATGTCTAGGGGCGGAGTACCCCTTTAAAGGTATTCAAAGTACTATGCATATTGTGTTGATAAAATGTTAAAAGTCTATTTGAATTCCAGTTTGTACCAGTAGCAAAATTGGCAAAAAGTCTAGGGGTGTGAATACTTATGCAAGGCACTGTATATTATCCTTTATGTTTTTGCACGAACAGAGTTTTTATATGGGGCTTTCGCTGTTGCAACTCACAAAAATGTAAGAAAATGAAAGGAAACAATATCACATAGATGCCAGAACAGGATATTATGTTGCTTCTCAAAAAGTTTCATGTCCTAGATATCGAGCCAACCTGACCCACTTTGTGTCATTGAGATTTAAAAAAAAAATTCCCATTCTTAAAACTATAATTTTTGTGCATTGAAAAGGTTCATTTCAGTTTGTTTCCTATATAACCTAATGAATTGATCACATTTATTGAAGAAGAACATCAACCTCCAAAAACAGCATGAAGATGTTGTAACCCTGCATCTTATTGGTGCCCATTCGTATACCCAAGCATCATTCTCTGTATGCTGCCCCATGCTCAATAATACTTTTCTGAACAATAGGAACATTATTTGGTGTGTGTGTGTGTGTGTGTGTATATATATACATATATATAATACGTCTACAATTACAGACCACATTATGGCCTTTATGATCGAATACTCTGATGACTCCGGCCATCCATCTAAACTTCCTTCCATTGGAGTTTGGTCCATGATCGAGTAATGATGAAGGACAATATTCGAGTTTCCCAAACACATTTCATTCTCAGTATCTACTAATTTCCATGAGAAGATGTCAAGCCTATAATGTGTATGAGGTGCCTCCTGACTGATGCCTGGGGAGAGGATTGGGAAATTGGATTTCAGCAGGCCCAATCCTTTTGTTTTTAGGGGAGATAAGCCAATGCTGAAGGAGGCAGCAGCCAAGCTACTCTACCAATTGAAAATTCATGCCCAGCCAGGGCTTCCCAGCAGAACATTGCCGGTAGCATCACACTGCCTCCCCAGGGTTGTCTTCTTCTTACAGCCCATATTGGTGCTATCTCTTCCCCAGGTAAAGTGATGTACATGCACCTGACCTTTCATATAATGTTATCAGACTATACCACCAAGGTCCAGTTCTAATACTCATGTAATGTCTGTTTATGTGTATTTTGTGTTTTCTACTTTGGGTCCAGTTCAGACATTGTTTGTGTCTGAACAGTTTCTGTGTTAATTCTCCCTCGGATGGGAAGAGTTAACCTTCCTGACTTCAGCACTGGGAGTATATATAAGGCCTCATCAGGTGCTGCTCTGTGCTGGTTATTAGACCTGTACTCTGTCATTGTTGGCTTGATGTCCACTATGTCTGTCTGTGCACATATTCTGAGTTTTAACCGTTATCTGTCCTGATTGATATATAGAATCCTGTTCTGAGCCTTGTGCTAATCCGTCTAACTTGGAGTGAGTGAGTCTTGTGTCTGTACCCGTGTTTGCTTGTATTTAGGATTTTTGTTTCCTCCTAGGCCAGTATCCTGATCACGGTGGAGAGTGCCTGCTGGCTAGGAGCCTATTTGTGTGTTGAGTGTGGTGTCTAGTGTGTTCCTTGTTCTGAGTCCAGTGTGAACAGTGCTCTTGATTTCCTGACCCGTTTCGTGTTCTGACATTCAGTTAACCTGTTCATCCCCTGCATCTCCTGGTTTTGTCTGCTGTAAACTTATCCCCATATCTAGTCTTGTTCATATTATCATATCTGACGTTAATCTTGTTCCTGGTTTCTGAACTGTATGTTAGTATGCTATATCCTGCCTTGTTTGTATTTATATATCTGTTTGTTGGTTATTGTTTTCCTATTATGTTCCTGACTTGATCTCCAACTTTGAAAAGATCTGTTTGTTATGTTGACAAGAAAGGGACCGGCTCCAAGTTGTCGATCCGTTGTTATGGGCAGATGGGCATGTAGGCAGGGAGAGTTGTTTATAAGGACAACTTTAGGGCTCACTTCTTCCTGCCCCCCTTTGATGACAGCTCATGTGTCCTTTGTAGACACTTTTGTTGGTGTACGGTGTCAGCAAGCTGCAGTGATCTGACACCTTACTATCACAGCCATCAGTCACCTATAAAGCAGGGGTCAAAAAAGGTGAAAAAAGGGTGGGAACTGAAATTTCCACTCAAGGGCTGATCTTGCAGGACTCCTGCTAATGGGAATGGAGTTCCTGCTGTGGAAAAAGTGCAGGAACTCTGTTTCCATGTTTTCCTGCAGGACTTGAGCCCTGCTATCAAGCAACTTATGGTACAATAGCTCTCCCATGCATTAGGACCAGATGATATAGCCTTCACTCCTCACATGCATCAGTGAACCCTGGTGTCAATGTTCCTGTTGCCAGGTCACCAGTTCTCCTTCCTCAATAGACATCAAAATTTGGCTCCTGCCCATTTTTCCTGCTTACTCATTTCTGATATATCCCACCCTCTGGCACACAATCTCACTTCACCTGGCAGATCAGTGTATATGATTCTTGCAGCACTGGTCCTGTTTGCCATGTGCCGATATCACAGCCCTTTGTGTGGCACCATTATTGTAGCCCTAGCCTACAGTCACGCTTCGTGTAAGTAATATCTGTTCTGAGAAGAATGTTGCATCTTCGGATCATTTTCTCCGCTACTTGTAACCCATTCCTTAACGCTGGAATTACTTGGTTGAGGAAACAAACCATGAGACGTTCTAGGTAAATGTTAACATCTTCTTTTGAACCGTTCCCATAAAACAATGTGTTTTGCACATGTTGTCATTCCCAGGGCCCTAGTACAGCATAGATATTGTTTCCAATCCTGACTGGAGCTGGTTCATGCATGGGGCTCGGTATCGTCATATGTTTTTCTTTAAGCACTTGTTGAACTCTCGGCCACTGCAGGAAGCAATTATTTGGAGATGAGAGTTATGGCTTACATGTGGCTGCAAGGTCTTCTATACCCTGAGTTAAAGGGAAAGATGTTTATGGCTGGGTTCTGCTGCCATACCTATACTTCCAGTTGTGTTAAGCCATAATATTGGGACATTTCAGGGCATGTATTATGGCCGTGACAACCAACCCTCATGTTTCTACTGAATTAAATTTAGGGTGTGCCCATTGGTTTCTTAGGAAGGTTTGCTAGCTCCTTAGTAGAGGTGAGCAAATTGGTTCTGGTTTGTCTAAATTGGAATTTTTGGGATTTATTTGGATGACTCCTGTACACTGAGCATTGAGACATGTAATGTATGCTGCGCTGCCCAGTTAACATTTGTGGCGAATATGTCAGGTCTCCTGGTGGTATGCAGCCATGCTGTATTCATCGCCATTTACTACTTTCTCTGAGCCAGACAATGTGCACCCAGCTCATGTTCAGGGACGCCTGTCTAAAGCAGAGTCCCTGCTGCTGTACACAGAGCAGTAAGATACACCATAGGCCTCGTTGCTGAGTTAAAGGTAACCTGTTATCAGATTTTACCATATATAACACGTAGAAAAGCGTTTATATATAGTAAATTCTTCTTCCTCACCATCTCAAGGAGATGTTCCTACCACCAGGGATGGTGAGGATATGATGTTTGTAAGTGTCCCCCACTGGCCCTTTAAGTAGTCCCCTGGGCAGAGAGCTATACTCGCCTAGTCCCGTCTGCTCCAGCTGTAGTCAAGCAACCTCAGCATGATTGACAGATAAAGCCGAACAATGACTCATGATGTGTCCGGGCTGTCAATAACAGTGAGGTGGCGTGAATACAGCCGGAGCAGACGGGGTGAGTATGGCATCCCCCCCAGGGTACTACATACAGCGCTGGCAGGGGATACTTATAAACATCTTAGGGGAGATTTATCAAAACCTGTGCAGAGGCAAAGTTGCCCAGTTGCCCATAGCAACCAATCAGCTTTCTTCTTACTTTCTTAACAAGGCCTCTGCAAAATGAAAAAAGCAAGCTGATTGGTTGCTATGGGCAACTGGGCAACTTTTCCTCTGCACAGGTTTTGATAAATCTCCCCCCATATCCTCACCACCCCTGCAGGTAGGAACGTCTCCCGGGGATGTTGAGTAACAATATTTTACCATATACCGTATATACTCGAGTATAAGCCGAGTTTTTCAGCACGATTTTTCGTGCTGAAAACGCCCCCCTCGGCTTATACTCTAGTGAACTCTCTGCCTATCAATCCCTTCTCAGTGGTCTTCAACCTGCAGACCTCCAGATGTTGCAAAACTACAACTCCCAGCATGCCCGGACAGCCATCGGCTGGAGGTCTGCAGGTTGAAGACCACTGATGAAGGTATTGACAGGCAGTGATGATGAAAGGGGGGGTGATGACGGGGGTGATGATGACAGGGGTGTTAATGACGGGGGTCTGGCTGATGACATGGGGGAATGATGTATTTCCCACCCTAGGCTTATAGTCGAGTCAATAACTTTTCCTGGGTTTTTGGGGTGAAATAAGGGGCCTCGGCTTATATTCGGGTCGGCTTATACTCGAGTATATACGGTATAACTCGTTGCCGTTATCCAGGGGAGCTGATTTCTTTAAAAAACAGCGCCACACCTGTCCTCGGGTTGTGTGTGGTACTATAACTTGGTTCCATTCACTTCCATAGAATTGAGCTGCAATACCACACACAACCTGAGGACAAGAATGGAGCTGTCTGTGGGAGAAATCCGCTCTGTTTTTCTAATTCTTGATAACTTTAACTGAGCAGCGAGGCATACAGTGTGTGCTTCACCGCTCAGTGTACAGAAGCAGGGACTCTGTTTTGGACAGGAGTCCCTGAACTGATATGGGAGATTTTGGAGATTCACTCATGTCTACGTCCTCATGACAAAAATGCATTATGTTAGGGAATGGGGATGGGTTTTGGTAGGTTGGTGTCCTATATGGTACTTTTTATTAATGCTCCCTCTATGGTGCACTATAATAGAACAAACATACTGGGGGAGATTTATCAATGTTTGCTTATGTATTCCTTTTTTTAGTTATTTTTTTCTTACAATTTTTTTGCTTATGTGCGACTTATCTATCAACTGCTTTCAGCCTGTTGATAAATTTCTTTCACTTAAGCAATTTTTTTTTTGCTTTGGTAGTGGCTTTTTCTGCTCCATGTCTGAGCTGGAGTAAATTTAGTAGGCTTTTTCATGCGATGCGACTTTTTTGCGACTTTCGCACTTGATAAATCTCTGACCACTGCAAGTCAAAAATCACTTTTTGCTTTGGTAAGCAAGATTTTTATTTTTTTGCTTAGGGCAAAAAGTCACCGAAAAAAAGAGCGTAGTCGCACGTGGGACTTTTTTGCGACAATTTTAAGCAAAAAAAAAACCCTACTAAATGCTTTGATAAATGTCCCCCACTGTGTCCAAATAAGGTGCAAAAATAGCAATTTATTTCCTTTCTAGCTGCCTTTCCATAGGTTAGGAACCAATTGTAGGACTGCGGACACATATGCATAGGTCATCAGCATTAATGGCGCCCCCTTTAGTTTTAACAGGTGATGCGCCATAGCAATAGTCCCTTATAGTTTATTGCATAAAACAGATGTTGCTCAGGATAAGAATAACCCCAACCAGTATGCCTCCAGCTGTTGCAAAACTACAACCCCCAGCATGCCCAGACAGCCAAAGGCTGTCTGGGCATGCTGGGAGTTGTAGTCATGCAACAGCTGGAGGCACACTGGTTGGGAAACACTGTTCAATATGCTCATTTACTCTGCTAAATACACTGTAGAAAAGAAGCAGCCATAGGTTACAGTTCTGCAGCAGCATTATTCCCTTCTATAGGAAATCTTAGTGCAAGCCAGAGACAGAGGGGCCCCTAGTGGCAGGTGCAGGTACAGCACATTTTCAGGATGGTGTTAGCTTTCTTAAATTATTTCCCATCCAGAAAATGTATTAGTACTATTTATTTTTTTCTTTTTTTTCTGTTAATTTTGCTGTATGTTGTTTTTTCAGTTTTTTTGTTTTATATTTTTTTTTTACAGGGGAATTGAATGTTTCAGTGGCAAACATGTGGGGTGCAAATAATTTAATGATTTGGCTTTTAATATTTTTTTGTCTGGGTATAAATAGATAAATAGATAATATATATGAGATACTGTAGATAGATAAATATGAAATAGATAGATATGAGATAGATAGATATAAGACAAATATGAGATAGATAGATTAATAGATATGACATATATGAGATAAATAGATAGATATAAGAGAGAGAGAAAAATAGATAGATAAATATATTAGATATATAGATAGATAATAGATAGATAGATAGCAATCTGCAAGCAGGACTGCAGGCGGGACCAGAAGGAGGACCCTTGGTGGCCAAACTTTTAGCGGTTAATTTAACACATAAAGTTAAACATTTTTATTGAGAAGTATATTAGAAAAGTAATAAAACATTTTTTTATGTTTACGCCGTTCACCGTACAGGATCATTAACATTATATTTTAACCCCTTTCCGCTATAGGACGTATGCATCCGACACATTCGCGCACTGGGACGTATGCATACGTCCTAGCGATCTCCGGCACTAGAGATCTCCGGCAGCGCCGGTCCCGGCAGCATTAACCCCACAGATGCCATGATCAATTCTGATCACTCATCTATGGTGTTGACAGGGGGAGTGCGGGTCGCCGTTGGTTGCTATGGCACCAGGAGGTCAGATCATGATCCCCTGTCTGCCTGCTACGGAAGCCTTTGCGATCCAGCCAGAGGCTGTAGGGTGTGCAGCTCATCAGGTCATACTGTGCTGCAGTACAAATGTATTCCAGCATAGTATAACCTGTAAAAGTCTAAAAAAATAAAATAAAAAAATGCCCCTTTCCCAATAAAAGCCCTGTATTATCACCAACAAAAAGATCAATAACGCAAATCATATACATAATAGGTATTGCAACGTCCGTAATGACATGTACTATAAAACTATAATGTAAATTATCTAGCACAGTGAACATCAAAAAAGATAAAAATTCGCCAATTTTGGTACAAATAGTGGAATAAAAAAGATCAAAAGGTAGCACATATCGCAAAAATGATACCAATAAAAAGTAGAGCTCATCCTGCAAATAAGCCCTCACTCATGTTACGCCTAGCGCTCCGGGTCCCCGCTCCTCCCCGGAGCGCGTACGGCGTCTCTCTCTCCGCAGCGCCCCGGTCGGTCCCGCTGACCGGGAGCGCTGCACTGTTATGGCCGTCGGGGATGCGATTCGCACAGCGGGACGCGCCCGCTCGCGAATCGCATCCCAGGTCACTTACCCGTTCCCGTCCCCTGCTGTCATGTGCTGGCGCGCGCGGCTCCGCTCTCTAGGGCGCGCGCGCGCCAGCTCCCTGAGACTTAAAGGGCCAATGCACCAATGATTGGTGCCTGGCCCAATTAGCTTAATTGGCTTCCACCTGGTCCCTGACTATATCTGACCTCCTCCCATGCACTCCCTTGCCGGATCTTGTTGCCTTGTGCCAGTGAAAGCGTTTTGTGTGTCCAAAGCCTGTGTACCAGAACTTCTGCTATCCACCCTGACTACGAACCTTGCCGCCTGCCCCCGACCTTCTGCTACGTCCGACCTTGCTTCTGTCTACTCCCTTGTACCGCGCCTATCTTCAGCAGCCAGAGAGGTTGAGCCGTTGCTAGTGGATACGACCTGGTCACTACCGCCGCAGCAAGACCATCCCGCTTTGCGGCGGGCTCTGGTGAAAACCAGTAGTGACTTAGAACCGGTCCACTAGCACGGTCCACGCCAATCCCTCTCTGGCACAGAGGATCCACCTCCTGCCAGCCGGCATCGTGACAACTCTATGGCGTCAGACGAAAAATAAAAAAGTTACGGCTGTTGGAAAGTGAATGGCAGAAAAAAAAATTTTGCTCAGAAAAAGAAAAAGAACATAAAAAGCCATATAAAATGTGTATCGCCATAATCATACAGACCCACAGAATAAATATAACATCACCTTTCCCGTACAGTGTATACCATAAAAAAATTCACAATATTTAAGAGCTTTTCACAAAAATGCTCAGAATCGCTCCACTCAGAAAAAGCGTTCTAAAGTTATTTCCATTTAAAGAGACAAATGTAAAAAAAAAAAAGAAAAAGCCCGGTCATTAACCCCTTAATGACCACGGACATATATTTATGTCCATGGCTGGCTCCCATTATGGGAAGCTTCATACCTGTTGGGTCAATGTTGCTATCAGCAAGCAGGACCCGCAGCTAATACCGGACATCGCCAATTGGGCAGATGTCCGGTATTAATCCTTTAGATGCCACATTCAAAGTTGTTCGCGACGTCTAAACCGGGGGAAATTGCGGTGTCCCAAACAGCTGAGAGGACAGCGGGAGGCACCTTACCTTTCTCCTCGCTGTCCGATTGGCGTTTGATTGCTCCAAGCCTGAGATCCAGGCTTGAGCAATCGAGCACAGATAACACTGATCAATGCTATGCTATGGCATGACATTGTTCAGTGTATGCAATCAAAGGATTGCATGTTATAGTCTCCTATGGGGGCTTAAAAAAGTGTAAAAAAAAGTTTTTTTATCATAAAAAAAAAAGATGTAAATAAAAATAAACATATGTGGTATCGCCGTGTGTATAAATGTCCGAACTATAAAAATCTAATGTTAAATAAACCGCACAGTCAATGGCGTACACATAAAAAAGATTTTTTAAAAATGCATAAAAAGTGATCAAAAAGTCCCATCAAAACATTTATGGTACCAATAAAAAAATTAGACCTCATACCCCCCTGTATACGAAAAATTAAGAAAGTTATAGGGTCAGAAGGGGGCAATTTTAAACATACAAATTTTGGTGTGTGTAGTTATAATTTTTTTTTTAAGTAGTAAAATAAAATAAAAAACTATATAAATTGGGTATCATTGTAACTGTATGGACCTACAGAATAAATATATAGTGTCATTTTTACCAAAAAGTGAACTGCGTAGAATCAGAAACCCCCAAAAGTTACAAAATAGCATTCTATTGTCTAGTCTAGTCTAGTTTCGCCAACCGTTTTTGGGTAAAATGATTGCTGGCGCAAAAAACAAGCCCTCATATGGATCTGTAGGTGCAAAATTGAAAGCGTTCTGAAGGTGAGGTGGAAAATACAAAAGTGCAAAAACTAAACAACAAACTGTGGTCCTAGAGGGGTTAAGGTAAAAAATAGGGCCGTCCTTAAGGGGTTAATAGTTCGCCTATTTATGCGCACGGCAATATTAAATCTGTATTGATCACGGCATCTGAAGTGTTAATGGCAGGCATCAGCATGATCGCCGATGTCTGCCATTACCGACGAGGTCCTGGCTGATGACCGTCTATGTACTGTGCCCAGCTCCTGCGCTTTCTCCGTAGTCAGAATGCAGCTTAAGACGTTAAAGGAGTACTCCGCTGCTCAGCATTTGGAACAAACTGTTCCGAACGCTGGAGCCGGCGCCGGGAGCTTGTGACGTCATAGCCCCGCCCCATCATGACGCCACGCCCCGCCCCCTCAATGCAAGTCTATGGGAGGGGGCGTGACGCCCCCTCCCATAGACTTGCATTTAGGGGGCGGGGTGTGATGTCATGAGGGGGCGGGGTGTGACATCCCAAGCTCCCGGCCTTACAGTGGTCATTGAAATCAATATATAAATATATATATAAATATATATTTATTTATGTTCCAGGTCCTCCAGAGTTGGAGACCCTCTTAGTAGATTTACTGTGCTTCTCAGTTAGGTTGATACATTTTGTGGTAGACAATAAAGCATAAAAATGTGTTTTGGGAGAACTTGCTGTGACTTCCCCAGCTCCTGCTCCTTGTTCTCTCTGCAGCTTTCTATTATTCTTTTATGACATGGATTATTTCCAGGTGGAAATTCTATATAAACTTTAGGGGGAAGGAGAGGAGCCCCCGTGTACGGGCATCGAGGAGCGCCATGCTGAAGGAGGCATTGTTACTTTGCCTTTATGACTGAGCTCATCACCTTGTGTCACCTTTCACCCGGGCTGAGCCGTCCTAAGTATTTCCTGCCTTATAAGCAATAGAAAAAAAAAGTCTAGAACTTTTCAGGCATCTTGAACAGTTCTTTCCCATATGAATGTAAAATGTGCATGTTATTAAGCTGCCCTCCCGGCTATTTTTCACCTTGAGGCTGGGTTCACATACATTATTTTGGTCAGTCTGTTTAACCACAAGCAGGACTGCTTTTGGTTTAAAAGGTGCAAATCTTTCCATTAACACCCCTAGTTTTGGCCAAAATATACTTGTGGTGTCCCGGTACAGAACTTTGTCCTGTCCCGTGTCTGAGGTCCCCTCAGCTAGAGTGCCTCCATTTATATAGGGCTCACCTGCAGGGCTTTCCCTTGGTTGCCTCATGTAAAGTGTGTTCATATTTAATGTATAGAAAATATGTACAGGACCTTAGTGGTCACATGATGAACGGTTGTGATGTATAAAATGTTCAAGGACCTTAGAGGTCATGTGATGTACCCAGAGTTCACTGGGTTCATAACTTACAGGTTTGCTGACCAATGAGCTTAGTCCAGCCCCTTATTATATAAAGGGCTGTAGCCACTAAATTCTCTCTCTTAGTTTTGGACTATCAAGCAAGCACAAGCATCTCATCAGCATCGATTCAATTCAACTAGGCCCAAAGCCTAAGAACCTGCAGCTACTAAACGTGAGTTACTCAAAGCTCCATCTATCAAATCCTGTGTGACTACTACCAGCTCAAAATTAGTAGCACGGTGGCCTGCATAAAAGCTCATTGCTTCTAAGTCCCAGCAAACCTCTGAGGAACCTGTATCCCGGTCCACTCTTGAAAAGATTGTTATGTTAAAGACTGTTTCATAAATTCCTCAAGTAAAGTTTTCTTCAGTTTATTCCTGAAATTTGCTGTGGGCATTCCGTTATTTTTCCCTGCCGTTTGTGGGAGGGTTGGCGGTAGGAACATTACTATTGAGGAAACCGCACCCTGGTGTCATGACATTCAAGGGTTAATATCACCAGACCCTACATTACATTGCATCACCCCAGTCATTGTTACTCCCCCGGCACCAAAACTCTTTTGGCGTCTTTCGAACAGGATACGGGTGTGTGCCTTAAAGAACTTTGCTACCCTGACAGAAGCCATAGTCCTCCCCCTATACAGAAATGTGCTATATGAACTGTCCGGAATTGTCGCATGTTGCGATTAAAATTAAGCCCAGAAGTGTACGGGACTTTGCTGTTGAAATTGTGCTTAACTGGGGCAAACGAAAAAGTAAGGGGGGAGGTGACGATGGTCTTTCTGTGGCCATGTGTAAAATTCGCAGCGAAGCCATGCTGCGCTCTCCACTGCAGCGAGTACCTGAAAGGGTTAAAAAAATTCCAGAGAAGTGAGTGAAAATGTCCCGCGCTGGTCTGTGACCCGCCCCTGGGGTGGACACCAAGTACACTTTGCAATGCCGAAGTGGAACTGTAATCTTTTACTTGTGTTTGCCGGGGGACAGGAAGTCAGAGCTGCACCGATGACGTCCTTCCGGCTGGCGGCCATCTTGTGGGAGCCCCATATAAAAGAAGCCACGCGGCCAGACCTCTACAGTCTGGGGATAGAAGCGAGGTGCACAGACATGGCGGAGCCCAGTGCTACACGGGAGGAGAGCAGTAAGATGGCGGCTAAGCAGAGGAAAGTTGCCGCGGCCGCAGTGCAACTGTTCCAGGATCTTGCTGATCGCTTGCAGTGGTTGTCCATTGGGGCCGAGGAGGCCTGCAACCTACCACCGCTACCCGAGGATGACGAGTGGCCAGCTACCCCGAAAGGGGCATCACCGGTGGGACTATCCCCTCACCACCGGACATGGGGGTCCTGGGCCGAGATTCCAACAGAAGACTCGGATGTGAGTACCCCGGCGGAAGACGGTTTCTCTTCCTCATCTAGCCCAGAGAGAAAGGTCCCCTTGTCCCAAATCACCCTGCCTAGCGCACGATCGCGCTCACCCCCTCTCCAGAAATGGGTATTTGGCGATGAGCCTGAGCTGATTCAGTACATGTGGGACCATGTTCTTCCCCAGCCAGGGAAGTCCCATCCACCGGTCCCCACAGCTTATATAGAAAGGGCCCGCAGGGAGGCTGAAATTAACAGCATAATTGAGCAGCTGAAGGCTGAACACAGAGAGCGATATGGGCCGAAATGCCTCTCATATGAAGACAGGGTGAAGCATCAGAGTGATACCAAGAGGTTGGAGGCTCTGTACATAAGAATGTTGGACTACCCAAGAGAGGGTGAAGCACCCTTGGAGTGCCCACGCGCCACGGTGGTCAAGTTTGACAAGGCCAGAGGCTTCGGGACCCTCCTGGACTGCTGACACGGTGGGACAATTTTAGTCAACAGAAGGGCCGTGCAACGGGACTATCTGCCCAAAAGATACCACTCCCTGGAGCGCGGGGAGATCGTTGAATACACCCCAGTGCAGGGTCTGCAGGGTGAATGGGCTGCAGCAGTGACCAGGCCCAAGTAACCCGACGCAGATCCTCTTCACCTATTTTCCGTCAGACGACTGGGAGGCAGACCCACATGGAATCCGGCCGATGAGGCTACCCAACACAGCCAATGAAGAGGAAGGATTTAGAGCACCCGTCATGGACCCCAAGTATTTACAGAGGTCCTATTTTTCTGCAGCAGCTCTAGTAGAGGATATGCCCAGGCCTACTCCCTCTGAGGAGGTGAGGACTAAGCAGCGGGCACCAATATATGTGCCCAGGCCTACTCCCTCTGAGGAGGTGAGGCCTAAGCAATGGGCACCAACAGATGTGCCTAGGCCTACTCCATGCCCAGAGGTGTGGCCTAAACAACAGGCACCGACAGAAGTGCTGCGGCCTACTCCACCCAAGGAGGTGAGGCCGGATCAACCGGCACCAACGGGGGTACCAGTGGCCTCAGCGGCTGCTATTTAATTTTTTAGTGAGTGTTAACCCCTCTGTTTCACAGTCAAAGCTCACCAATGTTTCCTGGGACACTACTATTCATCCCCTGAGAGAATCCCAGTCTCGTTTTCCTCACTATATGTCCCAGAGCAGAAAGCGCGCTGACCGGCGAGGTTGGGAGTCAAGAAGATACCCTGTTCAAAGTCATTAATTTCTTTTGTTTGCTTACCATTAATTCTGTGGTACCCCAGTACCTTTGTTTCTCTACAGACTGTTCTGTTCCGGTTGTAACCTGTTAAAAAGAAGTGCCTGGCAGGACTGTCAGCCGAGAGACTCCATGTCCGAGGAGATTCTTATAAGTTTATGCCCGGCTCCCGTACAGCCGTGATGTTTTTGGACTCCTAACGTAGGTGGACTGCTGATCCTTACGTGTCTGTTTTTTGTAAATATCCTCACAGTAATATATTTTTTGTGCACTAAAGGTGCACATATAAAGCAGCTAAAATGTACCTGAATGCATCAAATGTTGTGCTGCTATCAAGTAGCCCTGGTATTCTAATAAATAAAGTGTCTATTGACATAATATGTCAAACAAAATTTCCATGGTTATTGTACAGAAATATCCATTTCCTGTATACAAAATACATATTTTCTTTCAGGTGTTATAGTGGTTACTTTAAGGTGCCCTCCCAGCTCCTATGGGAGTAACATTAATGCCACCTCTCACTAGCGCCTACTGAAATATTCCCATCAGATATCAAGACTGACAACATTCATAAATACAGTGTACACATAGTACATAAACTTCATTAGTGTACATTCAGACTTCAGTACACGTAAATCAGAAAAAAATATATATCTCAAAACCACAAAAATGAAGTCTTAAGGACTGTAACATACTGTTACGCCGAGCGCTCCGGGTCCCTGCTCCTCCCCGGAGCGCTCACGGCGTCCCTCTCTCTGCAGCGCCCCGGTCAGACCCGCTGACCGGGAGCGCTGCACTGACACTGCCGGCGTGGATGCGATTCGCATAGCGGGACGCGCCCGCTCATGAATCGCATCCCAAGTCACTCACCTGTCCCGGCCCCCGGCTGTCATGTCCTGGCGCGCGCGGCTCCGCTCCTTAGGGCGCGCGCACGCCAGCGCTCTAAGATTTAAAGGGCCAGTGCACCAGTGATTGGTGCCTGGCCCAATCAGCCTAATTAGCTTCCACCTGCTCCCTGTGTATATTACCTCACTTCCCCTGCACTTCCTTGACGGATCTTGTTGCCTTGTGCCAGTGAAAGCGTTTAGTGTTGTCCATAGCCTGTGTTCCAGATCTCCTGCTATCCTCATTGACTACAAACCTTGCCGCCTGCCCCGACCTTCTGCTACGTCTGACCTTGCCTCTGCCTAGTCCTTCTGTCCCACGCCTTCTCAGCAGTCAGCGAGGTTGAGCCGTTGCCGGTGGATATGACCTGGTTGCTACCGCCGCAGCAAGACCGTTCCGCTTTGCGGCGGGCTCTGGTGAAAACCAGTAGCAACCCTAGAACCGGTCCACTGACACGGTCCACGCCAATCCCTCGCTGACACAGAGGATCCACATCCAGCTAGCCGAATCCTAACACATACTATAACTCATACCACTGCTTTGAACTAATGTCATGCACTAATATGTTCTTTTGTCTTTTACGTGTTCAGGATGTTCTTCCTAGCCAGATGGTATTCCTGTAGCTAACTTAAATACATGTATCCAAATCCAGAGTTCTAGGAGTAAGTGTGTAGTACCGATAGACCCTAGCAGCTAAGGCATTGGGTAGAAAGCCTCAGGCAACCCAATCCGCAACCAGTGTATAACTCTGGAAAATAATAGGTGGTATAATAATGTGTGGTATAATATCTAAGGTACATCACATAGAAAAAAAATTGATAGTGAGATTTATTGCAGTATGTAGTAGCATTACTGTCATTATACATACTTCTAGTCGTGTATTAGTCTATTTGTCAGTCAAGAAAAAAAAATCAAATGTCAGTCAAATGTTATTTGTTATTACATTTCATGCATAGTCAATAGGTGCATAATAAAGTAGAGTAGAATGGGAGATACTAAAAGGATGTCTAGATAAATCCATACCATCCTGTTCATGATCCAATTCCCAACAATCCTGTTTGTATGTTAATTTTGGAGCTTGTATGGACATTTCACTATGCACAAAGACTCTATACTGTTATTCATCTACAGCCTGAATATGGAGATTTGTATTAATGCTCAGGACTGCATCCGGCCCTATGGTCATTCCTTTCCTCTATCCTAGGGGACATATGTAGAGGATGACTTATATCAAGTAAGGGGGTTTGTAGTGTCCCGATACAGGACTTTGTCCTGTCCCGTGTCTGGGTTCCCCTCAGCTAGAGTCCCTCCATTCATAAAGGGCTCTCCTGCAGGGCTTACCCTTGGTCGCATCATGTAAAGTGTGTTCATATTTATTTAATGTAGAGAAAATATATGTACAGGACCTTAGTGGTCACATGATGAACGGTTGTGATGTATAAAATTCAATGACCTTAGAGGTCATGTGATGTACCCAGAGTTCACTGGGTTCATAACTTACAGGTTTGCAGACCAATGAGCTTAGTCCAGCCCCTTATTATATAAAGGGCTGTAGTCAATCAATTCACTCTCTTGCTCTCTTCCTGCTGGACTATCAAGCAAGCACAAGCATCTCATCAGCATCGATTCAATTCAACTAGGCCCAAAGCCTAAGAACCTGCAGCCACTAAACGTGAGTTACTCAAAGCTCCATCTATGAAATCCTGTGTGACTACTACCAGCTCCAATCTTCTAAATTAGTAGCACAGTGGCCTGCATAAAAGCTCATTGCTTCTAAGTCCCAGCAAACCCATGAGGAACCTGTATCCCGGTTGACTCTTGAAAAGACTGTTATGTTAAAGACTGGTTCATAAATTCCTCAAGTAAAATTTTCTTCAGTTTATTCCTGAAATTTGCTGTGGACATTCCGTTATTTTTCCCTGCCGTTTGTGGGATGGTTGGTGGTAGGAACATTACTATTGAGGAAACCTCACCCTGGTGTCACGACATTCAAGGGTTAAGACCACCAGACCCTACTCTACACTGAAACATCCCAGTCGCCGTTACTTCCCCGACACCACAACACGATCCCAATTCTGACAAAAATACTGTGTGTGAACCCTTAAGCTGCAAATAAATACATTCTACATTTACTCATACCGTACCTGTATTAATTGCACACAGAGGTGACCGCAGTTTTGCTGTGAAAACAAGGAGGATGTGCAAGAAAGGACACGAAAAAACAACGCAGTACGAAGGGCTCACCTCCAGCCTAGGGAACCTCAACCTCCACAGAAGGTCCCATCAGGTCTGTCCATGCCTAACAACTTGTCTATCATGAACTTATTGGGTTTCTGTGGGACCACCCTCTGCCAGCACAGAACACCATGGGCTGTGGCATGTACTCTCTCCACAGTGGACCAGCATTGTAGGTCCTTTTGGCAACTATCCACTATCTATCAGGGACCGTCCAAGAGCTCAACTCCAGATGTCAGGGTTTTAGGTTTGACTTTTAGCTTCTAGACAGTTCTCAACAGCAGTCTCTGTAGTGGTTCTTAAAAGCAGGCTCTACAACAGGGTCGGCAGTGGGCTCTTTGTGACAGCTGAACAGCAGGCTTTGTAATAGTCTCTCTACAGCAGGTTCTGTAATAATCCCTCTACAGCAGGCTCTGTAATAGTCTCTCTACAGCAGGCTCTGTAATAATCTCTCTACAGCAGGCTCTATAATAATCTCTCTACAGCAGGCTCTGTAATAATCTCTCTACAGCAGGCTCTATAATAATCTCTCTACAGCAGGCTCTGCAATAGTCTCTCTACAGCAGGCTCTGTAATAATCTCTCTACAGAAGGCTGTGTAATAGTCTCTCTACAGCAGGCTCTGTAATAATCTCTCTACAGCAGGCTCTGTAATAGTCTCTCTACAGCAGGCTCTGTAATAATCCCTCTACAGCAGGCTCTGTAATAATCTCTCTACAGCAGGCTCTATAATAATCTCTCTACAGCAGGCTCTATAATAATCTCTCTACAGCAGGCTCTGTAATAATCTCTCTACAGCAGGCTCTGTAATAATCTCTCCACAGCAGGCTCTATAATAATCCTTCTACAGCAGGCTCTATAATAATCTCTCTACAGCAGGCTCTGTAATAATCTCTCTACAGCAGGCTCTGTAATAATCCCTCTACAGCAGGCTCTATAATAATCCCTCTACAGCAGGCTCTATAATAATCTCTCTACAGCAGGCTCTGTAATAATCTCTCTACAGCAGGCTCTATAATAATCCCTCTACAGCAGGCTCTGTAATAATCTCTCTACAGCAGGCTCTGTAATAGTCTCTCTACAGCAGGCTCTGTAATAATCTCTCCACAGCAGGCTCTATAATAATCCCTCTACAGCAGGCTCTGTAATAATCTCTCTACAGCAGGCTCTATAATAATCCCTCTACAGCAGGCTCTATAATAATCCCTCTACAGCAGGCTCTATAATAATCCCTCTACAGCAGGCTCTGTAATAATCTCTCTACAGCAGGCTCTGTAATAATCTCTCTACAGCAGGCTCTGTAATAGTCTCTCTACAGCAGGCTCTGTAATAATCTCTCCACAGCAGGCTCTATAATAATCCCTCTACAGCAGGCTCTGTAATAATCTCTCTACAGCAGGCTCTGTAATAATCTCTCTACAGCAGGCTCTGTAATAGTCTCTCTACAGCAGGCTCTGTAATAATCTCTCTACAGCAGGCTCTGTAATAATCTCTGTACAGCAGGCTCTGTAATAGTCTCTGTACAGCAGGCTCTGTAATAGTCTCTCTACAGCAGGCTCTGTAATAGTCTCTCTACAGCAGGCTCTGTAATAGTCTCTGTACAGCAGGCTCTGTAATAGTCTCTCTACAGCAGGCTCTGTAATAGTCTCTGTACAGCAGGCTCTGTAATAATCTCTGTACAGCAGGCTCTGTAATAGTCTCTGTACAGCAGGCTCTGTAATAATCCCTCTACAGCAGGCTCTGTAATAGTCTCTCTACAGCAGGCTCTGTAATAGTCTGTCTACAGCAGGCTCTGTAATAATCTCTCTACAGCAGGCTCTGCAATAGTCTCTCTACAGCAACATTTAACAGTTCAATGCATGTTTCAAGTACACCTTGCTAATTCGCTAGCCCCTATTACCTATTTCCTGCAGACAATGTTCAGCAACCCCACTGGTTTCCAAAGCATTTCTCAAGGCTTATTCTATCAGGGGTCTGCAGAGTTACCTGATCAGAGATTGCAAGTGCTTGGGTCTCTCTGGGCACTGGTAAGTTGAAATTAATGTGATAGGTCCACACCTGGGACCCCCACCATTTGTCAGGAGAGAGATCTCAGGAGACTGGTGGTGGCTGAATCCAGGAGAAGATAGAGACCTTGTTGCACATTTGCTCAACTCTGACCATCTCGTTTGCAGAATTGGGGGGGGGGGGTGTCACATATTTTTTAAATACGCCAAAAAGGTCTAATATATATATATATATATATATATATATATATAAAAATAAAAAAACTAAAGTTCTTAACCACCAATGGTGTAAATGTATGGCATTCTTACTGCATGGGCACAATGGGAGCCCGGTAATGACTGACAGCCCTACTGAGATAACTCTGATTCTGGCTGCTTGGTGGCCTAAATGCCCTAAATTACCTGTCTAATCATATCAAGGTGGTTAGACAGGTAAAGGGGGTGCATGGGAAACCACTAACAAAGGCTATAACTACAAGGCCATGTCTGATACTGAATATATAAAAAATTTTGGACTAAATAAATATTTACATAAAGTTGAATGAAAAAAAATGTACACAGTAAAAAAGTCAATGAAACCATTTTTTTTCTGTAAAAGTGGTTTTGTTTTGTAAAAGTGTTAAACTTATTAAAGAACAACTAATATTAAACCGAAAAGCAAATAATAACCCATAAAAAACACATTATTTTAACCACATGGTAAATTATGTAAAAAAATGCTCAAAAATTTAGGAATTCCCCAAAAGACATAAAAAAATGAAAAGAATAAAGAGAAATGAGAAACTTATGACTCATAATATTTAGCAACATTAAACGCTATTTTTGTCTCATGAAATGTGTTATTCTTGTGCAAAAGCTGTGAAACACTACAAAATTATATATATTTTGTATTACGATACCAATTGTACCAACCTACAGAATAAAGATATGTTCTTTATGCTACATGGTGTGTTGTGGAAATGTTTCTTACGTTACCTAGAAAGACAGAGCTAATTTCTTTCAAAAACAGCTCCACGTCTGTCCCCAGGTTGTGTGTGGTATTACAACTTGGCTCCAATCACCTCAATGGAACTGAGCTGCAGAACCACACCCAACCTGGAGACAGTGACCTGTAGAGAGAAAAAAGGAGAGACCAGAGGGAGGCGCCTCGTGTGATACCGTATGGGAGAGGATTCTTACAGCAGTTTATGGTCAAAATAAATGACCCCTAGGTAGTGGCTGCTCACCTGAGAGCAAGTCAAAACTTGCATATCAACCCACAATGGGGTTACCAAAATTCGGGGAGTACTGGAACCGCTGCTAAGCCGGAGGTCACAGGAAAAGGAGGAAGACCAATCCTGATGGGACTTGTGAAGTAGAAGATGAGAAAAGGACCTCTAAAGGCGCTGCAGACTCCAATGGAATTAAACCAGAGCCAGAGATGTAGCAATAGTACAAAACACTGGGAGGTTTATTGCAATAGATGAAAGGTAAACATCTGCTGGATGCGCCGATGCTGACACCAGATGTAAACATCCGGACTATGCCGCGATCCGGATGCTGTCACAGCCGCCACCCACTTCCACACACGGGTATTGTTGGTAAACAGATATTATGGTCACGGGCATTTGGCCGGACGTCACAGGACCAAAAGCAGCCAATGAATATATGGGTTACGGACGCGTTGCTATGAGACGATCGTCACGTGACCGGAATGGACCAATAGGCGTTCAGAGACATCGGAATCAACCGATTCTGAACTGTCAGAGGTGATTAAAAGAAGGTAAGATGATGTATTGAATATAATAAATGATGGAAGTACAAAAATGCCTAAAATCAATATGTAGTGAAAAGAGGAAGAGAGGCTAACAGATATATGCGCCATATCTAATAGGGAAATTTGGAGATTCAAAATATGCACAAAGGTAATATAGAGACATATATGAGTGAATGAATTAATCATGGAGTGCTCACACCGATTTTTTTGGTGTAGCACCCACAGGAATACTAAAATATAGCACTCATAAGATTAAAATAAACATATAAACACAATTATGTGTACATATAGAAGAAATATATTACTAGGCAAATTAAGAAAAATGGAAGCCAAAGAGAAACAAACATACATCCTACGTATGAATGATACATATCAGAGTGTGTGCCTGGAGACAGACGGGGAGCGGATTTTGAAGAAAATTAGCTCTGGTTTAGTATATTTCCTGGATAACCCCTTTAATAAAAAGAAATCAATGGCATAAGTTACCTGTGAGCAGCTACTCAATGGGTCCATGCAGCGGACAGAATCATCTCTAATCGGGATGAATAAACTACAGATTGTTCCTGCCCTAAAATAGTTACCCTGGAAATTACAACACATCCTGCAAAGAACAAGACCTCCTATTGCTACATTCATCGATAATGTGGGAGGCCATATTGCCTTAGATTCTGCCCTGCTCTGTCAACAGCTTTAGAGATATGCTTTAGAGCAGTTACATGGAAATAGGACACAATAGACTGGAGGGGACACTACTGACTTGTATAGGAGAATTTTTTAGGTATGGTCTTTTACCTGTTTAAAGGTCATTGTGCAGGGAGGGGGTGGAGGGGAGCTGTGACCATAACCTATTGTGAATGACCTGATCCCATCTTATCTATATTCTGGTGTCACCTTTCATTGTAGTCCTCCCTGTGATGATGAGGAAGACACCACTGAAAGGTTTTCTCTACAGTAAGTTCAGGAAGTGTCAGCAAATTATTAGTATTAGTAGCCAGAATGAAAACTGCAAGATTACAGGATTATTTTATGGGAAAAGGTAAAGCTTCTCTAAAAATGGGTTTAACATAAAAACTTGCTTTAAACAATAGGTAAATTTATAATATTGTATTCCCTTTAACAAAAGTAAAGCCAAAATTTGTTGGGTTCTTAATGGGTTATTGTTTTTTTTCCCCACTCCCAGGACCCCCCCTCCCCCATGCAATACATATTATTTAGCATTAGCATACCAGTTATTTCAGGTGACTTTTAAGGATAGGCTGTTGTGTTTGTACATTAGGAGTAGCACTATGTATGGCCATATTATCACTTGTATGTGGCATTTTCCACCCATTTTCCCCATTGCAGGCTCCATCTTTCATTTTCATCCTTATCTCAGTTAGTGGGTGGAGGCTAGCCTCTATTATGTCCCACTGCATGCACACGTATAGAAGAAAGAATTCTGCCCTTCTGTCACTATAATACAGGAAGGGGCTGCAACACGGAGGACATTATAGAGCAGTTGTGAACATTCCAAGCTGTGGATCAAGCCCCAGGATGATAATACTAATACTTACAGTTAGCTTGAATAGTCACTTAGTAGTCTCTCAGAATCTGTTCCTTGAACTCGCTTTCTTTCCTATCTTCCTCCTCATTGCTCCACTCTTCATATAAATCTCCCCATTTCATATAAATGGGGCAGCATGTAACTTGGACTCTCAGTAAGCTTCTAGTCCCTCTTGTTAACAAAGAACGGAATTGAGTTGTTTATTTTCAGTGTGAATGCAAGTTTAGCAGGGAGTAGTAGCAAAGAAGCTTAATAAGAGGGGAAAGAATATTTTTTTTCTGAATAGGTTTATTACAAAGTTTCTTCCATTTGTTTGTACTAATTATAATTCTGCTCTGTTCAGTAGAAAAAGCGATGGCCTCACACTCCTTAATTCCAGCTTCCCAGCACAAATCATTAAACATAAACCACATATACATTTTATATTTTTCTGTTCTCTGCTGTAGGTTAAATGTCTCATTGAATGCAAATCTACTGTAAAGACATAACCTCGAGAGCTGAAACAGCTTTTCCTCCTCTGACAGGCAGCAAGATAAAACATGGAAATTAGCATGAAACCCGCCAGTCCTTTATCTGTGTTTGCCATGGCGAATTAGGTGGAAGGGGAGGGATTTGAATGTTGTAGCAGCAAGTTTGTGTTTCTATGTTGTAGGTGCACTTTTGTAGTTTTTATGTTGTAGGTGTACTTTTGTATTTTATGTTGTAGGTGCATTTTTGTCGTTTTTATGTTGTAGGTGTACTTTTGTATTTTATGTTGTAGGTGCACTTTTGTATTTGTGTGTTGTAGGTGTATTTGTATGTTGTAGATGCACTTTTGTACTTGTATGTTGTAGGTGTACTTTTGTATTTTATGTTGTAGGTGCACTTTTGTATTTTAATGTTGTAGGTGCACTTTTGGATTTGTATGTTGTTGTTGCACTTTTGTATTTGTTTGTTGTAGATGCACCTTTGTATTTTGTATGTTGTAGGTGCACTTTTGTATTTTTATGTTGTAGGTGCACTTTTGTGTTTCTATGTTGTAGGTGCACTTTTGTATTTCTATGTTGTAGGTGCACTTTTGTATTTTTATGTTGTAGGTGCACTTTTGTGTTTCTATGTTGTAGGTGCACTTTTGTGTTTCTATGTTGTAGGTGCACTTTTGTATTTTTATGTTGTAGGTGCACTTTTGTATTTCTATGTTGTAGGTGCACTTTTGTATTTCTATGTTGTAGGTGCACTTTTGTATTTCTATGTTGTAGGTGCACTTTTGTATTTCTATGTTGTAGGTGCACTTTTGTATTTCTATGTTGTAGGTGCACTTTTGTATTTTTATGTTGTAGGTGCACTTTAGTATTTTTATGTTGTAGGTGCACTTTTGTATTTCTATGTTGTAGGTGCACTTTTGTATTTCTATGTTGTAGGTGCACTTTTGTATTTCTATGTTGTAGGTGCACTTTTGTATTTTTATGTTGTAGGTGCACTTTTGTATTTCTATGTTGTAGGTGCACTTTTGTATTTCTATGTTGTAGGTGCACTTTTGTATTTCTATGTTGTAGGTGCACTTTTGTATTTCTATGTTGTAGGTGCACTTTTGTATTTTTATGTTGTAGGTGCACTTTTGTATTTTTATGTTGTAGGTGCACTTTTGTATTTCTATGTTGTAGGTGCACTTTTAACGCATTGCTGCACTGAGGAAGTTAGTGCAAGACTTGAGAATGTTGCCATGTTGTAAGAGGGTGTTTGGGAAGTCAGCACTTACTTTCATGGGAATGAAGTGCATTGCCAAGCCAAGATGCCTTTGTTTTCCCTGGAGGCTACTTCTCAGCTGGAAAGAAGGGGGAGGATTATTGTGAGAAGTCCAAGCAGGCAGCTATAAAGTTCTGGCTCTGTATCAGTGCATGTCAGCAGTAGTAGGAAGCACACGGTACTATGGGGCTTACTTCTACTCTAGTGCATGTGGTATTCATTTATTAAAGCTTTGTTATACAAGGTTCAGCCTTAAAAGCTCCCTGCGTATACTTAACAGTGAAAAAAGTAAAAGTATCAAGAAGGAAGATTACATTGGCTTTAACTAAACGCAGGTCGGAAACTTATTCTGTACCACGTCGCTTTAAGAACTAAACCATGGATCTACCCCCTTCCCAGGTCATACTAAATAGTAATAAAACGCGATCTGGCCAAACAGAATTTTGAAAATAAAACTCGTTCTTTGGCTTGTGTCTGTATATTGAGGGCACATTGGAGGGTCGCAACGGGCCGCAACATCCTGGGAACTAATGTAGCTCCCATGTGGCTGGCTGTCATGTCTAATCAGAGCGTGGAGAGTCAAGGGGTTAAAATAACAAAAAAATATATAATTATTTCCCTGGATACTGTATGAAGCAGAGCTGAGATTGTCAATTGGTTCTGAGATAAATGGAGGTAAATTCGCTTTAGGAGGCAAGTCTGAAAAGTTAAATGAGGAATTGACCTCTGTTACATCTATA
Source organism: Hyla sarda (assembly GCF_029499605.1). Classification (NCBI taxonomy): domain Eukaryota; kingdom Metazoa; phylum Chordata; class Amphibia; order Anura; family Hylidae; genus Hyla; species Hyla sarda. The sequence goes on along the minus strand of NC_079190.1, from coordinate 33,684,273 downwards.
TGCCGTATGATGGCGTCGCTTACTGTATTGATTTCATACTTTTTATAGGTTTGCAGGGCATGCCAGCCACAAGAGCGGGTGAAATCAGATCCTCCTCTCACGGTACTAAGTTGTGGGAATGTTTGTAGCATGTGTGGCCGGAGTGTGAACACAATGAAAAGGAAAAGTGGGAAATAAGAGGGAACAAGATCAAGTGATGATACGGAGAAGACCACAGGCAAAGCCAAAGATGAGGCAGGAGCATCTTCAGGACCCAAGAAGGGATTAAAGGGGTACTCCGGTGGAAAACTTTTTTTTTTTTTTTTTTAAATGAACTGGTGCCAGAAAGTTAAAGGAGTTATCCAGGAAAAAAATTTTTTATATATATCAACTGGCTCCAGAAAGTTAAACAGATTTGTAAATTACTTCTATTAAAAAAATCTTAATCCTTTTAGTACTTAGGAGCTTCTGAAGTTAAGGTTGTTCTTTTCTGTCTAAGTGCTCTCTGGTGACACCTGTCTCGGGAACCGCCCAGTTTAGAAGAGGTTTGCTATGGGAATTTGCTTCTAAACTGAGTGGATCCCGAGACACGTGTCATCAGAGAGCACTTAGACAGAAAAGAACAACCTTAACTTCAGAAGCTCATAAGTACTGAAAGGATTAAGATTTTTTAATAGAAGTAATTTACAAATCTGTTTAACTTTCTGGAGCCAGTTGATATATAAAAAAAAAAGTTTTTTTCCTGGATAACCCCTTTAAATATATTTGTAAATTACTTCTATTAAGACATCTTAATCCTTTCAGTACTTTTTAGCAGCTGTATGCTACAGACGAAAAATCTTTATTTTTTTATTTTATTTTTTTTGTCTTGTCCACAGTGCTCTCTGCTGACACCCCTGTCCAAGTCAGGAACTGTCCAGAGCAGGAGAAAATCCCCATAGCAAGCCTATGCTGCTCTGGACAATTCCTGACACGTACAGAGGTGTCAGCAGAGAGCACTGTGGACAAGACAAAAAAAAAAAAAAGATTTTTCCTCTGTAGCATACAGCTGCTAAAAAGTACTGAAAGGATTAAGATTTTTTTTAATAGAAGTAATTTACAAATCTGTTTAACTTTCTAGCACCAGTTCATTTAAAAAAAAAAAAAAAAAGTTTTCCACCGGAGTACCCCTTTAAGATTAATTTAGGAGGATTATCCTATCAGATGTTAGACCCTTCAGGACGCCTGATGGAGGGTTATGAAGAAATCTAGTCCCAAGGTCTTCATTTTTTATTCTACAATATAGTGTATTGCACCAATGAAACACTGAAGTCTCTCTAAGAGTTTATGCACACAGCAGTGCGTTGTGTATGGTAACTTTATGGAGGTGCTTAGAGGATGTTTGACTTCTCACTACTAAGCCACACAATCCCTAGGCACTAACCTACAGGTTTCCTCAGACTTTGTATATGGCCCTGTTCTCCGTTAGAAAAAATGGTTCAATGATAGAATAGCTTTCTAAATAAGATATTCATTGGATGCTCCAATGGCCTCTGTATGTAGAGATATTCTACCCTAGAAACAATGGCTCAAGCTACGGAGAGCTGTAGGACTGCAATGGACTCCATATTGAGGGTAAACCAACTGATTCTATATAGCATACACAGATACATACAAGTGTTATTTATTCTTAAAGAGGTACTCTGCCCCTAGACATCTCATACCCTATCCAAAGGATATGGGATAAGATGTCTGATAAGATGTCCCCAGCGGCAGGACCCCCGCAATCTCGGCTGCAGCACCCCAGACATCCATGCTGGATGACAGGCGATGCAGGGCGGAGGCTCGTGACGTCACGGTCACACCTCGCTTCTGATGACATGGCCGTTCCCCCTCAATGCAAGTCTATGGCAGGGGGTGTGAAGGAGTCACGCCCCCTCCCATAGACTTGCATTGAGGGGGCGTGGTCTATAGGCCATAGCAGTAGATAGTGACCCCGGACCGGAGGATCGGGACACTGAAGTGGGGCAGTACACAGACATACAGCCTCCAGCTATACACTGTATATGGCTGAAGGCTGTATGTCTGTCTGTGGGGGAACTATACTGCACCTAATGTGGGGAACTATATTGCACCTAATGTGGAGAACTATACTGCACCTAATGTGGGGGAACTGTACTGCCAACCTAATGTGGGGGAACTGTACTGCCAACCTAATGTGGGAGAACTGTACTGCCAACCTAATGTGGGGGAACTGTACTGCCAACCTAATGTGGGGGAACTGTACTGCCAACCAAATGTGGGGGAACTGTACTGCCAACCTAATGTGGGGGAACTATACTGACAACCTAATGTGGGGGAACTATACTGCCAACCTAATGTGGGGGAACTACAACCTAATATGGCGGAACTATACTGCCAACCTAATGTGGAGGAACTACAACCTAATTTGGGGGGAACTATACTGCCAACCTAATGTGGGGGAACAACAACCTTATGTGGGGGGAACTATACTGCCAACCTAATGTGGGGAACTACAACCTAATGTGGGGGGAACTATACTGCCAACCTAATCTTGGGAAGCTATACTGCCAACCTAATGTGGGGGGGACTATACAGCCAACCTAATGTGGGGGAACTATACTGCCAACCTAATGTGGGGGAACTACAACCTAATGTGGGGGAACTGTACTGCCAACCTAATGTGGGGGAACTATACTGACAACCTAATGTGGGGGAACTATACTGCCAACCTAATGTGGGGGAACTACAACCTAATATGGCGGAACTATACTGCCAACCTAATGTGGAGGAACTACAACCTAATTTGGGGGGAACTATACTGCCAACCTAATGTGGGGGAACAACAACCTTATGTGGGGGGAACTATACTGCCAACCTAATGTGGGGAACTACAACCTAATGTGGGGGGAACTATACTGCCAACCTAATCTTGGGAAGCTATACTGCCAACCTAATGTGGGGGGGACTATACAGCCAACCTAATGTGGGGGAACTATACTGCCAACCTAATGTGGGGGAACTACAACCTAATGTGGGGGAACTATACTGCCTACCTAATGTGGGGGAACTATACTGCCAACCTAATGTGTGGGAACTATACAAAAATATAAAATTGTACTATTCTGATCTCTATAACTCTTTTATTTTTCTGTATATGTGGATGTATGAGGGTCATTTTTTGTGCTTTGATTTGTTGTTTTTATCGGTACCATTTTTGTTTTGATGGGACTTTTCAATTGCCTTTTAGATATTTTTTTTATGGTATTTAAAGTGACCAAAAATGTGCAAATCTGGTTAGTGCACCATTACAACTTTTGGGGCCTCACTTTTGATTTTGCATAGGGCCATGCTAAGCCTAAAACCGGCCCTGGTCACAATTTTATTTAAAATGACAGATGACACTGAAAATGACAAACCCCCGACTCACAAAGAGTCACCCTCTAGTACTCATGCGAGAAAAAAAACCCTCGGAGGAGGAGGAAAGCTCGAGGGAGCCATGACTGGAGAGCTGCCCCTCCCTTGGGCTTAGAGGGTAATGCCAATATGTAATGTAGCACAGATTAAGAATTTGCTCATTTTACACAATTCACAGACCACAACATTACAACAACAGACAACAACATAACAAAAACAGAAAATATGACAAAAACATACAACAGCATTACAGACAACACATACAAAAACATACATCAGCATTACAAAAACAGAAAACACATATATGAATGTGAAAGAAGTGCTTTCTCCTTTGAACTTTGAGGCTGGCCGTGCACGTGTGGAACAGGTGAGGTGAATCCCCTTTATCTTCATTTTAGATTTGTAAATTACTTCTATTAAAGAATCTTAATCCTTCCAGTACTTATCAGCTGCTGTTATGATCCACAGGAAGTTCTTTTATTTTTGAATTTCCTTTCTGCCTGACCACAGTGCTCTCTGCTGACACCTCTGTCCAATTTAGGAACTGTCTGGAGCAGGACACTCATTTAATCCATTTTAGTGTGTAGCCACTCAATCTCTTTATATAAGACAAAATATTAGTTGGGTCATAAAAGAATAAAACCATTCACGCTATACCTATATCCTAGATCCATTAGTGCTGACAGTCCACATTCCTGATCCTCGTACTCCCTTACTCTGCAGCACTTTACAGTAAACCTCTGCAGGTTATAAGCCCATTTATGAGCGTTACTTTTCCACTCATTTCCATGTAATTGGATCAGCATTTTTATTGAACAAATTCCACCGGCTAATATCCTCATTAAATCTGGCGCTGTGCGGTAACACTGCCCTGTACAGGAAATGTAGCTGCTGCCACATTATAGTTTTGGGAAGGATTTATTTCTTATTTGGATTTAAAGTCGTGTAAAAATTGCCAGGTCACAGGGAGGAGGATATAGGTATGGATGTAAGGTCTAGAATAATAACACGACCTACTTCATGAGGAAGAAGATATGTAGCCTGGAAAGCCCTGTCCTTATTAAAGAGCTGTCAGGTCTGTTGTATAGAAAACTGTACTTGTATCCTCCATTGAATTCTGGCATTCCTCTCCTGACTGTAGTGGTGTCCCTCTGATGTTCTTCCTGGAAATGTATGAATGAATCGATAACTGGGTGTTACTATTCCCTTTGTTTGACTGTGTGAGTCTGTTTTTGACAGTGTTTTCCAACCAGGGTGCCTTGTATATTATTAGCCATAGTGCATAGTCATAGTCTGTGAATTAAAAAACTATCCCCTCCTGTCTGCTCGGGACAAGACCAATGATGTGAAGGGAATCGCTCATATTACTGCTCATTAGATTGATGACTCATTAGGAAGTTTTTCACACTCACAGTAGTTTTCATCAGAACAGGCTCCCTGCTGCCTTATCTAATGAATCATACCTTTAATAAGCAGTAATCCCAGCTCCCCCCAATCGCATCACTGGTGTCGTCCCAAAAAGACAGGAGGGGAGGGGGGAGGAGGGGCGGGAGCTCTCTACATTTATTGCCTGTGATGTGATGTCTTAGCTTACAAAAAGGAAGATCTATGGCTAATAATGTTATATCAGTAAATTGCTTTATTAAACTTTTTGCTGGACAACCTCCTTAAATGGACACTGTCACTTTATGAAACTTGACATGTCGTAGACATACGTCAACTGCTAGAACGAGCTGGTAAAAGTGTTCTCTCCCAGTTCTGTGCCATGTGAGCAAGAAGGAATCACAATGTAAATCTATGGGACCATCTTTTTTGTGTACACAGTGGGCAGGGAGAGAAGTGCTCAGCCACACGCTTGTCTCCACGCTCATTCTAGCAATCAATCTGGATCTTCACACTGTGACTGATCACTTCAAGGCTTTATTCACACCACATGCAGGTAAACACCTTTGGCGTATGCCCTAAGAGAGCCATAGAGCAGCCTTCACCCGACAGGGGCCAAAAGTGTGTCCTAAAAAACAGTCTGTGTAGTGTGACACCTGCGGAATATACTTCTTTTTTAAGCATATACAGTGACCCCCCGACCTACGATGGCCCCGACATACGATAATTACAACATACGATGGCCTCTCAGAGGCAGCATCAACATACGATGCTTTTGTATGTCGGGGCCATCGCATAAACGGCTGTCCGGCAGCGCTGACTACTTCAGCTGCCACCGGATAGCCGTTTACGGTGCCCCGTGAGCTCCGATGATGGTCACTTACCTGTCCTCGGGGCTCCGGCGCGTCCTCTTCAGGATCTTCTGCATCGTCGGCGCTCTCCATCGTTGTCATCACGTTTCTGCGCACGCCGTCCCGTCATCCAATAGGAGCGGTGTGTGTATCGACGTGATGGCGGCGACGGAGAGCGCGGTTGGCATGGAAGCAGAGACCTTACCGGAGCGTCGGGGACACCTAGGGGACGCGGCGACAGTGATGGACTGCGACATCCCGTGCAGCGGTGACGAGCGGTGACGGTCCGGAGCTATAGGACAGGTGAGTACAACTTCCTCTATCAGTGGTCTACAACCTGCGGACCTCCAGATGTTGCAAAACTACAACACCCAGCATGCCCGGACAGCCTAAGGGGAGATTTAACAAGACCTGTCCAGAGGAAAAGTTGCTAAGTTGCCCATAGCAACCAATCAGATTGCTTCTTTTGTTTCTGAAAAGGCCTCTGTAAAATGAAAGAAGCGATCTGATTGGTTGCTATGGGCAACTCAGCAACTTTTCCTCTGGACAGGTTTTGATAAATCTCCCCCTTACAGTGTACCTGTCATATCACAGAAAAAAATGATGCTTCTATATGTTACTCACTAGGTCATGCAGATGGTTTACATGTCCTTTTTTTATGTGTCTAGCTTCTGTATTTGGCTCACAACCCCCTCTGTTCTGCTGCTCACTCATTCTGACATCCACTGCTCAGGAAGGGACATATCTGAGGCAAGCACTGAGCCCGCCCTTACTCTCCATGTATCACTTCCTCTAATCACTGCAGGCTGCTCTGTAACCCCCTCCTCTCTGTGTTCAGTTAGGAGTCTGATAGACAGGACAGGAGTGAGCACAGAGGAGTGCTAGTCTCGCCCTCACTTCCTGGACTTTGTCTCTGCCTGTGCATGACAAAGATGAAGCTGCAGTCAGACAGGATTATGTTCTGGATGGTATGGGGACCCCTAGTGGTGTTTTTTATAAGCTATGATTTCTATAAAAAGGTGTTAAACAATTCTTGTGAAGTTTTTGATTCCGACAGTGCCCATTTAAAGGGGTACTCCGGTGCTTAGACATCTTATCCCCTATCCGCTGCTGGGGACCCCCATGATCTTGCACGCGGCACCCCGTTTATAATCAGTCCCCGGAGCGTGTTCGCCCCGGGTCTGATTGCGGGCGACTACAGGGCGGGTGGCGTGTGACATCACACCTGCGCCCCCGTGTGACGTCACGCTCCACCCCTCAATGCAAGCCTATGGGAGGGGGCGTGATAGCTATCATGCCCCCTCCCGTAGGCTTGCATTGAGGCGCGGAGCGTGACGTCACATGGGGGCGCAGGCGTGACGTCACACGCCGCCCACCCTGTGATCGCCCGTAATCAAACCCGGAGCGAACACGCTCCGGGGACTGATTATAAACGGGGTGCCGCGTGCAAGATCACTGGACTCCCCCGGTCAGGCATCTTATCCCCTAAGCACTGGAGTACCCCTTTAACTACAGATATCGTGCTTTATTTATTTTGTACAGATTTTCAGCCATATCTCCTCCATTCACACCCAGGCAAAAAGTAAATTTGCTGGCAGCTACTCCCCGTCAGTCATGTGACCTAACAGCTTGGCTCTATCTGTTTCACTGTCATGTAATCCCCCCCCCCCCCCCCACAATGCATTGCTCCCTTATGATGTAACCCCCAAGTACTGCAGAATAAGTAAAAGCAAAGTGCTGGCACAGTTTACACGGTTTAGATTTGTGTTGTGAAATGTTGTAAAATGTTGGTTCAGAAGTAAAATTTTCATTTTATGATAAAATTGCCTGCAGTGAATATTTCTCCAAATTTCTAAATTGTATTTATCTTTATATAACGGACGCAAAACAAACAAAACATAAGTGGGTTATTGGAGGGCTTATGTTCACATTAACTCACTCTTAAAAACAACTTCTTTTTCTTTTTTTTGGTTTAAGTCTTGGCAGAATGACTGCTTAGAATAGGAATAAAAAGTTCCAGGGATGCAGCAACTGTCCTGGCGGAGTTCTACATGACGTGAAACGCTCCCTCAACTTCCTCGCTTGGCTAAAAACTCTTTTCCCTGATGTAATTCCGAAAAGTTTTGTTGCTTAAAACTAAGAAATAAAAGTTTGTCAGCAAGTTTACAAATGGAAGAACATATACATCTTTTATTTAATTTTTTCTAAAGAACCAAGGCACGTGCTCTATCACCCAAAGTGCAAACGTGTCACACTAAAAAAAGTGCACAAATGATGCAGTCTATCGCTAAGTCCTTCTCCAACAGGAGAGAGGCCCCCAACAAACCTACCCTTCACCTCCAAGCCAGAAGTCACCTGCAAGGACCCAGGTTCGATGCCCCTTTTCGCCGGAGCTACTAAACAGCCACATATGCACCTGGCTTCAACCTAGGCGCTATATTAGCCAAGGAGCCGTATACTGATGGCATCTCGACCGAAGCCAAGATGCCCAGGGGTTGCAGGGAGGTGAGGAACCAAATGGCCACACACCTCCCCTAGACTACCAGGAGGGACACCCAAAAGGGCTACCACACCTTGACAATCCTGTGTACACACCAACACGCATAGTGGCACAGTGACAAACCAAGAAAATAAATAAGTGGATAAGTGCAGATATACTGCCCGGTCATCCGGCCGGATGTATAAAAATTTCCCTGATCCTAGCCAGAAGGCCGAGATACCAAAGGTGAGTGCCAAAGGTGAATAGTTAAAGGTGCAGGGCTTCAATTCAGTCGGGCATATATTCAGTGAGTTTAGGCACCTCAGGGTCACCGCTCCCCGAGGCACAAAAAGTAGCTCGGCTCTACATCCCCCCCGGCACAATGACCAGACCCGGAGAAAACAGGTCATCACCACTAAAAATAAAAGTTTATGTGCTGAGTTTATACGTGTCACTTATGGCTACATGGACATATCTTCGTATAATCACCAGAACAGAATAGACCAAAAAGCTCCACAATTCACATGCAAACTTTTAAAGGGGTTTTCCGCAGTAAAAAAAAAAAAAAGTATACCCTATCCACAGAATAGGTTATAAGTGTCTGATTGCAGAGGTCCAACCTCTGGGTCCCCCTGGGATTGCGAGATGTGGGACCTGACCCTCCCCCGCTGAAGGACCAGCAGGTCAAAACGTGCACCATTCATTCTCTATTCATCCTCCATGGACCCGCCAGAGATAGTTGAGCTCTGTACTCAGCTCCATAAAGAATAAATCGAGTGGTTGGATACGTGTGCCAACCCACCGCTACATTCAGCAGGAAGAGTTTAGTCTCCATTGTCATGATAGTGGGCATCCCAGAATTCAGATTAGCCCACATCCCCAGGTGATACTTTTTTTTTGATGGAATACCCAATTAAAGGAAAACTGTCACATGTTTACTCCCGCACTAACCACAGGTACTGACGGATAGTGCGGAGGACGCTGATTCATATGATCCCTACCATGCCCAGATCCGTCTGGCCGTTTGCCCGCAATCTTTGTTTTTCTATATATGCATCCCCCGTCAGTACCTGTGGTTAGTGCGGGAGTGAACATTTGACAGTTTTCCTTTAAAGGGGTATTCCGCCCCTAGACATCTTATCCCTTATCCAAAGCTGTATTCAGAATACTTCATGTGACAACAGACCCTGCCGGTTCAGTGTCTTTATAGAAAACTTTCTGATTTGCATTCTAGAAGGTCCAGTTTTTAGACCAGCGATGCTGGCTTACAGCCTGGGGCCATATATGAACCTCATATGACTAATGAACAGCCTCCAAGGATAGGAAGATGCATATGGCCTTCATGAGGCTTGACTGCTGCTTCACTAAACCTCATCCTCACCATAGTCATGCACTGAGGTTAATGGGGGACTATGGACTCCCGTTCTAGTGATTCAAGGAGGTCCTAGAAATTTGGCCCCCAGTGATCTTACTTTTATCAAATATGCTGTAAATAGATGATAAATGTACTTTTTAGGAGACCCCATTAAACCTATTAGTTCCAAGAAGATTGACCAACTCTCGATACCCTGCTTCCATCTTGTCCACCAGAGCAAGATGTGGACCGGAGCCACCTGGAATGTAGGACTAGCTCTCGCATGTTAAAAATCTATTAAGTATGAGGGTATATTTTCCGAATAGAAGTGAAAATGCTAAAATATAAAGAAAAATAATCTTGGCGAAGGCTTGCATGTACTTTGAAAGACAGCACGATTCCGAGGCCTTTCTTGAGCAACATTCCAAAACCTCCTCACATTCCTATGGAGTCTTTGATCTCATCTTCAAATAATCATAAATTTGAGCAGAAGATGCTCTGATGATTAGAATAAATCTTTGCGACTTTCTTAATGCGGTTGTTATGTCAGAACTTGAACAAGTCATTTGGTGAATGAGCTGATCTGTCTCTTTCATTTACATAAGTAAGAATGTTTGAGTAACATACCTTTTTTTTCTAAAATCTTACAGCTTAATGGGTTATACTTAAAGGAGATCTGCAGTGTTAGACACTTATCCCCTATACGCAGGATAGGGGATCTGTCTGATCGCGGGGGGTCCGAACACTGGAAAACCCTGCAATCTCCTGTAAGGGGCCCTGGCTGTCACCAAGAGATGAGGATCCTGAACAGAGGACCCTCCTCAGAACTCCCTATGGGGATATATAAAAAAGAGGTTTTCATACATAACATTCGTATGAACAGATGGATACGTTTCTTGGCTTCTCGGCCTTTTGGCTAAGATCAAGTTGAGTATCTGTTCTTATCAGTTTTCATGCCGGTGGCAAACTACGCTGGTATGGGGCTGGTGGGGATGGGTGCATGGAGGATGCAGGTGTACCAGGGCTTTCCGGGGCTGGTTCTGAGGAATCAGCTTGACGGCTGCCCCGATGTAACCTGTTCCCTCAGGGTCTCGCCATGAGACTGAGAGGGTCTAGAGCCAAGGTACTTTTGTGCCTCGGGGAGTGGTGACCCCAAGGTGCCGAAACTCACTGGGAGTATTGGATCACTGAGTTGAAGCACGGGCACCATAATCTCTTCACCTTGTGTTACTCACCTCTTGATTCCCGGCCTTCTGGCTAGGATCAGCGAAATTTTTATAGATCCGGCCGGATGTCCGGGCAGTATATCTGCACACATTCACTTATTTATTTATTTTTGTCCCACTGTGTCACTTTTTGCGTGTTGTGTGTTCACAGGATTTGTCAGGATGCGGTAGCCCTTCTGGGTGTCCCTCCTGGCGGTCTAGGGAAGGTGTGTGTGGCCATTAGGTTTCGCACCTCCCTGCAAACACCCCGCGTACTCCTGCTTTGGCAGGGTACTGACCGTTATCGGCTCTGCGGGCAGATACCTTGGCTAACGCCAAGGGGGATACCGGGAGCATTTGTGGTCCCCTAGTAGCTTCGGCGAAAAGGGACATCGAACCTGGAACCTCGCAGGTACCTTTTGGTCCAGAGGCGAAGGGTAAGGTTTGTTGAGGGGCCTCTCTCCTATCGGAGAAGGGCTTGCGATAGACCGCATCCTTTTTGCACGTTTTTTTAGTGTAACACGTTTGCACTTTTTCTTGCACTTTGGGTGATTTGAGAGCACGTTCCTCGGCTTTAAAAAAAAAAGGATAAGTTTCTTGGCTTTTTGGCTAAGATCAGGTGTAGTATCTGTTCTTATCAGGCAGTCCACTGGTATGAATGGATGGCTGCATGGAGGAGCAGGTGTACCGGGGCGTTCCAGGGCTGGCACCCAACCAGCTCAACAGCTGCACTGATGTGATCTATTTCTTCTGGGTCTCTCCATGAGACCGAGAAGTTCTAGAGCCGAGGTACTTTAGTGCCTCGGGGAGTGGTGACCCCGAGGTGCTGAAACTCACTGGGAGTATTGGCTCACTGAGTTGAAGCACGGGCACGATGATCTCTTCACCTTAGTGGCACTCACCTCTTTATTCCCGGCCTTCTGGCTAGGATCAGAGAAATGTTTTTTAGATCCGGCTGGATGTCCGGGCAGTATACCTGCGCACATTCACTTATTTATTTTTGTTCACTGTGTAACTTTTTGCGCGTTGTGTGTCCACAGGATTGTTAGGATGGAGTAGCCCTTCTGGGTGTCCCTCTTAGTGGTCTAGGGGAGGTGTGTGTGGCCATTAGGTTCCGCACCTCCCTAAAAAAAAACTGCATGGGCAGGGTACCGACCCTTAACGGCTCTGCAGGCAGATACCCTGGCTAATTCCAAGGAGGATGCCGGGAGCCTTTGTGGCCCCTTAGTAGCTTCGGCAAAACGGGACATCGAACCTGGAACCTCGCAGGTACCTTTTGGTCCATAGGCAAAGGGTAAGGTTTGTTGGGGGGCCTCTCTCCTGTTGCGGAAGGGCTTGCGATAGATCGCATCCTTTGTGCACGTGTAACACATTTGCACTTTGGGTGATTCGAGAGCACGTTTCTTGGCTCTTAGATGAATAAACAATCTTCACGGTATTGTCATATATGCATGTATTCAGACAAGTAAATGACAATATTCACTGTACAAGATGTAAAACAGCATACCTCGGTCAGGTGGAGAGAGACACGAGTACAAACCTGCCATGCTACGTTTCAGGGGCACGACCCCTTAGTCATGGGCACAGGTTTGATTCGGAAGTGGGTTTAAGAATGGCAGCGGCTGGACACAGGAGAGTAGTTAACTCTTTCAGACAAGTGCATATCACAATTCTTTATAGATCAACCAGGACATGGAGCAATTAAATTCGTGCCATAATACGATCAAGTTCACACTGACTCACCATCTGCATAGTATCTGTTTCCTAGATGTGGAGGTAAGAAAAACAGAAACACATTCGAGACCACATTATTCACAATGTTCACATAATTCACATAATAATAATAATTATTATGTCAATATTATTGATCATATCTACGGTGGGACCTACCAAATAATGTCAGTATTATCTGATCTCGGTAGGACCTACCAAATATGTCAGTATTGTTGATCACACACGATGGTGATCCATGTGCGGACCTCCTTAAATTTGTGGGAGGAGATTATGCACAGTGAGACCACTATTCATATGTAAATCATCCCTGTGGGCAACTCCCTGAATATAGGATTAGTTACCCCCACAGGATGACCCCCATATGAATGTTGTGTCTATCCTGCTATGGCAACTCCCTGAATATAGGATTAGTTACCCCCACAGGATGACCCCCATATGAATGTTGTGTCTATCCTGCTATGGCGGGCGGTCATTACGTCATTGTGACATCATGACCTACAGTCACTAGTTATTTCATATATGTGATCTTATGAATTGCTAAAATATCTATAATGCAATTCATATCTCTGAGCCTATTTACCCAGAATATTTAAAAGCTCATTGATTTACGCTATGGCGGTATGTGTTGCAATATCATGAAATAACACACAGGTATTATTAACTATGCAGATTTATTGGTTATAAGTAATAAACAAAATGAGTATATAAAGACAAAGGTTATACATATATGTATCTTAAATCAATAGGACACATTTAGGACATTATTTAAGTGTTATTTTATATATAAGCGCAATGACTACATATATGAAACGTGTAAAATGAGAAATGTATAGAACATAAATAGAAGCACGCTAAGCTTATGCAGATAGTAGCTATAAAGAATTAAGCAAATCAAATCTATGGCATCACTCCCTGAGAGAATATTATACCAAGATGATCCCCCCACCCCACTCTTTAGATATAGGAAATACAAGTGGCACAATTGTTAATACTATTGGGGGATATAAGTGACACAAACGTTAACATGAGCCCATCTGCCTAACCACACACAACGGAACAACAATTTAGATACAGCATAATCGATATATATGTGTATATATATATATATATATATATATATATATATATATATATATATATATCTAACAGTACTAAATTTGACAGGAGCTCCTATAAGGAACTCCGTGGATATATTTTTATTTATGACAAATAAGGTAGCGAAGGAACGTCAACTATGCTAAATGTGCACTAATGGGAATGCATTGATACGCATAGGATGTGCCCCCTTTCTCTGCAGATGAAAGTTGGATGATCTATATACTAAATATACTACAATCTCTATATGGAGATTTAATATCGATTCGCTATCTCAATTGCCATAATGACATGCACGTCTTAACTCTGATTCTTACCATCTAAGAAGTTACCTTGTTGTTACCAGTTGCATGTAACAAAGTAGCTATTGTATATAAGAAACAAAGAATAGAGGAAAAAGACATAACATGTAACTATAATATTGTTACCGGGTGGCTTTCCAATACACACAGCAGCACCTGGGACGGTCTCTCAGGGTCTTCATCTTGGCATGCACCCCCCCTTGGGGCAGGTGGAGACGTCTTACTACCTCATGACATCTTCTGGTGTCCTCTGGTCCCATCAACCGCTCTTGCTTCCTGTCCCTAGATGCTTTTATGATCTCTTGCTGTCAATCATGTAGATCCCGTGGTATGGACTTCTTAACCAATGGGTATAAATGGCCTCCCCAGGACAGAGGAAGACCCCGCCCCCCCGTGACAGCACTGTGCAAATTCAACTGAAGATGGCGCTATGCAGTATCCATCTACATAAAAATTACCAGTGACCACACAGATATAATTGAGACATGGGACCACTACCAGTATGTCAACAAGTGTCATATATTTTGGCTTTGTTAGATGATAGCAGCCACCTGGTCTCATTTACCGTGAGATTTGGCTGTAACCTTTGGATTGTTTTGGAACTTTCTCATTATCGGCCTTTTGTTATTGTAGAAATGGTAACATGCTGGAATTGGCATCAGCATATTTCAAGTAACTCCATTTAATGTATTTTAAAGCTAATCTTTGAATGAAGTAGTTAAAACTTCGTATAAAGATGGCTTGTTGGAGGCAAAATGGAGTCACATGTTGAACATAGCCCAAAATGTCCGACAGGATAGAAACAGTATGCTACACAGACACAGTTATCATGCCCCTACTGTTTTCACGGGACTCCCTAAAATCCAATTTGTGAGGGCTAGGCAAATTTCAAGTAATGCTAGTGAGTAAATAAAAAATAAAACAAAAATAGTAAAGAAATTTGTATCGAAAGGGTACAATAAAAAAATGGTAGAAAAGATAGGGACGGAAGTCGGAGAAACTAGTAGAGATGCTTTAAGACAGACTAGAAGCACTTGTGTCACTAAACAGTATAGCGTGAACGCGTCATGTATGTTGGTAGATATGACAAACGTTTGTCTATCATCCAACATACTATTAGAAAGTACTGGAAATTGCTATCTACCGATAAGAAGTATGGATCGTTGTTCAAAGATCCCCCTATGTTTACATGCAAAAAAGGGAAAATGATAGGAGATAAACTGATTAGGAGTGACATTATGAAAAAACGTAAGGACAAACAAAAATGTATGGCAGCGAGAAAGAATTGTACTTTTTCCTGTCTCTCTTGTACACAGTGTAAGGGATCCAGATTGGTATACTGCGAGGACACTGGTGGTGGATCCTCTGTGTCAGTGGGGTGATGACGTGGGCCGTACCACGGGAACGAAGTCTAAGGGGTTACTGGTTTTCACCAGAGCCCGCCGCAAAGCGGGATGGACTTGCAGCGGCAGGTAACCCCCAGGTCGTTCCACCCGGTAGCGACTCAACCCCAACTGACGGCTGATACAGGCGCGGTACAGAAGGACAAGGCAAGAGCAAGGTCGGACGTAGCAGAAGGTCAGGGCAGGCAGCAAGGGTCGTAGTCAGGGGCAACAGCAGAAGGTCTGGAACATAGGCTTGGGACATACACAAAACGCTTTCAATGGCACAATGCAACAAGATCCGGTGAGGACAGGAAGGGGAAGTGGGTTTAAGTAAGCCTGGGGCAGAAGGAAGCTAATTGCACTGATTGGGCCAGGCACCAATTAGTGGTGCACTGGCCCTTTAAATCTTAGAGAGCCGGTGCACGCGCGCCCTAGAGAGCGGAGCCGCACGCGCTAGGACGTGACAGCCGGGGAACGGGACAGGTGAGATTGGGATGCGACTCGCGAGCGGGCGCCAGCGGGTCTGACCGGGGTGCTGCAGAGAGGAGAACGCCGCGAGCGCTCCGGGGAGGAGCGTAACAGGCATTATAAAGGGCGGTGACATTTTACATCCCACTAAGGGTCACAAAATCCCCATTAGAGGTTATCACACATGCACCAGTACTAATGTAATTTATCTTCTTAAATGACCGTGCGGTTTTGTCTATGTTGAACAGACCGCACGGATGATTAAAAGTAGAGTTGGTGAACATAAGTCTGCAATAAGGCGTTATACACATGAAGAATCTGTTGCATGTGCGATACCGCAATACGGAGAGACAACTGTGGCCAGGAATTTTAAAGGGGTACTCCGCTGCTCAGCATTTGGTATAAACTGTTCCGAATGCTGGAGCCGGCGCCGGGAGCTCGTGACGTCATAGCCCTGCCCCCTCATGACTTAATGCCCCGCCCCCTCGATGCAAGTCTATGGGAGGGGGCATGACGTCATGGAGGATTGTAGAATTAGAATCTTTGGAACCGAAAGGGCTGAATGAGAACTGTAACTTAAAGGTCTATTTGTAATAGTGGATTTGAGCATGCTACCGTATCCTAGTTGATCTATAAAGAATTGTGATATGCGCTTGTCTGAAAGAGTTAACTACTCACCTGTGTCCAGCCGCTGCCATTCTTAAACCCACTTCCGAATCAAACCTGTGCGCATGACTAAGGGATCGTGCCCCTGAAACGTAGCGCGGCAGGTTTGTACTCGTGTCTCTCTCCACCTGACTGAGGTATTTTGTTTTACATCTTGTACGGTGAATATTGGCATGTACTTGTCTGAATACATGGATATATATGACAATACCGTGAAGATTGTTTAAATAAACATATAAAAGATAATACATCAGAACATTACTATGGACATTATGCTTTATTAACCTGTCTGCAGTAAGAACGCCATGATCTACTGAGTACGTACATATGTGATTTGGGTCTGTAGAGCCCGTTGGTCTACTCTAAGGCGTTCCTCAAGAACCACATATGTTGAATAGTGCAATGTTGGTAACTATGTTGTCTTAACAAAATTTGCATGAATCAAACAAATAATACACATATAACAAATTACTGTTAGAAACTTTGTCAGATAGAGTGGCTACAAAAAGCATCTCATGTCTTATATGGACAGTCAGTCATTTCAGTGGTAACTGTGTAATACTTCATTTTACCAGTGGAGGCACTGCAGAAAATTAAACACTTGTGTCTGGATTCCCCTTGCAGATTTTAAGTAATTGCCGAGGATTCCAGAACCAGGACATTCTTAGCTTTTTTTCAGCAGCCCCTTCTTATTAAAAAAGGATTGTCCAAAGTAGAGAACCCTCAGAATATCAGAGTAAGTGTTTAAAACAAGGTGGGATCCCATTAACACCTCCATTTTAATCTTTATTACATAGCATTAAAGGGGTATTCCAGTATCCCCTTTCCTGTGGATAGGGGATAAGAATCTGATGGCAGGCAGGTCTGACATTTGGGGCCCCAGCAATCTCCAAAATGGGACCCATCTCTTCCTGCTGATTGCCCCAGCTCCAACCTTCTAAGACAAACTGGTCTCGCTAAGTCAATCACCGGCTGAGGCGGGACACAGCTGTGGCCGGTGATTGACTGAGCAGGCCGTCACTGCCAAGACTAGTATGTCTTGTCTTGGAAGGTGGGAGCCGCAGTGCTCAGCAGCAAGAGATGAACCCCGTTCTGGAGATTCCCATTCCCCCCCCCCCCCCCTCTAAGATTAGACACATATCCCCTATCCTGCGGATAGGGGATACATTTTTACAAGCTGGAATATCCCTTAAATGGGATCGGTGTGTTTATTGTTGGAAGCTGTCGAGTGGTTAAAATTGTTGGGATCCCATCACTTCCACCACTCTAATCTTCATAACAAGGATTTAGGTTGTTTTATGTGTTTTGGAATATTCTATTAATTTAAGCAAATAAAATGGAATTTTGGAATTTTAGACCATGCCCAATTGAGGGGGATTAGCATAAACTCCACCCCCGTTGTAATCTGGTTTATCCAACAGACCTTCAAAAATCCTGGCTGTTGGCTAGTATTATAGTGCTGATATAATAAATATGACTGTAGACCTTTCCTTAGTCTCTGCTACCATGTGCAGTGATTTCCTAGAATCCCATGAAACCAGTCATGTAGCGTGTATATATTTGATATATATATTTCCTCTCCGGCAATCTGTACATACTTTTCTGCATTTACATTTGAATAAATCTCCCTTTAATAAGCAATGTTTTCCCCCTGAACAATATAAAGCAGTATATCTTCCTGACCTTCCATTTAGTGATTTTTGGCAGCGGTACAGACAAGCTTTACTTATAATAATTTCCAAACATCTTTGCCATAACCACAGCTTGACGGCATTAAGCATAAAACTCATCTAATCCTATGAATGTATGTGCCATACACCGCGCTGCCAAGGATAGCACAGCCTCGCTGTACGGCTAAGCCTTGCTTTTCCAGGGAACGGGGATGGAATTCCAGACCCCACATTTCTTCATATGTGACAAGTTTCTACTAAAACTTTTTTATGATTTAGATTTTTTTGCAGGAAAACTGTGTTAATTTTTTCCAGAATTTTAATAGTGTATCAATGAAAGGGCAAGGGAAAACATTGATGGTAGCTGCAGAAGCAGAACACTTTTACTAGAGAAAGTAATATATTGATTTATTTCCCTCAGTCTATATAGCCACGGACATAGCTTGAATCTCCTGGGCTCCAATGCAAACTCCATTTAAAGGGAACCTGTCATCAGATTTTGCCATATATAACGCGTGGTAACACATTTTGTATGGTAAAATCTGCTTCCTCATCATCTCTGGGGGACTTCCTGCCAGCAGGGATGGTTAAGTAGTCCCCTGGGCAGGGAGCTATACTTACCTAGTCCCGTCTTCTCCGGCTTTACTCACTGTTCTGCTCCCTAAGCAGATGGAGCAGAACAATGACGTGGTCCATGCCCATCATTCACACTGAGGGGGCGTGATTACAGCCGGAGAAGACGGGACTATGTGAGTATAGCACTCTACCCGAGGGCTACTTACAGGGCTGACGGGGAACACTTTTGAACTGCATATCCTCACTATCCCTGCGGACAAAAATGTCCCCCGGGGATGGTGAGGAAGAAGATTTTACCATATTACATAATGCATTGCCACACGTTATATATATGGTAAAGGGCCACCACCTGCCCTTGTTTCCTGAGGAGGCAGTGGGATGTTGGGTCTCCTTGCTTCAAAGAGCCCATAGCAGCCACCTTTGTGTTTATATGATATCCACAGTTCCCAAGGTAAGTAGCAAAGGGCAAAATGTGGACACATTTACAAAATCTAAACTATCTGTCTACGTCTGCCAGTGGTGGACCCAGGGGGGACATCCCTGTGTCCGGAAAGATCTTTTCAGGACAAAAGAATGTTCCGTTTACCTTTCTGCGGCCCCGCATTAACTTTAAGAAACGCAGGGTCCGCCGGGAAGTAGCACACGCAGGGACGTCTCTGACGTCCCCTGCGTGCGCCTATAGAAACAGAGCAGAGCGGAGTGGAGCAGCTAGGAGGAGGATCCTTGCATGGTAAGTTACCAGCGGCATGTCATCTTCGGTGCTCCGACCACCGCTCCTCCAGTCCCGGGACCTGCTGCTATGGCCTATAGGCCATAACAGTAGATCCTGACCCCTGACCGGAGGAGCAGTGGTCAGAGCACTGAAGTGGGGCAGTACACAGACATACACCCTCAAGCCATACACTGTATATGGCTGAAGGCTGTATGTCTGTGGGGGCCACTGCCTACAAATGTGGGGGTAACTACAATCAAATGTGGGGGAATTACAAGCTAATGTGGGGGAACTATGCTGACAACCTAATGTGGGGGAACTATGCTGATAACCTAATGTGGGAGAACTATGCTGACAACTTAATGTGGGGGAACTATGCTGACAACCTAATGTGGGGGGAACTATGCTGATAACCTAATGTGGGGGGAACATTTTGTTCCGAACACTTGCTGCGGGGGTTGTGACATCACAGCCACACACCTTGTGACATCACTCCACACCCCCTCAATGCAAGTCTATGGGAGGGGGCGTGTCGACCACTGCACAATACTCTGATAGTGCCTCTCCTGAGACTAGACTCTGGATCCGCCCCTGACGTCTGCCTGTATTGGCAGGCAAGGTGGGTAGTGTTGTCCTAACCCCAGGCTTAGACTACAGCACCTGAAGATGTTGAGGTATTGAGTGATTTCCCTCCCGGCAAAGGGTGTAGGATCCAGCATGGAGACTGACATCATTTATTACATTTGAAGAAAAGTCTAATTATGTGTCAGACCTGAATGGAAGCCAAGTGACTGCACATATACATCTCCCAAAAAGTTTACACACCAAAGTGGACACACAGGAGAATCTTAACGCTAGCATAGGATAGCTAGAACATGGGCTTAGACACAGAAGGTACTTTTGGAGCCTTATGGTGGCCTTACAAAAGCGATTTGGTCACTCAGACCTCTTCCTGATGGCAGATATCTGTCGATGCTGAGAAGATGTTAATGGCTAACAACAGTTTTGCAAGGCCACAGATCTTGGTAGAAGCCAACTGGTTATTTTTCCCAAATTATTATTTGGATTTGTGTATTGGTTCTTGGTTGAAATCCCACCAACGACAACCTTGGCCTGAAGCTTGGATGTTCTCCCCATTTTTGTGTGGACTTCCTTTAGGTTCTCTGTTTTCCTCTCATACTCCAAAAATACAGTAATTCAATTGGGATTTAGATTGTGAGCCCCCAAAGAGGACAGGGATCATTGAGAGTAATGACAAGCTGTGTACAGCACAGTGGAATATGTTGGTGCCATCTAAATAAATTAATTATTATTTAAACTTATGGAATTGTCGTCCAAGAGGGAAACCCTCACAGACCAACCCTAAACGACAAGTCATTCAGAAATGGCTGCATAAAATCTCCTAAAAGATGGCCAGGAAGAAGACTGGAAGAGATTCAGTGACAACATCACCAATTTGGCTGTTCCCATTGCTCTCTTGGATTGGTGCTATGAGACAGCCCAAGCACATTCTGACGGATATTTTACAATTTAGAAACCTTATACAACGTGAGACAGAAACCAATAAATAGCAAAGAAGCCAAAATCTGACGGCTGAATATGGATTGTTAAATAACTAGAATATGTGCTGAATGTGTAAGGTCCAGCTGTCATAATAGGAAAGTTAAAGGGGTACTCCGCTGCTCCCAAGCTCCCGTCACGCCCCCTCCCATAGACTGGGGACGGGGCGTGACGTCACACGGGGGCGGAGTCGTGATGTCACGGACTTCCGTTCTGGTGGTCGGGACCCAGGCCCTCCAGCGCTTCCGGACCAAAACAGGTGAGTGCCGCATGCTATATTGTGGGGGTCCCCAGTGGCGGGACCCCTACGATCAGACATCTTATCCCCTATCCTTTGGATAGGGGATAAGATGTCTAGGGGTGGAGTACCCCTTTAACCCCTTAAGGACCCGGGCTTTTTCTGTTTTTTCATTTTCAATTTTTCCTCCTTAACTTTAAAAAATCATAACTCTTTAAAATTTTCACCTAAAATTCGATATGATGGCTTATTTTTTGCGTCACTAATTCTACTTTGTAATGACATTAGTCATTTTACCCAAAAATCTACGGTGAAACGGGTGCGACAAAATTGATGAAAAAACACTATTTTGTAAATTTTGGGGGCTTCCGTTTTTACGCAGTAAATTTTTCGGCAAAAATGACACCTGATCTTTATTCTCTAGGTCCATACGGTTAAAATGATACCCTACTTATATAGGTTTGATTTTGTATCACTTCAGAAAAAAATCATGAATACATGCAGGAAAATGTATACGTTTAAAATGGTCATCTTCTGACCCCTATAACTTTTTTATTTTTCTGTGTTCAGGGCGCTATGAGGGCTCATTTTTTGTGCCATGATCTGAAGTTTTTAGCGGTACCATATTGTTCTGATCAGAATTTTTGATCACTTTTTATTCACTTTTTTGTGGTATAAAAAGTGATAAAAAAAATACACTATTTTGGACTTTGGATTTTTTTTGCACGTACGCCATTGAATGTGCGGTTTAAAAAGGGTATATTTTTATAATTTGGACATTTCCGCACGCGGCGATACCACATATGTTTATTTTTATTTACACAGTTTTTTTATTCTTGGAAATGCCGGGTGATTAAAACTTTTATTAGGGGAAGGGATAATTCAAAGGGTTAATGATTTTTTTTACACTTTTCTTATGCAATATTATAGTTCCTATAGGGGGGGCTATAACATTGCATTAACTGATCTTTAACACTGATTGATGCATCTCCATAGGAATGGATCAATCAGTGTTTTCAGCGATTTATTGCTCAAGCCTGGATCTCAGGCTTGAAGCATTCATTTGGCGATCGGACAGCACAGGAGAAGGTAAGAAGACCTCCTCCTGTGCTACAGCTGTTCGGGATGCTGCGATTATGCCGCGGCGATCCCGAACAGCTCCCTGAGCTAGCCGGGCACTTTCACTTTAGTTTTTAGCCGCGCGGCTCTGCTTTGAGCACGCGGCTAAAGCAGATCGCGGTGCCGCGCGCTATTAGCACTGTGTCTCGGCTTCACTATGATGCCGGGCCCGCCGCGATATGATGCGGGGTCGCCGTGTGACCCTGCGTTATATGGCAGGACCGGGACTCATGACGTACGCGTACGCCATGAGTCCTTAAGTGGTTAAATGACGAACCTTTAGTTTCTGGCCGAACAGAATATGCTGTTACTGTCCTGTCCACCAGACTGAAAGGCTATGATTTGTCATTGCAGGAAAATTGTTTCAATAGAAATTCTTCTGGTTTCACCCAGCCCGCTCCCTTCGCACATTGGAATTATTGACCATACTTTCAGGATGTGTGCAACAAATGCAAGGCAATATATATATATTAAAAGTAATTCTAATAAGGTTTGAACAGGCTCATAACCATTCAGATCTGTATTCTTCTGTATTATATTAGTACTTTTATTAACTTTATTTGTGCACAAGTAGGTTAAATTTGTTTTAAAATTGCCAACCACAGAAAATGTTCTCTGGATACTTGTCGTCTTCCCTTGTATTTGCAAGATCATAATACACAGATGAACTCTGTAGGTACGAAGTAAACCTTTCAGGGCAGCCATACTGGAGGTACATAATGGTTGTGCAGTGTTCACATCTTGTAATTTCATAGTGAACATACAAAACATACTGATAGCCCCAAAGCACCAAGAGTAAAAGAGTATCATTTTGGCATACATTGGGTTGGTAAGCATTGACATACCTTTTGTTTGTTTACTCCATATCAAAATATGGTCACTTTTGTATACAGATAGATACAGTAAAAATGTATACTACGACAATTGTGGGCAACATAGAGGAAACCATGCTAAATGTATCTTGATCATAGTGTCATACATCACAGCCTTGTGTTCAAGTTATATGTCTAAGAATAAATATAATGTATAAACTGTGCATCACGATATGGATGCTTTAGAGTAGCTGTAGTAAATAGGGGTGGACAGGGTCCACTGGCACTAGAGGCAGATGTCACGGGTGGCTGGAGTGACCAGCTGGACCCTAGTGTTCCCTAAGGCTAGGTTCAGACTACGGAATTTTGCTTTGAAATTGCAGGCGGAAATTCCGCTTGCTAAAATGTATAGAGTAGTGAATGGTTTTCCCTTCACAAATTCACACTTCGTAATTTGGGAAGCGGAATTTGTGAGCGGAAAATCCGCTTGGAACTTTCCGCCTGAAGAAAGGCGTTGCCCTTTCTTCAGGCGGAAATCCACACGGAACGCATTGCAGTCTATTTGGAGACTGCAGTGTCCGCGCGGTCCTAGCGCCGACTGATTCAGTCAGTGCTGGCCGCACTCGGAATCTCCGGGCGGAAATTTTCTGCCCAGAGATTCCGTAGTCTGAACCTAGCCTAAGGGTCACCATGAAGAACTGTAGAGTAGAGGGGCTGCTCAGTTAGTAGATGGTCAGTCTCTATCCCCTGGGGCACTTCCCAATTAATGACGTCCTGAGTGGTAGTAACCAGAAAGACCTTGGTGTTGGAAACCAAGAAACCAGGACGCAAGATTATTGCAGAGAAAAAGGTATCTTTACTGAACTTCTCCCTAAGGAGACATATATTTTAAACAACTGGTAACTGAATTATCAGGGGGTAGGTGGCACTGAAGGAGTTAAAAAGGTACTTACAACAAAATGTTTTTGTTATTGTGCCTAATACAGTGTCAGCGTCATTGCTAAGAAATTTGATCTGCTTACCCCACCAGAAGTTATATTGGGGGAGATATATCAAAACCTGTGAAGAGGAAAAGTTGCCCATAGCAACCAATCAGATTTCTTCTTTTGTTTTTAACAAGGCCTCTGCACAATGAAAGAAGCGATTTGATTGGTTGCTAAAGGCAACTGGGCATCTTTTTCTCTGCACAGGTTTTGATATGTCTCCCCCATGGTTCTATAGGTTTTGATGCCGTCCTGTCCGTACTCCCTCACAGCGGTCGGCCATTTTGTTATGTGAGGTGATCGCTGGGGGCTTGCTTCAGTGTCACAAATGAAGTTGGCGCCCAGCACCAGGCCAACCAGCTTGGGCTTCAGGAGCTTGGGAGGGAATAATGAGGGTGGGATGGCCAAACAAAGCAGGAGGTGCATGGCATTCGAGCGTACAATGCTGCTCATACGGGAAGTATATGGTGATTTTTTTTTTTTGGGGGGGGGGGGGCTACTTTGGTCAGATAACCCCTTTAACCCATGTGAAGTGAAGGTAGTCAGATGAGTTCTTGAGGTGGTAGATCCCCTGAGAAGAGTTGAACACAAACTACAACCCCCAGCAGCAACATGTACATGTGGCCCAATTGAAAGTCCACAAAGACAGCTAAGGGGTCTTAAAATGGCTATTCATCTGGTCAGGACAAAGTCTATACACAGGATATCTTGTAGAAGTCATTGTACTAACCAGTCCTGGTACAACCAATCTTGGTAGTATTTGGCAATAAGATCTTTTGCCTTTTTAGAACTGTATCATTGATTTTACCCTTGTTATTTTGGTGGTAATATTTCACTGAAAAGTTATGTCAAAATAGAAAAAAATTATTTACTTCAATACCAATTATGAAAAACAAAAAATATTTGCACCTCTGTATCCATACTTGTACAGGATTTTTTTTAATGTTGGTTCTTGGGGAATACAAGATTACTTAAAGGGGCACACCACCCCTAGACATCTTATCCCCTATCCAAAGGAGGCCATACACCTTTAATACCTGCTGACCGAACATTTGTTCGAAACAACTATGTCTCTCTGTCCACCCTTAAAGGGGTACTCTGCCCCTAGGCATGTTTTCCCCATCCGAAGGATAGGGGATAACATGTCTGATCGCAGGGGGTCTGGCCACTGGGACCCACTCACGATCCCCGGACCGGCGCTGCAGCATTTATGAACACAGAAGCCTCCATTCATGTCTATAGGAGGGGGCGTGATGCCTAGTACACAGCCATCACACTCTCTCACATAGACATGAATGGAGCCCCAGGCTTCTGTGTACATGAACACTGCAGTGTCGGGACAGGGATCGCGGGGGTCCGAGCTGTCGGACCCCCAGCGATCAGGCGTGTTATCCATATCCTTTGAATAGGGGATAATATGTCTAGGGGCGAAGTACCCCTTTAAAAGAGAACTCCAGGGAAAATTCAACAGGATAGGGTATAAATAGCTGATCGTGGGCGGTCTGACCGGTGGGACCCCCTGTGATCCTCGGAATGGGATCCCGGCTCTCTCAGTGAGGAGTGCGTATCGTCGTGCCGTGTGTTCGGTGATCCAATAAAGATGAATGGAGCATATACCGCCTTCAGCATGTGCTCCTTACTGACCACCGGGCCCTTTCATGAGATCGCGGGGGGTCCCAGTGGTCGGACCCCCTGTGATCAGTTACTAACTTAATTTTTGATAGATATCTCCTTTAAATACATGAGCGTTCAGCACTGCTCAATGGAAAGGGGAGTAGTAAGCCTCTGCCAGACACTTCTGCCTGCTGCTTATCTCTGAGAACAAAAGGGTTGGGCAGTTAAAATCCAGCATGCTTGATCCTTCTCTTCCCTTACGTCATCTGTCGGAGATGAGTCAGGAGGCCTCCGGGTTCGGACAATTTTTTTTACTAAAATGTATAGAGAACTTAATATTTAGGTGAGACACTATATTTAATCCCACTACTGTATATTGGTTACTACCACCACTTACCTAACTCCTAGTATATTCCTTTGGAAGTTCTTTTACACTCTTTGGTTGTTTGCCTATAGACATTCCATTTCAATCATTGTTTATGCCATTGTGTAGCAAAGTCATTTTGTTGAAGTTGTGATTTCTACTTTTCTTTCAGGACCAGCAGTGTAACACTACCAGTCTGGGCACCAGCTCAAGTGCTGCTTCTTGCTCAAGTCCCAATGGTTACAATACCCAGCAAGCATTACTAAACCAGCAAATGATGGAGAAGACAAGCATTATGCAGAGACAGATGCAGCAACAAATGCTACCCGGAACGGTAATAGGCCATCAGATTCAGTGTTTTATCTTAAAATACAAATTTTTTAAAATGTGAATTGCTAAAAAAAGTTGGGTGACAACCTAAATGGCTGCCATTACTCCTCCCAATGATGTGTCAAGCAGCTTCCCTAGACTCCTTGCTTATCCACTCATTGTTCTGCTTGCAATGCCTGTCCTACAGAGAGCTTGTCAGACATTATCTGCTGAGCCCCGCTGAGGACAGAATTGCACTGAAACCAGGCCTCGGGAGCTGGAATGTCGGTGGTGGAAGTTTCCTTATGATGCAGTTGATCTGGGAATCCCTAGATTTGCCATGTACAATGCATTCAGAAAGTCTTCAGACCCTTTTACTTTTTTCACATTTTGTTATGTTGAGGCCTAAAATAAAAAATATTTAGGTTTATGCCTATCAATCTGCACTTAATACCCAATGATGAGAATGTAAAAACAGAATGAAAAACACATTGGGGGAAAAAAAAAAGCGATTTACCATTTCACATGGACATAAATATTTAGACCCTATGCTTTGGTTCCCTACAGTGAAGCATCATGGGGGCAGCATGATGTCTGGAGGAAACCAGGCACTGCCCATCACCTGCCCAATACCATCCCTACAGTGATCATGGTGGGGACAGCATCATGTCTGGAGAAAATCAGGCACTGCCCATCACCTGCCCAATACCATCCCTACAGTGATCATGGTGGGGACAGCATCATGTCTGGAGGAAACCAGGCCCTGCCCATCACCTGCCCAATACCATCCCTACAGTGATCATGGTGGGAGCAGCATCATGTCTGGAGGAAACCAGGTACTGCCCATCACCTGCCCAATACCATCCCTACAGTGATCATGGTGGGGGCAGCATCATGTCTGGAGGAAACCAGGCACTGCCCATCACCTGCCCAATACCATCCCTACAGTGATCATGGCGGGGGCAGCATCATGTCTGGAGGAAACCATGCACTGCCCATCACCTGCCCAATACATCCCTACAGTGATCATGGTGGGGACAGCATCATGTCTGGAGAAAATCAGGCACTGCCCATCACCTGCCCAATACCATCCCTACAGTGAAGCATGGTGGGGGCAGCATCATGTCTGGTGGAAGCCA
The DNA here is from genome assembly GCF_029499605.1 of Hyla sarda. Taxonomy (NCBI): domain Eukaryota; kingdom Metazoa; phylum Chordata; class Amphibia; order Anura; family Hylidae; genus Hyla; species Hyla sarda. Next base: position 33,656,859 of record NC_079190.1, on the reverse strand, counting down.
GGCACTGCCCATCACCTGCCCAATACCATCCCTACAGTGATCATGGTGGGGGCAGCATCATGTCTGGAGGAAACCAGGCACTGCCCATCACCTGCCCAATACCATCCCTACAGTGATCATGGTGGGGGCAGCATCATGTCTGGAGGAAACCAGGCACTGCCCATCACCTGCCCAATACCATCCCTACAGTGAATTATGGTGGTGGCAGCATCATGTCTGGAGGAAACCAGGCACTACCCATCACCTGCCCAATACATCCCTACAGTGATCATGGTGGGGGCAGCATCATGTCTGGAGAAAACCAGGTACTGCCCATCACCTGCCCAATACCATCCCTACAGTGAAGCATGGTGGGGGCAGCATCATGTCTGGAAACTGGGCACTGTCCATCACCTGCCCGATACCATCCCTACAGTGAAGCATGGTGGGGGCAGCATCATACTGTGGGGGTGCTTTTCAGTGACTGGGAGAGGAAGACTGGTCGGGGTTGAGGGAAACTGAATGTAGGTATTTTTCATAAAATTCTAATTCAAAGCGCTCTAGACCTCAGACTGGGCCGAAGGTTCACCCTCCTACAAGACAATGCCCCTAAGCACACAGCCAAGAAAACACAGGAGCGGTTAAGGGACAACTCTGTGAATGTCCTGGAGTGGCCCAGCCAGAGCCCGAACCCAATGTAACATTTATGGAGAGACCTGAAAGTGGCTTCCACGGATGGTCCCATCCAACCTGACAGAGCTGGAGAGGATCTGCAGAGATGAATGGCAGAAAATCCCCAAATGAGGTGTGCAACCCTTGTGGTATCTCATACCCAAGAAGACTGGAGGCAGGAATCACTGCCAAAGGGGCTTTAACTAAGCACTAAGTTAAGGGTCTGCAATGTTTTAGGTTTTTCCTTAAACTAGCAAAAATGTGTAATATCCTGCTTACTCTTTGTCATTGTGAGATACTAAATGCAGATTGAATGATAAAAAATTATATTAAAATTAAAAAGTCCACAACATAACAAAATGATAAAAAATGTGAACATGCCTGAAGACTTTCCAAATGCATTGTATGCAATGATATCCTTATAGTTGTTACACTCCTCAACATTGAAACTGTAACACCAAGAAGGACAAGCCATAATATTATGCAGATAGAGGAAGAAGTAGGTGTTGCTAAGATCTGGTCAAATTTTCAAACACTTAGCTCCAGTCTGTGACATGTGTGAGGGGCTTCAGTGGTATAAAAGCCTTATCAAAAGCTAAAGTTTTTTTCAGCCACATGAAACCTCTGAAAATGGATCAAGTCAGTACAGTATGATTGTGCGATATCTCCTGTTCTTTGAGGTGTCCGTGATCATCACAGGTTGGGAGGGACAGAATCCTTGAACTAGGAGACCTTGGTTTATCACTCCAGCAGATCTCTAGGCACATAGGCTAAGATGTTAGTACTGTCCAGCATTGCATGTTCAAGTGGATGGGAAACCAATGACAAACTGAAATGACAGTAAAAAGGCAAGCCTCTGCACGGACGGGTCGTCAGATTAGAAGAGTGGTGTGAAGTGATCCATTCTGTACTGCGAGTGAAACATACCAAGCATAGGGCGTTGCACAGTGTTTACACAAACCATCATAAGGTGCATGCATGACCTTTGGCTTTCAGCGAGATGTCCAATTTACAGGTGTTGCATTGACCTCACATCACTGCTCTCAACGGCTATCGTGATGTAAAGCAAGACAGCAGTGGAGGCTAGATTGGAGGTCTATGCAGAGATTGGGGTGGAGACCATGTGGGCCATGCCATGAAGAGGCCTTTGAGGAAATGACATGAAGAGGCCTTTGCAACGAAAAGTCACACCTGACCTAATCCTGGGATTATTGTGTGGGTTGGCATAAAATATGGTAGCCAGATCTAGGTAAACTAACAGCTCGGCCAGCCTGCATTGCCTAAATGGGCTATCATGGCCTGAAACATCTCCAGACTAGTCACCCATCGAGCAAATCTGGGAACGTTATTAGTTGGCAAATGCAAAAGAATCTGCAACCAATGAGTCTTAAAGGGGTACTCCACTGCTCAGTGTTTGGAAAAACTGTTTCGAATGCTCGAGCCAGCGCTGGGATCTCGTGATGTCATACCCCGCCCCTAATGATGCCACACCCCATCCCTCAATGCAAGTCTATGGGAGGGGGTGTGATAGCTATTACGCCCCCTCCCACAGACTTGTATTGAGTGCGTAGGGTGTGACGTCATGAGGGGTGGGGCTATGACATCACGAGCTCCCGACTCCAGCGTTCGGAACAGTTTTTTCCAAACGCTGAGCAGCAGAGCACCCCTATAAAGTGCATTCAGCGTGGCAGAGCATTTTTCAGACGACCATTAATAATCTCATTGTTAGCATGCATGGGTGCGTAAGAAAGTGTATCTCTTTGTATGGCGCTCATACTCAATACTGAATAAGTCAAGATGTTTTGAATATTTTGTTTTACATTTTTATTTATCATTTGCATATCATTAACCTGTTTCAATCCTGTGTTTTCCATAATTCCATAACTTTTGTTTATCGATGTTGCAATTTGAACATTGAGGAGTGTATAAAAAACTTTGCCAAAAACAGATATACACGAGTGAACCAAATTTTGGACTCCATGCCAAATCCATGACAATTTTCTGTGAAATAGATGTTTATAGGAATTACAAGACTTTATCCAAGAGTAATGGAAAAAATCTGTATGGAATTTGAGGCATGTACATTGGAATTTCCTACAGATGTCCATAGCAGAAGAAGAACATCTATGCTAAACTAGACTTGTTTTTTTTTTTTTTTTTTTTGCAAAGTGCATGTAGTAGGATTTATATTAGTTGATACTAATTGTGTTTTGTTTTTGTTTTTTTGCCTTTGAAGGAGAAATGTAACAACCAGGATCAATTGAATAGACATTTGACAAGACCACCACCTGACTATAAAGATCAAAGAAGAGGCACGGTTGGTATTCAGCAGGCAAATCAGTTTACTGGTAAGTATGATCCATGTAGGATAGGGTGCTTTAAAGGGGTACTCCACTGGAAAACATTTTCTTTTAAATCAACTGGGGCCAGAAAGTTAAACAGATTTGTAAATTACTTCTATTAAAAAATCCCAATCCTTTCAGTACATATCAGCTGCTGTATACTACAGAGGAAGTTATTTTCTTTTTGGATTTCTTTTCTGTCTGACCACAGTGCTCTCTGCTGACACCTCTGTCTGTATCAGGAACTGTTCAGAGTAGGAACAAATCCCTATAGTGAACCTCTCTTGCTCTGGACAGTTCCTGACATGGACAGAGGTGTCAGCAGAGAGCACTGTGGACAGACAGAAAGGAAATTCAAAAAGAAAATAACTTCCTCTGTAGTATACATCATCTAAAAAGTACTGGAAGGATTGGAATTTTTTAATAGAAGTAATTTAAAAATCTGTTTAACTTTCTGGCACCAGTTGATTTAAAAGAAAATGTTTTCCAGTGGAGTACCCCTTTAAACGGGTATTCCAGTGGAAAACTTTTTTTTTTAAATGAACTGGTTCCAGAAAGTTAAACAGATTTGTAAATTACTTCTATTAAAAAATCTTTATCCTTCTAGTACTTATTAGCAGCTGTATGAAACTTTCTGTTATTTTTTAATCTTTTTTTTTTTGTCTTGTCCACAGTGCTCTCTGCTGACACCTCTGTCCGTGTCAGGGACTGTTCAGAGCAGCATAGGTTTGCTATGAGGATTTTCTCCTGCTATGGACAGTTCCTGATATGGGCATCAGGTGTCAGCAGAGAGCACTGTGGTCAAACAGAAAAGAAATTCAAAAAGAAAAGAATTTCCTCTGTAGCATACAGGCGTAAAAAGTACTGGAAGGCTAAAGATTTTTTAATAGAAGTAGTTTACAAATCTGTTTAACTTTCTGGCACCAGTTGATTTAAAAAAAATAAAATGTTTTCCACCGCAGTACCCCTTTAATAGTTGCAAAAAGGTCATGAAAAATTGCAGGCTACTGTGGCCATTACATGACCTACATTTTTTAAACTGGGGGGGGGGGGAGGTCATAGAGCACCTGTAACGCCAGAGGTTTGTGCCCGGTAATGTAGTGCTTCTCCCAGCAGGCACAGCTCTTGCTGGCTGTTCCTTGCTCTCCCTAAACCTGTCCCCAGCCAATCACCTACTGTCATTTTAAAGAGACAGCTCTTCCTTGCCCAAGAAACAAGGTTCCTAGTCCACAAGAGGTCCAGTTAAATTGTTTTTTTGTGCATATGTTCTGTTACTGTGTATGACCTTTGCCTGCCTCCTTGACTACATCCCACTCTGCTGCCTTGTACTACGTTAACATCCTATGTCTGGTCTTTCTCTGACTACAAACCCATGCTGCCTGTCCTGACCTGCTGACCTGTCCATTGACTGGCTAGCTACCCTATATATCAGGACCACTTCTAGAGGTATTGACCTGGTCTTCATTCAGAGAGGGTTAAAGAGTTAAACCAGGGGACTTCTTAGACCATGCCTTCTGGAGTAGCCCAAAGTCAAACTAGTTGGCACAGTGTGTCCACTCCTGCTGGTCATTACACCACCTTTAGAGGGTCCCCTGCCCAAGTGTGGTGTTGCCATGTAACGTAACATGAGATAGTTGGAGTTTCTGCAGCTGGACAGGTGCCCATTAGTTTTTCAACAGGGTGGAGGGGTTGATTTATAGATAGAGATTAGCAAAATGTTCCGAAACAAATAGAATTTGGGATCCATTTTGGAAATGTTTCTTAGCTGCCATTTTACAGACCAGAAGAAGGGTTAGGGTCCCTAACCTGAAGTAAGGGTTATGGCTAGGGTTTTTAGGTTTAGGGAGTGGGATAGGACCTTAACTCAGGGATAGGGTTACGCTGTCTTGGCATTTAGGAGCCTGAATACAGTTTTATGCCATTAAAGGAGAGCTCAGAGTGTCATACACAACTTTTAAGGGGTACTCCGGTGGAAGACAATTTTGTTTTTAATCAACTGGTGCCAGAAATGTTAACAGATTTGTAAATTATTTCTACTTAAAAATCTTAAACCCTTATGTTAATCAGCTGCTGTATGCTCCAGAGGAAGTTCTTTTCGAACTGTCTGACCACAGTGCTCTCTGCTGACACCTCTGTCCATGTCAGGAACTGTCCAGGGTAGGAACAAATCCCCATAGCAAACCTCTCCTGCTCTGGACAGTTCCTGACATGGCCAGAGGTGTCAGCAGAGAGCACTGTGGTCAGACAGAAAATAAATTTAAAAATAAAATAACTTTCTGTGGAGCATAGAGCAGCTGATAAGTACTGGAAGGATTAAGATATTTAAACAGAAGTAATTTACAAATCTGTTTAACTTTCTGGCACCAGTTGATTTAAAAAAAAAAATTTCCACCAGAGCACCCCTTTAATATAGACAACAAAAATGCTCTACCAAAGAATGTGAGAAGAAGAAAAAAATCACAAATGTAAAATGTAAAAATTCGCCAGGCCAGGAAGGGGTTAAGATTATATGCAAGATTTATAAAATTGGAAAAGTCAACAAAAAGTCTTTCCTTTATATCGGCACATTAAAATATATATAATGTATATAGGAACATATTTGTTCATTTCAGACTACCGTGGTTACATAGCTTGGCCCAAAGAATTTTGTTCTCGTCACTGCCAAATGTATCTCCATCATCACTTGGTCTTGGTACATTTCCAAGACTTGGAGATCCGGGTTCTTCATCATGATTCTGGGTGCTACCAAGTGGCACCAAGCGTAGTTGTTGGTTTTGTAAAGATTTCCTTTAGATGCACTTGTTTTAGTTTTTTTGGAGCCCTACGTTTTGTCGTGAAGAAGCAAAAACACAAATACCCCTCATTATAGTTTGGTACATAGACATACGACCCGCACAAACAAGTGCAAATTTTTTTTTTTTCGGTGACATTTTTATTGGCTGGCTGCACATAACTTTAATTTACTGCCGTCTCGGACAGTCTTACAGAACTTGTTAAATCAGCTCTTGTCCCTGCTGCCAAAACAGAAGAGAGGAATCCTTGTAGAAATACGTTAGTAAATAAAAAGCTCCAAATTCTGAATAAAATTACCAATTCATCCAAGTCCCCTGACAGCTGCTCTTTCATTTGAATAGCAGCAAGAAATATGGCGGGCAATAATATACATCATGGTCTGCATTGTGTGGAGAATAGTTAATTTGCAAGGGGGGGAAAAAAAGGAATAATTGCTGTATAGGTTAAGGCTCATGCGCATGGCAGGGCTCTGTACATTGCCTGTTTGGTAGGCAGAAAAGGCAGTACAGGATTCTTACATATGGAGTCCACTGGAGCATGGCCATTATTTTTTCTGTTCCCCTTCAGCTGCCAAAAAGGGGAAGGTGTCCTGTGGTATCTGGAACCAAAACTTTAGCAGCAGATCAGTTAAATCGGGACCAAGAATGAAAGGGAAAGAAACATAGAACGTGTTAGCAGATCAGAACCATTCGGCCTAACTAGTCTGCTCAATATTCTGAATAAAGTAGGCGCTATCTTATATGAAGGATAGCCTTATACCTATCCCTATCTTATATGAAGGATAGCCTTATACCTATCCCTATCTTATATGAAGGATAGCCTTATACCTATCCCTATCTTATATGAAGGATAGCCTTATATCTATCCCTATCTTATATGAAGGATAGCCTTATACCTATCCCTATCTTATATGAAGGATAGCCTTTTATATGTCCCTATCTTATATGAAGGATAGCCTTATGTCTATTCCATGCATGCTTAAACTCCTTCACTTTATTTGCAGCTACCACTTCTGCAGGAAGACTATTCCATGTATCCACTACTCTCCAAGTAAAGTAATACTTCCTGATATTACTGCCTAAACCTTTGCCCTCTAAATGAAAACTATGTCCTCTTGTGGTAGTTTTTATTTTAAATATACTCTCCTCCCTTATCGTGTTGATTCTCATGTTGGGCAGTAAAGATAAAGAGGGAAGTAATACAACTAGGAATGAGTTGGGGAACCATGCTGGTGGTTAGGAATAAGATGGGGAGCCATGCTGGTCACTAGGAATAAGATGGGGAGCCATGCTGGTCACTAGGAATAAGATGGGGAGCCATGCTGGTCGTTAGGAATAAGATGGGGAGCCATGCTGGTCACTAGGAATAAGATGGGGAGCCATGCCGGTCACTAGGAATAAGATGGGGAGCCATGCCGGTCACTAGGAATAAGATGGGGAGCCACGCCGGTCACTAGGAATAAGATGGGGAGCCACGCCGGTCACTAGGAATAAGATGGGGAGCCACGCCGGTCACTAGGAATAAGATGGGGAGCCACGCCGGTCACTAGGAATAAGATGGGGAGCCACGCCGGTCACTAGGAATAAGATGGGGAGCCACGCCGGTCACTAGGAATAAGATGGGGAGCCATGCCGGTCACTAGGAATAAGTTGGGGAGCCATGCCGGTCACTAGGAATAAGATGGGGAGCCATGCCGGTCACTAGGAATAAGATGGGGAGCCATGCCGGTCACTAGGAATAAGATGGGGAGCCATGCTGGTCACTAGGAATAAGATGGGGAGCCATGCTGGTCACTAGGAATAAGATGGGGAGCCATGCTGGTCACTAGGAATAAGATGGGGAGCCATGCTGGTCACTAGCAATAAGAGGGGGAGCCATGCTGGTCACTAGGAATAAGAGGGGGAGCCATGCTGGTCACTAGGAATAAGATGGGGAGCCATGCTGGTCACTAGGAATAAGATGGGGAGCCATGCTGGTCACTAGGAATAAGATGGGGAGCCATGCTGGTCACTAGGAATAAGATGGAGAGCCATGCTGGTCACTAGGAATAAGATGGGGAGCCATGCTGGTCACTAGGAATAAGATGGGGAGCCATGCTGGTCACTAGGAATAAGATGGGGAGCCATGCTGGTCACTAGGAATAAGATGGGGAGCCATGCCGGTCACTAGGAATAAGATGGGGAGCCATGCCGGTCACTAGGAATAAGATGGGGAGCCATGCCGGTCACTAGGAATAAGATGGGGAGTCATGCCGGTCACTAGGAATAAGATGGGGAGCCATGCCGGTCACTAGGAATAAGATGGGGAGTCATGCCGGTCACTAGGAATAAGATGGGGAGCCATGCTGGTCACTAGGAATAAGATGGGGAGCCATGCTGGTCACTAGGAATAAGATGGGGAGCCATGCTGGTCACTAGGAATAAGATGGGGAGCCATGCTGGTCACTAGGAATAAGATGGAGAGCCATGCTGGTCACTAGGAATAAGATGGGGAGCCATGCCGGTCACTAGGAATAAGATGGGGAGTCATGCCGGTCACTAGGAATAAGATGGGGAGCCATGCCGTTCACTAGGAATAAGATGGGGAGCCATGCTGGTCACTAGGAATAAGATGGGGAGCCATGCTGGTCACTAGGAATAAGATGGAGAGCCATGCTGGTCACTAGGAATAAGATGGGGAGCCATGCCGGTCACTAGGAATAAGATGGGGAGTCATGCCGGTCACTAGGAATAAGATGGGGAGCCATGCCGTTCACTAGGAATAAGATGGGGAGTCATGCCGGTCACTAGGAATAAGATGGGGAGCCATGCCGGTCACTAGGAATAAGATGGGGAGCCATGCCGGTCACTAGGAATAAGATGGGGAGCTATGCTGGTCACTAGGAATAAGATGGGGAGTCATGCTGGTCACTAGGAATAAGATGGGGAGCCATGCTGGTCACTAGGAATAAGATGGGGAGCCATGCTGGTCACTAGGAATAAGATGGAGAGCCATGCCGGTCACTAGGAATAAGATGGAGAGCCATGCCGGTCACTAGGAATAAGATGGGGAGCCATGCCGGTCACTAGGAATAAGATGGGGAGTCATGCTGGTCACTAGGAATAAGATGGAGAGCCATGCTGGTCACTAGGAATAAGATGGGGAGCCATGCTGGTCACTAGGAATAAGATGGGGAGCCATGCTGGTCACTAGGAATAAGATGGGGAGCCATGCTGGTCACTAGGAATAAGATGGGGAGTCATGCTGGTCACTAGAAATAAGATGGGGGAGCCATGAAGGACGAAGAATTAGAGTGGAGCCAGTCTGGGGACTAAGAATAAGATAGGAAGTTATGCTGAGGACAAGGAATGAAAGTAGGCCATGCTGTGGCCAAAAATAAGAGACAAATCACCCTGGGGACTAAGAATTAGATGCTGTAGAGTACAAATAAAATGGAGAGCTATGCTGGGGACTAGGAATGAGGTGGGGAGCCATGATGAAGACTAGGAATGAGATGGAAAGCCATGATGGGGACTAGCAATGAGATGGGGAGCCATTGTGGGGATTAGGAATAAGGTAGAGAAGTAATACTGGGAACCAGGAATGAGGCAAGGACTGATAATGGGGACCGGGAACTAGAGTGGATCAATGCTGTGGACAAGCAATTCTACACATGATAAAAGACATGATTTTTGAGCTCTTTCATCATTAGCTGTGTACTGTACTTGTGTATCGTGTGGGCCACCCGCATAAAAAGTATTTTTTTTAGTATGAGCTCTTTTGTTTTAATCTGAAACATTTTGTTTTGTAGGTGCTTTGCCAACGGTAGGTGTTAACCCTGACCCTACTCTACCAAATTCACCTTCAACTAATATGACACCCCAAAATCAAACTCATTCTTCAACAAACCATGGATCTAGGATGCCACCTCTTCAGGGAAGTCCAAACATGTATGGGAATGTACCTTGTCCCCAGCAATCTATGTATAATGGTATGAGCCAAACAAGCCCTAATCAGATGGGAGCAAGCCAGAATGGTAACATTGTACCGCGCCAACCAGCAGTTACATCTGGGACAAATATGGCACCCTTCGGTACTCAACCTGCAAGCAATGGTCCACCCTTTAGACCCAGTGGACCAACTACAGCAGGACAAAGACCTCAAAATGTCATCAACAGTTCACCTCCCACCCAGAAATGGATGAGTTCAGAAGTAAAAAGGCAAGATATGGTAGGATATGCCAACCAGTATTCTAACCAATCTGTTCAAGGTATGATAGGTCATCAGCAGTTCCCTCAACGTGCTTTATCAATGCCCAACCAAGTCAACCCTGGGGTACAAATGACTCCTTTAAGTACTATGGCACCTTCAAACAGTGGCCAAGCTATTGAACCCCTACGAGGTTTTAACCATGGGCAATCTCCACTTAGATCACCAATGTTACCAAACATGAGTCCAGCTGGTGGAGGGATGACACCCAACACATTTAATTCAACCAGTCAAATTTCTCGGGGGTTCCCTCGGAGTGACTCTACCAATGACTTGGGTTCATTTGATTTTCTTTCTCAAAATGGTGGACTGGGTTCATCTCCGAATGGTGACTCTGATTTCATTGACGCATTACTAAAAACCGGTCACATCAATGACGACTGGATGAAAGATATTAACCTGGATGAGATTTTTAAAGGCCACTCCTGAAGTTTTGTTTCCTGGAGGCAATAAAAGACTAAACAAAAATGTTTTTTTTTTTTTAAATATTGCACTTGCTGCATCGTATTCCCTCAGACAGGTAGGGTCACCAGGTTTTAAAAGGTAAGTTCCTTTTTTGGTGACATGATGAGGTGGAGAAGGGGATAGACTCCATTCAGGAGAAATGATATCATGTGACCTTCTCTAAGTTCCCACCAGCACATACTTACCATAGCTCTGGCTGTGGAGTGCGCTGCCATCTTGTACAGACTTTTGGGTCATTTTTATGCCTTTTGGATGAGAGGATACAACATTGTGTATATACAGTAGCACAGCTTCAAGAGATGATAATACATGTTTTTTTTTTGTTCTATATTATTACATTACACTGCGCCATTTCTGCCTCTGCTTGTTCTATTACCGACCAATAATCTAGAATATATTTTGGCTAAGGGAAAAAGTATAAGAATGTTATGTTGGCAAATGTTATGGTCTATATAAGGCTATGTTCACACAATTTTTGTTAGGTGCGTTCTACCATTTTATCCATAATTTTTTGCATTGAATTCAATAGCACAGTACTGCAGAGCTCACATATTTTTATGGCTGTAATTACTATGGTTGTAATAAAAAGTGACATATGCATATTACAGTGTTATACACACACTCTTTTATACATTTTTCAATGCGTATTTTGCACATAAATGTGTCAAATCATTTCAAGATTGCAAGCCATGATCTGATTACCATAAACGGCATGGAAAATACTAAAAAGCAACCAAATTGTGCCAAAATAATGCCAAAAAAGTCCTCCATAAAACAACATCATATATAAAAATATACAAACTAATTTTTAAGCCTCTAAATACTCTGTGTGCACATAGCCTAAGGTTTAGTCTTGGTCCAAATACACTTGCTTTTTTGGGGGAAAATGTCGGTATGCCCAATCTAGGCCCTACCAGGAGCTGCCAAACTTTTGCTTCTGTACATGTTTGTCCATAATGGGGTGACCTACATGCCCTGATGCCCATATAAAGAACTGTCCAGAGCAGGAGAAAATCCCCATAGCAAACCTATGCTGCTCTGGGCAGTTCCTGACACGGACAGAGGTGTCAGCAGAGAGCACTGTGGACAAGACAAAAAAAAGTATTTAAAATAGAAAAGAATTTCCAGCTGCTAATAAGTACTGAAAGGATTAAGATTTTTAAATAGAAGTAATTTACAAATCTGTTTAACTTTCTGGCACCAGTTCATTTAAAAAAAAAAAATTCCACCGGAGGACCCCTTTAAAGGGGTATTCCAGTGCTCAAATATGTATGACTTACCCACAGTGTCTGATCTTCAGAAAGGGGTCCTGATTCTCCTTGTTGCATGGAGCAGTAGGTTGGGCATGCGCTCCATGTCAATGGGAGCATCAAAGATACCTAAATACAACGCTTGGGTATCTCAGGTGTTCCCATTGTCAGTACATGGAGCATGGGCCGACCCATTGCTCCATGCAGCAGGTAGAACCAGGTCCCAGAGATTGTATCAGACACTTTTTCTCCTATCCTCTGCATAGGGGCTAAGTTTTTACATGCTAAAGTACCCCTTTAAGTCTTGTGGCCCCTAGATGCCCTAATACGAATGGAGCCAGATTTTAGATCAGCTTAATACCCCTTTCTTGTAGGAGAAGTAAACGTAACAAGACCCCCCTCTACCTATAAACACAAGGTTCGAGTGATCCAGCACTAGGGTTGCTATTTTCTTCCCGCTTCCACTGTACTTCCAAAGCTTGTCCACGATAGTGGGATTTGTAGTGTGAACCTGCACTAGGAGGTGGGCCTGGTTTTCATTTTTTATGTTATAGTGTCCCATCTCTCTATTAACTATGCCCTCAGCAGGTAGTACACTTGCTGACAAGACGCAAAACCCAAAAGTGGTTGTTTCAGGTGCGTTCCCTGGCGTCTTAGAGCAGGGAACGCGCAATGAACTTGAGTAGCAGAGAAGTTCCATAGACTTGTATGGGTGATGCCATAAAGTATAGAGAATTATTACCATCTATGATAGCTGCATGTAAGGTTTAAAGGGGTACTCCGCCCCTAGACATCTAACCCCCAAAAGGATAGGGGATAAGATGTCTGATCGCGGGGGTCCCGCTGTTGGGGACCCCCGCAATCTTGGCTGCGGTACCCCAAACATCCGGTGCACGGAGCGAACTTAGCTCTGTGCCAGATGACTGGCGATGCGGGACGGAGGCTTGTGACGTCACGGTCACGCCCCCTCAATGCAAGTCTATGGGAGGGGGCGTGACGCCCCCTCCCATAGACTTGCATTGAGGGGGTGTGACCGTGGCGTCACGAGCGGGGTGTGACAGTGACGTCACGAGCCTCTACCCCGCATTACCATGGAGAGCGGATAAGATGTCTAGGGGCGGAGTACCTCTTTAAAGGCCCTGATTTTGGTTTATTTGGGTGTATGGTAGAACCCCACTACCAGGAATTGACCTACAATGACAAAGCCCTCATCTGTCTTGTCCGTTTGGCATTTTCTGCACAGAGTCTATTTGTCCATATTTCATCCTATATTGCAGTCTAATGGTTTACCCATGAAGATGGTACTGGTAGGGCACATGGTACTGGTAGAGTTTTTTTGTCTTCAATAAGTGTTTGGCTTTACATTTTATTTTGGTACTATTTTTTTTTTTTACAAACCAAAAACTGATTAGTTAGGGTCTATGCACACTACAGGAATTCTGCTCTGAATTATTTAGAGCAGAATTCCCCTTGCAGCAGCCTTCCATTGTTTTCAGTGGGATTCCGCTGCATTGTGCACCCTACAGAGGTTCCATAGTGAAACTTCCGAGGTTAGTCCTGTCCATAGGTTTGCTATGGGGATTTACTTGTACTCTGGACAGTTCCTGACATGGGCAGAGGTGACAGCAGAGAGCACTGTGGTAAGACAGAAAAGAAATTCCAACAAAAAGAAAAGAACTTCCTCAGGAGCTGATAAGTACTGGAAGGATTAAATTTTTTAAATAGAATTAATGTACAAATCTGTTTAACTTTCTGGCACCAGTTGATTTGAAAGAATTTTTTTCTACCGGAGTACCTCTTTAGGCGCTGATTCCAGTTGAGGCGGTTACTGAATAATTCTGAGCGGAAATTCCATAGTGTGCATGGGCCATTATTCACATAAAAAAAAAATATAAAAAAAAAATAAGCTCATAGAATCTTACTATAGGCAAGATTGACAACTGGGCCATCGAGCGCTGCTTTTGCAGAAAATTGCAAGACATTTCTTGACTAGTATTCTGCCTTCTAATAGGAAGCTGTAAGAATTGTCCATTTTCCTTGTAGACTTTCTGTGGGTTTACATTACCCGAGGGTAGAGAAACATTGCAGTTGCAGTCCATCAAGTTTAAAGGGTTATCCAGGAAAAAAAACTTTTCTTTATATATCAACTGGCTCCAGAGAGTTAAACAGATTTGTAAATTATAGTAAATAAAGAAAAAAGGTGTCCTGCACTCACCGCTTCTATCCAGGTAATCCTGCTCCCATCTCGGGTCACGACCCGAGATGGGAGCAGGATTACCTGGATAGAAGCGGTGAGTGCAGGACACCTTTTTTCTTTATTTACTACAATTTAGTGACTACGGTCTTTATTGTCCTAGCACCTCCGCTGCCAGGGTGGATTTCCAGTCTAGCGGGACGCCGTCTCCATCTCGTGGTCTTAGGAGGCCTAAGGTATCGGTGCCACTGTTGTTTCTTGTTTACTTCTAGATTTGTAAATTACTTCTATTAAAAAAATCTTAATCCTTTCAGTACTTATGAGCTGCTGAAGTTGAGTGTTTCTTTTCTGTCTAAGTGCTCTCTGATGACACGTGTCTCGGGAACTGTCCAGAGTAGAAGCAAATCCCCATAGCAAACCTCTTCTACTCTGTGCAGTTCCAGAGACAAGCAGAGATGTCAGCAGAGAGCACTGTTGCCAGACAGAAAAGAACAACTCAACTTCAGCAGCTGATAATTATTGGAAGGAATAAGATTTTTTAATAGAAGTAATTTACAAATCTGTTTAACTTTCTGGAGCCAGTTGATATATATATATATATAAAAGTTTTTTCCTGGAATACCCCTTTAACCTATATCCCTATTGTGTCCCTACTTTGTTGATCCAAAGGAAGGCAAATCACCCTTATGAGGCTGATGCCAATTTCCCCATACCAGGGGAAAAAATGCCTTCCCGACTCCAATATGGCATCAGAATAAATCCCCGATCAGTATTCTGTCCCTATAAATCTATTATCCATAACCTGTAATGTTATTACTCTCCAGAAATGTATCCCGACCCCTTTTGGACTCTTTTATTGACTTCTGGTAGAGAATTCCACAGTCTCACTGCTCTTACAGTAAAGAACCCTTATCTGTGCTGGTGTAGAAACCTTCTTTCCTCTAGACGTAGAGGATGCCCCCTTGTTATAGATACAGTCCTGGGTATAAATAGATCATGGGAGAGATCTCTGTACGGCCCCCTGATATATTTATACATAGTTATTAGGTCGCCCCTAAGTCTTCTTTTTTCTAAACTAAATAACCCTAATTCTGATAATCTTTCTGGGTACTGTAGTCCTCCCATTCCCCGTATTACCCTGGTTGCCCATGTTTGCACCTTCTCTTGGTCAAAGATTCTTAGATTAGTTGTTCCTCTATTATTATTCCTGGAAATGTGTGAATAAATTAAAGGAAAACTGTCAGCTTTCTTCCCCCGCACTACTGGCTGGTAGTGCGGGGGACGCTGATCAGTTTGATCCTTACCGTGCCCGGATCCGCCACGCCGTTCGGCGTTAAACTTCTATTTTTGGTATATGCAAATGAGGTGCTAACTGGCACTCTGACGTCAGTGCCGCTGGCCGCAGCGCCGCCCAGCTCATCAATATTCCTCCCCTTTCTCTTCATTACAGAGCGGGGAGAAGAGGGAGAGGCAGAGGGAGGGGAGGAATATTGATGAGCTGGGTGGCGCTGCGGCCCAGCACTGACCTCAGAGTGCCAGTTAGCACCTCATTTGAATATACCGAAAATAGAAGATTACCGGCCAAACGGCGTGGCGGATCCGGGCACGGTAAGGATCTAACTTATCAGCGTCCCCCGCACTACCAGCCACTGCCGCTGGTTAGTGCGGGGGGAGAAAGCTGACAGTTTTCCTTTAAAGGCGTATTACCATCTTGGCATGTTATCCCATATCCACATGCTAATCGGTGGTGGTCCAACCGCTGGGACCCCAACCGATCCATAGAACAGAGGTGAAATGTCGCCTGGAAGGAATGGAGCGCACTGTGCTTGGCAATACTCGGAAGCCCTATAGACACTGAATGGAGTGCTGGCTGTGCCTGTGCAGTGGACTCTTCATTCCGGGGATAGTTTTCTCGGTTCGGTGGGTGTCCCAGTGGTTGGACCACCACCAATCAGCTTGTTATCCCCTATACTGTGGATAGGTGATAACATGCTGAGATGGGAATACCCCCTGAATAACTCATTCCCCTACACAATCTGGCCCTGACAGCAGTTGATTTGACTGACTGTGTAAGGCAGCGTTCCCCAACCAGGGTGCCTCCAGCTCTTGCAAAACTACAACTCCCAGCATGCCTGGACAGCCTTCGGCTGTCAGGGCATGCTGGGAGTTGTAGTTTTGCAACGGCTGGAGCCACCCTGGTTGGGAAACACTGGTGTCAGGACACACCTGATTGATTAAGGAAATACCCAGTTGCCAACTTAGTCATACATTTCCAGGAGGAATAACAGAGGAACAACACAATTCCAAGTTCTAAGGCTCATCCTCTTTTAATATAGCAAAAGAACAAGTATAATTTTGTAATAATAAAAAAATAAAAAATTAGAAATTGGGCTAATTTTGGCCCAAACCCGATGTCTACGAGTCGTAAAATCCCCATAGTCTACGCAACGCTGCTTAGATAGATTTAGCCGCGCGCTGCCAAAATAATCTTTTCCTCGTACTGTATACAAACTATTCATTTCGGCTCTGATTTTTACCAGCAAAGCAACGTGTTCTTGGTTTGTAATCCAAAGTAGTATACACAACAAGCAAAACCAAAAAAACCACATCCTCCAAAAAAAAGTCTCTAGTGCAAGATGGAATAATACAAGACGGTGGCTTATGCTGCCACCCGGTGGTAGTACTGTGGAACTACAACACAAGTTGTTCAATTTGAGCTCAATTTGATATCTGTAAAATGTAACACATGGATGTTCAATTAGGATTTGGATCTTTTCTCATTGTAATCTGGAAAGATAGATATATTAAATAGATTCATGTCTAACATTCCATATTATCTTAGAAAATCCTTTTAAAAAATCACAGTCGGAAAAGTTGCGTAGACCGTAGCAGCTTGGACCATAGGGTTGAGCCTCTCAGGTGCTGCTTAGAGCAGTATTTCCCAACCAGAGTGCCTCCAGCTGTTGCAAAACTAAAACTCTCAGCTTCGCCAGACAGCCAAAGGCCATCTGGGCATGCTAGGAGTTGTAGTTTTGCAACAGCTGGAGGCACCCTGCCTGCAAAACACTCGCTCAGAGGTTTTCATCACCAAGAAAGATTTAAAAAATAAATAAAAATTATATGGAATATTTCAGACTTTCCCTTTAACCCTTTTGCTGCCTAGACATCATTTAAACTTAGTACCAACACAAATAAAACATGACTTATAAAATCAAATCTTATTCCCCCCCAATACATTTTCAGAAGCTAGATACCTGCTACATTATGGAAATGCCCCAAAGCACTTAAAGGGGTATTCCAGGCAAAAACTTTTTTTTATATATCAACTGGCTCCGGAAAGTTAAAGAGATTTGTAAATTACTTCTATTAAAAAATCTTAATCCTTCCAATAGTTATTAGCTTCTGAAGTTTTTTGTCTAACTGCTCAATGATGATGTCACGTCCCGGGAGCTGTGCATGATGGGAGAATATCCCTTGCATGATGGGAAAATATCTCCATAGGAACTGCACAGCTCCCGGGACGTGAGTCATCAGAAAGCAGTTAGACAGAAAACAGCAACTCAACTTCAGAAGCTAATAACTATTGGAAGGATGAAGATTTTTTAATAGAAGTCATTTACAAATCTGTTTAACTTTCTGGACCCAGTTGATATATATATAAAAAAAAGTTTTTGCCTGGAATACCCCTTTAATAAAAATTGGCGCCTTTATGCACTTTTGCATCAATGCGTAGGATTTTGTAAAAATGCATTTAAAATCATACAGGGGGAGATTTATCAAAGTTGTCTATGTCCCGCATCAATATAGACCAAACTACAGAGGGTTAGTCCGGTCTATTGTGCACCTAATTTATCAAAAGTCGCACGGCTCTTGATAAATTCTGTGCACAGACTTCGGGATCTATGCTTTAGACCAGTGGTCTTCAACCTGCGGACCTCCAGATGTTTCAAAACTACAACTCCCAGCATGCCCGGACAGCCGATGGCTGTCCGGGCATGCTGGGAGTTGTAGTTTTGCAACATCTGGAGGTCCGCAGGTTGAAGACCACTGCTTTAGACTGTATTTAAACCTGCTCCAGCACGGTCTGACATTTCGGCGTACTTTCAGCCGACGCGACTTGTCGCTGAAAAGTCGCTTTTGATAAATTCAGCACCAATGCATTTTTCTGTCTAAAATAGACTAGAATGCATCATGTTCTAAAAATCCTCTAGAGCAAAAGTCACAGAAAAGTCGCACATATTTAGACTGTGACTTTCTGTGCGACAAATTTAGATGGGAAAAAACAGTCTAAATCCTTTGATAAATCTCCCCCACAAGAGTCTAACCCAGGCAAGGCCTGAAATTCACAAAATCTGGTAAAAGAAAAAAAGTCAGTATATGCAGAATTCACACTTGGCACTTATTGTTTCCCAACCAGGGTGCCTCCAGATATTGCAAAACTACAACTCCCAGCATGCCCGGACAGCCAAAGGCTGGTTGGGAAACACGAATATAGTGCAACATGTAACAGGCTGTGTTTGGAAAAAAAAAGGGGTGATAACATGAAAACAAGTTTCTGTACCCCTTGGGGGTCACTAAAAGTTGTAAAAAGGAGGGGAGACAGTAACAGGCTGTGATTAGTAAGAGGGGTGATAACATAAAGAAAGGTTCATGTATTCTCCCTGGGGTCACTAGAGGCCGTTCAGGAGAGGAAATAATAGTAACAGGGTGATAACATGAAGAGAAGTTCCTGTACCCCCCTGGGGTCACTAGAGACTGTACGGAGAAGGGAAGGGGGGGGGAGAGATCTTGAGAGTGACAGCAACAGACTGATTTATCCAAGGGGCAATAACATGAAAAAAAGAAAGTTCCTTCATCCCCTCCTGGGGTCACTAGAGGCTGTATGGGGAGCATTAGACAGTAACAGGCTGTGATTAGCAAGAGGGATGATGACATAAAGAAAGGTTCATGTATTCTCCCTGGGGTCACTAGAGGCCGTTCAGGAGAGGAAATAATAGTAACAGGGTGATAACATGAAGAGAAGTTCCTGTAACCCCCTGGGGTCACTAGAGACTGTACGGAGAAGGGGGGGGGGGGCAAGAGATCTTGAGAGTGACAGCAACAGACTGATTTATCCAAGGGGCAATAGCATGAAAAAAAGAAAGTTCCTTCATCCCCTCCTGGGGTCACTAGAGGCTGTATGGGGAGCATTAGACAGTAACAGGCTGTGATTAGCAAGAGGGATGATGACATAAAGAAAGGTTCATGTATTCCCCCTGGGGGTCACTAGAGACTGTACGGAGAACGGGGGGGGGGAGGAGAGAGGCCTTGAGGGTGACAGTAACAGACTGTGATTTATCCGAGGGGCAATAAAATGAAAAAAAAAAAGAAAGTTCCTTCATCCCCTCCTGGGGTCACTAGAGGCTGTATGGGGAGCATCAGACAGTAACAGGCTGTGATTAGCAAGAGGGATAATAACATGAAAAAAGGTTCATTTTTTTCCCCTGCGCTCATTGGAGGTTGTACAGGTGAAGAGATAATAGTACCTGGGTGATGACATGAAGAGATGCTCCTGTATTCCGCTCATGTGGTCACTAGAGGCTGTATGGGAAGCAGGTGACAATAACATTCTGATTTATCTGGAGGGATAATAACATGAAGAAAAGTTCCTATACCCCCCCCCCCCCCCCCTGGGGTCACTGGAGACTGTGCAGGAGAGAAATGACGATAACAGACTATGGGGGAGATTTATCAAAGGATTTAGACTGTTTTTTCCCATCTAAATTTGTTGCGCAGAAAGTCGCAGTCTAAATATGTGCAACTTTTCTGTGACTTTTGCTTTAGAGGATTTTTAGAACATGATGAATTCTAGTCTATTTTAGACAGAAAAATGCATTGGTGCTGAATTTATTAAAAGTGACTTTTCAGCGACAAGTTGCATTGGCTGAAAGTACGCCGAAATGTCAGACCGTGCTGGAGCAGGTTTAAATACAGTCTAAAGCATAGATCCCAAAGTCTGAGCGCAGAATTTATCAAGAGCTGTGCGCCATTTGATACATTAGGTGCACAATAGACCAGACTAATGCTCTGTAGTTTGGTCTATTTTTTTTTTTTTTTATCTAAAGCCGAGGAACGTGCTTTCGATTCACCCAAAGTGCAAGAAAAAGTGCAAACGTGTTACACTAAAAAAACGTGCACAAAGGATGCGGTCTATCGCAAGCCCTTCTCCGATAGGAGAGAGGCCCCCCAACAAACCTTACCCTTCGCCTCCGGACCAAAAGGTACCTGCGAGGTTCCAGGTTCGATGTCCCTTTTTGCCGAAGCTACTAGGGGACCACAAATGCTCCCGGCATCCCCCTTAGCGTTAGCCAAGGTATCTGCCCGCAGAGCCGATTACGGTAGGTACCCTGCCAAAGCAGGAGTACCCGGGGTGTTTGCAGGGAGGTGCGGAACCTAATGGCCACACACACCTCCCCTAGACCGCCAGGAGGGACACCCAGAAGGGCTACCGCATCCTGACCAATCCTGTGAACACACAACACGCAAAAAGTGACACAGTGAGACAAAAAATAAATAAATAAGTGAATGTGTGCAGATATACTGCCCGGACATCCGGCCGGATCTATAAAAATTTCTCTGATCCTAGCCAGAAGGCCGGGAATCAAGAGGTGAGTGCCACAAGGTGAAGAGATTATGGTGCCCGTGCTTCAACTCAGTGAGCCTATTCTCCCAGTGAGTTTCGGCACCTCGGGGTCACCACTCCCCGAGGCACAAAAGTACCTCGGCTCTAGACCCTCTCAGCCTCATGGCGAGACCCGGAGGGAACAGGTCACATCGGGGCAGCCGTCGAGCTGATTCCTCAGAACCAGCCCCGGAAAGCCCCGGTACACCTGCATCCTCCATGCAGCACCCATCCCCACCAGCCCCATACCGGCGTTACTATACACCGGCATGAAAAACTGATAAGAACAGATACTACACTTGATCTTAGCCAAAAGGCCGAGAAGCTGTAGTTTGGTCTATATTGATGAGGGACGTAGACAGCTTTGATAAATCTCCCCCTATGATCTTTGTTGCGGATACCACATGCAGCTTCCGCCCTCCTACCTCTCCACTTACAGAGACACAGAAATTTGATGTAAAACTTTTCATGCTGTTTCTTTCTTTGTTTGTAGTCTGTATGATGAAGTCACATACGTGTGCACGGGAGCTGTAGACACAAAACGGGTTGGATTTTGTATAGAGACTGTAACATTTCTCTAATTTTTATTTTACATGCAGTAAGAATCTAACTTCTATCATTCAGACACTAAGACAGTGTTTCCCAACCAGTGTGCCTCCAGCTGTTGCAAAACTACAACTCCCAGAATGCCTTCGGCTGTCCGAGCCTGTTGAGAGTTGTAGTTTTGCAACAGCTGGAGGCACATTAGTTGAAAAACACTGTCCTTAGTAGTGGTTAGTTGTCATGACCTGCCCGGGAACCTGTATAAGGAATGACATGAGAATAAAGTTGCCCATACATCTTCAGTAGCTGTCAGCTAACAAGTTTGCTTCTCATCACCACCACCACACACATGCATGCTCAGCTTGGCTGAGCATGTAGGTGTTCTCAATAGGGGGAATAGGCCGTTTGCAGTCACCTCTGGCAGCGGCTGGTTGAAATCCAACATCCTGATCCTTTTTATACCCAAAGGGAAGAATTGAACACCCCTATACACATTAGTATAGGTTCACATTGGATTGGGGCGTCGTCTCTGGTCAGGAAACAGACCCCGATGGACACCAATAGAGCCCGACAGACCCCACTGACTGTAATGGGGCCCCTCAGGTTTCTGTCTGGTTTTTCGACAAAAAAAATAAAAGTTTTTTGTCCAGTTATTTGAACAGATTCTGCAAATGGGGACATAGCCTCAGATGGTTAGTCAGATGGGTTCATACTGCTTTGCCCTTAGGTGTATGAGCACCTTAAAGGGAATGTGTCACCAAATATGATTATTTTTTAAGAGAAATAACCTTTTTAAATTTTTAAAATATTTTTGGAAAAATGAAAAAATATAATACTTGTCACAAAATATGAAAAATTTAATAACGTCATATCTCCCACTGTTGACCAGCAGAGGGAGTCAGCATGAGGAATCTGGTGAAAGCAAGCATCTTGTCTGGCCGCTGCAAATTAGACCTCGCCCATCTACCTTCCTCCTCTGTCTATGTGCAAATGGAGAGGGGGTTTTGTTGTTTTTTCAATTCCACTGTCGCCATTTTGTTGGTGTCTGAAGAGTAGTTAAGAACAGACTAGATGTCTCTTGATAGGTCACTGCTCCTCAGGGACTTCAATAAAATGGTGCTGGCACCCCCTTTCATTTCACCTAGCCTGTAAGCAGCCCATGCTTCTCTATGAGACACTCTCAGTCTTAACTTTCTTATGCCGTGTGCCTGCCATAAAGCAACTGTGTAGGTGTTGTGAAGTGACACACCACAAAGAGGCTACAGTAATGGCAGCCCCCAGTTCACACTTTATTGCTAAATAAAATTAAAACTACATTGTCTCAAAACTAAATACATAAATGAAATTCTATATGTGGATAAAATAAATTTTATTTATTAAAAAATAAATAAAACGGTGACACATTCCCTTTAAATGGCTTATCCAGGATAAGAAACAAATACAGAGCTGATTTCTTCCAAAAAGAGCGCCACCTCTGTCCTCCTCAGTTTTATTCAAGTGAATAGAGCCGAGTTGTAATACCACACACAACCTGAGGACAGGAGTGGTGCTGTTTTTGGAATGCATTAGCTCAGTCCTCCTATCCCTGGATAATCCCTTATTACTCCATATGCCGATTCCTAAGGGGGGTCAAGAAAACCAATATTGGGACCTGTACGTTCAGGCAGTCTATAGGGTTAGCCTGCCAAATGACCACACAGGTAAGATTTTGGAGCTTGGATGGGCCCTTCCACTGTATTTTTTGGCTTTTGTCCCCCTGGGTATCACTTTAAAGGGGTACTACTGCGGAAAACTTTTTTTTAAATGAACTGGTGCCAGAAAGTTAAACAGATTTGTAAATGACTTAATCCTTCCAGTACTTATTAGCTGCTGAATACTACAGAAGAAATTCTTTTCTTTTTGGAACACATTGCTGTCTGCTGACATCATGACCACAGTGCTCTCTGCTGACATCTCTGTCCATTTTAAGAACTGTCCAGAGAAGAAGAAAATCCCCATAGAAAACATATGCTGCTCTAGACAGTTCCTAAACTGGACAGAGATGTCAGCAGAGAGCACTGTGCTCCTGATTCAGCAGAGAGCTCTGTGTTCCAAAAAGAAAACCATTTCCTCTGTAGTATTCAGCAGCTAATAAGTACTGGAAGGATCAAGATTTTTTAATAGAAGTCATTTACTAATCTGTTTAACTTTGTGGCACCAGTTGATTTAAAAAAAAAAAAAAGATTTCCACCGGAGTACCCCTTTAAATCAGGGTTTTCCAACCAGTGTGCTTCCAGCTGTTGCAAAACTACAACTCCCAGCATGCCAGGACAGCCGAAGGCTGTCCTGGCATGCTGAGAGTTGTAATTTTGCAACAGCTGGAGGCACCTTGGTTGGGAAACACTGCTATATATACACTACGTAATGGGATTTCGCACCAGCATTTGTATAATACTTTGTCATTTTGTATTTATAAGCATTCCCTGGATACTGTATAGTAAATAAATCTCACTTCTCATTAGCTGCAACTGTATCCATAAGCTACATCTGTTCTATGAAAGACATTTTAGCGTTATCATTATTATTATCATCGTCTTTTTTTTTTATCTTTGTACAGGAATTTGTATTAATATTTTAGTTTATTTTTTTTATTTGTTTTGTTTGTTGCAGGCTATGAGCCTGATATCTATTGCATCGTATCAAGTGTTTCCGTATACAGCGTTGTACTCAGTATATCATTGTGTTCTAATGATTGTTGTTGTTTTTTATTACTTTTTGTATTTGTGTACATACCGTGTTTTCACTACGAACTATTCGTGTCTGACTTATTTTATATTAACACAAACCTAAAAACTGAATATATAATAAACTATTACATTTCAAACTCGTTTCTATGGTTTTCAATGTGTGACGGTACTTTTTTTAACACTGTATTCCCATGGTAATGCAGTGGTCCCAGTCCGGAATAGTCATGCGGGACTGGGACCAGGTGCGGACCCTTTTGTCTTTCTAAACTTCTAAGAGACCACTGAGGTTACAGTGCAAGTATAAGTGGGCATTTACCTGTTCTGTATAGCTAAGTTGGGTCCTGGGCCATCAGGATCATGTGTTCTTGTGAGCCCAAGGAACTAAATTGCATGCGACAAATTGCACTATATTGCTGTTTCCCAATCTGGACGCTTCTAGTTGTTGCAAAACTACAACTTCCAGCAGGCCCGGACAGCCAAAGGCTGTCCGGGCCTGCTGGGAGTTGTAGTTTTGCAACAGCTGGAGGCACCCTGGTTGGAAAACACTAAACTACATTGTGGCATCAGTCAACCTAAACTCAATTTAAAGGGGTTATCCAGGAAAAAACTTTATATATCTATCTATCTATATATATATATATATATATATATATATATATATATATATATATATATATATATCTATATCTATCTATATCAACTGGCTCCAGAAAGATAAACAGATTTGTAAATTACTTCTATAAAAAAAAATCTTAATCCTTTCAGCACTTATGAGCTTCTGAAGTTAAGGTTGTTCTTTTCTGTCTAAGTGCTCTCTGATGACACCTGTCTCGGGAACCGCACAGTTTAGAAGCAAATCCCCATAGCAAACCTCTTCTAAAATGGGCGGTTCCTGAGACACGTGTCATCAGAGAGCACTTAGACAGAAAAGAACAACCGTAACTTCAGAAGCTCATAAGTACTGAAAGGATTAAGATTTTTTTTAATAGAAGTCATTTACAAATCTGTTTAACTTTCTGAAGCCAGTTGATATATAAAAGAAAAGTTTTTTCCTGGATAACCCCTTTAACAACCATGTGACTTATGACATATTCTCTCTGGAATGCTGGGAAAGGTCTGAGAGACAACAGTACATCCCCGTGGGTCCCGTGCATGAAAACGTAACAAAGTGGCGCATGGAGGTGATAGGAGCAAATTACACAGTATTATAACTTGGTACTATGGGCTCAAAGACTAAAGAAAAAAAAAAGGCTGGAATACCCTTTAAAGGGGTACTCCGGTGGAATGTTTTTTATTTTTTAAATCAACTGGTGCCAGAAAGTTAAACAGATTTGTAAATTACTTCTATTAAAAAATCTTAATCCTTCCAGTACTTATTAGCTGCTGAATACTACAGAGGAAATTCTTTTCTTTTTGGAACACAGAGCTCTCTGCTGACATCACTAGCACAGTGCTCTCTGCTGACATTTCTGTCCATTTTAGGAACTGTCCAGAGCAGCATATGTTTGCTATGGGGATTTTCTCCTACTATGGACAGTTCTTAAAATGGACAGAGATGTCAGCAGAGAGCACTGTGCTCATGATGTCAGCAGAGAGCTCTGTGTTCCAAAAAGAAAATAATTTCCTCTGTAGTATTCAGCAGCTAATAAGTACTGTTAGAATTAAGATTTTTTAATAGAAGTAATTTAGAAATCTGTTTAACTTTCTGGCACAAAAAAAAAAAGTTTTCCACCGGAGTACCCCTTTAATATAACAGTTGTATTAAAGTAGTAGTTGTGTTAATATATTAGTTGTATCAATAAGGCCTGCTGCACTATTGGTATGGTCCTGCAGAGGACCTCACTGAGTCAAGTAAGCGCCCAGCAATCAGATAGTGTCAAGGTACTAATAGAAAATTGATAAAGTACAGGACTGATACCGGACTGATGTATGTGCAGTATATTTCATGTTCAAATGTAAAAAAAAATATAGTTGTACTGTGCTGTCAATTTGTTCCACTCCCGACGTGTTTCTGTTACAAGTTGTGATGTCCTCAGTGGGCAGTATATACTCCCCTGAGGACAAATTGTGATACAAATGGGTCGGGAGTGGCACAAATAGACAGCACAGAACAACTATATTTTGCAGATTTGAACATGCAATATGTTTCTACCACACTTTTGATGTCCTCAGGGGAGTATATACTTCCCTTGAGGACATCATAAATTGTGACGGAAATATGTCGGGAGTAGCGAAAAATAGCACAGAACTATATTTTGAACATGCAATATACATAATATATGTTGCACATACATCAGTCTGGTAATACTCAGATCTCCTTTTTCGTAGTAGTAGCAGCATTAGTGGGCTCACTTATTATGGTGTTTTTTTTTATCAGTTATCTATTAAAAATTATATTTTAGGCACCTCCCGCAGTAATGTTATGAATTTTCTATAAGTACCTTGATAAAATATAATAGTTGTATTGATGCAGTAGTTGTGTTAATATAATAGTTGTATATAAGTAGTATTTGTGTCAATATAATAATTGGATTAAAGTAGTAGTTACATAGTTTAAAAGAGTCCATCAAGTTCAACCCAAGGGTACGTTCACACGGGTGGATTACCTGCGGATCTTCCGTAGCATATTTGCTGCAAAAAATCCGATGCAGATTTTGCTACCATTGACTACAATGGGTCTGCAGAAAGTTCACAATAGAGGCAGATTTGCAGATTTTCCTTCTGATCCATTGAAATCAATGGTAGCAAATACGCTGAGGAAATTTCGCAGGTAATCCGCCCGTGTGAACGTACCCTAAAGCCCTAGTGTGTTGATCCAGAAGAAGGCAAAAAAAAAAACCATGAGGCTGATGCCAATTGCCCCAGATGAGAGGGGACGCTAGCTATGAACTAACATCCACTCATCTGCCAATCGGGCAAACTTATTGAGGTGTGCCAGATCAGGACTAGCCTCCCTGACACTTTTCCCCCTGCTCCTTTTTCTAACTGTAACCCAGCTATCTGCCCGACTGTCCTGCACCTCCATCCCGCTATCCTCCCCCCTAGAGAGTATTTGCTCAGTGAGCAGCAGACTCCTCTTCATCATACAGAATCAATGGATCTGGGCTTCCAAGCGCACAACAAGCTCACATCTCGCACAGCAGTATGCCCCCTCGAACGGCTGTTCAACAATGGGATACATAGCACGAGATGTACATTGGATCGCATTTTCAAACATGGAGGCCATTGTAACTTAAAGGGGTACTCCGGTGGAAAACATATATATATATTATAATTTATTTTTTTCAAATCAACTGGTGCCAGAAAGTTAAACAGTTACAAATTAATTCTATAAAAAAAATCTCAATCCTTCCAGTACGTATCAGCTGCTGTATGTTCCAGAGGAAGTTTTATTTCTTTCTGGAGTTCTTTTTAGTTGGACCACAGTGCTCTCTGCTGACACCTCTGTCCATGTCAGGAACTGTCCAGAGCAGGAGAGGTTTGCTATGGGGATTTGCTCCTACTCTGGACAGTTCCTGACATGGACAGAGGTGTCAGCAGAGAGCACTGTGGTCAGACAGATAAGAACAACTCAACTTCCTCTGGAGCATACAGCAGCTGATAAGTAATGGAAAGATTAAGATTTTTAAATAGAAGTAATTTACAAATCTGTTGTGAAAAACATATATAAAAATGTTTTCCACTGGAGTACCCCTTTAAAGGGATAACAGGACTTTAAACATTTACCTTTAGAGTCTGGTGTAAATTATAAGTGCCTTTCCATATTCACAGAATCTAAAGTCACCGAATTTCAAGTCCCTCACTTAGAAATGGCTTCACTTTGAAATTGCGAACACACACCAAGTGCACACACATATCGCTATTTAAGTTGCTTGCATGTCAAAATGATGCAGCAGCTGTTCACTGCTCCTTCATGTTAATATAAAAGTTGTATAAAAGTAGTAGTAGTTGTGTTAAAGGGGTATCCCGGGATTTTTGGTTCTTTGAATGTGAGAGACAGGGGCAGCAAACTTATTCTAGTTACTAATATACACTGCTCAAAAAAATAAAGGGCACTCATAGCACATCCTAGATCTGAATGAATGAACTAATCGTATGAAATACTTTCGTCTTTACATACCGTAGTTGAATGTGCCGACAACAAAATCACACAAAAATTATCAATGGAAATGAAATTTATCAACCCATGGAGGTCTGGATATGGAGTCACACTCAAAATCACAGTGGAAAACCACACTACAGGCTGATCCAACTTTATGTAATGTCCTTAAAACAAGTCACAATGAGGCTCAGTAGTGTGTGTGGCCTCCACGTGCCCGTATGACCTCCCTACAACGCCTGGGCATGATCCTGATGAGGTGGTGGATGGTCTCCTGAGGGATGTCCTCACAGACCTGGACTAAAGCATCCGCCAACTCCTGGACAGTCTGTGGTGCATGGAGCGAGACATGATGTCCCAGATGTGCTCAATCGGAACTGCTGACACACTCCAGCCACATGAGGTCTAGCATAGTCTTGCATTAGGAGGAACCCAGGGCCAACCGCACCAGCCATATGGTCTCACAAGGGGTCTGAGGATCTCATCTCGGTACCTATTGGCAGTCAGGCTACCTCTGGCAAGCACATGGAGGGCTGTGCGGCCCCCCAAATAAATGCCACACCACACTATTACTGACCCACCGCCAAACCGGTCATGCTGGAGGATGTTGCAAGCAGCAGAATGTTCTCCACAGTATCTCCAGACTCTGTCACATGTGTTCAGTGTGAACCTGCTTTCATCTGTGAAGAGCACAGGGCACTAGTGGCGAATTTGCCAATCTTGGTGTTCTCTGGCACATGCCAAGCGTTCTGCTAGGTGTTGGGCTGTAAGAACAACCCCCACCGGTAGACGTCGGGCCCTCATAACATCCTCATGGAGGCTGTTTCTGACCGTTTGAGTGGACACATGCACATTTGAGGCCTGCTGGAGGTCATTTTGCAGGGCTCTGGCAGTGCTCCTCCTTGCACAAAGGCGGAGGTAGAGGTCCTGCTGCTGGGTTGTTGCCCTCCTACGGCCTCCTCCACGTCTCCTGATGTACTGGCCTGTCTCCTGGTAGCGCCTCCATGCTCTGGACACTACGCTGACAGACACAACAAACCTTCTTGCCACAGTTCGCATTGATGTGCCATCCTGGATGAGTTACACTACCTGAGACACTTGTGTGGGTTGTAGACTCCGTCTCATGCTACCACTAGAGTGAAAGCACTGCCAGCATTCAAAAGTGACCAAAACATCAGCCAGGAAGCTTAGGAACTGAGAAGTGGTCTGTGGTCACCACCTGCAGAATCACTCCTTTATTGGGGGTGTCTTGCTAATTGCCTATAATTTCCACCTGTTGTCTGTTCCATTTGCACAACAGCATGTGAAATTGATTGTCAATCAGTGTTGTTTCCTGAGTGGACAGTGTGATTTCACAGAAGTGTCATTGACTTGGAGTTACATTGTGTTGTTTAAGTGTTCCCTTTATTTTTTTGAGCAGTGTTCTTCACTTACCTGTGTTTGGTGGCTGGTATTGAATTTCTTTGTCTTTCTTTTTCCCAGAAGTTCTTTATCTGCAGCCTACAAAATGAGTGTTGTCTCTGACCTTTCCCAGCTTGCTGTACGGCCCGAGACAATACATCTCAAGTCAGGTGCTGAAAGGGGGCGTGACTGCTTCATTTGTTGTGTGTGAAGCCAGCCCCCTGCTGACATTACCAGCGCTCATGTGCGGGCATTCATCACACAGATCCACAGCTTGTGTTTCGGGTGATGTCAGACAAGTCATAATCAAAGGGAGCGGGACTGTGCTTTAATGGGTTGGGCAACCGATGTAGGGGGGGAAACAAGACAACTCCCACCTTAAAACAAAGGATCCTAGGGATTGTAGTTTGAGGAGGGCACAGAAACAGGAAGTAGCCTGTTCCCAAAAAAAACAAGCCAGCAGCGTGATGGGGGACACAGGACACGACCATTTACCACCAACACAAGCACAGAACCTTGGTAAGCATGTCCATTACTGAATGACACTTAATTACTAAAGTCACCTTATGTTGGATAACCCCTTTAATATAATAGTTGATTTTAAAGTAATAGTTGTGTTAAAGGGGTACTCCAATAGAAATTTAGAATAAAGGGGTACTCTGGAGGAAAACCTTTTTTAATTTTTTTTTTTTAAATCAACTGGTGCCAGAAAGTAAAACAGATTTGTAAATTACTTCTCTTAAAAAATCTTAATCCTTCTGGTACTTATTAGCTGCTGAAAACTACAAAGGGGAATTCTTTTCTTTTTGGAACACCGTGCTCTCTTCTGAATCACGAGCACAGTGCTCTCTGCTGACATCTCTGTCCATTTTAGGAACTGTCCAGAGCAGCATATGTTTTCTATGGGGATTTTCTCCTACCCTGGACAGTTCTTCTAATGGACAGAGATGTCAGCAGAGAGCACCGTGCTCGTGATGTCAGCAGAGAGCTCTGTGTTCCAAAAATGAAAATAATTTCCTCTGTAGTATTCAGCAGCTAATAAGTACTGGAAGGATTAAGATTTTTTTTTTTATAGAAGTAATTTACAAATCTGATTAAAAAAAATTATAAAAAAAAAAGTTTTCCACCAGAGTACCCCTTTATTCAACTGTATGACCATATATCTACCCAAAGAACATATTACGGTATATTGCAATCATTTCCACTTCCTTTACGTGACGCATTTTGCCTAGACAAGGACTTTTCCCCCCCCCTTCCATGTGACTATTACACACAGGAAAGCGTCTGAGCTTTATCACAGCGCACATAACTTATCAGCTACATGAAACGGGTTGTCAGGGATCGTATGCCTGTGTTCAAAGAGCAGGACGTAACACATTATCAGTAAGAGAGTCCGGCCTGGGGAGGAACCGTATGTCTCTGCTGCACTGTGTGGGCCTGAGGTACTGTATGTTCTTACTGAAATCCTCCTTATCCAAATCTATTCTGTACAAATTTAGCAGTTTTGTACTTGCTGTTCATATTATGATATATAAAAAAAATATATAAAGAAATGAAGTTGGGCAGTTCACGACCCTATACTTGAGCTCTCTGTGTCTTGACCAGGCAGTGTTTCCCAACCACGGTGCCTCCAGCTGTTGCAAAACTATAACTCCCAGTATGCCCGGACAGCCGTTGGCTGTCCGGGCATGCTGGGAGTTGTGGTTTTGCAACAGCTGGAGGCGCCTCGGTTGGGAAGCACTGCAGTAAGAAATCATAGACCCTGTTCTCTGGGTCTATACATTGGGGGGGGGGGTATTTATCAAAGGATTTATGTGGGGTTTTTTTCACGTAACTTTGGCGCAACACTTTGGCACAGTGTATTTTTGCGCCAAAGTTTGGCGCATCTTCTCCACTGTCATTTTTACAACTTTCTCAAAATCACACGGTCCGGTGTGTGTGATTTTAACTTTAGTCAGTAATTCGTCATTTGCGCCAATCGATCTTTGGCGCAATTTTGCGCCTTTAGGGTTTGTTTTTTTTTGGCGCAATTCACCGCCAAGAAATTTTGCACATAGAAAACACACTTAGCAATGTCAGAAAATGTAAAGGCATCAAAATGCATACATTTTTTTTTAATGTGAAAGCAGCAACATCTCTGGGGCTGCTCAATACTATCCTGCGACATAGTTGTCTCTGAGGAACCTTCACCCTCCGTTGAGCCAGCATTGGACATGGCCGCACAGGTTCAGGAAAGGTAAGCACTAAAGCAGTGTGGTCTCCAACCTGCGGACCTCCAGATGTTGCAAAACTACAACTCCCAGCATGCCCAGTCCGGGCATGCTGGGAATTGTAGTTTTGCAACATCTGGAGGTCCGCAGGTTGGAGACCACTGCACTAAAGTAACCAAAAAAAATTATAAAAAATACCCAAGTTGAAAATAAAATCCATTTCACATGGTGGCACATGATTTCAACATTTGAGCCAAAATTACTAACAACCTGCACCAAATACATTTGGTGCAGGTCCAAAAAAAAACAAAGTGAAAAAAAAAAAATAGGGTAAAAAGAAACTGTCAACAGGCAAAATTGATAAATTGTCCCTATAAGAGACCGTGCATTTTTCCCAAGGCACATAGGTGTACAATATAGATGGAACTATAGCTATAGTTGTCTCACAAATCCCTCTGTTCTGCTGCTCACTCATTCCAGATCAACTTACTTTGCATCTATCAATTTGCAACCAATGTCCAACATTGATCTTACCTGGCTACTACACCGTTACCGCAGTACCTGCCACAACCAATGTTGTCTGTTAAAGGGGTACTCCCATGGAAAACTTTATTTTTTATTTTATTTTTTTAAGATCAACTGGTGCCAGAAAGTTAAACAGATTTGTAAATTACTTCTATTAAAAAATCTTAATCCTTCCAGTACTCTTTAGGGGCTGTATACTACAGAGGAAATTCTTTTCTTTTTAGATTTCTCTGATGTCATGACCACAGTGCTCTCTGCTGACCTCTGCTGTCCATTTTAGAACTTTAGGAAAATTCCCATAGCAAACATATGCTGCTCTGGACAGTTCCTAAAATGGACAGCAGAGAGCACTGTGGTCATGACATCAGAGAAATCTAAAAAAAAGTAAAGCATTTCCTCTGTAGTATACAGCCCCTAAAAAGTACTGGAAGGATTAAAGGGGTACTACCGTGCTGACAACCTATCCCCTATCTAAAGGATAGGGGATAAGTTGCCTGATCGCGCAGGGTCCCACCGCTGGGGACCCCCGCGATCTCGCACGCAGCACCCCTCTCTCATCAGGCCCCGGAGCAAACATCCGATCCGGGTCTGATGACGGGGCCGGTGATTGTGACATCACAACCCTGCCCCCTGTGACATCACGCTCCGCCCCCTCAATGCAAGTCTATGGCAGGGGCGAGACAGCTGTCTCGCCCCCTGCCATAGACTTACATTGAGGGGGCGGAGCGTGACATCACAATACTCCGGCCCCCGTGATCAGCAGTCATCAGACCCAGAGCAATGTTCGCTCCGGGGCCTGATGAGAGCGGGGTGCTGCATGCGAGATCATGGGGGTCCCCAGCAGCGGGACCCCGCGCGATCAGGCATCTTATCCCCTATCCTTTAGATAGGGGATAAGTTGTCAGCACGGTAGTACCCCTTTAAGATTTTTTAATAGAAGTAATTTACAAATCTGTTTAACTTTCTGGCACCAGTTGATTTAAAAAAAAAAAAAAGTTTTCCACGGGAGTACCCCTTTAATGCACAACTGTCTTCACTATACAGATCTGTCTTAGAGCAAGCGCTAGAGAATTGTTCTTCAACCTGTGGCTCTCCACCTCCCATCATGCTCTGACAGGTTGAAGGTTTTCATAGCATGATGAGTGTCATAGTTTTTTAACAGCTGCATTAGACTCCCAAATTATCTCCTCTATGGGATTCAATGACGATACTGGTAGTTATGAACCAACCAAGGTGCGTGCATTGACTAAAGTGGGCCAAATGTGCCAATTTTGGTGGTTTTGGCAAACTATATATAACAACTGTAAATAAGTGGATGATGATGTTGTGGAAAATGGTCAGAGGTGGTCAGGGCCGGTGCAAGGATTTTTATCTACACAGGCGTAGGGCATTTTAGCGACCTCCCCTCCCCCCTTTTTGGTGGATCACCCCAGTAGGTAGGTAGGGAATTCCCAGGTAGGTTGGGAAGCACGCAGTATTTAAATAGGTATTGCAGCTCCCAGGAGTTTGGTAGGTATTACAGGCCCCCCCCCCCCCATTCGTTACATGGGTATTGCAGCCCCCCCCCCCCCCCCACCATTATTTAGGTAGGTATTGCAGCCCCCCATTAGTTACATAGGTATTGAAACCCCCATCCTCCCATTAGTAAGGTATTGCAGCCATGTTGCCCCCCCTCCCTCAAAAACAATAAAACTTTAACTCACCTTCCTTCTGCTCCTTTTCCTCCCTGAAGTCTGGGCTCAGGCGCAGGACTTCTTCAGCAAGCTGCGTGCGATGAGATGACATCATCAGCCGCAGCCTGCAGTGGAAGCTCTGAAGTATAGGAGCAGGGAGAACTGCTGTTCCCTGCTATAAATGGCGATGTGTACATCGTACGCATCGCCACTCATTTTCCTTTGGAGGGGGGAGAATGGCCTGTGGCTGGGGGTTCGGAGTTTTCTACCCCTCCACCGCCTGCGCCCTAAGGCAGCTGCTTGAGCTGCCTTATGTAAGCGTCGGGCCTGGACGTGGTGGATTTTTACCGCTCAACCCTATTGTTCTGGGAGGGATAAGCCTCTACTGGAATGGTCTGGTTGAAGCTTACTTCTCCCCACCCCACAAAGGAAACATGAACATTCGAAACATGAATAGCTTGAATTCACTATTGGGAGTTTCTGGAGACAGCTAAGCTTTGTTGTCATCTCTGGCAACTCCATAGACAATGGACAGAGTGGTGGCATGCATGTGTGGCCAACAGATCCATTCAAAACAACACTCGGGTCCCCGTTCTCAGGATCCAGAGGTTGGACTCTTGAAAATTTAAGACAAAGTAAATTAATTTGGAATACCCCTGTAAAGCCAGTAAGTCCTTGATGAAAAACATTGGCATTTCGGCTCATTTCACAGACTTTAAAGTCCATAGCATGCTTGATTTCCATGCTAAAAAAATATAAAAAATTCTTCTACATTTAGATGGCGTATTTAGAACCTCATCTGTAGATATCTTCTGTCATTTACTGTGGATTTGTGATCCATAATCCACACTGCTAATCTGCAGCAAATCCACCAAGTCTGAAGGTACCCGATATAGAATGCCCTAACCCTGGTTTTAAAAACACTGGCCTGGGCAGAGTGGTTTGTTGGCACCTCCTGGCAATGGCATCTTGCACCCAGGGCACAAGCCCCATCGCTTCTTTTAGAGGGATAGACTCAAAAAGACAAACCCTGTATATAGCACCCGTTTGGGTAAATGGGCATCATAGGCATCAGCGGCGCCCACTCTGACAGACCTGGGCTGGAATGGTCATAGACATGTAATGCGGCATATGTATAGCCGGCCTCAGCGTCCACTGAAGATAACAGATATTCTCCTCCTACAAAGCTGGACCCATGGCAAACAGCTGCTCTAAGTGTTCCTAGGGCTTCTATCAGTAGATTTCATGCCTTTAGGGAATATTTTCCAAGTACTTTACTCTCTGGCAGTAAGAACGACTCCTGATGATGTTTATGTGCAGGTTGCACAGCTATGAATCACTACAAAGCCTTTGAAGGGGTTTCCAGAAAACATGAGCTGATTTTTGGATAAACGTTTTGGCAAAGCTTTTACCTTACAGTAAGGTATCTGGCCGTTCTTTTATCATTGTTATTATTAATAAAGTGCGGCATCAGCTGAAGAGCTTAGACGTGCGCTGCACTTCCACAAACATATGAGGCACTAAATATTTCCTTGGAAAAACAGAAGGGAGGAATCTGATCCTGGCCTCTTAAAGAGCAAAGAAGGGCCACATTTAAGAGGAGTTTTAGTGTGTGTTACACTAACCCCATGTGCAGTATGTCAAATGTTGGGTTTGGGTGTATGGGGCAGTCTTAGGAGCTGAACCTGCTCCACAACCAACAGCTGTTGGCTGCTATCTGCAGCTGACACCCACCATCAGATACTGACATTGAATTTCATGCTGCTCTCAGATGTCAAACCTCTTAGATGCCACAATCATTAGTGACCGTGGCCTCTAGGTGGTTATATGACAGGAGTCTGTGTTGTCATGCTTGTAGTCACTACCTCCACAAGGCAGTCACAGGGTGATGATTGGATGTCATGGCATCTGAGGGCTCTCTGAAGGGCTTCATGGCTGCCATGTTAAATCTACAGTCACAGCCTACCATAGTAAGGTAGGGGCCCATTTACACTATGAAACTTTGTCTCTGAGATATTCCGGGTGCCACCAAAATCAACTGGTTCTATGACTGATTCACAGAAAAATGCAGTCCAGGAATGCAGGAATTCCACTCACAAATTCTTTAGTGTGAATGGGCCCTTATAGTAGAATGCATCAACTTTGACAACGGCGATCTAAAGGGTTAATAGCCGGCTGCCGGGCTATTAGCAGTGGACCCCGGCTAGTGAAATCAGCTGGAGGCCGCCGGGTATGGAGCAGCCTCGAGTCAGGAGCCCACTCCACACACCCTGAGCGCCGGTGTGAGGTGCAGACTTGCTTGCCATGCAAGTCTGCGCCCGCTCCTGCACCTCACACTGGCATTAGAAAAATAAAGGCGGAAGTCGGTCCGGCCCAGCTTGCCTGATACAGGGTTAAATCTATGAAAAATTCACCTGCCGAGTGCCTGGAAGTACATGTCCCAGGCGTCACATCCCTGAAATGTGTTGTCTCAATTAGACGGTAATGCATTTCTGAGCGGAATCTGCAGAAACAATTGCCAGCATTTATCATTGTGTTTACCCTTTTTTGTTCCCGTCTATATTTGGCGCAAGTGTCCTTTTTTTTTTCCGCCTTTTGGTTTACACATTTCTGCTGATTGTGAGTTGTAATACACTGATTTTGGCAATACTCATGATATGGACAGGTTTTAACCCCTTAAGGAGACTAGTATGAGGGCTTTTTTTTTGCGCAACCAGTTGTCCATTGTAATGCCATCACTCACTTTACCATAAAATGTATGGCGCAACCAAAAAAGGAGATTTTTTAATACTTACCGTAAAATCTCTTTCTAGAAGGATCCATTGGGGGACACAGACCATGGGTGTATGCTGCTGTCTCTAGGAGATGACACTGTGACAACAAAAAAGTCGGCTCCTCCCAGCAGGATATACCCGCTCTAGGCCCTGAGCTAATCAGTTTTAGTTCCAGAGCAATAGGAGAGGACCGACAGGTCAAGGAGAGAACACGAACTGTCCGAGAACCAGAGAAAATATATAACTGAACTCACCCTCGGACAGAGAACCAAAGAGAAACCCAAAAGGGCGGGAGCTGTGTCCCCCAATGGATCCTTCGAGAAAGAGATTTTACGGTAAGTATTAAAAAAATCTCCTTTTCTCTATCGGCTCCATTGGGGGACACAGACCATGGGACGTACCAAAGCCGTCCCTTGGGTGGGAAGAAGAAAACCCGGTTAGGCAGACGGCTGAACCACCGCTGCCTGCAGTACCTTCCGGCCCAGACTAGCATCAGCCGGTGCGAAGGTATGAACCCGGTAAAAATCTCGAGAATGTATGCAAAGATGACCAGGTAGCCGCTTGCAGATCTGCAAGGCCGAGGCCTTGTTCTGGAGAGCCCAAGATGCCCCAACAGAACGGGTAGAATGAGCTAAAACCCAGAAGGGAGGGATCTTCAGCCTACAGAGATAGGCTTCCAAAATGGCAGACCGGATCCACCAAGAAATGGTGGTCTTGGAAGTAGGTTGTCCCTTGCGACGACCTTCCGTAAGGACGAAAGGGAATCGCATTGAGGAAAGGAAGCGGTGACAGAGAGGTAAGACCGAACGGCCTGCACCACATCCAGATTGTGGAGTAAACGCTCCTTAGAATGAGAAGGAGCGGAACAAAAAGACGGACGGACGACATCCTCATTGAGATGAAAAGCCAAAATGACCTTAGGCAAAAAGGAAGGATCTGGCCGAAAAACTACCTTGTCCTGGTGAATCACCAGAAACTGAGAACGGCGAGAGAGCTGCCAATTCGGTCACTCTCCAAATAGAGATGATAGCTATAAGAAACGCCACTTTCCAGGAAAGAAGGCGCAAGGACACTTCCCTAAGAGGTTCAAAAGGGGACCTTGGAGGACACCCAGAACCAGATTTAAGTCTCACGGGGGAGAAGGGCACCGATAAGGAGGGGCAACATGTGCCACTCCTTGGAGGAAGGTCCTGACATGAGAATTAGAAGCCAGAGGAAGCTGGAAAAGAATAGAAAGAGCCGAAACCTGACCCTTAAGGGAACTGAGAGACAACCCCAGTTCCCAATCCCAACTGCAAGAAAGAGAGAAGACGGGAAACAGAAAAAGTAACAGGACACAAGACCTGAGCTTCACCCAACTAAAATAAGACCGCCAGGTACGGTGGTAAATTTTCGCCGAGGAGGGCTTACGAGCCCTGAGCATGGTGCGAATGACTTGGGAAGAGAACCTGCGGTCTCTCAAAACCGCGGTCTCAACCGCCGCGCCGTCAAATGCAGCGACTGTTAATTGGGGTGGCAAAGAGGAACCTGCCACAGCAGGTCCGGATGAAGTGGAAGGCAGAGCGTCATCCAGGAGCCTTACCACGTCGGTGTACCACGTCCTTCGGGGCCAAACTGGAGCTACCAGTATGGCGGGGACATCCTCCGCTTGGGCTTCCTCAGAACCCTGGGAAGGAGCAAAAGGGCAGGGAACAGATAGGGCGGTAAAAATCTTGAGAATGTATGCAAAGATGACCAGGTAGCCGCTTGCAGATCTGCAAGGCCGAGGCCTTGTTCTGGAGAGCCCAAGATGCCCCAACAGAACGGGTAGAATGAGCTAAAACCCAGAAGGGAGGGATCTTCAGCC
Organism: Hyla sarda; assembly: GCF_029499605.1. NCBI lineage: Eukaryota > Metazoa > Chordata > Amphibia > Anura > Hylidae > Hyla > Hyla sarda. The sequence continues at coordinate 33,618,458 of NC_079190.1, read as the reverse complement.
TACAGAGATAGGCTTCCAAAATGGTCCGGATGAAGTGGAAGGCAGCGACTGTTAATTGGGGTGGCAAAGAGGAACCTGCGACAGCAGGTCCGGATGAAGTGGAAGGCAGAGTGTCGTCCAGGAGCCTGACCACGTCGGCGTACCACGTCCTTCGGGGCCAAACTGGAGCTACCAATATGGCGGGGACATCCTCCGCTTGGGCTTCCTCAGAACCCTGGGAAGGAGCAAAAGGGGAGGGAACAGATAGGGCAGGGGAAACCCCGCCCAAGGAATCACTATGGCATCCACGGCTAGAGCCAGGGGCTCCCGGGACTTTGACACAAATGAAAGAATCTTCCGATTGTGCCGAGACGCGAAAAGGTCCCCGTCTGGAATGCCCCAGAGGTCACAGATCTGCGCGAAGACCACTGGATGTAGAGACCACTCGCTGGGGTCGGCTGAGGACCGGCTGAGGAAGTCCGCTTCCCAGTTGAGCACACCCGGAATGTGAACCGCCGAAATGGCCGGAACCATGTTTTCTGCCCAGAGGAGAATCTTTGACACCTCGGCCATGGCTGCCGAGCTGCGAGCGCCGCCTTGCCGATTGATGTCGTGGCGTTGTCCGACTGGACGCAAACAGGGCGGGACTGAAGCAGGGACTCCCAATGAAGAAGACAAAGAAGAATCGCCCTCAGTTCCGAGATGTTTATCGGAAGAAGGTATTCCCGGGGAGACCAGAGGCCTTGAACCGTCGAATCCCTGAACACACCGCCCCAGCCAGACAGACTGGCATCTTTTGTAACTACCTGCCAGTGGAGGGAAAGAAATGATCACCCCTGTAGAAGAAGGGGGGAGCGGAGCCACCAGAACAGAGGTGGCCTTGACGTGGCGAGTGGGCTTGTACTTTTTGATCAAAAATGTATACTAACAACCTGTTAGTTTTTGATATTATGCTGAGAAGCAATCAGATCATTATACAAGATTGTAGATGTGCACCATGTCTGTTTTTCTACCCGAATCCACCAGAACAGAGACTGACGGATCAGACGAGGGAAAGCAATCTTGCGATCGAGAGACAGACGAGATCTGTCCCATCGAGAGAGAATCGCCAGTTGAAGGGGGCGGTAATGAAATTGGGCAAAGGGTACGGCCTCCATGGCCGCTACCATCCGACCCAAGACTTCCATGCAAATCCACAAAAAGATTGGAATAGAAAACCCCGAAAATGTTCCCCTGAAGGAACGGGGACAATAACTTCCTGGAGAAGCAGGGAGTGGAGGGCCTCCTGAAACTGCTTCACCAGAGAAGGAGACCAGGGGCCCGGGACTGAAAAAAACGAATCGGTATCAGTCGGACACCACGACCCTGACCCAAGAGTCCTGAATGTGTGTGGTCCAGATGTCTCGAAAAACTAAGAGAAGACCTCCCACCCGAGAAAAATCTGCGGGTGGGGGCTTCACTTCATGCGGAAGTGGGCTTGCGGATTGCCCGATTTGGCCGCAAAACGTCCGGAACGGTTGGTGTCCGGCTTCCAAGACTGGCGCGCACGGAACGAGGGAGCCTTCTTGTCCCGTGAAGTCGCCTGCCTAGACCCCCTCCTTTGGGAAGTAGAGCGAGCCGTATTTTGATGCAACTCTTCCACCCACCCCCCCCCCCCCCCCAGGGATAATCTCGTCAAGGAGTACGGGTACCAGTAAAAGGAAGCTCGATGAGAGACCTTTTGGAGGCGGCATCCACATCCCACGCCTTAAGCCACAAGGAACGGCGGAGGGCCGCTAGGTGACCCACAGCAAAAGCAGCACAACGGGCTGACCGTATGGAAGCTGGGCACAGAAAGTCCCCATGTCATGATCACACCCTATCAGTCCAGCCAAGACATTAGAGAGACTGTGATGGTGCAAGGGTTAAAGCCGCCAGACCTCTGGGTATCCACTACTAGTCCCAGCAAGTCACCAAATTAACCCTTAGATAAATGTGTTTCCACCAGAGCCGCCTTCAGAAAGGTGAGCTCCTATATTTAGAGATCAAAGACCAGAGCTGATTAAATTAAACATTTAACCCCTTCCCGCTATTGGACGTATGCATACGTCCAGGCGAATTACACGTTCGCGCAAATGGACGTATGCATACGTCCAAGCGATCTCCTGCTCTGCCACGGGCAGCGCAGGAGATCGCGGGTGGGACTCAGCTGTCAATCACAGCCGGAGTCCCACCGCAGCTGCCGGGGCCGCGATCGCGCCGGTCCCGGCAGCATTAACCCCATAGATGCCGTGATCAGTCTGATCACGGCATCTATGGTGTTTGCAGGGGGAGCGCTCTCCCCCTGCCCATCAATCGCGGCGCCGCGATAAAATAAGGGGGATCGGGGGTGTCCAAGACACCCTCGATCCCCCTTGAAGAGATAGGAGTGAGGTGGCAGGGTTGCCACCCCTCCTATCCCTGCTATTGATCGGCGGAGCGGCCGACCAATAGCAGACTGGGGGCGGGGGGGTTAAAGTTCGGTTCCCCGCGCTATGCCCGCCCATCGGTGTCCGGGCACAGCGGGGGGGAACCGTGCAGTAGCGGCGGCGGCGATCACTTACCCGGCGGCGGCGGCGGCGGCGGCTGTGATCACGGCGGCGGTGGAGGTAAGTATGACGCCGCGTGTGCAGAGTCTGTTGCCTAGCAACATCTGCAGGGCGACAGTTTAGAGAGTGGTCTCTAAACTGTCGCCCTCCAGATGTTGCAAAACTACAACTCCCACTATGCCTTGACAGCTGTTTGCTGTGTTGGCATGCTGGGAGTTGTAGTTTTGCAAGATTTAGAGGGGTTCAGGCTAGAGATCACTGACAGTGGTCTCTAAACTGTAGCCCTCCAGATATTACAAAACTACAACTCCCAGCATGCTCAGACAGCAGTTTGCTGTCTTAGCATGCTGAGATTTGTAGTTTTGCAACATCTGGAGGGCCACAGTTTAGAGACCACTGTCAGTGATCTCCAGCCTGAACCCCTCTAAATCTTGCAAAACTACAACTCCCAGCATTCAGGAACAGCAAATGGCTGTCTCGGCATGCTGGGAGTTGTACTTGCGTGCATCCAGCTGTTGCATAACTACATCTCCCAGCATTCGCTTTGGCAATCAGTACATGCTGAGAGTTGTAGTTCTGCAACAGCTGGAGGCACACTGGTTGGGAAATACCGAGTTAGGTAATAGGTTCTATTACCCAACTCAGTATTTTCCAGTGTGCCTCCAGCTGTTGCAAAACTACAACTCCCAGCATGCACGTTCTGTCAGTGCATGCTGGGAGTTGTAGTTTTGCCCCCCCCCCCCCCCTTCCCATGTGAATGTACAGGTTACATTCACACTGGCGGCGGATTACAGTGAATTCCCTGCTTCAGGTTTGAGCTGCAGCAGCCGCAGCTCAAACTCCTAGCGGGAGACTCAGTGTAATCCGCCGTCAGTGTGAATGTAACCTAAAAACACTACACTTACATAAAATAAAGAGTAAAACACTACATATACACACGTACACTGCCCCCCCCACCACCACCCCTTCCCCCCCAATAAAAATGAAAAACGTATCCTACAGCAGTGTTTCCAAAACGGAACCTCCAGCTGTTGCAAAACAAAAACTCCCAGCATTTCCGGACAGCCATTGACTGTCCAAGCATGCTGGGAGTTTAGCAACAGCTGGAGGCACCCTGTTTGGGAATCACTGGCTTAGAATACCCCTATGTCCACCGCTATGCAAATCCCTAATTTGGGCCTCAAATGCACATGGCGCTCTCACTTTGGAGCCCTGGCGTATTTCAAGGCAACAGTTTAGGGCCACATATGGGGTATCGCCGTACTCGGGAGAAATTGCCTAACAAATTTTGGGGGGCTTTTTCTCCTTTTACCCCTTATGAAAAGGTAAAGTTGGGGTCTACACCAGCATGTTAGTGTAAAAAAAAAAACATTTTTGTACACTAACATACTGGTGTTGCCCCATACTTTAAAATTTCACAAGCGGTAAAAGAAAAAAAGCCTCCAAAGTTTGTAACGCAATTTCTCCTGAGGAAGGAGATACCCCATATGTGGGCGCAAAGTGTTCTGGGGACGCACAACAAGGCTCAGAAGGGAGAGTGCACCATGTAAATTTGAGGTCTAAATTGGTGATTTGCACAGGGGTGGCTGATTTTACAGTGGTTCTGACATAAGTGCAAAACAATAAATACCCACATGTGACCCCATTTTGGAAACTACACCCCTCACGGAATGTAACAAGGGGTACAGTGAGCATTTACACCCCACAGGTGTCTGACAGATCTTTGAAACAGGGGTCTGTGAAAATGAAAAATAAAATTTTTAATTTACACAGCCCACTGTTCCAAAGATACGTCCAATGCCAGTGGGGTGTAAATTCTCCCTGCACCCCTTATTACCTTCCGTGAGGGGTGTAGTTTTAAAAATGGGGTCACATGTGGGGGGTCCACTGTTCTGGCACCACGGGGGGCTTTGGAAATGCACATGGCCAAATTCTCTCTCCAAAAGCTCAATGATGCTCCTTCTCTTCTGAGCATTGTAGTTCGCCCCCAGTGCACTTCACGTCCACTTATTGGGTATTTCCATACTCAGAAGAGATGGGGTTACAAATTTTGGGGGGTATTTTCTGCTATTATCCCTTGTAAAAATGTAAAATTTGGGGGAAAACAAGCATTTTAGTGTAAAAAAAATATTTTTTTTTTACATATGCAAAAGTCGTGAAACACCTGTGGGGTATTAAGGTTCACTTTACCCCTTGTTACGTTCCCCAAGGGGTCTAGTTTCCAAAATGGTATGCCATGTGTTTTTTTTTTCTGTCCTGGCACCATAGGTGCTTCCTAAATGCGGCATGCCCCCAGAGCAAAATTTGCTTCCAAAAAGCCAAATGTGACTCCTTCTCTTCTGAGACCTGTAGTGCGCCAGCAGAGCACTTTTCATCCCCATATTGGGTGTCTTCTGAATCGGGAGAAATTGGGCTTCAAATGTTGGGGGGTATTTTCTGCTATTACCTTTTTTAAAAATGTAAAATTTTTGCTAAATCAAGCATTTTTGGTAAAAAAAAATTATTTTTTTTACATATGCAAAAGTCGTGAAACACCTGTGGGGTATTAAGGTTCACTTTATTCCTTGTTACGTTCCTCAAGGAGTCTAGTTTCCAAAATGGTATGCCATGTCGTTTTTTTTTGCTGTCCTGGCACCATAGGGGCTTCCTAAATGCGACATGCCCCCCGAGCAAAATTTGCTCTCAAAAAGCCAAATATGACTCCTTCTCTTCTGAGCATTGTAGTTCGCCCGTAATGCACTTCAGGTCAACTTATGGGGTACCTCCATACTCAGAAGAGATGGGGTTACAAATTTTGGGGGGTATTTTCTGCTATTAACCCTTGCAAAAATGTGAAATTTGGGGGGAAACACACATTTTAGTGACATTTTTTTTTTTTTTTTTTACATATGCAAAAGTCATGAAACACCTGTGGGGTATTAAGGCTCACTTAATTCCTTTTTACGTTCCTCAAGGGGTCTAGTTTCCAAAATGGTATGCCATGTTTTTTTTATTTGCTGTTTTGGCACCATAGGGGCTTCCTAAATGCAACATGCCCCCAAAAAACCATTTCAGAAAAACGTACTCTCCAAAATCCCCTTGTCGCTCCTTCGCTTCTGAGCCCTCTACTGCGCCCGCCGAACACTTTACATAGACATATGAGGTATGTGCTTACTCGAGAGAAATTGGGCTACAAATTCAAGTATAAATTTTATCCTTTTACCCCTTGTAAAAATTCAAAAATTGGGTCTACAAGAACATGCAAGTGTAAAAAATGAAGATTTTGAATTTTCTCCTTCACTTTGCTGCTTTTACCGTGAAACACCTAAAGGGTTAAAACACTTACTGAATGTCATTTTGAATACTTTGGGGGGTGCAGTTTTTGTAATGGGGTCATTTATGGGGTATTTCTAATATGAAGACCCTTCAAATCCACTTCAAACCTGAACTGGTCCATGAAAAATAGCGAGTTTGAAAATTTTGTGAAAAATTGTAAAATTGCTGCTGAACTTTGAAGCCCTCTGGTGTCTTCCAAAAGTAAAAACATGTCAATTTTATGATTAAAATATAAAGTAGACATATTGTATATGTGAATCCAAAAAAAATAATATTTGGAATATCAATTTTCCTTACAAACAGAGAGCTTCAAAGTTAGAAAAATGCAAAATTTTCAATTTTTTCATCAAATTTTGGGATTTTTCACCAAGAAAGGATGCAAGTTACCACAAAAATTTACCACTATGTTAAAGTAGAATATGTCACGAAAAAACAATCTCGGAATCAGATTGATAAGTAAAAGCATTCCAGAGTTATTAATGTTTAAAGTGACAGTGGTCAGATGTGCAAAAAAGGGCTGCGTCCTAGAGGTGAAAATGGGCTGTGTCCTTAAGGGGTTAATCTGATAAAAAGGTATCACAGTGCTATGCATATAAAAATACAGGAACAAATGACATACAGGTACAAAAATATTCAAAAGAGTTTTGCAAGACAAGTTCAGAAAACAAAAGATGAAGTTCTTACAGCATGATGATATAGCAGTCCATGAGAGTGAGTTCCAGCTGTTCTTAAGATGGTCTTGTCAGCTTGTTGCACAGCATTGAACACACTGAGTCTAGCATTGTTAAATATTATATATCTGCCTTTTTGGAAGGGAGACTCCATTCCACCCTCCCCTCTGATCCCACCAGGGGGTCTTCTCTCTTCCTGGCCCCTTATCTGTTTGATTATATGATGGGACCAGAGTGCATGACTTCAAAAAAGCCTTTGACTTCAAAGGAGATGTAAACAAACAGCCAGACCCCCAATAAAATGCAATACACAAACCCACAGTCTGAATGACCTCTCACCCGCAGGTCTTAGGTTATACACAGATACAATAAAAACGCATGTATGTTTCCATAATCAGGCCTTGGTCCTGAAACCCCAGCTTTAGAGCATTGGAGAACAAAAGCAGACAGATCCTCTGGGGGGGGGGGATCCCGCTAGTATACCCTGACCGAGTTTGAGTACCACACCTACAGGGCCTTGGACACCCATGCAGAAGCGAAGGTAGGAAGCAGAGAAGAGCCTGATGCTTCAGAGGCAAACTTCGCCAAGGACTCCACCTTCTTGTCCGTCGGATCCTTGAAGGCAGCCGCGTCTGCTAGCGGCAATGTAGTAGCCTTGGAAAGGCGGGAAATTGGTGGATCCACCGAGGAATGAGAAACCACATTAGAGACAAGGTCTCTGGCGGATAGGTCACGCGCTTGAACCTTCTTCCTTCCCGGGAACCTCTTGTTCGGATGTTTCCATGCAGATTCCAGAAGGGTGTCAAATTCAATGTGAGAGCTGAACATTTGAGGTGCTGGTTTAGCACGATGAAAGGATACTTCAGGAGCACGTCCGAAGATCCTGGGTCCTCTAAATGAAAGTTGTCTCTTATGGCCGCAACCAATGAGTTCACCGTCACAACTGTATCCGAGCGGTCCTCTTCAGATGCCGATTCGGAAACCTCATCCGCCAGTTCACCAGGAGAATGTGAACGAGTGGAGGCAGCCCTGGAGGGGGGCGACCCTGATCGGGTACGCGGCTCTGGTGAGGCAGAGCAGCGACTCCAGGAACATCCTCTGGAGCGACGTTTGTGACCAGATGACAAGGGGGGAGGGGACCCACGAGGGGAGCACCCATGTCTACTTGAAGACTCAATGGAAGAGTCAGAAGAAGCACCCTAGTACGCTTGGCATATGGAAAAGAGGAGCGGTATCCTATAGAGGGCCGCCACGTCACGGGAGGCCTCAGCCACCGAACGGGAGACTTGAGTCAAGTCATCCATATATTGGGATAGGGAAGAAACCCAGGCTGGAGGGGCGGCCGAATCCACCGGGACTGCTAAAGCATCCGGGGTTGCCAGGGGGTCTGGGGGAGCAGTGGAGCAGGCAGAAGAACCAGGCATTTTGGAATTACAGTTTTTACAGACAAAATGGTAAACAAACACTCCAGATGTCTGTTTAGAGGGAGGAACAGTTCTGGGTACAGATATAATGAAAAAAGAACTGTCTCCCCTGAGTCTGTAGTCCCCAGAGCAGCTGCTGTGAGGAGAACTCCCTCTGTAGATAGAGAGGGAGAAAAACCAGCCAATAGCCAGAGAGGGGCGTGCCTGGAGCAGGGGCACTGTCTGATTGGCCCGTCACCTAATCGCGCGCTGATTGGAGGACGATTCGCGCCTCCAGCAAGCCGAAATGCCGAAGAAGAAGATAGTAATGACGCCGCTCCTTGCCCCAAGCGCACATGTCAGCCGCATATGCGCCCGCGGGGAAGTGAGCGGGCGAGACACATCTTTGCCGGCAGCAGTCTGCTGCCGAAAGCGAAAGCAAGTCGGCGCTTCATGAGCCCGAACAGTATAAGCGCCGCGGCTGTCAGCCGCATAGTAACACACACACACACACACGAGTGCATACAATAAAATGAACCATTCATTCCTGCCACTGCTCGCCCCAGAAATAAAGAAAGCCCCTAGTACAGGCCAGCCCCATAAACCCTGAAAGGTGGGCCAAAACTGAGGGTCTCCAGAGGTTGCAAGTCAGCACCTAAGGGAGAAAGGAATATATACTCACCTCAGTCAGAAGAACTTACCTAATGGAGTCTTCTGTGAAGGTCTTCAGTCAGCTTTCTGTCACCTGCATCACGCCTAGCTACCATGGGCGAGCGAGGCGAGCAGGGAATAGGGGGACCCGGACCCATGAGGTACAAACCCAGGCGCTGACCGTTGGCGAGAGGGGGTGAACAGCACATATACGCAATGTCTGTGCCCCCTTACTCGCAATGGGGAAACAGTGAGCCGCAGTTCCTGAGTCCCCACCTGAAAACATGAAAGAAAAAAGAATAAAAAACTAACACATCCCTAACTAGGAAAATAATAAAACATAAGACCTGGTCTGGAGAAATCCAGACCATGTCCACCTCCTTCAGACACTAAACTTAAACTGATTAGCTCGGGGCCTGGAGGCGGGTATATCCTGCTGGGAGGAGCCGACTTTTTTGTTGCCATAGTGTCATACCTCCTAGAGACAGCAGCATACACCCATGGTCTGTGTCCCCCAATGGAGCCGATAGAGAAAAATACTATGTGTGGGGAAATTTAAAAAACAAACTGCAATTTAGAGAATCTTGGAACGTTTCGTTTTTACGCCATACAATTTACGGTAAAAATGACATGTGTTATTTATTCTTTGGGTCAATACAATTAACCCCTTCCCGCAGAATGTCATATATAAACGCCGGGTTGTGCAGTGCGTTCGCACATCCCGGCATTTATAAATGACATTCAGTTAACCCGGCGATGCGCAGCATCGCACGGGTTAACTGGCAGAAGTCCCGCTGTTTCCAGCAGGGGACAACTTCTGCTTCACCCCCAGGACCATCCATTGATGGTCCTGGTCAGCGATCATTGTGATTGGTCCCTGTGGACCAATCACAGTGATCTAGGGTGAAAGTTCAGATCCCCCGCACTGCCCGCCCCTGGAAGTCGGGCAGAACGGGGGACGATGGCTGCGGGGGCTCGCGGCATAGGTGGGGGAACACGTGGGGACCGGCAGCCTTACCAGATCCAGCGGCGGGACCGAGGAGCAGCGCGGGACCGGCCACGTGGAGGAGCAGCGACGGGACCGGCAGGTGAGTATATGGTCCTCAGAAGCAGCAGTGAAGAACTTCACTGCTGCTTCTAGGAGTCTGAAAACTATAACTCCCAGCATGCCTAGACAGCCTTTGGCTGTCTGGGCATGCTGGGAGTTGTAGTTTTGCAACATCTGGAGGGCCCCAGTTTGGAGACCATTGTATAATGGTCTCCAATCTGTGCTCTTCCAGCTGTTGCAAAACTACAACTCCCAGCATGCACTGACTGTCCAGGCATGCTGGGAGTTTTAGTTCAGCAACATCTGGCCCTTCAGATATTGCCGAACTACAACTCCCAGCATGCCCTTCAGCTGTCTGGGCATGCTGGGAGTTGTAGTTTTGCAACAACTGGAGACACACTGGTTGGGAAACATTGTTTCTAACTCAGTGTTTCCTAACCTGTGTGCCTCCAGCTGTTGCAAAACTATAACTCCCAGCATGCACTAACAGACCATGCATGCTGGGAGTTGTAGTTTTGCAACATCTGGAGGGCCCCAGATTGGAGACCATTGTATAATGGTCTCCAATCTGTGCTCTTCCAGCTGTTGCAAAACTACAACTCCCAGTATGCACTGACTGTCCAGGCATGCTGGGAGTTTTAGTTCAGCAACATCTGGCCCTTCAGATGTTGCCGAACTACAACTCCCAGCATGCCCTTCAGCTGTCTGGGCATGCTGGGAGTTGTAGTTTTGCAACAACTGGAGACACACTGGTTGGGAAACATTGTCTGTTTCTAACTCAGTGTTTCCTAACCTGTGTGCCTCCAGCTGTTGCAAAACTATAACTCCCAGCATGCACTAACAGACCATGCATGCTGGGAGTTGTGGTTTTGCAACAGCTGGTGCACCCCCCTCACATGGGCGAGGCTTTTACAGTGGGTTTCTCGCTGCAAGTTTGAGATGCAGCAAAGTTTGCGCTGGGAAACTCGCTGTAATCCCCCGCCCATGTGACTGTACCCTAAAAACACTACACTACACCTACACAAAATAAAATAAAAAGTTAAAAACACTACATATACACATACCCTTACACAGCCCCCCTCCCCCAATAAGAACATCCGGTACACCACTGTTTCCAAAGCAGAGCCTCCAGCTGTTGAAAAACAACAACTCCCAGTATTGCCGGACAGCCGTTGACTGTCCAAGCATGCTGGGAGTTTTGCAACAGCTGGAGGCACCCTGTTTGGGAATCACTGGCGTAGAATACCCCTATGTCCACCCCTATGCAAATCCCTAATTTAGGCCTCAAATGCACATGGCGCTCTCCCTTTGGAGCCCTGTCGTATTTCAAGGCAACAGTTTAGGGTCACATATGGGGTATCGCCGTATTCGGGAGAAATTGCGTTACAAGGTTTGGGGGGTATTTTCTTCTTTAACCCTTCATGAAAAGGAAATGTTGGGGTCTACACCAGAATGTTAGTGTAAAAAATTTAAATTTTTTACACTAACATGCTGATGTTGCCCTATACTTTACATTTTCACAAGAGGTAAAAGCGAAAAAAAGCCCCCCAAAATTTGTAACGCAATTTCTCCCGACTACGGAGATACCCCATATGTGGGCGCAAAGTGCTCTGGGGGCGCACAACAAGGCCCAGAAGGGAGAGCGCACCATGTACATTTGAGGTGATTTGCACAGGGGTGGCTGATTGTTACAGCGGTTTTGACAAATGCAAAAAAAACAAAACCCCACATGTGACCCCATTTCGGAAACGACACCCTTCATGGAATGTAATGAGGGGTGCAGTGAGAATTTACCCCCACAGGTGTCTGACTGATCTTTGGAACAGTGGTCCGTGAAAATGAAAACTTGTACAGCCCACTGTTCCAAAGATCTGTCAGACACCAGTGGGGGGCAAATGCTCACTGTACCCCTTGTTACGTTCCTCAAGGGGTCTAGTATCCAAAATGGTATGCCATTTGTTTTTTTTTGCTGTCCTGGCACCATAGGGGCTTCCTAAATGCGACATGCCCCCCGAGCAAAATTTGCTCTCAAAAAGCCAAATATGACTCCTTCTCTTCTGAGCATTGTAGTTCGCTCGTAGTGTACTTCAGGTCAACTTATGGGGTACCTTCATACTCAGAAGAGAAGGGGTTACAAATATTGGGGGGTAATTCCTGCTATTAACCCTTGGAAAAATGTGAAATTTGGGGGGAAACACACATTTTAGTGAAAAAAAATAATTTTTTTTTTACATATGCAAAAGTCGTGAAACACCTGTGGGGTATTAAAGCTCACTTTATTCCTTTTTATGTTCCACAAGGGGTCTAGTTTCCAAAATGGTATGCCACGTGAGGGTTTTTTGCTGTTCTGGCACCATAGGGGCTTCCTAAATGCAACATGCCCCCCAAAAACCATTTCAGAAAAACGTACTCTCCAAAATCCCGTTGTCGCTCTTTCCCTTCTGAGCCCTCTACTGTGCCCGCCGAACTTTTTACATAGACATATGAGGTATGTGCTTACTCGAGAGAAATTGGGCTACAAATATAAGTATACATTTTCTCCTTTTACCCCTTGTAAAAATTCAAAAATTGGGTCTACAAGAACATGCGAGTGTAAAAAATGAAGATTGTGAATTTTCTCCTTCACTTTGCTTCTATTCCTGTGAAACACCTAAAGGGTTAAAATGCTGACTGAATGTCATTTTGAATACTTTGGGGGGTGTAGTTTTTATAATGGGGTCATTTGTGGGGTATTTCTAATATGAAGACCCTTCAAATCCACTTCAAACCTGAACTGGTCCCTGAAAAATAGTGAGTTTGAAAATTTTGTGAAAAATTGGAAAATTTCTGCTGAACTTTGAAGCCCTCTGATGTCTTCCAAAAGTAAAAACTCGTCACTTTTATGATGCAAACATAAAGTAGACATATTGTATATGTGAATAAAATTTTTTTTTTTGTAATATACATTTTCCTTACAAGCAGAGAGCTTCAAATTTAGAAAAATGCAAAATTTTCACATTTTTCATCAAATTTTAGGATTTTTCACAAGGAAAGGATGCAAGTTACCACAAAATGTTACCACCATGTTAAAGTAGAATATGTCACGAAAAAACAATATCGGAATCAGAATGATAACTAAAAGCACTCCAGAGTTATTAATGTTTAAAGTGACAGTGGTCAGATGTGCAAAAAACGCTCTGGTCCTTAAGGCCAAAATGGGCTTGGTCCTGAAGGGGTTAAAATGATACCCATGATAACATACTTTTCTATTACTGTTGCGCTTAAAAAAAAAAAAAAACGCAAACTTTTTAATTAAATTCGTACGTTTAAAATCCCATTTTGAGGACCTATAACTTTTTCATTTTTTCGTATAAGCGGCGGTATGAGGGCTCATTTTTTGCACCGTGATCTGTACTTTTTATTGATACTATATTTGCTTATATAAAACTTTTAATACGTTTTTTTATAAAATTTTGGGGGAATAAAAGCTTATAAAAAAGCAGCAATTTTGGACTTTTTACGTTCAAGCCGTTCACCGTACGGTATCATTAACATTATATTTTAATAGTTTAATATTTGCGCACGTGGCAATACCAAATATGAATATTACATTTTATTTTATTGTTTTACACTTTTTGGGGATGAAATAGGGAAAATGGGACAATTAACGTTTTTATTGGGGGAGGGTTTTTCAATGTATTTTTTTTATTTTTACACTTTAATTGTCTCCATAGGGGACTATTTATAGCAATCATTTGATTGCTAATACTGTTCAGTGTTATGCATAGGACATAGCACTGATCAGTATTATAGGTGATCTTCTGCTCTGGTCTGCTCGATCGCAGACCAGAGCAGAAGACCCATGGAAGGCAGTGGAGACAGGTGAGGGGACCTCTGTCTGCCATTCTGGATGATCGGATCGCAGCTCACCAGGACGTACATTTACATCTTGCGTCGTTAAGGTGTTAAAGGAGTAGTCCAGTGGTGACTCAGTGGTTTACAACTTATCCCCTATCTTAAGGATAGGGGATAAGTTGCAGATCGCGGGGGGTCCGACCCCTGGGGCCCCCCGCGATCTCCTGTACGGAGCCCCGACAGCCCGCGGGAAGGGGGCGTGTCGACCTCCGCACGAAGCGGCGGCTGACACGCCCCCTCAATACAACTCTATGGCAGAGCCGAAGCGCTGCCTTCGGCAATCTCCGGCTCTGCCATTGAGATGTATTAAGGGGGCGTGTCGGCCGCCGCCTCGTGCGGGGGTCGACACCCGCTATCTCGGCGGAGAGCCGGGGCCCCGTACAGAGAGATCGCAGGGGGCCCCAGCGGTCGGACCCCCCGCGATCTCAAACTTATCCCCTATCCTTAGGATAGGGGATAAGTTTTTCACCACTGGACTACCCCTTTAAGAACTGCGCCTTTTTGTGAAAAGGTGCAAAAAAGGCGCAAAACCACTGAAAAGTCTCTAAACTACACCAGCCCAGACTTCACCTGTGAAGAGTGAAATTTCAAAAAATGTGACCTGCACAAAATGTATGTCTTTGTTGGTGCTCCTACACATTACCAGCACACACAAAAAAAAGGTCTAGAAAAATGCTTCACTTACTCCTACAATGATGAATGCCCCCAATAAACCCGTTCATTGTTTCTGCAGAAGCCAAAAATAGGATTTCCGCAGCTAGGGGGAGATTTATCAAAAACCGTGCAGAGGAAGGGTGGCGCAGTTGCCTATAGCAACCAATCAGATCGCTTCTTTCACTTTTAAAAAGACCTGTGAAAAATAAAAGAAGCGATCTGACTCGTTGCCAACTTTTCCTCTGGACAGGTTTGGATAAATCTCCCCTCTTATGTTTCTGCCGTGGAAATTCCACCATGTGCACAGTGCAGCAGAATCCCATTGAAATCAATGCGACTACTGCATCAGAATTTCTGAGTAGAATTTTTCCAGCAGATTTCACTCGGTAATTTTGCAGTTTAAATATAGCATTTTCGACCACTTCTCATGCCCAAAAAGTTATCAAAAAGTATAATCTATTGCAAAATGCCAGTTGCCAAAATTACCAATAAAACTAAATTTTAACTCCCCGTAAATGGGGGGAAAAAAATGTTATACGGGTCAGAATTTCGTGATGCAAGTATTCGTTTTTTGTTTTTCTATTAAAGTAGGGGGGCAACCTCTGCACATCCGCACAGTCCTACCACTGACCATCTCGGCAGAGCATGCTGCGAGTAGACATTCAGTGGGCGAAACTTTGTTGGCAGAATCGAGGCAGTGTGAACGAGCCCTAAGGGTCTATTCACACTAGGGATCGACCGATTATCGGTTTGGCCGATATTATCGGCCGATATTCACGATTTAGGACATTATTGGTATCGGCAATTACCTTGCCGATAAAGCCCCGACTCCCGCCCCCACGGCCAGTGACCACTGCTGCCCCATTGCCTCCCCCATCCCCGGTTTTATAATTACCTGTTCCCGTGGGGTCCACGCTACTTCTGGCTCCTGCTGCGTCCTGCGCAATGACAAGTGACGTCCTCAACACGACATCACCTTCAATGCGCACAGTGACAGCTCAGGACGCTGCTGGAGCCAGAAGTAGCGCAGACCCCGGGAACAGGTAATTATGGATGGGGGAGGCAATGGGGCAACGGCAGTGGTTGGACTCAGGATCAGCAGGGGGAGAGAAGTGCGGCGGTCACTGGCCAGAAGATAGGCGCGGGGGGGGGGGGGGGCAGTGGCGGTTGGACTAGGGAGGACCTCAGGACAGGGAGGGGTAGAGAACAGTGTGGCAGCGGTCTCTGGCCCTGCAAAAGCCACTGCAGTTCATTGATTTAAAGCGCCAGTGCGCACAAAGTCTTACCCAACAGAACGCCACTGACTAAGGCTGCATTCACATCTCCTTTTTGCAATGTACGAGGGAAAAAAACGGTTAAAACCGTAAATGATGCAAAACGTACACAACCGGATGCTGCGGTTGGCATACAGTTTTCTATGAAATGTCTATACATACGGTTTGCCATACGTTTTTTCACCGAAACCGTATACGGGAACCGTATTGAAAAAACGAGATGTGAATGCTGTATAGCTACGGTAAGTTCAGATCGCCATTGTACTCCGTCTCATTCTGGGTCAGTTTGGCCTTTTTTTTTTTTTGTGCCGAACGGCCGCAAAGACAGGATGGAGAACAACGGACTCCACCGTGTCCCGACCGATCACATTGACGAGAGTTGGGTCTGTTGGACATCCGGTAGTCTACCGGAGAAAAAGAATAGTGCGTGCAGTAATTTTTTTTTTTTCTCTGATAAAATTGCAGACGGAGCTCCACATATCGGAGCCTGACGTCAATGTGAAACGGGCCTTAGAGATTCCGTCAGACGTATCCGCCGGCATCCCGCCAAAAAAGTGATGTGGACATATATAGTAATGGAGACCATTCATTTCAATGGCCTAAGTCACCCTTCTATATGCCCAAGTTTTAGCATACTGGATAGCGTATCAGACCAAGCTTTGGTGTCCGCTGAAAATAGCGCAAACAGCCAGAAAGGTGACTCCAGGCCATTGAAATGAATGGCACCTTATCAGCACCCAGCCAAAAATGGAGGAAAACCGCAGTGTGGACCTAGCCTAATTTGTCAGTCAAAAATGACGTGACTACTACCAACGTAGTGTAAACACAGCCTAAAGCCCAATATGGCATGCGTTTCTGTATACGTCATAGGACACACACATTTAAAGGGATCCCACAATAGCCCTATGGGTGACTGAAACCATATCCGTCATGGCAGCCATAGTTTTTCTGGTCAAAAAATGACGCAAAATCTCCACGGAACCTGACCGGACGTTCGGTCCCCGTAACGGACGGATCCGCAATGGTCGCGCGCTCACAGTGCCCTCTGGCGGTCACCGACCTCCTCTCACTACTTCTTCTTCACGCTCGGCGTAAATCTCGCCGCCGCTCTCGTCAAAATCCCGCGAGACTTCCCAAAGTGGTCGGAAGTGGTGTGAAGAGTTGTCCGGCCGAATCCTCCTACTTATCAGTGCGGGTGAGGAGGGGGGCAGGAGCCGGGGAGGGTCTGTCCGTGTGTGGGAGGGAAATACAGGGGGCTGTATACTCCGCCGCAATCAGCTTGGGGGAGAGACTATAAATTGACTTGTCTTAACACGTTAGGAGTCGTAGTACTGGACTACATGTCCCAGCAGCCTTTGCGAGTACCCTTGGGTTTTCTTGGACTTGTAGTTGTCAAGGAGACTGATGTGGGGGGCGTAAAGTATGACTGCTGTGCTACTTATTAGTTTGTGTATATACCGTGATCCCTCAACTTACAATGGGCTCAACATACAATAGTTTCAACATACAATGGTCTTTTCTGGACCATTGTAAGTTGAAACCAGACTCAACATACAATGTACAGACAGTTCAGATCTGTGAAACGTGTCAATGGCCGGAAGAACAGACCAATCAGAATGGGCATTCACTGGTAAAACCCCTGTATTACTGAAGCGTATGCACTGACTGATGTCTGGTAGCGCCCCCTACAGTACAGGGTGGTATTACATGTTCTGTACATTGTACCTGTGCCAGGGTTACCTGCTCCTTTGGACACCAGGTGAGGGCGGCTCCATGTTACTTTTTTAGGACACTGTGTACTGTACAGGACCCTGAAGAAGCTCCTGTCCTCTACATAGACCAGTGTTTCCCAAGCAGGGTGCCCCCAGCTGTTGCAAAACTACAACTCCCAGCATGCCCGGACAGCCTTTGGCTGTCCGGGCATGCTGGGAGTTGTAGTTTTGCAACAGCTGGAGGCTCCATGCTTGGGAAACACTGACCTAGACAGTGATTACAGCTCCCAGCAGATCTTTATTACTTTTATATGTAAGGATTTTCTTTATCTATATTAGTTATCTACATATTTTTCTTTAATCCTCACTTTTTCCTATTTTTGGATGTCATTTTGGTGCATTTAGAACCAATTACCAGGTTTCCATACAGTTCTGGTCTCAACATACAATGGTTTCAACATACAATGGTCTCAACATACAATGGTCGTCCTGGAACCAATTAATATTGTAACTTGAGGGACCACTGTATATATATATATATATATATATATATATATATATATATATATATATAGTAATGAGTAGCACAGCAGTATATATATATACACACACACTTCTGTGCTATTCGTTACTATATATATATATATATATATATATATATATATATATATATATATTAGTTTAATATTATGTATATAAAGATAAATCATAACCTAAGTAAAATATTCTTTTTCACACCTCTGCCTGATGTCTGTGAGCAAAAACTTGTTTCCCATAAAGTAGATATGTACCTGTGGTCTATGGGCATGCTGGGAGTTGTAGTTTTGAGACTGTTGCCATATACCATAAGGCCACATTCACACATTCAGGATCTGATACTGTGTTCAGTCCTTTAATTCAGTGTTTTTCCAAACAGGGCGTCTCCAGCTGTTGCAAAACTACAACTCCCAGCATGCCCGGACAGCGTAACGCTGTCCGGGCATGCTGGGAGTTGTAGTTTTGCAACAGCTGGAGGCACCCTGTTTGGAAAACACTGCTATTAGAGATGAGCGAACTTACAGTAAATTCGATTCGTCACGAACTTCTCGGCTCGGCAGTTGATGACTTATCCTGCGTAAATTAGTTCAGCTTTCAGGTGCTCCGGTGGGCTGGAAAAGGTGGATACAGTCCTAGGAAAGAGTCTCCTAGGACTGTATTCACCTTTTCCAGAGCACCTGAAAGCTGAACTAATTTACGCAGGAAAAGTCATCGACTGCCGAGCCGAGAAGTTCGTGACGAATCGAATTTACTGTAAGTTCGCTCATCTCTAACTGCTTTGATTACATAATTATGGCCGGACCATGCCGACGTTCGTCGTCCCATAGGTGGCAATGCAGTCCGATGCAATTCCACTTAAAGAATGAAAATGTTCCTTTTTTGGGGGCGGATGTATTTTCCACCGGCAGAATTCTGCTGTGGAAAATCTGCTGTGTGCACAGGGCTGTATAATCCCAAACTGAGCGCCCCCTGCTGATCCTGGGTCTAGCGGTGACCGGACTCCGTTTGCAGCAGAGAAGCGCCTCTGTATGTGCTCGTCCTCCGGTAATTCATAGCCTACCGTGGTAGACGATGGTTTTGGGTACAGGGAAAAAACTGACGAAACAGTACAGGATGCAAAACGGACACAACCTGATGCATCTTTTGGCATACGGTTTTCAATACGGTTCCGTACGGTTTTCACATTGAAAACGTATACGGGAACTGTATTGCAAAAGCCTAAGGCTGCATTCACACCACGTTTTTGCGATACAGTTCCCGTATACGTTTTCAATTTGAAAACCGTACGGAACCGTATTGAAAACCGTATGCATTGACTCTCCATTGAAAACCGTACGCCAAACAATTCATCCAGTTGCATCCGTTTTGCGTCTTGTACGGTTTTGTCTGTTTTTTTCCCCACACCCAAAACTGTAGCCGATCTGAAAAACTGTATTAAACCGTATATGTTGTTTTTTTTTTTTTTTTTTACTTGGGAGTGCGTACGGTTCCATCTGGTTTTTCCCATACGTTTTTTGACTTTGCACAGTTTTTTTTTCTTGGAATTTTAATCAAACAAGTAAAACTTTATTCATAATGGAGTGAAAAGTTAAAGGGGTATTACAGGAATTTTTTTTATTTGACTATGCTACAGGGGCTGTAAAGTTAGTGTAGTTCATAATATAGTGTCTGTTCCTGTGTGTGACGGTTTTTAACAGCATACAAAATGACTGTTGTCTCAGATTTTTCCCAGGTTGCAATGCGGCCGAGACCTGACTCACTAGTCAGCTGATGACAGGGAGTCTGTCTGTTTCAATGGGTGGAGGGATCAATCTGCAACTAATGCAACAGCTGTAGGCACCCTGATTGAAAACCACAGGTCTTTTGAATGGATGCAGCACATTTATATTTCAATGGGTGGTGTAGCTGATGTGTGGGAGGGAGGAAAATGGAATTGTGGGATTTGTAGTAAAAAGAAAAGAAAACTCAAACAAGAAATACCAGTTAACAAAAAGCTAGCCACAGGGTAATCTCACAGCATAGCCATTTATCCCCAAGATAAGCGCAGATCCTTCCTAAGCATGTCCATTACTGTCTGCCAGGTACGTACTAAAATCACCTTATGCTGGAGAACCCCATTAAAAACGAATATGTTTTTTTCTTTAAAAAAAAAAAAACGGATGCAACCAGACATCATTTTTCAAACCATATATGTTTTTTAACTGTATACGGGTTAAAATTTGCGCACATGTTTTGATACAGTTTAGTCAGGTTTTGAGGAATCAGTTTTCCATCAAAAAGCTGATCCAGGGACTGTTTTGCAGAAACGTGGTGTGAATGCAGCCTAAGAGACCTCTGCTGGTTTCCAGTTAGTATGAAGCTTCCCGTCCTGACCTGGGAAACACCAGGGTTGGGTTAGTTTGGAGAGCGGGCACACCCTTCTTAAATATACCTTACAAGTATAAACTCTTTTGGGGACAAAATACCTTGAAGTTTACTGTTCACATTGCTGGGAAGAAAACAGAACAATCTAAACAGGTAGAGTGACCTGTCATGTGCGTGTGAGGTGAGCGGCGCGGTCAGTGAGGGGCTGCGGGAACGTAGAGACCTTCCTAATAATGTTCATTCTATCTACAGCATCGATGATGTTCCTGGCCAGGACCATGTGACTGCCTTCCCTACCTACCCTGATACAGAAATATCCAAATAACTAAGGTGAGATTGGTAAACTCTATTTTTTTTATTTATTTTTTTTACCTTTTTTAGGCCTTATAAATGTTATTTGTGGGGGGGGGGAATTGAAAAAAATACATGGCAATTTTGCAACTTTCGGGCATTTAAAATTATTTTTTTTTTTTTTACACAGTGCACTTTTTATTTAAAAAAATGACAAGTTATCTTTATTATGTCAATCAATATGATTTAAATGTTGCCTAAATTTATATAGGTTTTTTTTTCTACTGTTGTACTACTTTTGAAAAAGCTACTCTTATGAAATAAGGATGCCTTAAAGGGGTACTCCGGTGGAAAACTTTTTTATTTTATTTTTTAATCAACTGTTGCCATAAAGTTAAACAGATTTGTAAATTACTTCTATTAAAAAATCGTCATCCTTCCAGTACTTATTAGCGGCTGTATACTACAGAGGAAATGTTTTTCTTTTTGGATTTCTCTTCTGTCACGACCACAATGCTCTCTGCTGTCCATTTTAGGAACTGTTCTTAAATGGACAGCAGAGAGCATTGTGGTCGTGACACAAGAGAAATCCAAAAAGAAAAATAATTTCCTGTGTAGTATACAGCCGCTAAAAAGTACTGGAAGGATTAAGATTTTTTAATAGAAGTAATTTACAAATCTGTGGACCCAGCCTAAGGCTGGGTCCACACTACGTTTTGTCCCATACGGGAGCGCATACGGCAGGGGGGAGCTAAAACCTCACGCTCCCGTATGTAACCGTATGCGCTCCCGTATGTCATTCATTTCAATGAGCCGACCGGAGTGAAACGTTCGGTCCGGTCGGCTCATTTTTGCGCCGTATGCGCTTTTACAACCGGACCTAAAACCGTAGTTGACCACGGTTTTAGGTCCGGTTGTAAAAGCGCATACGGCGCAAAAATGAGCCGACCGGACCGAACGTTTCACTCCGGTCGGCTCATTGAAGTGAATGGCATACGGGAGCGCATACGGTGACATACGGGAGCGCGAGGTTTTAGCTCCCTCCTGCCGTATGCGCTCCCGTATGGGACAAAACGTAGTGTGAACCCAGCCTAAGGCTGGGTTCACATGACGTTTTTGCCATACTGTTTTCAATCCTTTTTTCTAAAGAAAACCGTATGGCAAAAAACGGATGGAACAGTATGAAAAAAAGTAAACCGTATGCGTTTTTAAACAGTATACTGTTTTTAAAAGTGCATACAGTTCCGTCAGTTTTTATAGAAAAAAAACCCATACGTTTTTGAAAATTTTGTCCATTTTCAATGGGAGGGGTCTTGGGTGGGGACTTTAGGATTCAAATGCACATGTGCAAAGTAAAAACTTATACGTTTTTCCCGTATGGAACTGTATACATGAGCATTTCCCATTGACGTCCATGTTAAAAAAAACGTATGCGGTTGCAGTACGGTTTTTAAACCGGAGTCAAAACCGTGGTTGTACTGCAACCGCATACGTTTTTTTTTTTTAACATGGACGTCAATGGGAAACGCACATGTATACGGTTCCATACGGGAAAAACTTATACGTTTTTACTTTGCACATGTGCAAGTTTTTCCCGTATGGAACCGTATACATGTGCGTTTCCCATTGACGTCCATGTTAAAAAAAAAAAACGTATGCGGTTGCATTACAACCACGGTTTTGACTCCGGTTTAAAAAACCGTACTGCAACCGCATACGTTTTTTTTAACATGGACGTCAATGGGAAATGCTCATGTATACAGTTCCATACGGGAAAAACGTATAAGTTTTTACTTTGCACATGTGCATTTGAATCCTAAAGTCCCCACCCAAGACCCCTCCCATTGAAAATGTACAAAATTTTCAAAAACGTATGTTTTTTTTTTTTTTTTCTATAAAAACTGACGGAACTGATTGCACTTTTAAAAACAGTATACTGTTTCAAAACGCATACGGTTTACTTTTTTCCATACTGTTCCATCCGTTTTTTTGCCATACGGTTTTCTTTAGAAAAACGGATTGAAAACAGTATGGCAAAAACGTGATGTGAACCCAGCCTTATGTTTCCGCACAACTTAGGCTGGGTTCACACTACGTTTTCTCCCATACGGGAGCGCATACGGCAGGGGGGAGCTAAAACCTCGCGCTCCCGTATGCCTTTCTATGCGCTCCCGTATGTCATTCATTTCAATGAGCCGGCCGGAGTGAAACGTTCGGTCCGGTCGGCTCATTTTTGCGCCGTATGCGCTTTTACGACTGGACCTCAAACCGTGGTTGACCACAGTTTTAGGTCCGGTTGTAAAAGCGCACTTACTTCTTAAAAATGCCAGAAAAATGGCCACTGCTTTTTGCAGTTTTTCTTATGGTTTTTCAGCCTTTTTTTTTAAGTGTGATAAAATGCCATTGTTTGACCCTGGGCAATTTTTCGCTGCATCCGGCTACCACGCAGTGGGTCGGATACAGGGTGCCCGGCCCATAAAGTGTAAGAAGGTCAGTAGTGACACATAGCATCAGTACTTACCTCCACCGGCCGTACGGCATACAGTGGTGGAAAAGGAGCCTAAGGGTATGTTCACACTGAGGAATTGGAGGGGAATTTTTCTGCTCGCTTTTTCCTCTCCAAATCATTCAGCAGTGAAAATCCCCATAGAATTTCTGCCCCTCAGTTCACACTGAGGAATTTCCTCAAGCAGAATTCTGACGAGGAAGTCTGTTCTGCTTGAAGAAAGAACATGTTCTTTCTTTCAGGCGGAATCAGCATTGTTCTCCCGCGGAAATGGCGCAGAATTTGCGCGGAATTCGCACAGAATTTCCGCATGAAAAAAAAAAAATAATAATTTTATGAATAGAAATACTTCATACTCCTCCGCATGAAACCTGCATTTCTGCACGGAATTCCGCACGATTTTCGCGCCAATTCCGCGCGAAATCTCTGTGAGTTCTTGTGGAAAAGTAACAATATTTTGAGGCAGAAAATTTCTGCTTGATTTCCGCCCCAATTCCTCAGTGTGAACATACCCTAACGGTTTGTTTTTTGCAGAATATAGGGGGAAATTTATCAAAACCTGTGCAGAGGAAAAGTCAACCAGTTGCCCATAGCAACCAATCAGATCACTTCTTTAATTTTTGAAAAGGCCTCTGAAAAATGAAAGAAGCGATCTGATTGGTTGCTATGGGCAACTGGGCAACTTTTCCTCTGCACAGGTTTTGATAAATCTCCCCTATAGATTTTAAGTTTTTCTTCCCTTTAGCTGCATTCCAGGGACATATTCAGTGTGTTGTTTTACATCTCTTAAGCTGTCAACATGCTTGCTGGGATGGAGGACCTGCTGCTGCTGCCGGGAGAAGTGGTTAAAGATATGGGTAAGGTGTATTTTCAGTTGTACTTATACACAAAAGACAAAAACATTCTAGTCATGTTAAAGGGGCACTCCGGCCCCAAGACATCTTATCCCCTATCCAAAAGCCGTCACGCCCCCTCCCATAGACTTGCACAGCGGGGACGGGGTGTGCCGGCTTTTGGATAGGGGATAAGATGTCTTAGGCAGCATTCACATCTCGTTTTTGCAGTATGGGTCCCGTATCCCGTTTCTGTACAAAAAACGTATGTCTCCAAATCGGACCGAAACGTATGCAACCGTATATATGCCTCCTCACGTTTTTAAACCGTATAAGGTTTGAAAACGGATGTCCATTTGCATACATTTTAATAAGTTTTCCTTGAAGAGAAACGTATACGGTTTTATATTTGTCTACATTTTAAATAAAGTTCTTCTTCTTTTTATTGAATTCCCCCCCCCCCCCCCCCCCAAAAAAAAAAAAAACATATTGTGCAAACCGGATGTAACCATACACACATACGGTTCAATACGGTTACCATAGAACTCCATTTTAAAATAACCGTATACGGGTTGTATCCGGTTTCTCACCGGGACACAAAACCGTAGTAGACTACGGTTTTGTGTACAGGTAAAAACCGTATAAACCCGGAAATGATGCAAAACGTACACAACCTGATGGTTTACAATGAAATGTCTATAGATACAGTTTGCAATACGGTTCGATACGTTTTTTTCAGTGAAGCCAGATACGGGAACCGTATTGCAAAAAGGAGATGTGAATGCAGCCTTAGGGCCGGAGTACCCCTTTAAGGCCTTGTGTACATAGTGTTATACTGATCTGTAATATGTCCCCCATAACCTGTTGTGGGCCCACACTGTACCTCTGTTTGTCCAATCCTACATAAGACAAACCTATAGGGGCTCAGTGTGCAGCTATACAGGACTTGAGGAGCTAAATTGAAACTCTTGAATGAACAAAACCCTTAGGCTAGTTTCACACTACGGAATTTTCCGCCTACTAAAATGTATAGTGTAGTGAATGGGTTTCCGTTCACAAATTCACACTTCGGTATTTGTGAACGGAAAATCCGCTTAAAACATTCTTCAGGGGGAAATAGTTGAGGAACACATTGCAGTCTATTGGAGACTGAAGTGTCCGTGCGGTCCTAGTGCCGACTGATTCAGTCGGCACTGGCCGCACTCGGAATTTTCCTTCCGGAGATTCCGTTTTGTGAACCTAGCCTTAAAGTGATACAGTGATCCCTCAACATACAATAGTTTCAACAAACAATGGTCTTTTCTGGACCATTGTAACTTGAAACCAGACTCAACATACAATGTACAGACAGTCCAGATCTGTGAAACGTGTCAATGGCTGGAAGAACTGACCAATCAGAATGGGCAATTTACTGGTAAGACACCTGTATCATTGAAGTGTATGCACTGACTGATGTCTGGTAGCGCCCCCTACAGTACAGGGTGGTATTACATGTTCTGTACTCTTTACCTGTACCAGGGTTAGCTGCTCCTTTGGACACCAGGTGAGTGCGGCTCCATGTTACTTTTTTAGGACACTGCGTGTTCTGTACAGGACCCTGAAGAAGCTCCTGTCCTCTACATAGACAAGTGTTTCCCAAGCAGGGTGCCCCCAACTGTTGCAAAACTACAACTCCCAGCATGCCCGGACAGCTTTTGGCTGTCTGGGCATGCTGGGAGTTATAGTTTTGCAACCGCTGGAGGCTCCCTGCTTGGGAAACACTGACATAGACAGTGATTTACAGCTCCCAGCAGATCTTTCTTACTTTTATATGTAAGGATTTGCTTTATCTATATTAGTTATCTACTTATTTTTCTTTAATTCTCACTTTTTCCTATTTTTGGATGACATTTTGGTGGCATTAGAACCAATTACCAGGTTTCCATAGAGTTCTGGTCTCAACATACAATGGTTTCAACATACAATGGTCATCCTGGAACCAATTAATATTGTAACTTGAGGGACCACTGTACTATCATTTTTCGAAAGCATCTGACATGGCATAGAGACATGCCGTGGGCCGGGTCTACGTGTTCAGACCTACACTGATCTTTAACACGAGTCGGGTGAAGCCCTCTGCTCAGTCCCTTTCTCCCCACTGTGTCGTTGCAGTAGACGCTTCGTAGACTTTGGCTGGGGCTGGCTATATTCTCACGGTCCTATTGCCGGCCACCCTCAGAATCCTTGGCTGGAATCTTTCCAGCCTTAGGCTGGGTTCACACTACGTTTTTCAACTACGGTTCCCGCATACGTTTTCTATCAAAAACCGTATGGGAAAAAAACGGATGGAACAGTATGGGAAAAAGTAAACCGTATGCGTTTTTAAACAGTATACTGTTTTTAAAAGTGCATACAGTTCCGTCAGTTTTTATAGAAAAAAAACCCATACGTTTTTGAAAATTTTGTCCATTTTAAATGGGAGGGGTCTTGGGTGGGAACTTTAGGATTCAAATGCGCATGTGCAAAGTAAAAACGTATAAGTTTTTCCCGTATGGAACCCTATACATGTGCGTTTCCCATTGACGTCTATGTTAAAAAAAACTTATGCAGTTGCAGTACGGTTTTTAAACCGGAGACAAAATCATGGTCAACCACGGTTTTGACTCCGGTTTAAAAACCGTACTGCAACTGCATACGTTTTTTTTTTTTACATGGACGTCAATGGGAAACGCACATGTATACGGTTCCATACGGGAAAAACGTATAAGTTTTTCCTTTGCACATGTGCATTTGAATCCTAAAGTCCCCACCCAAGACCCATCCCATTAAAAATGAACAACATTTTCAAAAACGTATGGGTTTTTTTTCTATAAAAACTGACGGAACTGTATGCACTTTTAAAAACAGTATACTGTTTCAAAACGCATACGGTTTACTTTTTTCCATACTGTTCCATCCGTTTTTTTGCCATACGGTTTTCTTTAGAAAAACGAATTGAAAACAATCTGGCAAAAACGTGATGTGAACCCAGCCTTAGAGACCATAATGTGAACCTCACCTTACTATTAAATCCGTCTCCTGCAGCATGACGGGAGAGATGTGCTCAGCCATGTGCTGTTCCTGCCCTGATCTAGTGATTCTAGTGACACCGTCCAATCAAAACTTTTGAAATGTCTCTGTGAAACGTCAAATGTTTTTGACAAATCCCGATGGGCTCGCTCATCACTGACATTGCGGTGTTCTAGAAGCCTGGTGGGATTTGATGCTACTCATGGTTTGGGCAATATAAATCTGCTGACAGACTCCCTTTAGATATGTTAGGATGCGTTCACATCACAATTCGCCATACATGACTGTCGAAAAAGAGATACTGGCATATACCACCACGTACTGGCAGCAGCCCGATTCACTTAAAGGGGTACTCAACTGGAAAACATTTTTTTTTTTTTTTTTTATCAACTGGTGCCAGAAAATTAAACAGATTTGTAAATGACTTCTATTTAAAAATCTTTACCCTTCCAGCACTTATCAGCTGCTGTACGCTCCAGAGGAAGTTCTTTTCTTTTTGAATTTCCTTTCTGTCTGACCACAGTGCTCTCTGCTGACACCTCTGTCCATTTTAGGAACTGTCCGGAGCAGGAGCAAATCCCCATAGCAAACCTCTCCTGCTCTGGACAGTTCCTAAAATGGACAGAGGTGTCAGCAGAGAGCACTGTGGTCAGACACAAAGGAAATTCACCAGCTCATAAGTACTGGAAGGATTAAGATTTTTAAATAGAATTAATTTACAAATCTGCTTAACTAAAAAAAAAAAAATAAAAAAAAAATTGTTTTCAGGGGAGTAACCCTTTAATGGCCTGAATGTAGTCAACTGGTGACTATGTTTTAACCACTTCCTGCACATAGACGTTTATTTCTTAAAAATACAGCAGGCAGCTCTTTAGAAGTAAATGCATACATGCAGGAAATGGCCCATAGTGACTAGTTGACTGTGTTCAGGCTGGTAAAGTTAAAGGGGTTCTCCACTGCCCCAGCGTTTGGAACATTTAGTTCCAAAAGCTGGGTCGTGACATCACGGCCACACACCCCTTGTTACATCACCCCACGCCCCCTCAATGCAAGTCTATGGGAGGGGGCGTACGCCCCCTCCCATAGACTTGCATTGAGGGGGCGTGGCCGTGACATCACGACCCCGCACTTAACTTTCAGAACTAAATGTTCCGAAATCTGGGGCAGTGGAGAACCCCTTTAATGGTGTCATTGCCAGTATGGAGGGGCATATATCGGCATCACATTTTTGATGTATGATGATGTCATGATGTAAAAACTCCCTTAAAGGGTTTAAAAAAAAAAAAAAAAAAGGTTCAGGAAGGAAGTGATTTATAAGGCATAATCTATCGTATCGTAAATTAGCTTGGAACCAATTTCCAGCAGATTTGATTGGTTAATCCAGAGTAAGTGACTGTAATCCGGCCTTGGATACACATAGATCTATCCCAAGATAAAAATAATATAAGAGTGGATTAGATAGGCCAGGTTGTCTTTTTGTAGATGGCTTTAGAGAATAGGACATATACGGCCAATGTAGATTTACATGTATTGTATCTGGAATGTTTAGCAGTGTAAAGACTTGAGGGGGGGGCAGCTTAGATTACTTACCTTGGTTTTCAATGTGAATTTTGACGACTACCCTACAATTCTTTCTTACAGCTAAGGACATCTCTTACATCTGCCCGTTCTCAGGGGCTATTCGTGGCAGCTTTACGGTTACAAACTACAGACTGTATTTCAAAAGTCTGGAACGGGTAAGTGTTAGGGAGACGCTTAAAGGGGTACTCCACTGGCCAGCGTTCGGAACATTTAGTTCCGAACGCAGTGTGCATGCTGCGGGGGTCGGCCACGCCCCCCTCGTGACATCAGGCCATGCCCCTCAATGCAAGTCTATGGGAGGGGGCGTGGCAGCTGCCACGCCCCCTCCCATAGACTTGCATTGAGGGGGCGTGACCTGACATCACGAGTAGGTATGGCCGATCCCTGCAGCGTGCACATAGCGTTCAGAACTTTAAACCTCTTAAAGGAGTACTCCGGGGGAAAACTTTTTTTTTTCTTTAAATTAACTGGTGCCAGAAAGTTAAACAGATTTGTAAATTACTTCTATTAAAAATTTTTTATCCTTCCAGTACTTATTAGCTGCTGGATACTACAGTGGAAATTCTTTTATTTTTTAGAACACAGTGCTCTCTGCTGACATCACGCACGAGCACAGTGCTCTCTGCTGACATCTCTGTCCATTTTAGGAACTGTCCAGAGCAGCATTTGTTTTCTATGGGGATTTTCTCCTACTTTGGACAGTTCTTAAAATGGACAGAGATGTCAGCAGAGAGCTCTGTGTTCCAAAAAGAAAATAATTTCCTCTGTAGTATTCAGCAGCTAATAAGTACTGGAAGGATTAAGATTTTTTTTTTTTAATAGAAGTAATTTACACATCTGTTAAACTTTCTGGCTCCAGTTGATTTAAAAAAAACAAAAACGTTTTCCACCCCTTTAGTAATGGAGCAGTCTCTGGACAGTTCTTAAAATGGACAGAGATGTCAGCAGAGAGCACTGTGCTCGTGATGTCAGCAGAGAGCTCTGTGTTCCAAAAAGAAAATAATTTCCTCTGTAGGATTCATAAGTACTGGAAGGATTAAGATTTTTTAATAGAAGTAATTTACAAATCTGCTTAACTAAAAAAAAAAAAAAAATGTTTTCAGGGGAGTAACCCTTTAATGGCCTGAATGTAGTCAACCGGTGACTATGTTTTAACCACTTCCTGCACATAGACGTTTATTTCTTAAAAATACAGCAGGCAGCTCTTTAGAAGTAAATGCATACATGCAGGAAATGGCCCATAGTGACTAGTTGACTGTGTTCAGGCTGGTAAAGTTAAAGGGGTTCTCCACTGCCCCAGCGTTTGGAACATTTAGTTCCAAAAGCTGGGTGCGGGGTCGTGACATCACGGCCACACCCCCCTTGTTACATCACCCCACGCTCCCCTCAACGCAAGTCTATGGGAGGGGGCGTACGCCCCCTCCCATAGACTTGCATTGAGGGGGCGTGGCCGTGACATCACAACCGCGCACTTAACTTTCAGAACTAAATGTTCCGAAATCTGGGGCAGTGGAGAACCCCTTTAATGGTGTCATTGCCAGTATGGAGGGGCATATATTGGCATCACATTTTTGATGTATGATGATGTCATGATGTAAAAACACCCTTAAAGGGTTTAAAAAAAAGGTTCAGGAAGGAAGTGATTTATAAGGCACAATCTATCGTATCGTAAATTAGCTTGGAACCAATTTCCAGCAGATTTGATTGGTTAATCCAGAGTAAGTGACTGTAATCCTGCCTTGAATCCTGGTACCAGTTGATTTAAAAAAAAAAAAAAAAAAGAAAAGTTTTCCACCGGAGTACCCCTTTTAAATAGTGTAATACATATGGCATAATGGGCTGGATGGGGATCACCACTAAATCTAACTCTGGACTCTGTATGCCGTCTTCTAATAGTTGCAGCATACGGCTCTGTTCACATCTAGTATTTCACTTCCTTAGGCGGTATACATCAGGAGTGTTTCCAAACATATACATCTGACAGCATTGTATAGGCATACAGTGGCAGATGTTGGAGAACAATGTATGCAGTGCAGTTTACATTTTTTTACTGTATCCCTTTGTAAAGGAAAGAGTAGTAGACAATTGTTTCCTACACACTGAAAACATTTTGATGTGTAACAGCCCAGCCTAGTAAAAAAATTACAATCTTTTGGAATATAGTAGGAGCATGGGGGGACTATAGATACTTGGATGTGGAGTCCCTAGTCCTTGACCATCATCATTCTTTTTCTTCCTTTTTTATTTAAAGTGTACCTGTGATTAACAAAACATTTTTATATAATGTAGAAAATAACATTATATGAATATTTGTAACATAAAATTGTTAAAAAAAAATGTGTATGTTTTTGTCCCTGCAGCTATTGCCTGTGTGTCTCTGTGAAGAGACAAAATACAGGAAGTGTTGGTGGGCAAGCAGGGCTCTGTACACTGAGGTACAAGCAGGACCCTGTGCACTGAGGACAAGCAGGGCTCTGTGCACTGAGGACAAGCAGGGCTCTGTGCACTGACTACAAGCAGGGCTCTGTGCACTGAGGACAAGCAGGGCTCTGTGCACTGAGGACAAGCAGGGCTCTGTGCACTGACTACAAGCAGGGCTCTGTGCACTGAGGACAAGCAGGGCTCTGTGCACTGAGGACAAGCAGGGCTCTGTGCACTGAGGACAAGCAGGGCTCTGTGCACTGAGGACAAGCAGGGCTCTGTGCACTGAGGACAAGCAGGGCCCTGTGCACTGAGGACAAGCAGGGCCCTGTGCACTGAGGACAAGCAGGGCCCTGTGCACTGAGGACAAGCAGGGCCCTGTGCACTGAGGACAAGCAGGGCCCTGTGCACTGAGGACAAGCAGGGCCCTGTGCACTGAGGACAAGCAGGGCCCTGTGCACTGAGGACAAGCAGGGCCCTGTGCACTGAGGACAAGCAGGGCCCTGTGCACTGAGGACAAGCAGGGCCCTGTGCACTGAGGACAAGCAGGGCCCTGTGCACTGAGGACAAGCAGGGCCCTGTGCACTGAGGACAAGCAGGGCCCTGTGCACTGAGGACAAGCAGGGCCCTGTGCACTGAGGACAAGCAGGGCCCTGTGCACTGAGGACAAGCAGGGCCCTGTGCACTGAGGACAAGCAGGGCCCTGTGCACTGAGGACAAGCAGGGCCCTGTGCACTGAGGACAAGCAGGGCCCTGTGCACTGAGGACAAGCAGGGCCCTGTGCACTGAGGACAAGCAGGGCCCTGTGCACTGAGGACAAGCAGGGCCCTGTGCACTGAGGACAAGCAGGGCCCTGTGCACTGAGGACAAGCAGGGCCCTGTGCACTGAGGACAAGCAGGGCCCTGTGCACTGAGGACAAGCAGGGCCCTGTGCACTGAGGACAAGCAGGGCCCTGTGCACTGAGGACAAGCAGGGCCCTGTGCACTGAGGACAAGCAGGGCCCTGTGCACTGAGGACAAGCAGGGCCCTGTGCACTGAGGGACAAGCAGGGCCCTGTGCACTGAGGTACAAGCAGGACCCTGTACACTGAGGACAAGCAGGGCCCTGTGCACTGAGGCTCTGTGACACACTCCCCGCTCACACAGCAGGATGATTGACAAGCCTGGAGCCTGCACAGAGCCCTGCTTGTCCACCCACACTTACTGTATTTAGTCTTCTCACAGAAACAGGCAATAGCTGCAAGGACAGCATTTTTTTAATCAAAAATATACACATTTGTAACTAATGTATATTACAAATATACATATAATAGTATTATCTACATCATATAAAAAGTACAAAATGAGACGGAATGAAGACCCGGCGACTCACCACTACTTATCAACGCGTGGACTTTGATTCAAGAAGCAGTTCATGACGGGAAATGGAGAAGATGGAGGCAGGGGGTACAGGTGGAACAGTGCGGTTTGGTGCCGGACAGGCACTTCTTCAAGCCACACAGACATTCACTCCACCTATGCACCTAACTAATAAGCCAGGAGTGGGGAGGGGGCGGGACCTCGTACGAAGTGAATACAACAAAGACATACGATAATACATTGAAAAATATTACAGAAAGACACTCAATCTTGTCTGTCATTGAGACCGGCCGGTCCCAAGGGATTGAGCTTGATAATCCGGCGGGATTCTTTTTGCAGTAATATGCGATGTCTATCTCCTCTTTGTTTCGGGATTTTCACGGTTTCTAGTCTGGCAAATCTGATACAACGGCCATTGCTCCTGTGGATCTCCTGCATATGGGATATAAGTCTAGGAGCCCCGTGTCCTGCACAAGGGAACGGAGGTGCTCTCTTACTCTAATATAGAGATTTCTAAAAGAGTCCACAGGGGCAAATGAGGGCATATACAACATATGTTGTGTGACGGGTGATCAAATAAGGGATCACCTGTTCATGACCACCTATGACTGTAACTACTATTAATATTCAGGGAGCAGAAGGAACAATGGCCACATGGTTTGTTTCCTTTGGGGCTGATCGAGTTAACCAGTTTTCTCTGTAATCTTTAATCTATCCCCAAAAGTGATGTTCTTCCTATAAGCTATGATGGCGGTTTTGATAGTTTGATTCATGTTGGAATTAGAAAAGGAAAACATTAAGCGATTATTATTTGTAATAGATTTTACTTGTTTGCGGTGAGAGGAGATTACTACAATCCGCCTTCTTAGCTTCATGAAAGGCTCTGTCCACCACGTCATTGGGGAAACCCCTATCTTTAAATCTAGCTTTTAATTTTTCAGCCTGTTCTAAATAGTAAATTTCGTTGCTGTTGTTACCTTTGAGTCTTAAAAAACTGAGAATAAGGGATACTGTTTTTACATTGCGTAGGGTGGGAGCTGACGAATTAAAAAACAGATTTAAAGATAGAGGTTACCCCAATGACGTGGTGGACAGAGCCTTTCATAAAGCTAAGAAGGTGGATTGTAGTAATCTCCTCTCACCGCAAACAAGTAAAATCTATTACAAATAATAATCACCTGATGTTTTCCTTTTCTAATTCCAACATGAATCAAACTATCAAAACCGCCATCTTTAAAAGTTGGTTTGTTCTGGAATCAGATCCTGACCTGAAGTACCTAGTAACCTCCAAACCTATCATAGCTTATAGGAAGAACATCACTTTGGGGATAGATTAAAAATGGCACATTCTTGTGCTGACAATAGAGAAAACTGGTTAACCCGATCAGCCCCAAAAGGCAACAGACCATGTGGCCATTGTTCCTTCTGCTCCCTGAATAATAATAGTAGTTACAGTCATAGGTGGTCA
This sequence comes from Hyla sarda, assembly GCF_029499605.1. Classification (NCBI taxonomy): domain Eukaryota; kingdom Metazoa; phylum Chordata; class Amphibia; order Anura; family Hylidae; genus Hyla; species Hyla sarda. The sequence goes on along the minus strand of NC_079190.1, from coordinate 33,584,882 downwards.
TGAACAGGTGATCCCTTATTTGATCACCCGTCACACAACATGTTATATATGCCCTCATTTGCTCCTGTGGACTCTTTTACATAGGGAAAACAAAAATAAATCTTCAAGTAAGTAAGAGAGCACCTCCGTTCCCTTGTTACGGGACACGGGGCTTCTAGATTATTATCCCATATGCAGGATGCCGGATTAGAAGCTGTGAAAGTCCCGAAACGGGGAGGAGAAACTGGCACAAAACTGCGCTGTTCCACCTGTACCCCCTGCCTCCATCTTCTCCCTTCCCCGTCATGGACCGTGTCATGATGTGCTTCTTGGATTAAAGTCCACACATTGATCAGCAGTGGTGAGTCGCCGGGTTTTTATTCCGTCTCATTTTGTACCTATTGTGGTTATGCTAAACTCAGAGCACCGCCTGGTTATCTAGTGGGGATCCGGACTGCATGCCTCTAGTCTTACCTGGTTACTAGGCCTCTAGTGGGAATAGTAGTGCCGGATTAGAATCACTCTATCACATTGTTTATCATATAAAAAGTTTTTGGCTAACGACAGGTACACTTTAAAGAGGAAACGAGGACATGTGGCCATAACGAGAAGAAAGTGAAATGAAACACATTTTTAAAGATATGACCTCCAGTTCCAAAGATATAAGGGTACAAGGTTTGTCTGACAATTCAGGGAATCAGTCAGATGTGCAACATACGCACGGAGTTTTGCAACAGTTGGAGACACGATTTGAAAACACTGCTACAAACCCTCATGTCTTGGGAATAGGAGTGGATAACAAGAAACTGTAAAAACGTGTGTGATCAGGGCACTGTGACGACCCGTCTTGGGGATTAGCTCTGGGATCGTCCTGGACCACGCCACAGGATGTGTTTCTTCTCAATAAACCAGCAAACAAACGCTTATAATGCAAATCTGGCACCTTGGCAGTTTTATTAGAACGGTTGCAGGGACAAAAATAAACAAAAAGCAGGAACAAAACAAAATCCTAGACCTTCTGGTCACTGACTAAACAGATCAGCTTGTCCTGACTAACAACCGCTGAGCTTCCCTCAGCAGGTTAAACATATGTCCCCTGCAACCTTCTACTCACACTTCATGTCACTCTCTTTGAGCCACTCATAGCTCGGGCTGTGTACTCCTCAGCAGGCTCTGTCTCTCCCCTACAGCCCACATGCTGTCTCCTAGGAAGAGCCCAGATTAGACTGACTCTCCATCTTATATACACCTCCCTTCCCTCCTGCCTCATCACTTAAGAAGCAGGTGAGAGCTTCTGCAGGGTGAGCCAAGGAAATACACCCTTTCCTTGCCACACTGCCACAGCACCGTAAGCTATTTAAAGGGATACTCCAGTGGAAAACTTTTTTTTTTATTTTTTTCCATCGACTGATGCCAGAAAGTTAAAAAGATTTGTAAATTACTTCTATTAAAAAATCTTAATCCTTCCAGTACTTATTAGCTGATGAATACTACAGAGGAAATTATTTTCTTTTTGTAACACAGAGCTCTCTGCTGACATCACGAGCACAGTAGTGCTCTCTGCTGACATCTCTGTCCATTTTAAGAACTGTCCAGAGTCGGTGAAAATCCCCATAGCAAGCATATGCTGCTCTGGACAGTTCCTAAAATGGACAGAGATGTCAGCAGAGAGCACTGTGCAGGTGATGTCAGCAGAGAGCTCTGTGTTCCAAAAAGAAAAAGAATTTCCTCTGTAGTATTCAGCAGCTAATAAGTACTGGAAGGATTAAAGGGGTATTCCAGACCAAAACTTTTTTTTATATATCAACTGGCTCCGGAAAATTAAACAGATTTGTGAATTACTTCTATTAAAAAATCTTAATCCTTCGAATAGTTATTAGCTTCTGAAGTTTTCTGTCTAACTGCTCACATCCCGGGAGCTGTGCATGATGGGAGAATATCCCCATAGGAACTGCACAGCTCCCGGGATGTGAGTCATCAGAGAGCAGTTAGACAGAAAACAACAGCTCAACTTCAGAAGCTGATAACTATTGGAAGGATTAAGATTTTTTAATAGAAGTAATTTACAAATCTGTTTAACTTTCTGGGACCAGTTGATTGAAAATAAATAAATAAATAAATAAAAAATAAAAAAAGTTTTCCACCAGAGTACCCCCTTTAAAGATCTTAAAATCTAGTTTTGGTTGGGCTATCCAGTAGATAAACATATGTACTTTACCCTCTGTTTAGGATTCACTTTTGCTAAAGAGAATAATGTAAATCTTTTTCAATAGATTTTTTTGCAAGAATTTAGCATTTTCTGTCTGCCATTTTTGTATTAGGATCATCGCTTGATACTGGACGCCCCTCTAGGAATCATAAGTCGCGTTGAAAAGATTGGCATATCTACTGGTCGCGGAGAGAATTCTCATGGCATTGAAGTTGTGTGCAAGGTAAAAACCCCTTACCATAAAATACATGTTTATGTATCTGGTAAAATTATGTTAGTAATTCTAATATTTTCTTTTCTTTTTTTTCCCCCCAGGACATAAGAAATATGAGATTTGCCTACAAGCACGACGGACGTACTCGAAAAACCGTGTTTGAGAGCCTTGTGGCTTATTCTTTCCCTTTAAATCATGAGCTGGTAGGACTGCTTTGATCATTTCCGAAAACATTTAAATATTTGAATTACTTGAGTGTTTTAAAGGGGTACTCCGCTGATCAGTGTTTGGAACAAACTGTTCCGAACGCTGGAGCTGGTGCCGGGAGCTTGTGATGTCATAGCCCCGCCCCCTCATGATGTCAAACCCCACCTCCTTAATGCAAGTCTATGGGAGGGGGTGTGATGACTGTCACGCCCCTCCCATAGATTTTAATTGAGGGGCGGGGCAAGCGCAACATCATGAGGGGGGGGGGCTATGATGTCAAAAGCTCCCGACTCCAGCGTTCGGAACAGTTTGTTCCAAACACTGAGCAGCGGAGTACCCCTTTAAAGACTCCAAGCAAGGCGTCTAATGTAAGGCTGCTTTCCTGATCGCTTTATGCATAGTGTTCAATGCTGCCTACTACTTAAAGGGGTTATCCAGGAAAAAACTTTTTTTTATATATCAACTGGCTCCAGAAAGTTAAACAGATTTGTAAATTACTTCTATTAATAAATCTTAATCCTTTGAGTACTTATGAGCTTCTGAAGTTAAGGTTGTTCTTTTCTGTCTAAATACTCTCTGATGACACCTGTCTCGGGAAACACCCAGTTTAGAAGCAAATTCCCATAGCAAACCTCTTCTAAACAGGGCGTTTCCCGAGACAGGTGTCAGCAGAGAGGATTTAGACAGAAAAGAACAACCTTAACTTCAGAAGCTCATAAGTACTGAAAGGATTACGATTTTTTTAATAGAAGTAATTTACAAATCTGTTTAACTTTCTGGAGCCAGTTTATATATATAAAAAAGTTTTTGCCTGAAATACCCTTTTAAGTCCTGGCAGTCATGTGATCAGGAGGTAGCTGAAGGATCCAGTATAGCATCTCTCCTGTAGCTGGGAATAATATGTCACAGCCAGTTACAGAAGAAATCAGCAGTATAAAAATAAAAAAATGTAATGTTAAAATGTTCCCCAAAGGTTTCTTAAGATCTTATAGGTGGTACAAGATGTAAAATAGTAAATAAAGATAAAATAAAGAACAAATAATGTTACTGATGACCCAAACTGCTCTAGTATCCCCCCACCCAGATGACCCAAAACTTTTACCCCTAAAATCACAAAAAAATACTAAAATAAACTAGATTTCGGGAAGGGTCACACTTGCTGTATTTTGATGCTGCGTATTTGCTGCTGCATATTTTCCTACCCATTGAAGTGAATAGGTAGCTAAATCAGTTGCAGAAAATACACAGCAAAATATGGCACATGGGACCCTACCCTAAAGGAGCATTTGAGTTAAATTAATTTCCCTCCTGTTCACAGGATGAGGGGATAAGAGTGACACTGCAGGGGGGTCTGACCCCACTCCACTAAACCCTACCCCCCCCCCCCCCTTCCCTTCCCTGCCCTGTGTTAAGTGGGGATTCTGTTGTCCCATTGACATGACAGAATTTCTGCTGCGGAAACTGCGTGAAAATAAAAAAAACAGTCTTTAATTTTGTGGAATTCCGGTGCAGAATCCCATTGAACTCAATGGGGCTTTAAATTTCTGCAGAAATTTGTGTTTTGAACACAGAGAAATTCTCCAGAAATTCTGCAAAGATTCTACAGGAAGCTTTGCAGAACGGAATTGTAGAATTTCCATTGTGTGAACATAGCCTAAGACTTTTTATGTCTATATCAATGAAAAAAGAATGTAATAAAAACCTTGTTTTATTAATATGTAATTTACTGATGATACGTTCCTTTTCAAGACATACCTTAGACTTTAATCTATACCTGTATTTTTTGCAGCCACTCTTTGCCTTCGAATATAAAGAAACATTCTCTGAAAATGGCTGGAAAGTTTATGACCCCATTGCAGAATACAAAAGACAGGTATGTAGTGCAGTTATCATTGCTTTAATCTACATATATTCTGTAGATCTCAGACATGAAATAACTAGTAACATTTTCTAACTTATAGGGGTACTCTGGTGGAAAACATTTTTTTTTAAATCAACTGGCGCCAGAAAGTGAAACAGATTTGTAAATGACTTCTATTAAAAAATCTTTACCCTTCCAGTACTTTTTAGCAGCTGTATGATACAGAGGAATTTCTTTTTTGTCTTGTCCACAGTGCTCTCTACTGACACCTCTGTCCGTGTCAGGAACTGTCCAGTGTAGCATAGGTTTGCAATGGGGATTTTCTCCTGCTCTGGACAGTTCCTGATACATAAAAATGTACAAAAAATGTTTTCCACCGGAGTACCCCTTTAAAGCCTACCTGTTCTATCACAGAAAAAAATATAATGCTTATATATGCTACTGACTAGGTCATGCAGATGCTTTACATGTATTTTTTTTATGTGCTTAGCTTCTGTATTTGGCTCACTAATCCATCGGTTCTGCTGCTCACTCATTCTGACATCCACTGCTCAGGACGGGGCGTGTCCGAGGCAAACATTGAGCCTGCCCTCACTCACCATGTATTCACTTCCTCCCTGTGTCTGCTGTGCTGTGCGGTGTCCCTTCATCCAATCACTACAGGCTGCTCTGTAACCCCCTTATAGACAGGAGTCTGATAGACAGGACAGGAGTGAGCACAGAGGGGTGCTAGTCCCGCCCTCACTTCCTGGACTTTGTCCCAGCCTGTGCTTTAGCTGGGACAAAGATGATGCTGCAGCCAGACAGGATTATGTACTGGATGATATGGGGACCCCTAGTGGTCTTTTTTTTATAAGCCATAATTTCAATAAGGAGATAACATTTTTATTAAGTATATTAGGAAAGTTAATGTTTTGCCAAAATGTACAAAATATAAAGAGTTATTGATTCTGACAGTGTCAATTTAATATAATTAATTTTTATTTTGTATTTCATGAGTACAATTATTATAATATTTTTTCCTTTTGTTGCAGGGTGTGCCCAATGAAAGTTGGAGAATTTCACGACTAAACGATCGGTACGAGCTATGTGATAGCTATCCGGCAACTCTAGTGGTTCCAGTGAATATGTCAGATGATGAGCTACGAAGGGTGGCTGCGTTTAGAGCCAAAGATCGAATCCCTGTGTGTGGATAAGTACAGAATCTCTTTATTTGAAAGGATCTGCCACTATTTGGTTTTGTTATTCCTTCTATACAAATCAGCATTGACTAGGGATTTGTTTTATCTAGAAAAAGTACCGTAATTTTCGCCGTATAAGACGCACTTTTTCTTTTTGGGGGGAAAAAGTCGGTGCGTCTTATACGGCAAATACACACCTATAGCGGCGGTCCCTGCAGCCATCAATGGCCGGGACCCGCGGCTAATACAGGACCTCACAGATCGCGGTGATGCCCTGTATTAACCCTTCAGACGCGGTGATCAAAGCTGACCCCCGCGTCTGAAGGGAAAGTGACACTAACCCGGCTTTTCATTCGGGCTGTTCGGGACCGCCGCGATTTCACTGTGGCGGTCCTGAACAGCCCGACTGAATAGCCGGGTTAGTGCTTACAGGACGCCGGGAGGGACCTTACCTGCCTCCTCGGTGTCTTCTCCGTTCAGGGATCCCCTGTATGGCCGGCGCTCTCTACTTCCTCGTCATCACGTCGTCACGTACGTGCGTCGGCGTGCGTAACGACGTGATGGCGGCGACGGAGAGCGAGGATACCCGGCCGGCAGCAAAGACGTTCCGGAGCGACGGGGACACGGCGACAGCGATGGAGCGACATCCAGGGCTGCGGTGACGGGTCCGGAGCGGCGGGGACATGTGAGTATTACCTCCTATGCAGTGGTCTTCAGTCTGCGGACCTCCAGATGTTGCAAAACTACAACTCCCAGCATGCCCAGACAGCCAACGGCTGTCCGGGCATGCTGGGAGTTGTAGTTTTGCAACATCTGGAGGTCCGCAGGTTGAAGACCACTATTGGGTTCAAAATCTTTATTTTTTTAGATTTTGCACCTATAAATAGGGTGCGTCTTATACGCCGGTGCATCCTATAGGATGAAAAATACGGTAGTTTGGCGTTGGAAGTGCTCCTTTTCCTGGAGAGGTCTAGTATGGCACTTGTAGGGCTCCAAGGACTGTATCCAGTTCATATAAGAAGTCCACTAATTACAGTCCAAGTAGACCACCAGTGTCCCCTCCAGGAATTAGAGCACATGAAAAGCTACTTTTTCTAGACAAAATGAGATAGTAGCAAATCAATGAGATTTGGAATCATTTTCCATACTGTAAATCCACTCATCTCTAATCCTTTAGTTTTCTTACCATTGGTCGCATGGAGAGTGTATATAACCAAAAATCAATGTGTTAAAAAATGTATTTAAAGGGGTATTCCAGCAAAAACATCTTATCCCCTATCCAAAGGATAGGGGTTAAGATGTCTGATAGTAGGGGGCCCGCTGCTGAGACCCACCGCGATCTCCCCGCAGCACCCACATTCTATGCTGGTGCTGAATCTCCAGTTTCAAAAACCTCTGCGTTTCCGGGACAGGGGACCTGCTGTCACGCCACACCCCCTCCATTCATGTCTATGGGAGGGGGCGTGACGGTCGTCACGCCTCCTCCCATAGACATGAATAGGGGGGGGGGGTGTGACAGCAGGTCCCCAGTCCCGGAAACGCGGGGGGTCTCAGCAGCGGGCCCCCCCGCGATCAGACATCTTATCCCCTATCCTTTGGATAAGGGATAAAATGTTTTTGCTGGAATACCCCTTTAAAGCCACTTGACATATTACTGTATCAGGTGACCCTTGTCGCAGAGCTTTGTTAATAAAGTTTCCTTTACAATTAGGTTTTATCTTGGATTCATCCGGAGACTCAGGCCACTATTGTACGGTGCAGCCAGCCCATGCCGGGAGTCAATGGGAAAAGGTGTAAGGAGGATGAGAAGTATCTACAGTCCATCATGGATGCCAACGCACAATCCCACAAGATATTTATTTTCGATGCAAGGCCTAGTGCTAATGCTATAGCAAGTAAGGTAGGTCTTGTTTGAACATGGTTTAAAGATGTTCAGTTCATCAGGGATTTCTAACCTTCATTCCTGATGGCTTTGACTCCTATACAGGGGTGTAATGATTTGAACTCACAGCATCGTAGATTCTTGTTATGGTATTAGTTTGGGTCATTGAAGACCATGGTCACTTGGGAAAAGCATTTGTTTAAGGGGTTATCCAGTAAAAGAAAAATAGAGCTAAACTCTTCCAAAAGCCGCACCACATCTGTCCATGGGTTGTGTGTTAATACAACTTTGCTCCATTCACTTCAATAGAACTGAGCTGCAAAACCACACATGACCTGAAGATAAATGTGCTGCAGTTTTTTGAAGAAATAAGCTCTGTTTTTCTAATGTTGGATGGTGATAAAACACTACATAGGTATTTATTAAATTCTGATGAAAATTTTTTCTAGTCCTTACTTGGATTTCTGTATGTGCATTACAATTAATCTGTCGACATTCATGTAACTCGGCTGCTCTCGGGTAATAGGGAAACATCCACTTTTAACTGTATTTTCTGTAGAAGTAGGGAAAATACTATAATTCCAAAGCAGCTCAGGTAGGTAAACATTTATTTGTGAAGATATTCAGCATTTCTTAAAAACACTTCACCAGGCATAGGCGGGTGCCAGCAGGAATCAAAATCTCGATCCAGTGTTAGGCTGCATTCACACCACGATTTTTACATACGGGTGCCGGATCCGGCTGGGGGAGGGGAAAACCAGGCGCTCCCGTACCCCAGCCGGATCAGCCTGTGACTGCATTTACTTTAATGAGCCGACCGATGTCAAACGGTGACTCCGTTCGGATCAGTTTTGACCCGTATCAAGTTTTGGACCGGACCTAAAACTGTAGGCAATCGCATACGGGTCAAAACTGAGCCGACCGGAGTCACTGTTTGACATCGGTTGGCTCATTAAAGTAAATGGAGTCACGTGCTGATCCGGCTGGGGTACGGGAGCGCCTGCTTTTCCCCTCCCCCAGCCGGATCCGTCACCCGTATGTACAAAACGTGGTGTGAATGCAGCCTTATATAAACGGAAAGGATCCGCAGCACCAATGGAATCCACTCAAAAAGTTGTATTGTGTAATTAAATCATTACCAGTGCGATCTTACATTGCTTGATAAAGGTTCTGAGAGCTGAACTGTTGCACTGGGCATTGATGAAGTAACTATGTTTTTTATGATATAAGATGACCCACCGTCTCTTCTGACATATCTGCTGTTGTAGATACTTTTCTCTGGACGCCAACTAAATCCTTCCATTAGCTGACAGCAAGCAGGTCTTTGCAATGGTAAAAAATTAAACATTAAAGTATATTAGAAAATTACAGAAATTGTCATCTTACATTTAATAATGAAGATGCTTTGTAACACGAACAAGCTTTTGAATTAATTTTTTATTCGTCATTTTGAGCTTAGAATGTACAAAAAAATCTGTTTGTTTGCAGTCAAAAGGCGGAGGATTTGAGAGCGAGGACGCCTATCAGAATGCAGAGTTGGTCTTCTTAGAAATCCACAATATTCACGTCATGAGGGAGTCTCTAAGAAAGCTGAAGGAGATCTCATATCCCATCATTCAGGAGTCACACTGGCTGTCAAACCTGGAGTCCACTCACTGGCTAGAACACATTAAGGTTGGTGTTATTATAGATAGAAATGGCCTTTTCTGAGGTCTTCAATAAGTTTTCACTTGAAAACACCTTAGAGTTGGCCACACACCTTCAAAAGTTGTCAGACATAAGGCTCCTTCGGCTGACGGCTATTCTTCTCCTCCTATGTATATGCACACTCAGCTCAGCCAATTGTGCATATGTTCTCAATGTGGAGAGGAAAATACACCTCTTATCTTCCTTTTAAACAAATTAATCAGGGAAGAAATTCAAACACGAGTTAGCACATTCCATGATAGTTGTCCCTTCCACCAAAATTCATGGGCTCTGCCAACTTTGCTGTTTATATGTTTGGCATTAGACAATAGTCAAGATGTTTGGCAATAGACAAACTAAGGGTTGGGTGTCCTGTACCCAACCAAACTCTCAGTTCCTCCCCTCAACCCTATTAGTTATTCAGAAAACATTGCAATCAATTCAATACATCTTTCTGCTTTTTGATTTGTTTTTTTGTTTAAACGAAAACCATCATCCTGATCACCCACACTAAACCCAATACATTGGGTTATAGCGTGGGTGACCCGAAGTCCAAAGAGGAGTCACTTACCTAATTCGGTAACGTTGTTCCTCTGATACGGTCTTCAGAAGTTCCATTGCTCAATTCACTTAATTGTGCACAGGAGGCGGGGCCCCGCTGGCTGGCCGTCCCTGGCACTGTCTGTCTTCTTCTTCTGCTGGCTCCTTAATTTGAATAGTCATCTTCTGTGATTCCACGTCCCAGTGACGTGGATTCGCCGGTCATGTGAGCGCTCCGTTCTGTAGCTGCGCAGACGAACTATACAGCTCTCCCATAAATAATGACGTGAGAGCTGTGCTTGCAGACAGCACTCTGCTAACTTAGCAGCGCACATGTGCTCCAGCAACAGTACGGAGCGCTCACGTGACCCGCAACTCCACCTCACTGGGACGTGGAGTCGCAAAAGAGGATTATTCATATTGAAGGGCCGGCAGTAGAAGAAGACTGACAGCGCCTGGGACGGCCAGCCGGTGGGGCCCCGCCTCCTGCGAAAAATTAAGTGAAATGAGCAACGGAACTTCTGAAGGCCGTATCAGAGGAACAACTTTACTGAACTTAGTAAGTGATCCCTCTTTGTACTACTTGTCACCCATGCTATAACCCAATGTGGGAGATCAGGGTGACAGATTTCCTTAAAGGGGTACTCTGCTGCTAAGTGTTTGGAACAAACTGTTCCGAACGCTGGAGCCGGGAGCTCGTGTTGTCATAGCCCCACCCCCTCATGACTTCACGCTCTGCCACCTCAATGCAAGTCTATGGGAGGGGGCGTGATGGCTGTCACGCCCCCTCCTGTAGACTTGCATTTAGGGGGCGGGGTTTGACTTCACGAGGGGGCGGGGCTATGACATCACAAGCTCTGGCACCAGCTCCAGCGTTCAGAACAGTTTGTTCCAAACGCTGAGCAGCAGAGTACCCCTTTAAAGGAAATCTGTATGAATCCCCATGCAGTGAGCCCCCTAGTGGCAGGGACAGACAGGATGTTTTTCTTACTCTCATGTCTAAAGCATTTTGGACTGTCTTCTAGTGCATTCTTTCTAGTGCTCTGAGAATTGCTGACAAACTGGAATCGGGGAAGACATCAGTAGTCGTTCACTGCAGCGATGGATGGGACCGCACTCCACAGCTCACCTCATTGGCTATGCTCATGCTCGATGGCTATTATCGGACCATACGAGGGTTTGAAGTGCTGGTGGAGAAGGAATGGCTGAGCTTCGGGCATAAATTCTTCCTTGTGAGTAATAAATATGAAATAATAATAAAAATCATCATTATTATAAACATTTTGTTTATCCTCCATCATTATTATTATTATTATTATTTTATTATTATTATAATTGTCAGAGAGGAACATTTTGCTTATCCTCCATCATTATTATTATTTTATTATTATTATTATTATAATTGTCGGATAGTAACATTTTGCTTATCCTCCATCATTATTATTTTATTATTATTATTATTATTTTATTATTATTATAATTGTCAGATAGGAAAATTTTGCTTATCCTCCATCATTATTATTATTATTTTATTACATTTATTATTATTATAATTGTCGGAGAGGAACATTTTGCTTATCCTCCATCATTATTATTATTTTATTATTATTATAATTGTCAGATAGGAAAATTTTGCTTCTCCTCCATCATTATTATCTTATTACATTTATTGTTATTATTATAATTGTCGGAGAGGAACATTTTGCTTATCCTCCACCCTATTTTCTAAATCCTCATTGCTGTATACTGTGTATTAAATATTGTATGTTTAGATATCTTGTATACCAGTAACAAACAAACAGAGTATATATACCCTCTCATATAAAATAACAATTTTATTGAAAATTCATTAAAGGGGTACTCCAATGAAAAACTCTTTATTTTTTTAATTTTATTTTAAATCAACTGGTGCCAGAAAGTTAAACAGATTTGTAAATTACTTCTATTAAAAAATATTAATCCTTCCAGTACTTATTAGCTGCTGAATACTACAGAGGAAATTCTTTTCTTTTTGGAACACAGAGCTCTCTGGTGAATCATGACCACAGTGCTCTCTGCTGACATCTCTGTCCATTTTAACAACTGTCCAGAGTAGGAGAAAATCCCCATAGCAAATATATGCTGCTCTGGTCAGTTCCTAAAATGGACAGAGATGTCAGCAGAGAGCACTGTGCTCGTGATTCAGCAGAGAGCTCTGTGTTCCAAAAAGAAAAGAATTTCCTCTGTAGTATTCAGCAGCTAATAAGTACTGGAAGGATTAAGATTTTTTAATAGAAGTAATTTACAAATCTGTTTAACTTTCTGGCACCAGTTGATTTAAAAAAAAAAAAAAAAAAAAAAGTTTTCCACCGAGTACCCCTTTAAAATACAGAAGCAATAATTGTGAATATAGCATGCATGATTATGATATTTGGTAATAACTATCCATAATACAAATAAAGTGCACTCATGTTTAGATATCTGCAGTATGTTAGGGAAGTCTTACAATGTTCTGATTTGCTTTTTACATCCGTTTGTCTCATTTTAGAGGATCGGACATGGTAGCAGGACTCACCCAGATGCAGACAGATCCCCAGTGTTCCTGCAGTTTATTGACTGTGTTTGGCAAATGACAAGACAGGTAATATATGACGTCCGCGTCTTAGATAATGTTCACACAGGGGGGATAGGCTGCGGATTTTCTACTGCAGATTTATGGCAGAAAAATCTGCAGCATATTACAGTTATCATTCATCATCCACATGGTGAAGAGAACGGCATGAATGGTAATTGATGTTGCCAATTCCCTTCACAAATGTTGTGGATTTTTACCATTGACCTCAAAAAGGAAGTCGAAATCTTCAGTAACTCCTGCAACGAAAGATATTGTTGCAGAATTAGCTGCGGAAAATCCACACCTGCAGTTTTGCAGCCCATTTATTTTGATCTTTAATACCTTAAATGGTAAATCCGCACTAAATGCCACTGATTGGTGTGTATTTGCCGATGTGGTTTTACTCGGGTAGACACCGCAGATAATTCCAACCACAAATTCAGACAATTTTTGCTGCATTTCCATCCCAAATGGTCATACCCCTAAGCTTGACATATAGAAAACACATTGATTGGCAAAAATCCTTCCTGTACTTATTAGCTGCTGAATACTACAGAGGAAATTCTTTTCTTTTTGGAATGCTCTCTGATGACATCACGAGCACAGTTCTCTCTGCTGACGTTATAATAATAATAATAATAACGCTTTCTTTATTGTTGTCCTTAGTGGGATTTGAACCCAAGTCCCCAGCACTGCAAGGCAGCAGTGCTAACCACTGAGCCACCATGCTGCCCTTAGCATACATCTGCTATGCATGGTTCCTAAAATGGACAGAGATGTCAGCAGAGAGCACTGTGCTTGTGATGTCATCAGTGTTCCAAAAAGAAAGGAATTTCCTCTGTAGCATTCAGCAGCTAATAAGTACTGGAAGGATTAAGATTTTTTAATAGAAGTAACTTACAAATATGTTTAACTTTCTGCCACCAGTTGATTTAAAAGAAAAAAGGTTTTCACTGGAGTACCCCTTTAAATGAGAACTCAGGGATGAAACAACTTATCCCCTATCCTAAGGATAGGGGATAAGTGTTAGATAGCGGGGGTCCGACTGCTGGTATTACACTGTAATGAATTTAAAGGAGAATGCCGGGATGGAACAACTTATCCCCTATACTAAGGATAGGGGATAAGTGTCAGATAGCAGGGGGTCCGACCTCTGGTATTACACTGTATTGAATTTAAAGGAGAACTCCGGGATGTAACAACTTATCTCCTATACTAAGGATAGGGGATAGGTGTTAGATCGCGGGGGGTCCGACCGCGATAGCAGTCTCCCCCAGCCCCCCGCGATCTGACACTTATCCCCTATTCTTAGTATAGGGGATAAGTTGTTACATCCCGGGATTCTCCTTTAAATTCAATACAGTGTAATACCAGAGGTCGGACCCCCTGCTATCTGACACTTATCCCCTATCCTTAGTAAAGAAGATAAGTTGTTAAAGGGGTACTCCGGTGGAAAACTTTTTTTTTTTTTTTAACTCAACTGGTGCCAGAAAGTTAAACAGATTTGTAAATGACTTCTATAAAAAAAAAATCTTAATCCTTCCAGTACTTATTAGCGGCTGTATACTACAGAGGAAATGCTTTTTCTTTTTGTATTTCTCTTCTATCACGACCACAGTGCTCTCTGCTGACCTCTGCTGTCCATTTTAGGAACAGGAGAAAATCCCCATAGCAAACATATGCTGCTTTGGACAGTTCCTAAAATGGACAGCAGAGGTCAGCAGAGAGAACTGTTCACGTGACAGAAAAGAAATCCAAAAAGAAAAGCATTTCCTCTGTAGTAAACAGTCGCTAATAAGTACTGGAAGGATTAATAGAAGTCATTTACAAATCTGTTTAACTTTCTGGCACCAGTTGATTTAAATAAAATAAAAAATAAAAAAGGTTTCCACAGGAGTACCCCTTTAAATCCTGGAGTTTTTCTTTAAATTCATTACAGTGTAATACCATTTGTCGGACCCCCTGCGATCTGACACTTATCCTCTATGCTTAGTATAGGGGATAAGTTGTTACATCCCGGAGTTCTCCTTTAAATTCAATACGGTGTAATACCATGCAGTGATGGTTACATTTTGTCGTCTCTCTCCTGATATGATGCATCTTTCCTTCCTGTTCTCAGTTCCCTCACGCCTTCGAGTTTAATGAGCATTTCCTCCTGACTATTCTGGATCATCTTTACAGTTGTCTGTTTGGAACATTTCTCTGTGACAGCGAACAACAGAGAGTAGAAGAGGTGAGATCGTATCTGTGGTTGGTGTAGATCCATTACTTGGGCAGAACCGCTATAACCAGTCCGGTGGTGGAACCAGCATTCTTAAAGTGTACCTGTCATATCACAGAAAGAAAATAATGCTTCTATATGTTACTCACTAGGTCATGCAGATGCTTTACATGTCTTTTTTTATGTGTCTAGCTTCTGTTTTTGGACCACTGTTCTGCTGCTCACTCATTCTGACATCCACTGCTCAGAAACGGGAGTAAATCGCCCTTGCTCACCATGCATTCACTTCCTCCCTGAGTCTGCTGTGCTGTGTCACTTCATCCAATCACTGCAGGCTGCTCTGTAACCCCTCCTCTCTGTTTTCATGCTGCAGTCTGATAGGACAGGAGTGAGCACAGAGGAGTACTAGTCCTGCCCTCCCTTCCTAGACTTTGTCCCGTCTGTGCTTCAGCTGGGACAAACATGAGGCTGCAGCCGGGCAGCATTATGTTCTGGATGGTATAGGGACCCCTAGTGGTCGTTTTTTTTATAAGCCATGATTTCTATAAAAAGGAAATACAAATATCTTATGAAGTATATTAGAAAGATTATTGTTTTGCCAATATGTACAACATATAAAAAGTTTTTGAATCTGACAGTGCCCATTTAAGGAGTATTACGGAGTTAGAAAAACATAGGGGGAGATTTATCAAAACATATGCAGAGGAAACGTTGCTGAGTTGCCCATAGCAACCGATCAGATCGCTTCTTATATTTTTCACAGGCCTCTTTAAAAATGAAAGAAGAGATCTGATTGGTTGCTATGGGCAACTGCACCACTCTTCCTCTGCACAGGTTTTAATCTCCCCCATAGCTTTTTTCACACTTGTCCATGGCATATGTCTAGTATTGCAGCAAAAGAACAAAATGTTATAAACCTTGACTAATTTATTGGAAAGGTAAAACTAACATATTGCAGTGATATTTGTATTCAGCAACATAACAAAATGCAAAAAAATGTGGTTGGGTCTGAAGACTTTCCAAATATTTTTCGTAGTTAGTGCCAAATGCCCTAAATGTAGGAGTTGTGCCCGCTCCATCCAGAGCATGTCTCAGCTGTATATTACCAATTTCACTCTGGTTCAGTGTTTCCTAACCAGAGCGCCTCCAGCTATTGCAAAACTACAACTCCCAGCATGCCCGGCCCGGACAGCTGGAGGTACCCTGGTTAGGGAACATTTCTCTGGTGCAAGAGGCGGGACGGACAATAACTCAGATTTCAACATTTTAAGGGGTACTCCGCCCCTTGACATCTTATCCCCTTTCCAAAGGATAGGGGATGAGATGTCTGATCGCAGGGGTCCCACACTTTGGACTCCCACTACCTCTGCGCAGCACCCGACGTTCATTTAGAAAGCTGGGTGCCTATGGACTTACATTGAGGTAGCGTGGCGTGACATCACGAGGGGCGTGGCCATGATGTCACAACCCCCGCTGGAGCAGGCAGCGGGGTCGTGACGTCATGGCCACTCCCCTCGTGATGTCATGCCACCTCAATGCAAGCGGAGTACCCCTTTAACCCCTCATATACACAGGATATGGGATAACTACCTGATTGATGGGGGTCCAACCACTGGGACCCCACCAGTCCTACTCGTCCAATGCCAAGCAGAGTAATCAGCTCAGTAAACAAGCGCTGGTTTTGCATTTTCAGCAGTTCTGTTCATCATTTGTTCCACTTCATGCTTCTTTATCTAGACTGTTCCACAAGAGTCTGTATCCCTGTGGTCCTATATAAACAGCCAACTAGAAGACTTCACCAATCCTTTCTATGTGGATTACTCCGACCACGTCCTGTATCCCGTCACCAGCACTAGACATCTGCAGTTGTGGACTGGATATTACATAAGGTGGAATCCAAGATCTAAATCGCAGGTATTTATTCTTCTTCTCCATCACATCCTTTATACGTTCACACGAGCGGATCCACGGTGTATATTACGCTGCGGATGTTCCGCTGAAGGACCGCTGTATGGTGCCTTTACATGTGCCTGCTCAGAGCAGCAATACCCTGCTATGAGCAGACACACTGAAGCAATGTGCGAGTCATTGCGCATGCGCGGTGTACTCGCACACATTGCGGACGCTCCCCCTGCTCTTTGAGCTAGGCTGAGAGCTGCCACGATGTGCGAGTATACTGGGACTCGCACATCTCAGTGTGTCTGCTCGTAGCGGCGTATTGCCACTCCGAGCAGGCACATGTAAAGGCAGCATACAGAGGTCCTTCAGCGGTGGATCTGCAGCGTAATTTACGCTGTGGATACGCTCGTGTGAACGTACCCTAACTGTATACATTTATCCTGTTGGCTAAGGTCGGGATTTAGATGGGTAGCCATTAAAAAATAATGCACCTCACTACTCACTACGCAGCGGATGGGGGTATTACACACATGTATTGTATTGTATTCATTGATTTGTTCCGTTTCCTCCAGGAAACCATCAATAGCCGCTGCAAGGATTTACTTGCCAAACGTGCAGAGCTGCAGAAGAAACTAGAAGAGCTTCAGCAAGAGATGAGCAACCGCTCGCTGTCCTCGGAGAGGGGAGGCTCAGTGGCGTCCGTCACCCAGACAGTTGTTTAATACCAATATGGTAGTCACTGGGAGGAATATCTCAAGTCTTACACAAGGTTGGGAGCATAAATTGAAGGTTTTGATAAGAGGCTGGGGTACATTGGTTTTTGTTCTATTTATAGCAGATTAACACAGGCATTGTTACACAGCACTACTAATGTCTATAGCAGTGTTTCCCAACCAGGGTGCCTCCAGCTGTTGCAAAACTACAACTCCCAGCATGCCCGGACAGCCTCTGGCTGTCCGGGCATGCTGGGAGTTGTAGTTTCGCAACAGCTGGAGGCACCCTGGTTGGGAAACACTGGTCTATAGGTTGTGTCTGGTATTACAGCTCAGTTTAATCTATAGAAATCCCTTTAAAGGGGTACTCCGGCGCTTAGACATCTTATCCGAACAGCTGAGCGGAGCCGTGACGTCACAATGCTCCGGCCCCCGTGATTAGAGATGAGCGAACTTACAGTAAATTTGATTCGTCACGAACTTCTCGGCTCAGCAGTTGATGACTTTTCCTGCGTAAATTAGTTCAGCCTTCAGGTGCTCCGGTGGGCTGGAAAAGGTGGATACAGTCCTAGGAAAGAGTCTCCTAGGACTGTATCCACCTTTTCCAGCCCACTGGAGCACCAAAAAGCTGAACTAATTTATGCAGGAAAAGTCATCAACTGCCGAGCCGAGAAGTTCGTGACGAATCGAATTTATTGTAAGTTCGCTCATCTCTACCCGTGATCGCCAGTAATCAGACCCGGAGCACACGTGCTCCGGGAACTGATTTTAACGGGTTACTGCGTGCAAGATCACGGGGGTCCCCATCGGCGGTACCCCCGCGATCAGGCATCTTATCCCCTATCCTTTGGATTGGGGATAAGATGTCTAAGCGCCGGAGAACCCTTACATGATGCCAGGACCCACAGTGTCCAGCAGAACCTTCGCCTCCGCCGGCTTGTCTTCTTCCCATGTTGCATTCTGGTGCCATGTCTTCCCCAGGCAGCTGACACACATGCACTGGGCTGTCTACATGATGGAAAAGACAATGTGATTCATCAGACCAGGTCATCTACTTCCATTGCTCCAGGGTCCACTGGCCCCTTGTGGGCCCTTTAGTGATGGACAGGATTCAACATAGGCACTCTGACCAGTCAGCCCCATACACAGCAGGTCTTATATGACCTGTCACCTTTCTATCATCACAGGATCTTTTTCAGCAATTTGCTTTACAGCAGCTCTTCTGTGGGAACAGACCAGACAGTTTAGCCTCCACTCCTCACACATTAAAGGGTTACACCACTGGCCAGCGTTCGGAACATTTAATTCCGAATGCTGTGTGCGCGCTGCAGGGGTCGGCATTGAGGGGGCGTGATGTCACGTCACAAGTGGGCGTGGCCGTCCGCTGCAGCGCACACACACAGCATTCGGAACTAAATGTATAATATATAAATGGCCAGTGGAGTACCCCTTTAATAAGCCTTGAACTCCCATTAACTTGTCTGATTCACCAGTTGACCTTCTTTAGAGCATTTTAGGTAGATACTGATCACTACATACTGAGAAAACCACACAAGACCTGACATTTTGGAGTTGCTCTGACCCAGTCTATCCATCACAATCACTAAGATCATTACATTTTGCCAATTTTTTCCCCCACTTTTAACACATCAGCCCTTGACATGTGCCATTATACATTGGTTATATACATTGTGGGGGGATTTAACAAGACTGGCATCTTCCAGGTGGAATGCCCCACCAGCGCACGGGTACTCACCTCTACTAAAATCTGTGCCTGTGCGGCCTTACTGAAATCTCCACCAGCTCTTATTATCAAGGGTTAACCATAGTAAATTTAGCGTGTGTGTGTGTGGGGAATCCATCCCCTCTGCCGCATGCCCCACCCCCTCTGCCGCATGCCCCACCCAGAGAATGGGTGGGGTGCGGGTGGTAAATGTGCATAATTTTTGCACAAAATTTATGCGATTTTTTGTTTTTGTTTTTCACCAGGTAAATTTCCCCTTTTAGTCTTTTACTCCAGTTACTTCTAGACATGAGCGAACTTACAGTAAATTTGATTCGTCACGAACTTCTCGGCTCGGCAGTTGATGACTTTTCCTGCATAAATTAGTTCAGCTTTCAGGTGCTCCCGTGGGCTGGAAAAGGTGGATACAGTCCTAGGAGACTCTTTCCTAGGACTGTATCCACCTTTTCCAGCCCACCGGAGCACCGGAAAGCTGAACTAATTTATGCAGGAAAAGACATCAACTGCCGAGCCGAGAAGTTCGTGACGAATCGAATTTACTGTAAGTTCGCTCATCTTTAGTTACTTCCACAGCAGATAATTTACATTTTTTATTTTATTTTTATTTTAGTAGTTTATACTTTTTGTTTAGTGTCCCAGGATGATGATGATGATGATGATGAAATTGTAGGGAGATATTATATAAAAGAAACTATATGCATTTATATAAAGCTGACCTATAATACCAGACATGGCCCATGGTGATGAATGGAAGCAAACACCATATATCAGTGTTTCCCAACCAGGGTGCCTCCAGCTGTTGCAAAACAACTCCCAGCATGCCCGGACAGCCTTCGGCTGTCCGGGCATGCTGGGAGTTGTAGTTTTACAACAGCTGGAGGCACATTGGTTAGAGAAGACTGCAATAGATAGATAGTAAGGTGTTGTATTAACCATTGTTAGTCTGCTATGATGACGTTCAGTTACCATAATGGAGAATGACGATACCAGTAATTCGGGAAGTATTGATGTCGGTCATTTTATTGCACTGAGTAACTGGGGTGTAGCAACGCCAATATTGCACACTTACAGTAGATAATCCTAAAAAATTACCAAAATGATGATGTCCCCTGCCTGTACCCCAGTGCATTTATTTTAAACAAGGTTATTCAGGATTAGAAAACCAGTGGTGCTGTTTTTCGGTGAAAGCAGTCATGCTTTTCTACTCCTGGATAACCCCTTATGTCCAGATCACCGGCCTGACTAGGTCGTGAGAAGCTTTGGGGTATAGTGACACGTATAGTATCCTGTGCAGGATTTGAAGCTGTGTTCAGGCATTGAGTTTACATCAAAATCCGCAGGTTCAAATCCTGCGCATCAAATCTGTGCAGGATACTATATGTGTGAATTTACCCTTAGGGTAGGGACATATGCATCGCATCCGCAGCGTATTTCATGTTGCGGATGCACCGATGCCAGTCACAAGAGCGAGCTCCCTTAAGTGTGTCACTATTCAGGGCAAGCGGATGGCCCGGCCCACTGGGCATATGCCTGATGGCCAGTCCGGTCCTGCTCCCTGCTGTGGCCAGGTAGCTCTGTGTCCACTCATATCCACTCAAATCCACCACTACAAGCGTTAGCATTATAGCTACCTGAATAAACCTGACTCTTCTGGTCCTGGTAAGTGCCGTCCAAACCCATTCATCCTTTGAAAGTCCTCTCTTGACTACACCACTACAAGCGGACAGACTTACCTGACCACAGCACGGAGCGCGCTCTTGCGACTACTGATGACTCATCCGCAGCATGAAATACGCTGCGGATGCGCTCCGTGTGACCCTACCCTTAGAGTGAATTCCCACACACCGAATCCAGGATTGCGGATTTTATAACTCCAATAACTTTTATAACTCCAAATACACCTTAAAAAAAAAATCTGGATTGATAACCCTGTGTTATGCCTAGTGCAGTGTCCGAGGGGTGGAGCATGGCACCAGTCTGCGTAGAACTCCGCCCCCTGAGATTTTTGCATTAGACATACACGGCTCTGCAGAGTCGTCACTGTGCCTTAGCTGTGTTACTTGAGTTTTATAAACTAATGCAATGACTATACTAATACCCCAATAACCAAAGAAGGCGTTCTCTCATACAACTTATTTATTATACCGTACGGTCACAATGAGATCTTATGTCCGCACCAAGCCCAAATACAGAGGGTCCGAAGAGCGGTAAAAAGATGTGACTGCTGCTGCCTTACGTTATTTATTGTGCCTTACCTACTACATCTAGTGGTAAAACAGTATTGAAAGAATGGATAGCAAGTGTGCATAACTTTATAACAAAATTTTAGCTTCATTGTAACCTATACAGACATACTGAGGGTACCCAGTCTTTATTGGATTTAGCTTAGGTGGGTTGAAGCATGAAGGGTTCCCCCTTCCAAAAATAAGCCTGTGTCTTGTTTAAAGGGGTATTCCGGGCAAAAACATCTTATCCCCTATCCAAAGGATAGGGGATAAGATGTCTGATCGCGGGGGTCCCCGCGATCTCCCTGCAGCACCTGCATTCTATGTGGGGCTGTGTCTCTAGTTTCGGAAACCTCTGGGTTTCCGGGACTGGAGACGTGACGTAATGCCACGCCCCCTCCATTCATGTCTATGGGAGGTGGTGTGATGGCAGTCACGCCCCCTCCCATAGACATGAATGGAGGGGGCGTGGCGTGACGTCACGTCCCCAGTCCCGGAAACCCGGAGGTTTCTGAAACTTGAGACGCAGCCCCGCATAGAATGCGGGTGCTGCAGGGAGATCGTAGGGGGGTCGCAGCAGCTGGCCCCCCCGCCATCAGACATCTTATCCTCTATCCGTTGAATAGGGAATAAGATGTTTTGGCCGGAATACCTCTTTAAGATTTAAAACAGCACCTCACTGGTCTATGGGCTTTATCACGCAGTACCAGACACAGCCTATGGACAAGAGTGGTGCTGTAAGCCCTTTAGGCTAAATCAGTGAATCCCAACCAGTGCACCTTCAGCCGTTGCAAAACTACAACTCCTGGCATGCCCGGACAGCCAACGGCTGACCGGGCATGCTGGGAGTTGTAGTCTTGCAACAGCTGGAGACACATTTTGAGCAACACTGTAGAAAACAAATCCTGATGCTGACATGGGATCATGTAACCAACTCAGATTTCTACGGTACCGGACTATAATAAAACCATTTACTCTTGGTGGATGTAATGTTACTGATAAATTAGTAAAAAATAGACGTAAACGATAACAAGTGCTCTTCAGTTACTGATATTGACCGATCACTAAAAAAGTGCCTTTAAATAGTGAGCTCTTACCTCGGGGCAGAACTGGAACAGCCCCTGTATTTGTATAGCTAGGTTCACACTACGGAAGCTCTTCAGCGCTAGGACCACAGGGACACGCGCCATCACCATTGACGGCAATGCAGTCCGCGCAGATGTTAATTTTTTTTCAGCGGGTCTGGAATTTCCGCAGCAGAGAATTCCGCAGTGTGAAGGGAGAACCTGTTCACAATAATGTTGGATTCATGCAGTGGAGTTTCCGAGCATTAAAAGGACAGACCCATTTAAATCAGAGCAGAGGTTAATTAAAAGAAAAAAAAAAAATTTGTTTTTTTTAAAATAGGGTCCACCCCATTGTTTTTGGGTATATTCACACTACAGAATTTGAGAAGCTGCTGCTGCTGCATCAGAGTTTCTTAGCTTAAACACTCCGGGTGATTACCGGTGTGAGGTGCAGAACTGTGTCCTATGCAGTTCTGTGTTCACCCCTCCCCTCAGCTGGCCAGAGACTTCAGAACATACAGCAAAGGGGAGGGTAAGGCAGAGCTGGGCAGGACGCAACTCTGCACCTTCCTCAGCCCCGTACACAGTTCCCTCCTCAGGAGGAGGGACGTAGATTTTCACAGCCCCGCTTAATGACGTAGATTTTCACAGCCCCGCTTAGGGACGTAGATTTTCACAGCCCCGCTTAATGACGTAGATTTTCACAGCCCCGCTTAATGACATAGATTTTCACAGCCCCGCTTAATGACGTAGATTTTCACAGCCCCGCTTAGGGACGTAGATTTTCACAGCCCCGCTTAATGATGTAGATTTTCACAGCCCCGCTTAGGGACGTAGATTTTCACAGCCCCGCTTAGGGACGTAGATTTTCACAGCCCCGCTTAGGGACGTAGATTTTCACAGCCCCGCTTAATGACGTAGATTTTCACAGCCCCGCTTAATGACGTAGATTTTCACAGCCCCGCTTAATGACGTAGATTTTCACAGCCCCGCTTAATGACGTAGAATTTCACAGCCCCGCTTAATGACGTAGATTTTCACAGCCCCGCTTAATGACGTAGATTTTCACAGCCCCGCTTAGGGACGTAGATTTTCACAGCCCCGCTTAATGACGTAGATTTTCACAGCCCCGCTTAGGGACGTAGATTTTCACAGCCCCACTTAATGACGTAGATTTTCACAGCCCCGCTTAGGGACGTAGATTTTCACAGCCCCACTTAGGGACGTAGATTTTCACAGCCCCGCTTAATGACGTAGATTTTCACAGCCCCGCTTAATGACGTAGATTTTCACAGCCCCGCTTAATGACGTAGATTTTCACAGCCCCGCTTAGGGACGTAGATTTTCACAGCCCCGCTTAATGATGTAGATTTTCACAGCCCCGCTTAGGGACGTAGATTTTCACAGCCCCGCTTAGGGACGTAGATTTTCACAGCCCCGCTTAGGGACGTAGATTTTCACAGCCCCGCTTAGGGACGTAGATTTTCACAGCCCCGCTTAGGGACGTAAATTTTCACAGCCCCGCTTAATGACGTAGATTTTCACAGCCCCGCTTAATGACGTAGATTTTCACAGCCCCGCTTAATGACGTAGATTTTCACAGCCCCGCTTAATGACGTAGAATTTCACAGCCCCGCTTAATGACGTAGATTTTCACAGCCCCGCTTAATGACGTAGATTTTCACAGCCCCGCTTAATGACGTAGATTTTCACAGCCCCGCTTAGGGACGTAGATTTTCACAGCCCCGCTTAATGACGTAGATTTTCACAGCCCCGCTTAATGACGTAGATTTTCACAGCCCCGCTTAGGGACGTAGATTTTCACAGCCCCGCTTAATGACGTAGATTTTCACAGCCCCGCTTAGGGACGTAGATTTTCACAGCCCCGCTTAGGGACGTAGATTTTCACAGCCCCGCTTAATGACGTAGATTTTCACAGCCCCGCTTAATGACGTAGATTTTCACAGCCCCGCTTAGGGACGTAGATTTTCACAGCCCCGCTTAATGACGTAGATTTTCACAGCCCCGCTTAGGGACGTAGATTTTCACAGCCCCGCTTAATGACGTAGATTTTCACAGCCCCGCTTAGGGACGTAGATTTTCACAGCCCCGCTTAATGACGTAGATTTTCACAGCCCCGCTTAATGACGTAGATTTTCACAGCCCCGCTTAATGACGTAGAATTTCACAGCCCCGCTTAGGGACATAGATTTTCACAGCCCCGTTTAGGGACGTAGATTTTCACAGCCCCGCTTAGGGACGTAGATTTTCACAGCCCCGCTTAATGACGTAGATTTTCACAGCCCCGCTTAATGACGTAGATTTTCACAGCCCCGCTTAATGACGTAGATTTTCACAGCCCCGCTTAGGGACGTAGATTTTCACAGCCCCGCTTAGGGACATAGATTTTCACAGCCCTGCTCCTGTCACCTCACCCCGCTAAGGGACATAGATTTGCAGGGTGCGAGTGGGGCTGAGGTGATAGAAGCGGGGCTGTGAAAATTGACATCCCTCCTGCTGATGGAGGTGCGAGGAGGGAGCTGTGTACGGGGCTGAAGGAGGTGCAGAGTTGCGTCCTGCCCAGCTCTGCCTTCCCCTCCCCTCGGTGTATCTTTGGAAATCTCTGGACAGCTGAGGGGAGGAGCGGACGCAGTTTTGCACCTCACCCGGCATTTTGTGCACACTACAGAATTTCCACAATGGAAATTCAAATTTCGGACCCTGCCAAAAGAATAAGCATGTTCACTCTTTTGGCAAAAATCCGCACGGACTACATTGGCGTCAGTGGTGACGGCACTTGCTGGCTCAGTCCTAGTGCCAATGGATTTCGGCTGCGCCTGCTGCCGACGGTATCTCTGGGCGAGGATTCCAAAGTGTGAACGTACCCTAACAGTGACACTGAAGATCTCCCTAATCTAAGCTGGAGATTGCAGTTGGACCCCCCTAATATGTATAGTATATACATAGCATTATATAGTATTAGTATAGCGGCCACATTACTAGGATGGCCTCTTACTGCCTCATCTGAACTCGTCTGGAGATAGTTTTCATGGATTTTTAAGTAGCACTATGCAAATGATTCATTGCAGAACTTTTGCACTGATTTTACTGTAACATTTTAAGGGTTTGTTACTGTAACTTAACACTGGGCATTTTTACCTCCTGTTTGTAAGTAAATGCTTTTTACTTTAACTGTCGATTTTGGGAACACTAAAGCCTTAATAAACTCAAGTCTGACTGCAGTTTCTTGGTGGCGTGATTTATTTTTTTCACTCTGACTACAGTTTCATGATTATGCTTAAGTAGTACATATTGTTTAAAAAAAAACTATGATTTTATTACATTTACCCTTCAGAGTGATGACAAGGTGAGTTAGTGCTGTTGTTTAGCCCCAGAATCACCTCCATAGTGCACAGATATTTCTTATTCTCTACATTCCAGGGGGTAGGACCAGAGCTGGGCTGTTTGGCTGTAGTATACACACAGGTACTTCCTCCCTTACTTATTTGGCCAATTGCAGCACTATACATCACGTACTCCTCTCTACTATGACAAAGTGTTAGTGAAAGTGCACTGAACAGGCTTGCACTGTTGGGCTAATGGTTGACACAGTACATGGCATATGGAAGGAGAAGGGGTTACCAATGCACTGGCTTTGAATGGTAATAAGTGAGCAGACTTGAAAGAAACAGCAGCATCACAAAAAGCTCTGTGAACAGGCTGGCACTGTGCATGGTATGCTCCACTTCTTGTAATCTATCTAACAGGCTGTTACTAGAGAAGGATTTCCCCTCACAACAGGCAGTGGACAGCAGATTGCAGGAAAGGGGAGACACCTAGTGGTCACAACTGTACAGCTTGTCCTTTTCTAGGATAAGGAAACTTTTTGATAAAAAAAAAGTGATTTACAAAAAAAAATGAGGAAAATTGTTTGAAACTGTGACCATTTAAAAAGAGATCTGCAGCCAAGTATCTTACCGCGGGGGGACACAGGCATTATCCACGGTAGTGCCGGGTCCCCTTTCGGGAGATCGCAGGGAGTCCCAGCAGTCTGACCCCCCCCCCCCCGCGATCAGACTCTTAACCCCTATCTGCAGGATAGGGAATAAGTGTCTATGGCTGCAGTACTCCTTTACCAACCCCTTTGTGGTTAGGATAAATTGAAAGAGGAGATTTTTTTGGTTCTCACCGTAAAATCTCTCTCTCTTTCTCATAGCCTTCATTGGGGGACACATACTGATAGGGTATCTGCTCTTGCCACTAGGAGGCGCTGACACTAGGGAAAAAAAATAAAATAAATCAGCTCCTCCCTGGCAGGATATACCCGCCCACCTGCAGTGAGGTAATCAATTTTGTCACAAAGCAGTAGGTGAAGCCAACAAAGAGATATATCCGAAGGACCCTAGAAAGGAATCCCGGATAAAAAAAAAAACAATAACCGGAAAAGAATATCCGGACAAATGCAGAAATGGGTGGGTGTGACGTCCCCCAATGAAGGCTACAAGAGAGATTTTACGGCGAGTACAAAAAAAATCTCCCTTTCTCAGTCGCTCTTCATGGGGGGACACCTATACTGATGGGACGTACCAAAGCAGTCTCCTAGGGTGGTAAGAACAACAGCAAAAGGGGAATCAGTCCCGAGAGCAAACCCATTCACCCATAAGGCCTGCTGACGAGAACCCAGGCCAGAGATAACACAGGCCCAGAAACCAAGCTCTCGGAAGATCCCCCGTCCATGGAGATGGACTGGGACACCAAAGGAAGGGACCGTCCATGGCAGAGACTCTAAACCCCTGGTCCATATAGGGAGACAAGAAAGAGTCAACTAGGAAGCCAGATGGGCCAGAACCATGGATGTAGGAAATCAACTCCAAGGAACACAGAACCAGACAGACCGAGGGCTAACTTGGCTGGAAAACAAAAAGGAAAAAGGGCACAAAGAGAGAACACTATCCAGAGTCAACCGATTCAAGAGAACCTGGTGGGAAAACACCAGGGAGAGCAAGGTACGCCTGAGCAGAAGGCGAGCACAAGGCAGAGATCAGAAAACCACTGGAAAAAGGGAAAATGACGGAAACCAGTTGGTGCAGAAGATAGATGGCCTTGTGCAGAAGATCGATGATCTGAACAGCTGCAGACCCAAAAACCCCATCCAGGGGCCTGCAACGATCCCCCGGGAAGCGAGACAACTGGACAGGCATAATCCGGACAACCAGAACGCCCTCCATCTAGCGAAAAGATGGACCCCAAAAGGAGGAGACAGAAGGTTAATAACAGCTTTAAAAAAAAAAAAGGTGTGGAATGCCCAGAAAAGGGGGCATCAAGGAACACCGGGGCAGCTGAAATGGGAACTGAAGGTTCCAGAGTCTCCTAAGGATAAGTAAAACCAACGACCGCGAAACGCTCCAGGTGACAAACATCCATGCCGAAACCAGAAGTGCGGTACAGAAAGACCGCCCCATAAGTGGATCGCAGAGAAATCTGGGTAGGACCGCTACACATGCCTGAGACCTCAAACGTCACTAAGGCCAAAGGAACCAGGAGGGCCGACCTAGAAAAGAAGGCAAGCCACAGCATCCCAGAATAGTGTCCAAGACAAGGAGACCAACCGGTCTGGGGCCCAGCGGTCCAAGCCGACCAAAGAGCTCCGAAACAACAACAGTCAGGACGGGAACGGAGAGGGAAACAAAAGGGAACCCGGCTGAGACTCCCAGGCTCTGGCCAGGAAGGTTACTCTAGAAGACTGCAGTGTCAGTGTAGCACAACTGACACAGTCAAGGGAAGTAGTAACACACCTTACTAGGGAGATTGTGCCAAGGGTGGGAGGAGAGCAATTGCAGGACCCAAACGACAGATGGTGGCCAGACCGGCCATCACCAAGCCATAACTGAATACATAGTTACATAGTTAGTACGGTTGAAAAAAGACATATGTCCATCAAGTTCAACCAGGGAATTAAGGGGTAGGGGTGTGGCGCGATATTGGGGAAGGGATGGGATTTTATATTTCTTCATAAGCATTAATGTTATTTTGTTCCATGAATGTATCTAATCCTGTTTTAAAGCTGTTAATTGTTCCTGCTGTGACCAGTTCCTGAGGTAGACCGTTCCATAAATTCACAGTCCTCACGGTAAAGAAGGCGTGTCGCCCCTTGAGACTAAACTTTTTCTTCTCCAGACGGAGGGAGTGCCCCCTCGTCCTTTGGGGGGGTTTAACCTGGAACAGTTTTTCTCCATATTTTTTGTATGGGCCATTAATATACTTATATACGTTTATCATATCCCCCCTTAAACGTCTCTTCTCAAGACTAAACAATTGTAACTCCTTTAATTGCTCCTCATAGCTAAGATGTTCCATGCCCCATATTAGTTTAGTCGCGCGTCTCTGCACCCTTTCCAACTCCGCAGTGTCCCTTTTATGGACAGGTGCCCAAAACTGAACAGCATATTCCAGGTGAGGCCGTACCAATGCTTTATAAAGGGGGAGTATTATGTCCCTGTCCCTTGAGTCCATGCCTCTTTTGATACATGACAATATCCTGCCGGCTTTGGAAGCAGCAGCCTGACATTGCATGCTATTCTGTAGTCTGTGATCTACAAGTACACCCAGATCCTTCTCTACCAGTGACTCTGCCAGTTTAATCCCCCCTAAGACATACGACGCATGCAGGTTATTAGTACCCAGATGCATAACTTTACATTTATCCACATTGAACCTCATTTGCCAAGTGGATGCCCAGACACTTAGTCTATCCAAGTCATCTTGTAACCTATACACATCCTCTATAGACTGTACCGTGCTACAAAGCTTCGTGTCATCTGCAAAGATAGAAACAGAGCTGTTAATACCATCCTCTATATCATTGATAAATAAATTAAACAGCGGGCCCAGTACAAAACCTTGGGGTACACCACTAATAACCGGGGACCAATCAGAGTACGAATCATTGACCACCACTCTCTGGGTACGATCCATGAGCCAGTGTTCAATCCAGTTACAAACTAAAATTTCCAAACCCAAAGACCTTAACTTACCTGTCAGACGTCTGTGAGGGACAGTATCAAACGCTTTAGCAAAATCCAGAAACACCATATCCACAGCCATTCCTCTATATACAGAGCCCCCCTCTATATACACAGCCCCCCTCTATATCCACAGCCATTCCTCTGTCAAGGCTTCTACTCACCTCTTCATAAAAGCAAATTAGATTGGTTTGACAACTTCTATCCTTAGTAAACCCATGCTGGCTATCACTTATAATACTATTATCCCCTATGTATTCCTGTATGTAATTCCTTATAAGTCCTTCAAACAATTTACCCACAATGCACGTTAAACTTACCGGTCTATAGTTTCCTGGGGAAGACCTAGAGCCCTTCTTGAAGATTGGTACCACATTCGCCTTGCGCCAGTCCCTTGGCACAATACCAGACACCAGAGAATCTCTAAATATCATGAACAGGGGTACAGATATTACTGAACTTACCTCTCTAAGAACTCTTGGGTGTAATCCATCCGGCCCTGGGGATTTGCTTACATTTATATCACTTAACTTACCTTGTACCATCTCTACATTAAGCCAGTTCAGTACATTACATGATGTGTTACCAGCACTGACCTGGCCAATGACATAAACCCCTCCAACAGAGGAGAGTGCCAAGGCTGCATGAGCAGCAGTGGATAACCAAGAAACAGAAAGAGAGCCAGGCTGCAATAGTGGGCAGAAAGCACACAGGCATAGCACAAAGGGCCCAGCCAGAAACCCCACCTATATAGCAGGAAGAGAGAGATGGCTCCAACTCGGCAGTAGAAAGTGCCCAACAAAAAAGTCCCCCTAGTGGAGGGGAAAACAAGGGGTGGTCGAGATGAAACTCAGGCACAGACCATGCCAAGCCCCTTGATCCCCATGGAAGGGGGATTGGCAAAGTGCGCCAAGTACTGTAGGAGCAGCAGATGGGCACCAACAGAGCCAGTCCGGTCATGTGTAAGGCAACAGAGCAGGTGCCTGAGCCACTCTGCACAGGAATCCATAAAAATACTTGGAGGCATGGGGGGGGGGGGGGGGGCTCTGAACTGACTGTGACGCCCCACCAGGCCCTATGCCCAAACAGAGGTACCCAACCACCGCAGACCTGTGGAAACAAGACTACAGGAATGCCCGTTGCACACCCTGCCGACAGAGAGGAAGGTGGGCTCCACACATGCAGAGGGACCGTAGTATACGTAGGGACACAAACATTGTTTCCTCACGATAGTAGTGGGGTACCAAAACAGCAGATCCGAAAGGAACAGCAGACATCCTAAAGTCCGGCAGTATGGAAATCAGGCTCAGCACCCAACGGTGTGCCATAACCATGCCCCTAGTAGACCAACGTGGAACTCTTAGAAAAGGGGAACAGAGAGTGCTGCTGCTGCTGCTGTAGGTGTGCAAGTCCATGGAACTTGCAGGAAACACCCACACCCCATCTCCTAAGGGTGCTACACACCAGGACTGCTGTCACAGATGCAAGAGATGAAGAAAGCATGTGGGGCAGGAAACATGTAGACACAGTCTGACAACAGGTATAAATGGGTCCAATGAGAGGTCCAAAGGACCGACAGAGAGACGCTCCTGTTGGAACTGCACATGGAAAACAAAGTACCAGACTGCAGCCGTGGGAGTGGCAGGAATGGAGGTGGTGACCTGGTGGAATGGAAAACCATGGGACACAGGCCGGCTACCTATAGCCGCACCGTGTACCACATAAAGAACCACACACTGAAAGTGGGCCACCAGCCTTCAGCCGTGAAAATGGTAGACATGAAGAGAGGAACTGATAAAGTAGGGAAACCTGCGAACCAGTACATGGTGCATTGTATAGGGCTCATAGAGCAACATGGGGAGACTCACACGGGACTACGCCTTAGCAGTAGATTACCAGAACTTCCATACACGGTGTGGAAAGTGTATAATAGTTGAACAGATGTAGTAGTAAGCCATGCGGACAACTATCTGACTGACTGGCATAGGATTCCTGAACGCACAGGATCACTTCATTGGACCCTCCCACAGAAAGTGGGGCACCAGAGTGCAGCCGATCTAACAGGCGACCTGGCGGAGTAGGAGACCCAGCATACGAAAGACTGGCAGCAGTCCTGAGTACCTGCAGGGACCCCATCCAGATTCCTCACACCAGCAGTGTGAAAAACCTAGCCATGCCCGCGGCAGCCCTGAGATGTGGGACCGACGGCGGCAGAAACCGTGCAGACAACAGTCTGGTGAACAAGTACACTTCCAGGTGCTGACAAAGTAGGAAGGCGATCAATGAGCCCCTCTGTCGCATGTGGGAGGAAGGGGAGGCCATCGATAGAAATCCCGCTCCCCTGGGAGATCAGGGAGGCTGAGTAGCTGTGGATTGTATCCCCTTCACCCCATATAGGGTCCCTAGGACATGCTTGGGCACAACTTTGTACACCTTGCACCGCAATGGGGTACCGGAACTCCAGTCGCAGGAACATCAGCCACGTGATGTGTGACAGGCGGTGTAGGAAACCATGTAGACCATTGTCTGCTTAAGTGGTATGGGTCCATAGTAGACAATGGGTCACTCCACCGGCACGCAAACCTTGAGAGGAGGAACTACATGACACCCCCCCCCCCCCCCCGTTCTCGCGCTGGTTACAGGAGGGGCAAGAAGGGTGGAGTCATGTGCCACCATAACCCCCAAAGCCTGGACTCCCAGATCAGACTTGAGGCAGTGCCGACTCCCGGCTCATGTTAGGACTTAGGAGAGCCGGCGGGTCTGCAACAGTTTGCATTCAGATGGCTCCGGTGCTGAGCGGGGAGCCACAGTACGAGAGGTGTTAACCCTTAATGCCCGGACCCCCTCCCTAAACGCCATAAACAGCCCCATAAGCGGGACAACTAGTGCTCGTTTGTCAGAAAGGGGGGGGGGGGGGGAGGTAATGGGGGGCATACTCACCTCAGTTGCCACATACTCACGCCTTGAGAGCTTCAGCCAGCTTATGGCCACGCTGCATCATACCAGGCTAAGATAGCGGGGCGAGCAGTGGCAGTGGGGGACCCGGGGTACAACCTCCAGGCGCTGGCCGTTGGTGAGAAGAGGTTAACAGTGCATACTCTGTCTGTGCCCCTTCATCGCATATGGGGAAACAGGTAGCGCCATGCTCCTGGACCCCCACCTGAAAAAGGGAAATTAACTAAACCGCTTTTACTAGAAAAAAACAAACAAAAAAAAAAAAAACAGTTCCAGACCCGTGTCTTGCCTCCTACTGACACTAGCTAAAACTGATTACCTCACTTCCAGTGGGCGGGTATATCCTGCCAAGAAGGAGCCGACTTTTTTTCCCCCCCTAGTGTAAGCACCTCCTAGTGGCAAGAGCATATACCCATCAGTATAGGTGTCCCCCAAGGAACAGCGACTGAGAAATAAGCTACAGTGTTTCATTTTCCTGCAGCGCCACCATAGGGGGAATCAAGCACTACACAATGACCATAGAAATCAATGGGCTGTGTAACGCAGTATTTCCTAACTAGTGTGCCTCCAGCTGCTGCAAAATTACAACTTCCAGCCTTTGGCTGCCAAACTACAACTCCTAGCATTCCTGGACAGTCTTTGGCTGTCCTGGCATGCTGGGAGTTGTAGTTTTGCAACAGCTGGAGGCACATTGGTTAGGAAAGACTAATGTGTAGTGTGTGCACATGCTTAATCCTTCAGAAAGGGTAGTGACAAGAGTGATGAAAACATCCCATTCGGACAGAAATAGGTTTATTTATTAAGTGCAAGCCAGGTCACATATTACACATAATAGGACAATATATAATTTAGTGCATTATATAAACACATCGAAGCAGTATCCCTGATCAAATGAATGTTCGATAGCAATGATTACAGGAAGCACCAGAGCATAACAGCCTCTATATATAAACAAAAATTCTTCCATTCACTGACAGCAAACAGATCTTGAAAATGGCGGCATATCCAAACACAATCTATATGAAATGGACACTCATTAAAACTAATTTTTGCTATTGTACTCCTTATGGTAAATAAAAAAATCTTTCTAATGTATTTGGTTTAAAAAAAAAAAAAATTACGTTTTCAATGTTTTATTTGTGTTTAAAAAAGCTGCCACTAGGTGTCTCCCTACTTGTCCAGAGGACATTTCCCTTCATCTCTTCCACAGACTTTGGACTCCTGCTGGCCTGGCAGAAGTCTAAAATCAGGAAATGTAGTCTGGAGTGCTGAGGGGGGGGCGGGGGGGTGTGCAGCCTTAGCCAATCATAGCTCATCTCACACTGAACTGCTCTGTGTAGCAGAGTGAGGGAGGAAGTTCTCCCCTGTATGGCTTCAGATGATGTCATGCCTGCTGGGTAACCCCTCTTCCCAGTCTGTGAATCTGACTGAGCAGAAAATACAGAACAATATCAAAGTAGAAAACTAAATAAAAATAAAGTCAGGGGGTGGTTTATCATGATGGGGCAGTGAACTGGGAGGATAACATTTAACAAGATCTTGAGAGGTACCCTTTAAAGCCTTTGGTTGTCCGGGCATGCCGGGAGTTGTAGTTTTGGAACAGCTGTAGGCACCCTGGTTGGGAGACACTGCTCTAGGACATGTCAGTTTGTTTTAAAGTACAGTAACCCCCCGACCTACGATGGCCCCAACATATGATCAAATCGACATACGATGCTTTTTTATGTCGGGGCCATCACATTAAGTGCTATCAGGCAGCGCCAAATGCTTAAGCTGCTGCCGGATAGCAGCTTAATATTCCCCGTGTGGTGCGGTAAGTATTACTTACCCCTCCACGATCCTCCGGGGTGCCCTCCGGGTCCAGCGCTGGTCTTCCGGTGTCTTCTCGGCCCTCTCCGATGACATCAATACGCTGCTGCGCACGTCATCCAATAGGAATGGTGTACGCAGTGGCGTAATGACATCACTACGCAGGCCCAGTAAGGCCTTGTGGAAGACAGCAGAGGACCGGAGAAGACAGAAGAGGACCGGAGAAGACAGCGGAGGACCGGAGAAGAAAGTGGAGGACCGGAAAAGACAGCGGAGGACCGGAGAAGACAGCGGAGGACCGGAGAAGACAGCGGAGGACCGGAGAAGAAAGTGGAGGACCGGAGAAGACAGCGGAGGACCGGAGAAGAAAGTGGAGGACCGGAAAAGACAGCGGAGGACCGGAGAAGACAGCGGAGGACCGGAGAAGACAGCGGAGGACCGGAGAAGACAGCGGAGAGCCCAGCGGAGGCCCGGGGACACCATCTCGAGCGGCGGGGACAGGTGAGTACAGCTTCCTATACTTTACATTGCACGAATCCCTCAACATACGATGGATTCAACAAACGATGGCTCGTTTGGAACAAATTACCATCGTATGTTGAGGGACCACTGTAACAGTGGCCATTTAGGCTGCATAATAATGAAGTATATAGAAGAATTAGGTCATGTGAGCACCAATTTTTACTTAAGGGGTTATTACACATAACCTATCCATAGTGATAAGTATATGATCTGTGGAGTTGTCAAGTTTCCTATATCTTCCCCTATATTTCTAAACCGAGGTCCCAAAACGCACGCACGCACGCACGCACGCACGCGCGCGCGCGCACACACACACACACACGTCCAAAATGTCCCATAAAAAGAAAAAGCTGCTAAATATACAATAAAATGTCACAATTCAAGTCAGTTTTGTACTAAAATAGCTGTTTCCCTCCAAACACAGTGCCACACCTCAGGTTGTGTGTGGTATCAGGAAGTATTACTTTACTGAGAGAGTAGTGGATGCATGGAATAGTCTTCCTGCAGAATTGGTCGCTGCAAATACAGTGAAGGAGTTTGAAAGGGGTACTCCGCTGCTCAGCATTTGGAACAAACTGTTCAGAACGCTGGAGCCAGGAGCTTGTGACTTCATAGCCCCGCCCCCTCATGGCATCACGCCCCACCCCCTCAATGCAAGTCTATGGGGGGGGGGGCGTGACGGATGTCACGCCCCCTCCCATAGACTTGCATTGAGGGGGTGGGGCGTGACGTCATGAGGGGGCAGGGCTACGAAGTCACAAGCGCCTGGTTCCAGCGTTCTGAACAGTTTGTTCCAAATGCTGAGCAGCGGAGTACCCCTTTAACCCCTTAAGGACCGGGGTTTTTTCCGTTTTTGCATTTTCGTTTTTTGCTCCTTGCCTTTAAAAAATCATAACTCTTTCAATTTTGCACCTAAAAATCCATATGATAGCTTATTTTTTGCGCCACCAATTCTACTTTGTAATGACATTAGTCATTTTGCCCAAAAATCTACGGTGAAGCGGGAAAAAAAATAATTGTGCGACAAAATTGAAAAAAAAAACGCTGTTTTGTAACTTTTGGGGGGCTTCTGTTTCTACGTAGTACATTTTTCGGTAAAAATGACACCTGATATTTATTCTGTAGGTCCATAAGATTAAAATGATCCCCTACTTATATAGGTTTGATTTTTTTGGACTTCTGGAAAAAATCATAACTACATGCAGGAAAATTAATACGTTTAAAATTGTCATCTTCTGACCCCTATAACTTTTTTATTTTTCCGTGTATGGGGCGGTATGAGGGCTAATTTTTTGCGCCGTGATCTGAAGTTTTTAACGGTACCATTTTTGCATTGATAGGACTTATTGATAAATGATATAAAAAGTGACCAAAAATGCACTATTTTGGACTTTGGAATTTTTTTGCGCGCACGCCATTGACCGAGCGGTTTAATTAATGATATATTTTTATAATTCGGACATTTCCGCACGCGGTGATACCATATATGTTTATTTTTATTTACACTGTGTTTTTTTTATTATTGGAAAAGGGGGGTGATTCAAACTTTTAATAGGGGAGGAGTTAAATGATCTTTATTCACTTTTTTTTTTCACTTTTTTTTTGCAGTGTTATAGGTCCCATAGGGACCTATAACACTGCACACACTGATCTTCTATGTTGATCACTGGTTTCTCATAAGAAGCCAGTGATCAACGATTCTGCCGGATGACTGCTCATGCTTGGATCTCAGGGACTGAGCAGTCATTCGGCGATCGGACAGCGAGGAGGCAAGAAGGGGCCCTCCCGCTGTCCTGTCAGCTGTTCGGGATGCCGCGATTAGCCGCGGCTATCCCGAACAGCCCGACTGAGCTAGCCGGGAACTTTCACTTTCACTTTTAGCCGCGCGGCTCAGCTCTGAGCACGCGGCTAAAGGGTTAATAGCGCGCGGCGCCGCGATCGGCGCTGCGCGCTATTAGAGGCGGGTCCCGGCTTCACTATGACGCCGGGCCCGCCGTGATATGACATATCAGAAGAGCAGGACCAAGGACGTACCGGTACGTCCTTGGTCCTTAAGGGGTTAAGCATGCATGGGATAAGCATAAGGCTATCCTTCATATAAGACAGGGACTATTGATAGGATTCAGGTTATTGGGCAGACTAGATGGGCCAAATGGTTCTGATCTGCAGACACATTCTATGTAGTATTACAACTGAGCCCCATTCACCTCAATGGTACTGAGCTGCAGTACTGCACACAGCCTGAGGAGGACGAGTGGCGCTGTTCTGTGTAAAGAAGAGGGGGGAAAAAAAAGCATCTGGTTTCCTAGTCCTGGATAGCGCCTGTAATACAAGCCATTCACTTCCTGTTCTATGGACACCTGTGTTCTGGGAAAGCTGGGTGACACCAGTATGACCACCACAAGCCCACAAGAGTGGATGTCTAGATTTCCCAGACCTTGAGTTGGTCTTGTTATTTGGTGCCATAACCCCCTCTCCCCCCCCCCCCCAACACCGCTATGTAAAAATAGGAAGGAATAGCCCATTCAGGGGTAAACCAAACCTACCCACACTGCAGTATTAGGCCCTATACCTAACTAGGGTGCCTCAAGCTGTTGCAAAACTACAACTCGCAGCATGCCTGGATAGCCTTTGGCTTAGTTTTACAACAAATACATACAAATGTGCATGCTGGGAGTAGTAGTTTTGCAACAGCTGGAGGCACCCTGGTTGGGAAACACTGCCCTATATTATAAGTAGGATTTGCTTTACTGGACTATGGGAAAGCTGAGTAGTATAACTTTCTGGCACCAGATGATTTAAAAATAATAATAATAATAATTAATGTTTTCCAGTGGATTACCCCTTTAATGTGAAAAGGGGAGCTTATATTACTGCTCATTAAATTTTAAGACAGCATGAAGCCTCCCTCTCAGATATGACAGCAGTGAGCCTGTTCTGACAAACTACTTCCTGCTGACTAAAAATGTAAGGGGCAGCAATAAAACCTTCTCCTCTTCACATCAATGGTCTGGTTCTCAGCTGACAGGAGAAGAGGGGTGAGCAGGGACAGGAGCTGTGAGTGTGATGGGACATCACAGATACAAGCCAGACAGCACAGCGGCTATAGAAGTTCTGTGCACTATGGCTAATAACATTATATTAGTAAGTTGTTTTATTATACTTATATTATACTTTGGTTGGGCGGCCCTTTTGAGCCCACCGAGACTACAAAACCTTTGAATGTACTGATTTTCAAAATTTTGGTAAAAGTACGTTCACACTATAGATTTCAGCAAGAAAATTTTCTTTGCTAAATTCCTCTTTGGACCCCAGCCATCTCCACTCAATAATTATCCTGAATTGGGGCTTATTTATAATAAGCGACAAAAATCTAAGTCCCATTGACTTATGGGCTTTTATTACCAGATTCCAGCAAAATACACAACATGTTTAAAGGAAAGCGGGCACCCGTTCACCCGCACTATATCCCGATACACTGGGTTATAGTGCGGGTGAACATGAGACCGATGCGGGGTCTCGAACTGCTATACCTACCTGCAGTCTGGAGCCCCGATCCCCCGAAGGTCCCCCTCTTCCAGAGCTGGCTTGCTATGGAGGCGAGCCCGCCGGCTGGATTTAAATATTCCTAAGCGATGGTCATGTGAGCGCTCGTGCTGAGCCCTCGTGCCTACTGAGTGCTCACGTGACCAATGTTTATGAATATTTAAATCCAGCCGGTAGGCCCGCATCAAGAGCGCAAAAGAAAGGGGCCCTTGAAGGATCGGGTTCTGGACTTCAGGTAGGTATAGTAGTCCGAGACCCCTGCATCAGTCTCCTGTTCACCTGCTCTATAACCTGGTGTATCGGGTTATAGTGCAGGTGACCATTTTCCTTTAAAGGGGTACTCCGGCACTTAGACATCTTATCCCCTATCCAAAGCATAGGGGATAAGATGCCTGATCGCGGGGGTCCCACCACTGGGGACCCCCGGGATCTCAGCTACAGCACCCACCTCTTCAGCTTCCAGCAACTCTGGAGGCTTCGTATCCCGGCCACGCGAGAGAAAGAGCGCGACGTCACGACTCCGCCCCCGTGTGATGTCACACCCCGCCCCTCAATGCAAGTCTATGGGAGGGTGCGTGACTGCCGTCACGCTCCGGGGTCTGATTTTAACGGGGTGCGGCGTGCAAGATCACGGGGGTCCCCAGCGGCGGGACCCCCGCGATCAGGCATCTTATCCCCTATCCTTTGGATAGGGGATAAGATGTCTAAGCGCCGGAGAACCCCTTTAATCCGCTGCCGGAATTCAAATACTTGTCAGAACTTTTGCTGTTTGAACTCAGAAAAGGAAAACCCCTTTAAGTCACTGGGAGTGTGATGCAAAGCAAATGACGCTCCGTGATTTCACTGCATGGAGCAGGCCCTGTAGTCAATGGGATTTCTGTTGACCTGTTCACACTGCAAAATTTCCAATGGCGGAATTTTCACTGCAAAAATTCCGGAATCCGAACTCTGCCGAAAGAATGAACATGAATTGCGGACGGCGCATGTCCGCATGGTCCCATTTCTACAGGTACATTCTCACAAGCATATATTTCACTGCAGGGTTTCCGCAGCCGATTTTGCCACCCGTTGGAAGTCAATAGGTAGCAATATTAACTGCAGAAAATCTGTAGCAAAATATGCATGCGTGAAAGTACTCGTGCAATGCAAAAAATACTGCACATGCCTCTATTCACATGGGCGGAATTTCCGCTTGCGGAATTCTGCCTAAAATGGAAGCCCAATAGACCTCTATGGGATGCAACAGTTCTGAATTTCTGCACCAATTGCCCCCCCCCAAGGAAGCGGAATTGGTGCAGAAATTCCGCCCGTGTGAATAGACCCTTAGACTGGTGGGGATCACCTGACATTTAGGGGGCCTCCTGACAGGCAATTTTGGAGGAGAGAAGGATCAGGAGTGTGGGATTTCAACTGCTTGATCCTTCTTAGGCTGCATTCACACCACGTTTTTGTAATACAGTTCCCGTATCAGGTTTTTGATGAAAAATGAATTCCTCAAAACCTGAACTAAACTGTATCAAAACGTGTGTACAAATTTTAACCCATATACGGTTAGAAAAATGATGTCCGGTTGCATCAGTTTTTCAAGAAAAAACCTTATACGTTTTTAACTTTTCACTCCATTTTGAATAAAGTTTCACTTGTTTGATTGAAATTCCCCCAAAAAAAACTGCAAAGTCAAAAACCGTATGGTGAAAACCTGATGGAACCGTACGAACATACAGTTCCCATCGAGTCGCATGTTAAAAAAAAATGTATACGGTTTAATACAGTTTTTCACCGAGACCAAAAACCGTGGTAGATTAGAGTTTTGGGTTCAGGTAAAAAAAAAAAAAAAAAAAAAACAGACAAAACCGTATGAGATGCAAAACGGACTAAACCGGATGATGCGTTTGACATACAGTTTACAATGTTAAGTCAATGCATACAGTTTTCTATACAGTTCCATATGGTTTTTAACTTGGAACTGTAAAGCAAAAACGTAGTGTGCAGGCACCCTTATCTCAGGGGGATAAGCTGCTGCCAGAGGTGTCTGGCATCAGCTTTCTCCAAATTCAATGTACATGCATGCTCTGACAAGCCAAGTGTGCATCTGTAAGGGGGGAATGAGGAGAGATATTTAAAATATTTGGCCAACTTTACCCTGACACATTCTCTATCTCTAAAGCGAATAGTCTGGAAAGTCTTATGTCTCATTCACACTACAGATTTTTTCAAGCGGAATTATTGGAAAACACAATGCAGCAGCTTCCTATTGTTCTCAATGGGATTCTGGAGCATCATTCACACTCTGGAGCAGTGTTTCCCAACCAGGGTGCCTCCAGCTGTTGCAAAACTACAACTCCCAGCATGCCCGGACAGCCGAAGGCTGTCCGGGCATGCTGGGAGTTGTAGTTTTGCAACAGCTGGAGGCACCCTGGTTGGGAAACACTGCTCTGGAGTTTCCACAGCGGAACATTCCTCAGATGAACATTCATTCTTTCTGCAGAATCCACTCCAAAATGCATTGCCGTCTATTGAGACGGCACATTTCTGAGCGGTCCTAGTGCCGGCTTGTACTCACTCTAGACGGAATCTTTACCTGGAATATCTCCGGGCGGAGTTTCCGTAGTGTGAATGAGCCCTTAGATTTCCACATAACTATCCCAAACCCAAGAACAAGTATCACATATGCCCAGAAGGTGGTCCTTGCAAGTGCTGTTGTCTTCTTCCCTGCCAGAATTTCAGGTCCCCAAGATGCTACATAACCATCACCAAAAGACCAGCAGTCTCCGGCAGCGGCAACACTACAAGTCCCAGCATACCCCGACAGCCAAAAGGTCTTGCCGAATCGCCTTTCTCCCGTTTGGATGCAGTGCAATGCTACAGACAAGACATTCTCTAAATAAAACCTTAAAAAGGGGTACTCCGGTGGTGGAAAACTTTTTTTTTTTTAAATGAACTGGTGCCGGAAAGTTAAACAGATTTGTAAATTACTTCTATTAAAAAATCTTAATCCTTACAGTACTTATGAGCTTCTGAAGTTGAGTTGTTCTTTTCTGTCTAAGTGCTCTCTGATGACACGTGTCTCGGGAACCGCCCAGTTTAGAAGCAAATCCCCAAAGTGAACGTCTTCTACTCTGTGCAGTTCCCGAGACAAGCAGAGATGTCAGCAGAGAGCACTGTTGCCAGACAGAAAAGAACAACTCAACTTCAGCAGCTGATAATCATTGGAAGGATTAAGTTTTTTTTAATAGAAGTAATTTACAGATCTGTTTAACTTTCTGGAGCCAGTTGATATATAAAAATCCTTATTAGCTGCTGAATACTACAGAGAAAATTCTTTTCTTTTTTTAATTACTTCTTTGTCTTGTCCACAGTGCTCTCTGCTGACACCTGATGTCTGCACCAGGAACTGTCCAGAGCAGGAGAAAATCCCCATAGCAAACCTATGCTGCTCTGGACAGTTCCCGACATGGACAGAAGTGTCAGCAGAGAGCAGTGTGGACAAGACAAAAAAGAAATTCAAAAAGAAAAGAATTTCCTCTGTAGCATACCGCTGCTAATAAGTATTGAAAGGATTAAGATTTTTAAATCGTAGTAATTTACAAATCTGTTTAACTATTTAAAAATCTTGATCCTTTCAGTACTTATTAGCAGCTGTATGCTACAGAGGAAATTATTTTCTTTTCTAAATTACTTTTTTGTCTTGTCCACAGTGCTCTCTGCTGACACCTCTGTCCGTGTCAGGAACTGTCCAGGGCAGCATAGGTTTTCTATGGGGATTTTCTCCTCCTCTGGACAGTTCCCGTTACGGACATCAGGTGTCAGCAGAGAGCACTGTGGACAAGACAAAAAAAGAAATTAAAAACTAAAAGAATTTCCTTTGCAGCAAACAGCTGCTAATAAGTGCTGGAAGGGTCAAGATTTTTTTTTTAATAGAAGTCATTTAAAAATCTGTTTCTTTCTGGCACCAGTTGATTTAAAAAAAAAAAAAAAAAAAAAAAAAAAATGTTTTCTACCCTTTAAGGCTTATAATCTTAACCAAGGTGCATCATTCACAATAATAATAATAATAATGATGATAAATAAAAATACATTCATGAGCGCCACCCACAGGCAATCTGAGGATGATCGTTTTATTCTGCCGCCTCTTTTCCTATAAAATACATCACCGCGCCCCGGACAGGTAAAAGCTCCAGCGGTAATGACAGTAGGATATCCAGTGCGGCTGTGGAGCGGCTGCAGACAGTATCTATCCCTGAGGTCCCCACTAGGGGGCCACACGTTATTCCCAGTGTATATCGTCCCGCTGTAGGGAGCCCTGCAGGGTCTGCATCTCCCGCAGCAGCTGAAGACTCTTCCGGCTCTTCTCTCCGGGACTCGCTCTGTTTGGGTCACGCTTACTCGTGTGTTGGTCTTTCCCACTATGAAGGTTTTTGGAAGATTCACAAGACGCTTTCTTTTTCTGTCTTGATTCCTTTAACAATGTTCCAAGCTGCAGGAAGGGAAAAGGAAAAAAATAAAAATCATCTGTCTGGTTGATATAGTTCAGTGTTTCCCAACCAGGGTGCCTCCAGCTGTTGCAAAACTACAACTCCCAGCACCCCGGACAGCCAAAAGGCATGCTGGGAGTTGTAGTTTTGCAACAGCTAGCGGCCCCTGGTTGGAAAACACTAGTCCATAGACTATAGGTATTCATCACAGGACCGGGCATGCTGGGATGTGTAGTTTTGCAACAGCTGGAGGCACCGTGGTTGGGAAACCCTGATAAAGGGTCTGATATTGCAGCCTGGGACGGTTTGCTTTTAACCCCTGTATGGGCTATACCTTCCTATCTTACAGTGGTGTTGGCAAGAGAGAGGGTCATGGCACCAAATAACAGGGGCACTCCAGTGGGGAAAAAAAAAGTTATACAGACTTGCAAATTATTTCTACATAAAAATATTAATCCTTCCAGTACTTATCAGCTGCTGTAAACTACAGAGGAAGTTGTGTCATTCTTTGCAGTCTGACCACAGTGCTCTCTGCTGACACCTCTGTCCATGTCAGGAACAGTCCAGAGCAGGAGCAAATTCCCATAGCAAACCTCTCCTGCTCTGGACAGTTCCTGACATGGACAGAAGTGGCAGCAGAGAGCACTGTGGTCAGACTGCAAAGAACGACACAACTTCCTCTTGAGCATACAGCAGCTGATAGGTACTGGAAGGATTAAGATTTTCAAATAGTACCCCTTTTAGGTCTGGGAAATCTAGACATCCACTCTTGGGCTTGGGCTGGTGGTCATACTGGTGTCACGCAGCTTTCCCAAAAAACAAATGTAGATAGAACCGTAAGTCAATGGCTTGTATTACTGGAGTTATTAAAGAATAGGAAAACAGAGCTGCTTTTTTATTTACAGAAACAGCGCCACTCTTGTCCCCAGGTCATGTGCGGTAATGCAGCTCCGCTCTATTGAAGTGAATGGGGCCAAGTTGTAATACCACACACAACCGGGAAACAGCGCACAAGTAGTTCATGTTGGTAAAACCTATTCCTTTATCTAGTTACATCTGATTTTGGGAGAGCTAGATGACAAGCAACATCATCCTTGCAGGAGAGGTTACTCAGATTTCCCATAGACCAGAACAGGAAATCCTACTTACAATATAGGGCAGTGTTTGCCAACCAGGGTGCCTCTAGCTGTCACAAAACTACAACTCCCAGCATGCCTGGACCGCCTTTGGCTGTTCGGACGAGCTGTGAGTTGTAGTTTTGCAAAAGCTGGAGGTACCCTGGCTGGGAAACCCTGCTATAGGCAAGGCTTCTACTTTTTCAAGAAAATGAAGTATTTCTCACAGAAAAGGATTGCAGTAACACATGTTTTGCTATACACATGTTTATTCCCTTTGTCTGTATTGGAACTAAACCAAAAAAGGGAGGGAAAAAAAGCAAATTGGACATAATGTCACCAAACTCCAAAAATGTTCTGGACAAAATTATTGGCACCCTTAACTTAATATTAGGTTGCTCACCCTCTGGAAAAAATAACTGAAATAAGTCTCTTACTATAACTAGAGATGAGCGAACTTACAGTAAATTCGATTCGTCACAAACTTCTCGGCTCGGCAGTTGATGAATTTTCCTGCATAAATGAGTTCAGTTTTCAGGTGCTCCCTTGGGCTGGAAAAGGTGGATACATTC
Source organism: Hyla sarda (assembly GCF_029499605.1). Classification (NCBI taxonomy): domain Eukaryota; kingdom Metazoa; phylum Chordata; class Amphibia; order Anura; family Hylidae; genus Hyla; species Hyla sarda. The sequence goes on along the minus strand of NC_079190.1, from coordinate 33,540,645 downwards.
CTAGGAGACTCTTTCCTAGGACTGTATCCACCTTTTCCAGCCCACCGGAGCACCTGAAGGCTGAACTAATTTTACGCAGGATAAGTCATCAACTGCCGAGCCGAGAAGTTTGTGACGTATTGAATTTACTGTAAGTTCGCTCATCTCTAACTATAACCATCAATAAGCTTCTTACACCTCTCAGCCGGAATGTTGGACCACTCTTCCTTTGCAAACTGCTCCAGGTCTCTCTTATTGGAAGGCACCTTTTCCCAACAGCAATTTTAAGATCTCTCCACAGGTGTTCAATGGGATTTAGATCTGGACTCATTGCTGCCACTTCAGAACTCTCCAGCGCTTTGTTGCCATCCATTTCTGGGTGCTTTTTGATGTATGTTTGGGGTCATTGTCCTGCTGGAAGACCCAAGATCTTGGACACAAACCCAGCTTTCTGACACTGGGCTGTACAGTGAGACCTAAAATCCATTGGTAATCCTCAGATTTCATGATGCCTTGTACACATTCAAGGCACCCAGTGCAGAGGCAGCAAAACAACCCCAAAACATCATTGAACCTCCACCATATTTCACTGTAGGTTCTGTGTTCTTTTCTTTGTAGGCCTCATTCCGTTTTCGGTAAACAGTAGAATGATGTGTTTTACCAAAAAGCTCCATCTTGGTCTCATCTGTCCACAAGACATTTTCCCAGAAGGATTTTGGTTACTTAAGTTCATTGTGGCAAAATGTAGTCTTGCTTTTTTATGTCTCTGTGTCAGCAGTGGGGTCCTCCTGGGTCTCCTGCCATAGTGTTTAAATTTAAATGTCGACAGTTCGTGCTGACACTGATGCTCCCTGAGCCTGCAGGACAGCTTGAATATCTTTGGAACTTGTTTGGGGCTGCTTATCTACCATCCGGACTATCCTGCATTGAAACCTTTCATCAGTTTTTCTCTTCCATCCACGCCCAGGGAGATTAGCTACAGTGCCATGTGTTGCTAACTTCTTGATAATGTTGCGCACTGTGGACAAAGGCAAATCTAGATCTCTGGAGATGGACTTGTAACCTGGAGATTGTTGATATTTTTCCACAATTTTGGTTCTCAAATCCTCAGACAGTTCTCTTCTCCTCTTTCTGTTGTCCATATTTAGTGTGGCACACACACACACACACACAAAATGCAAAGACTAAGTGAACTTCTCTCCTTTTTATCTGCTTTCAGGTGATTTTTATATTGCCCACACCTGTTACTTGGCCCAGGTGAGTTTAAAGAAGCATCATATGCTGGAAACAATATTATTTTTCCACAGTTTTGAAAGGGTGGCAATAATTTTGTCCAGCCCATTTTTGGAGTTTGGTGACATTATGTCCAATTTGCTTTTTTTCCTCCCGTTTTTGGTTTAGTTCCAATACACACAAAGGGAATAAACATGTGTATAGCAAAACATGTGTTACTGCAATCCTTTTCTGTGAGACATACTTCATTTTCTTGAACAATTTCAGGGGTGTCAACATTTACGGCCATGACTGTATGTGTGTGAAACTTTACAATGTGAACTGCTTGATAATGACTGGATGAGCTTGGTCGAAACATCGCTGCTTGCAGTGAAAACACTTTTTATGGAATAAAACAACAAGATTTTTTCATGTTACTACTGTGTGCTGCGGTGAGATCCTTGTTTGCTGTCTCCTGACCTGAGCTCCAGAAGCTGCGTGCACCATACACAAAGATCATCTCTTCAGATGTGCTGTACATAATAATATTGTGTTATGAGTCCACAATAACACTGCTGCTTTCTTTTTGTGAAATAACTATTTCCTGTTGGAGTTCCCTCCCTCCAACTACAAGTTCCAGGATCCCTTGTTGGTAAGTGTAAGGTCACTTTTCTCCCTCCCACACATCAGCCACCCCACCCATTGCAGCACAGCTGAGCTCCCTTCCATGTGTGCTGTGCTTGAAACTACAATTCCCTGCAGCCCTTTGGAGAATGATCTCCCTCCCACCCAACTGCCGCTCCACCCATTGAAGCACAGACAAGCTCCCTTTAAACACCTGATTAGTGATGTAATGTCCCGGGCCACACTGCAACCTGGGAAAACCTGAGATAACACTCATTTTATATGCTGCTAAAAAGTGAACATCGGGGCAAAGATCACACATTGTGAGACCACCATGAAACACAGGTACAGACACTACATTATGAACTAGACTAAAATTTACAGCTGCTGTAGTACAGTCAAATAAAAATCCCAGAATACCCCTTTAACCACATCTGTGTTTACATCAAGCAATACTGTGACTTACCATAGCTTGGTGCTTGCGCACTTTAGTGATCTGGTCAGCTTTTGCCTCCATTCTCCTCACCAATGCCTCCAGTTCTTCTTCTAGATCTTCCTTAAGACGGTCGGAATGTGCTTCATCGATCTGTTTCACCAATTCCTGGTGATCACTAGTGGAACAAAGATTAAGAGAGGTTGACACCTGATATTATTTGGGAGCTGTTACTCATCCAAGTAAGAAAATCAATATCCCCTAAATGCTATTTTATACCCAATATTGTTTCCAAACCAGGATGCCTCTGGTTACAACTCCCAGCATGCCAAGAAAGACTATTGATAGAGAATATTTAGGGTGCATTCACATCTCGTTTTGTACATACGGGTGCCGGATCCGGCTGGGGGAGGGGCAAACTGGGCTCTCCCGTACCCCAGCCGGATCAGCCCGCGACTCCATTTACTTTAATGAGCCGACCGGAGTCAAACGGTGACTGCGGTCAGCTCAGTTTTGACCCGTATGCGATTACCTGACCGGACCTAAAACCGTAGTATACCGGGCGCTGGGGTACGGGAGTGCCCGGTTTGCCCCTCCCCCAGCCGGATCCAGCGCCCGTATGTACAAAACGAGATGTTAATGCAGCCTTATACAGATTTTGTTTCATTTTACTATTTTTTTTTTTTATCATAACGTTTTGTTAGAACATTTTGTATGGCTCAAATGGTCCTTTTTTCACCCGTATAACCTTTTTTTCCTGTATAAAGGGCTGTTTGATGGCTCATTTTTTGCGCTGTGATCTGTAGTTTTGATCTGTATTATTTTTGTTTAGATGGGAGCTTTTGATTGCTTTTTAAGATTTTTTTTCTGGTATATAAAGTGACCAAAAATCTGCAATTCTGGACTTTGGTATTTTTCAAATTTTACATTTACTTCATTCACCTCATACTATTTTCATAATTTGGACATTTTCGCACATTTTTCTTACATTATTTTATTTGAAAAAAAAAATGGGAAAAGGGGGGTGATTAAAAATAATTAGTGAGGGGCTTATTCACAACTGCTAACATTTTTTCTCTCTATAAATTAGTCCCCATAGGAGACTTTTACATGTAATCTTTCGACTGCAAACACAGAAAATGCTGTGCCATAGCACAGCATTGATCAGCGTTATGTCTGCACACTTAAAGCGCTAACTGGATGGCACAGAGGCAGGTAAGTACCCTCTATTCATCATCTCTGCCAATCAGGACCCCGCAATTTTGCAGAATTGGTCCTGATCAGCGCACTGATCTAACTGTAACTTAATTTTAGCCCTTTTAGACACCACAAGAGAGTTAATGCCAGACACTGCACTTCATACCCAGTTGGCTAATGCCCGTGTCTAATGTGGGATATGACCGATCAGACCAATCAGCTCCTGAGTACGCTTCATAAACTGGGAGCAGGTGCAGGACGTAAATGTACATCCTAAAAGGGGTACTCCGATGGAAAACATTAACTGGGGCCAGAAAGTTTAACAGATTTGTAATTTATTTCTATTTAAAAATCGTAATCCTTCCAGTACGTATAAGCTGATGTATAATACAGAGAAAGTTCTTTTCTTTTTGAATTTTCTTTCTGTCTGACCACAGTGCTCTCTGCTGACACATCTGTTTATGTCAGGAACTGTCCAGAGCAGGAGAGGTTTGCTATGGGGATTTGCTCCTACTTTGGACAGTTCCTGACATGGACAGAGGTGTCAGCAGAGAGCACTGAGGTCAAGGAGAAAATAAATTTAAAAAGAAAAGAACTTTCTCTGTATTATACAGCAGCTGATAAGTACAGGAAGGAAGGAAGTCATTTAAAAATCTATTTAACTTTCTGGCACCAGTTTATATTAAAAAAATAAAAAAGTTTTCCACCGGAGTACCCCTTTTAGAATGTACATTTACGTCCTGCACCTGCTCCCGGTTTATGAAGCGTACTCAGGAGCTGATTGCACTTCATACCCAGTTTGCACTTCATACCCAGTTGGTTAATGCCCGTGTCTAATGTGGGCTATGACCGATCAGGCCAGCGTCTGTCATTAACTCTTTTGTGGTGTCTAAAAGTGCTAAAATTCAGTTACCGTTCAATCAGTGGGCTGATCAGGACCAATTCTGCAAAATCACGGGGTCCTGATCGGCAGAGATGACGAATGGAGGGTACTTACCTTCCTCTGTGCCATCCAGTTAGCGCTTTAAGTGTGTACCCCTTTAAGGGGATAATACAGCCTTGTCTATTGTACACACGACTCCCATGAATACTTACAAACTCATTTGCCCAAATTCATCTTCCAGCGTGCGCAGAACCTCAGAAAGGTCCCGATAAGATGAAGAGGACAGCGCAGAAGGATCGGCCCACCTGACGCCGGTTTCTTTCTGTTCTAAAGGCTGATCGCTCACTACCCGGTCGTTGCAGAAGACTTTATGGTGTTGCTTCATCATATGAAGGACATGCTGGACGTTGGCTCGAACAGAGTGACTGGGGGCGGTGGACTGAAAAACAAGACAAATATATGTAAATAAATTCTTTTTATTAAAGGGGTTATCCAAGAAAAAAAAACTTTTTTATATATCAACTGGCTCCAGAAAGTTAAACAGATTTGTAAATTACTTCTATAAAAAATCTTAATCCTTTCAGTACTTATGAGCTGCTGAAGTTGAGTTGTTCTTTTCTGTCTAAGTCCTCTCTGACGACACGTGTCTCAGGAACTGTCCAGAGTAGAAGAAAATCCCCATAGCAAACCTCTTCTACTCTGTGCAGTTCCCGAGACAAGCAGAGATGTCAGCAGAGAGCACTGTTGCCAGACAGAAAAGAACAACTCAACTTCAGCAGCTGATAATTATTGGAAGGATTAAGATTTTTTTTATAGAAGTAATTTACAGATCTGTTTAACTTTCTGGAGCCAGTTGATATATGAAAAGAATCTTCTTCCTGCAATACCACTTTAAACCTATTCATCTAAGGCAGTGATTTCCAACCTGTGGCTCTCCAGCTGTTTCAAAACTACAACTACCAGCATGCCCTGACAGCCGAAGGCTGTCAGGGCATGCTGGTAGTTGTAGTTTTGCAACAGCTGGAGAGCCACAGGTTGGGAAGCATTGCTCGGAGACAAAAAAAAAAAAAAAAAAAAAAAAATTAAAATAAAAAAGTGTATATAGGTGGTGCAGTTCCCTCACTTTACCACTAGGTGGATTTGGGATCCTTATTAGTGGAACCACTAAGGTTATATTCTTCATCATAAAAAAGTGCAAAATCCAAAAAGACAGACACTTATATCAAAGACTGGATTTTTCCTCCATATTGCTCACCTTCCCGGCGACAAAAGGCACATCTCCTAGGCATAAGCGGTAGTGCGGCTGTGTATGGCTGCAGCTCTGATGGTCAGCTTTCTGGAGCAGCTAAAAGTCATTTCATATAAGATGAGAATGAAGGAGCCAAAAGGATTCGGAGAATTACACATTCTATATAAATGGATCATATAAAATGATTACATTATCATGTAGATCTTCATCTGTTGCAAAACAACAACTCCCAGCGCACCCTTATTATGTTCACCAGTCATGGCACGGAGGGAGTTGTTGTTGTGCAACAGATGGATTATGAATGCAGAACCATGAATGCAACCGGCAATTCAGGAACATTAGTAAATAATATACAGGGAGGGCCATTTATATGGATACACCTTAATAAAATGGGAATGGTTGGTGATATTAACTTCCTGTTTGTGGCACATTAGTATATGTGAGGGGGGGAAACTTTTCAAGATGGGTGGTGACCATGGCGGCCATTTTGAATCCAACTTTTGTTGTTTCAATATTAAGAGGGTCATGTGACACATCAAACTTATTGGGAATTTCACAACGTAACTTTATTCTTTCATGAGTTATTTACAAGTTTCTGACCACTTATAAAATGTGTCCAATGTGCTGCCCATTGTGTTGGATTGTCAATGCAACCTTCTTCTCTATATACTGCTATATACTACGATATACACCGCAGGAGAAATGCTAGCACAGGCTTCCAGTATCCGTATACACTGCTATATACTACTATATACACCGCAGGAGAAATGCTAGCACAGGCTTCCAGTATCCGTATACACTGCTATATACTACTATATACACCGCAGGAGAAATGCTAGCACAGGCTTCCAGTATCCGTATACACTGCTATATACTACTATATACACCGCAGGAGAAATGCTAGCACAGGCTTCCAGTATCCGTATACACTGCTATATACTACTTTATACACCGCAGGAGAAATGCTAGCACAGGCTTCCAGTATCCGTATACACTGCTATATACTACTTTATACACCGCAGGAGAAATGCTAGCACAGGCTTCCAGTATCCGTATACACTGCTATATACTACTTTATACACCGCAGGAGAAATGCTATCACAGGCTTCCAGTGTCCGTATACACTGCTATATACTACTATATACACCGCAGGAGAAATGCTAGCACAGGCTTCCAGTATCCGTATACACTGCTATATACTACTATATACACCTCAGGAGAAATGCTAGCACAGGCTTCCAGTATCCGTATACACTGCTATATACTACTATTTACACCGCAGGAGAAATGCTAGCACAGGCTTCCAGTATCCGTATACACTGCTATATACTACTATATACACCGCAGGAGAAATGCTAGCACAGGCTTCCAGTATCCGTATACACTGCTATATACTACTTTATACACCGCAGGAGAAATGCTAGCACAGGCTTCCAGTATCCGTATACACTGCTATATACTACAATATACACCGCAGGAGAAATGCTAGCACAGGCTTCCAGTATCCGTATACACTGCTATATACTACTATATACAGCACAGGAGAAATGCTAGCACAGGCTTCCAGTATCCGTATACACTGCTATATACTACTATATACACCGCAGGAGAAATGCTAGCACAGGCTTCCAGTATCCGTATACACTGCTATATACTACTATATACACTGCAGGAGAAATGCTAGCACAGGCTTCCAGTATCCGTATACACTGCTATATACTACTATATACACCGCAGGAGAAATGGTAGCACAGGCTTCCAGTATCCGTATACACTGCTATACACTACTATATACACCGCAGGAGAAATGCTAGCACAGGCTTCCAGTATCCGTAGTTTCAGGTGCTGCACATCTCGTATCTTCACAGCATAGACAATTGCCTTCAGATGACCCCAAAGATAAAAGTCTAAGGGGGTCAGATCGGGAGACATTGGGGGCCATTCAACTGACCCACGACGACCAATCCACTTTCCAGGAAACTGTTCATCTAGGAATGGGGGAATTCTCAGACCTGGCATGTTCCCCGAGTTTTTCCAGCAAGATGGTGACCACCACATTATGGGTGTCAGGTCCGAGCATTCCTAGATTAACAGTTTTCTGGAAAGTGGATTGGTCGTCGTGGGCCAGTTGAATGGCCCCCAAGGTCTACCGATCTGACCCCCTTAGACTTTTATCTTTGGGGTCAACTGAAGGCAATTGTCTATGCTGTGAAGATACGTGATGTGCAGCACCTGAAACTATGGATACTGGAAGCCTGTGCTAGCATTTCTCCTGCGGTGTATATAGTAGTATATAGCAGTGTATACGGATACTGGAAGCCTGTGCTAGCATTTCTCCTGCGGTGTATATAGTAGTATATAGCAGTGTATACGGATACTGGAAGCCTGTGCTAGTATTTCTCCTGTGGTGTATATAGTAGTATATAGCAGTGTATACGGATACTGGAAGCCTGTGCTAGTATTTCTCCTGTGGTGTATATAGTAGTATATAGCAGTGTATACGGATACTGGAAGCCTGTGCTGGCATTTCTCCTGCGGTGTATATAGTAGTATATAGCAGTGTATACGGATACTGGAAGCCTGTGCTAGCATTTCTCCTGCGGTGTATATAGTAGTATATAGCAGTGTATACGGATACTGGAAGCCTGTGCTAGCATTTCTCCTGCGGTGTATATAGTAGTATATAGCAGTGTACACGGATACTGAAAGCCTGTGCTAGCATTTCTCCTGCGGTGTATATAGTAGTATATAGCAGTGTAGACAGATACTGGCAGCCTGTGCTAGCATTTCTCCTGCGGTGTATATAGTAGTATATAGCAGTGTAGACAGATACTGGCAGCCTGTGCTAGCATTTCTCCTACGGTGTTGCTATCAGTGTGTGAAGAGTGGGAGAAGAGGGTTGCATTGACAATCCAACACAATGGGCAGCACATTGAACACATTTTATAAGTGGTCAGAAACTTGTAAATAACTCATGAAAGAATAAAGTTACGTTAAAACCAAGCACATCATTGTTTTTCCTGTGAAATTCCCAGCGAGTTTGACGTGTCACATGACTCTCTTCCTATTGAAAAAACAAAAGTTGGATTCAAAATGGCCGACTTCAAAATGGCCACTATGGTCACCACCCATCGTGAAAAGTTTCCCTCCCTCACATATACTAATGTGCAACAAAGGAAGTTAATATCACCAACCATTCCCATTTTATTAAGGTGTATCCATATAAATGGCCCACTCTGTACATCAACAAGTAACTCTACCAGCAGAATAGTAAAGTGCAGCTCTGGAGTATAATACAGGATATAACTCAGGATCAGTACAGGATAAGTAATGTAATGTATGTACACAGTGATCTCACCAGCAGAATAGTGAGTACAGCTCTGGAGTATAATACAGGATATAACTCAGGATCAGTACAGGATAAGTAATGTAATGTATGTACACCGTGACCTCACCAGCAGAATAGTGACTGCAGCTCTGGAGTATAATACAGGATATAACTCAGGATCAGTACAAGATAAGTAATGTAATGTATGTACACAGTGACCTCACCAGCAGAATAGTGAATACAGCTCTGGAGTATAATACAGGATATAACTCAGGATCAGTACAGGATAAGTAATGTAATGTATGTACACAGTGACCTCACCAGCAGAATAGTGAGTACAGCTCTGGAGTATAATACAGGATATAACTCAGGATCAGTACAGGATAAGTAATGTAATGTATGTACACAGTGACCCCACCAGCAGAATAGTGTAGTTCTGGAGTATGAGGGTACATTAACATGTACATAATCTTGCGCAGCTTTTCCACAATTCGGCTTGCCAATCTTCAGCTGCAGAATCTCTGCAGACCCATTGAAGTCAATGGGTAGCAACAAAATCTGCTCCGCTTGTATGTGTGAAAATAACCTACCGTATATACTTGGAGTATAAGCCGACCCGAATATAAGCTGAGGCCCCTAATTTCACCCCAAAAACCCAGGAAAAGTTATTGACTCGACTATAAGCCTAGGGTGGGAAATACATCATCCCCCCCCCTTCATCATCACCGCCTGTCAATCCCTTCATCAGTGGTCTTCAACCTGCGGACCTCCAGATATTGCAAAACTACAACTCCGGGCATCCTGGGAGTTGTAGTTTTGAAACCTCTGGAGGTCCGCAGGTTGAAGACCACTGTGGCCTTCGTCATCATCCAGACACCCCCTTTAGTTTTCTACTCCCCTCCACTCGGTGGGAAGGAAGGGTGAGCTGGTCCGGGCCATCTATGCTGCAGGGACCGTCCGGTGGGGAGGGTTAGTCGTTCCGGGCTGTCCATTTTTACCCGAGAGGCCCTCTTCTCCGCGCATCGGGCCCGGACTAGTAACGTTGCCTTGACGACGACGCACAGGGACGTTCATGGGCGCTGTGCGTCATCGTCAAGGCAACATCACTAGTCCGGGGCAGGCGCGGAGAGGAGGCCCCCCCCCCCAGTGAAAATGTACAGCCCGGAACAACTAACCCTCCCCACCGGACATTCCCTGCAGCATAGATGGCCCGGACCAGCTCACCCTTCCTTCCCACCGAGGGGAGGTGAGTAGAAAAATAAAGGGGGTATCTGGATGATGGCAAAGGCCGCACTGGTCTTCAACCTGCTGACCTCCAGAGGTTTCAAAACTACAATTCCCAGCATGCCCGGACAGCCGATGGCTCTCCAGGCATGCTGGAAGTTGTTGTTTTGCAACATCTGGAGGTCTACAGGTTGAAGACCACTGAGAAGGGATTGACAGGCAGAGAGTTCACTTGAGTATAAGCAGAGTGGGGCGTTTTCAGCACGAAAAATCGCTTATACTCGAGTATATACGGTAATACAGGATGTAACTGAGGATCATTAGAGAATCATATTAATTATATGTCAATGTACTCCTAAGGGGCCTGTCCACATGGCTACATTTCTGTTCAAAATATTCTGCTGCGCTGTCCAAAGTTTTCAATGGGATTCTGCTGTATCGTTCACACTGGAATTTTCCGTGGCGGAAAGACTCCACAGTGGAAATGTAAGAATCAGAACTTACCAAAAGAACACATTCATTCTTTTAGCAAAATTCTGCCCGGACTGCACTGCCGTCTACGGAGAATGCAGATATATGGCAGAGTCTCCAACAAGAGGTATTCTGGGCGGAGAATTAGCAGTGTGGACATGCCCCTGAAATAATAATAATGATAATAAATAACCTCGGAGGACCTGATGTAACCAAGATTTATATGGATTATGAAGGAAAATTTGCAGCTTCTCCACCAATAGCAGCTGATCATTGGAGGCTTCAGTAATCAGCTTATTGTAAAGGAAGGGGGGGGGGGGGGAATTGTAAACTTCTTCTGGAACATCCAGTTTTGTATTTTCTAGCTGCCCTTTCATTGTGCAATCTGTGGGTCTCGTAGGTAAATATCATAGAATGAGCTGTTACCTTGTCTCCATGTGACGATCGCCTCCTCGTCTTCGCCTGTTTTGTAGGAGGGGTCAAAGACTTTAGCAAAATTCGATTTGTCTCTAGACCCGTCTGTAGCTGTGTGACAAGCAGTGACATAAGGTTAGAGTCCAGCCCCAAAAAAAACAAGCACATATAAGTAACATACCATTAAAAAGTTGTATTGTATCAACATTTATCACAATTATTCAAAACAGTGTCATATGAGTATTATAGGGAGATATGCAGAGCGGAGCTTGATGTGTATAGAGCAGTGTTTTCCAACCAGGGTGCCTCCAGCTGTTGCAAAACTACAATTCCCAGCATGCCCAGACAGCCAAAGGCTGTCTGGGCATGCTGGGAGTTGTAGTTTTGCAATAGCTGGAGGCACCCTAGTTAGAAAACACTGGTATAGAGCTTTATTCGTGTGTGTGTGTGTGTGTGTGGGGGGGGTTAGTGGGGTGCAGGCTCTTGATAGGTGCAGGTACCTTCATGCATTGTAGGTGGGGTGACCTCAATTAGAGATAACTCCAGAAAACAATGAATCATGTCTTAATGCCCAATACACTATGGATCGGGTCACGGGCGTAAAATAAGCTGCGGATCCGTTACGCGTGACCCTACCCTAAAAAGCAGATTATTACAGCATATGTGGCTGATGCAACAAAAAACCCTGTGAGCAGAATACCTGGGAAGAGTGGAAACTCCCTATTATCTCTCTCTACACAATGAAGAGTTTTTCTTTTCACTTTCTCCATTTATATACATTGATGTATAAAAACCTTTCTGAAGCCAATATAAATGTAACTTAAAAATAACCCACAGCAGAGCTACTATGCCAGCATACAAAAATATAGACCAGACCGGGCCCCATAATATTATGGCACCGGGTGTTCCCACCATAAATATCCAACAGGTGTGGGACCAACATCTATATCCTTGAACCATGCGCTGCATCCAGATGTAGAATAAATGATCTGTGATGAGAAGCACGCATTTAACGTCGCTCAAGAGGGGGTTGGTTCGTCTCCACAGGATAGGGCATAAATAGCTGATCGTAGGGGGTTTGACCGCTGAGACTCCCCACGATCTACTAAACGGGACTCCGGCTCTCAGTGAGGAGGGCATACTGTAGTCGGCATGCGCTACTTTAATTTCTATGGGAGCGCCGAAGAGTACAACTCTTGGTGCATCTGCAGCGCTCCCATATAAATACAGTGACCCCCCCGACCTACGATGGCCCCGACATACGATAATTTCAACATGCGATGACCTCTCAGAGGCCATCACATGTTGAAGGCAGCATCAACAACGTCCAGTCATCCAATAGGAGCGGCGTGCGTAGTGACGTAATGGCGGCGATGAGTAACGACGATCTCAGGCAACAGAGACACCACGGGGATGTGGCGACAGCGATGGACGGCGACATCCAGGGCAGCAGTGATGGCAGGGACAGGCGAGTACAACGTCCTATATTTAACATTGCACGGATCTCTCAACATACAATGGTTTCAACAAACGATGGTTCATTTGTAACGGATTACCATCTTAAGTTGAGGGACCACTGTACTGGATAACCTTTTTAAAAAAGGGTACTCCCTTGCTCCAGCATTCTGAACATTTTGTTCAGAAGGCTCGGAGCCGCAGGCCGTGATCGCGACATCACAGCCACGCCTACTTGTCACACCAAGCCCCCTCCATTCATGTCTATGGGAGGGGGCGTGTCCGACATGAATGGAGGGGGCATGGTGTGAAGTCACGAGGGGGCTTGGCCATGACGATCACTGCTGCAGGAACCCAGCATTTGTTTAGAATGCCGGGTGCTGCTAGAAATAGCGGTGGGTGCCAGCGGCAGGACCCCCGTGATCAGACATCTTATCCCCTATCCTTTGGATAGAGGATAAGATGTCTAGAACAGAATACCCCTTTAAAAGGGGTACTCCGGTGGAAATTTATTTTTATTTTTTAAATCAACTGGTGCCAGAAAGTTAAAAAGATTTGTAAATTACCGTATCTTGTGAAAGAGCAAACGGGGGACTCCGCACCGTTCTACAGTCTCTATGCCAGCAATGTAGGTGATCAGTCTGCAGGTAGGAAAATGGCCGGGTACCTAAGCAATGAAGGTGGTGCTCTTACGTTGAGAGGAAATATGCAAACATCACGCATGAGAAAGAAAGCAACGGAGCACTGACCGTAATAAGCAGCAGGATTTCTTTATTCCAGTCCGGGTGGATACATGTGCAGGGGAGAGCGGACTGTCAGGGAGACCTGCGGGCGACGGACCGTATCACGCGTTAGCGCTTCTTCAGGCCCTCTGACGTCATGTCCGTGGATTTGAAAATTATTTCTATTTAAAAAAAATCTTTACCCTTTCAGTACCTTTTAGCGGCTGTATGCTACAGAAGAAATTATTTTCTTTTTGAATTTCTTTTTTGTCTTGTCCACAGTGCTCTCTGCTGACACCACTGTCCGTGTCAGGAACTGTCCAGAGCAGAATAGGTTAGCAATGGGGATTTTCTCCTTCTCTGGACAGTTCCTGATATGGGCATCAGGTGTCAGCAGAGAGCACTGTGGACAAGACAAAACATACTCTGTATCATACAGCTGCTAAAAAGTACTGGAAGGGTAAAGATTTTTTTTATAGAAGTTATTTACAAATCTGTTTAAAGAAGAAGTATCATGGACCAAGTCACAAATTTTTTTTTCTATCATGTGAAAGTGCATCAGCTCACCATTCTGACAATCTGCTCCTCATGTATCTCACCCTCTCCCTTCTCCTGCAATCCCCTCTGAAAGATCGGTACTTCCTGGTCCATGGAGGTCCCTGACTTCCTGTCTCCCATAATGCCTTTCAGTTCATCACAGAAGTAGCCCAGCCTAGACCAGTGCTTCCTAACCAGGGTGCCTCCAGCTGTTGTGAAACTACAACTCCCAGCATGCCTGGGAGTTTTAGTTTTGCAACAGCTGAAGGCACCCTGGTTGGGCTACACTGACCTAGACACTGATCACTTTCCTAACAGCAGGCTCAGTGTTTCCCCTCCCCCTGCTTCTATTCTCAGGACATTGTTCTTTCAGACTGACCTGCTGTCAGATTGTGATCAGTGCAGGGGAGAGCAGGGATCTCCCCCTCCCCCTCTGCTTCTTCTCGGGACATTGGGGCATCGTTCTTGCTCTTATAAACACTGAGCTGGCTGTCAGATGCTTCCCTGCTGAGGAGATGAAGACATGTGCTCAGCTCACTGGGGCTTCTATGATTGGCTGAAGCTGCACATGGGAGGTTCCCTTGCCGTGCACAGAGCTTGCTAAGCTGCAGAACTATGGGAAATTGTGACATCACGGCCCCCAGCATAATGCAGCTCAATGGGGGGTCGCAAGTCATCAGAACAGGGAGCTGCTGAACTTCCTCTCTGAACAAAGAAGCTAGAAAAACAGGTTTTATATACAAGATGGGTGAAGTCAGTGATTTACAAAGTGATATAACTTTTGCTTCTGCATTTAAAACACAATACTTTTTCTACATGGGACTTCTCCTTTAACTTTCTGGCACCAGTTGATAAAAAAAAAAAAATAATAATAATACGTTTTTCACCAGAGTACCCCTTGAGCTTTTGCCAACAAGCTAATCTTGTGTATAAGTCTAGCTTTATTAATAGGGTACCAAGTACTAGAACATGGACCCCACTTACTTGAGCTGCTTTCTCCTGGACCAGTTTCCGCTGATGTTCCTCTTCTCGCAGCTTTTCCTCTATATCATGAATTTTGTTCTAAGCAAAAAAAATAAAAATTTTTTTTTTTAAAAAGGTCAACATAAATAGAAATCTTCTGATAAAGCCAAAAGATGGAAAGAGGGGAACAAAACTAGAATAACTCACACAAAATGCCTTTGAGATAAAATTATTTGTATCTTTTATTTATTGCTTTCTTATTTTTCTGTTTGATGGATTCTTTATTATGTCCAATATTCTGTGATAAACAAATTAGTTGGAGCTCGGCTGCTCGAGTTCCAAATCCCCTGACTACATAAAGTCACCACTAGGGGGGGAAGAGCTTAGAGCAAACAAGTGGGGACTGCAGCCAGACAACAGTATAATTTCCATCAATATCTAAGGTTTCGGAATAGGAAATATTATTTTCGCATACACTATCCATGTAGTGGATTTAGCAATGGGGCCGTCAATTCTTACCTGGACACTTGACATCCTCCACCACTAAACCTTCATCTTTTAGCTAGTGCAGCGTGTCTCCAGCTGTTGCAAAACTACAACTCCCAGCATGCCCGGACAGCCAAAGGCTGTCCGGGCATGCTGGGAGTTGTAGTTTTGCAACAGCTGGAGACACACCGTTTGGAAAAAACTGAGCTAGTGTATATGTGTACAGCCAGATATAGGGGTACATGTGCTTTTTGTTATTACTGACCTCCGCCAGCACTTGCATTGTGGTCAGCTTTAGGTATTCTTGTTCTAGCTTATCCAACTTCTCCAGCTTGGCTTGTAAATTTGATTTTTCAAGTGCTTTATCTCCTTCAAGCGATACCTGACAAGAAGAGGTTCTGTTATTCTACCGTTAATAATACACATTAAATATTACTAATAGATTTATTGTGAGAATTGCAGAAGAAGTTTTTAAAAGGTGGCAATGCACAATTCACCCATATGGTTTCAGTGGCAAGGGGAGAGAAAGCTGCTGCCAGACAGCTCTGACTGTGGCTTATTTGTGGGGAAAACCAAAGTATTGAGTGTCGAAGTTCTATATACCTAATCCTTTTCTTCCCCTGACATCATCTACTGCCAGAGAGTTGGTAGGCCCCCCCATACACATTAGACAGTCGAAATCTGCGGGTTCTCACAATTTTTCTTTAAAGTGTATGGGGGCTTTAAAAAAGGATCAGTAAGTAAGTGTTTCCCAACAAGGGTTCCTCCAGCTGTTGCAAAACAACAAATCCCAGCATGCTCAGACAGCCTTCAGTTATAGTTTTGAAACATCTCAGAATGTAAGGGCGACATGGATATTGGCTCAAGCACAGAGGGTGAGGAACCATCGACTCCTATGTCTAATGTATGCAAGACTGCAGCCAAGGACAAAAAAGATAAAGTAAAGTCTCAAAGGAAGCAGCTGTTGCTGGGTGATTCAATCATAAGAAGTGTGGAGCTTAAGGAAAACGGTTTGGTGAGATGTCTCCCTGGTGCTACTGCTAGAAGAGACAGTATACGTATTCTTAATATTGTTAAGCAAGCAAAGCAGGAAGGGGACGTGGATGTTCTTGTCCATCTAGGGACAAATTACCTGGCTTGCAATAAAGTTTCAGAGGTGAAGGAATCTTTTATCACACTTTGTAATAATGTAAAGGATTTTGCATCCACTGTTTCATTTTCTTAAGTTCTGCCTGTGCATAACGTTCAGAATGATATTCAGAGGCGCATTAAGGAGTTCAACTTATGGCTTAGTAAAAACAAACCTTGCATAGATATTACAGAAGAAGCAAACATGAACTTGCTAAGCGTTACAGATTCTGATCCACACATCTCATTAAAACTATCAAGGTAATGTTTGCTACATCTTTATGTTGAGGTAGTGGTTTGGCACCCTGCATAGCCTTTTACAGAGATACCTCAAAAGTGTTGAGCAGTAGGAGTCAGTGTTCAAAATGAGAAGGGTAGAGAAGCACGGGGCTGAGTCAATGACAATTTAGACAATTCCATAGGTTTACATTGCAAGTTTGTATCTGTCACATGGTCAAGAGAGAACATGCTTAGCACACTTTTTCTGGTTTGTTCTAGTGATCGGTCGGGGTGTGAATGCTCAGACCCCGACTGGGCAAAATTTTGACAATTTTCTACAACACGTCAAATTATAATTTGACAGTGCCCATTTGAAACATGAACAAATCTTTAGAGTTGCAGTCAGGTTAGGGGTCATGTCTTTGGGTTGCAGAATTGATGCAGGGAACACATGCAAGTTAAAAAAACTAATATGAATAGGGAGAAAAACTCACTGGATTATAAACTACTACCCCAAAAAGTGGCCTATAAATCAATTGCGCTGAATAATGAAATTGGGTAAACACAAGCAAGTGGAATGGAGGAAGAAGTATATATGTTTTTTTTTTTTCCTGTTTTGTTTTTGCCCCATTCCAGGGAACAATGACATGACCCCTAACTTTGCACACACATACATATATATATATTTGGGTTAGGGGTCAGGGGTGTGGAAATAAAAAAAAAAAAAACTACTTGTCCAAGGGACTAAAGCGGAACACAATCTACTTGTCCCTCAAGAAAATCCACTTGTCCTGGTAGATAAAATAATTTCAACCAAAAAATAGTCTGATCCACCCCACTAGACCACCAGGGATGTTTATAAGATCCTTTAGACACTGCTGTCAACTTAGACAGCGGTGATCTAATGGTTTACTAGCGGCCACGATGATCGCAGCATGCCGGGCTATTAGCGGAGGGAAAGCTGTAGCCCAGAAAAGTCTAGATGTAACTTTTTGATCACTTTATAAAAAATTTCTCATATGAAGTGACCAAAAATGAGAAATTCTGGACTATTTTTTACATTTACACCGTTCACCGTACGGTGCAGCGATACCACTTATGTTTATTTTTGTACATTATTTTTATTTAAAGAAAATTGGAAACGTATTAGGAAAGGGGCTTATTCACATGTATACGCACTTTTTAAAATATTTTAATCACTGTTTTTCAGTCTTCATAGGGACTTAAGTGTTACTGGGGGGGGGGGGGGTGTTCTGCTTCTCCAGTTTATGTGCTGCATTTTGTGTCAGAAAATGCTGGAAGTTGCATTTAGTTAGTAGATAACTACAACTCCCAGCATGCCCTGATACAGCCTATAGTTGTGTGGGTGTTGCAGCATGTTGCACTGTATAGTAGGACAGTTAAGGTTATTGTGTAACATGCTGGGAGTTGTAGCTGGGGGCCACTGCCCCCTACATACACCCTGAGTGCTGGTGTGAGGTGCAGACTTGCATCCGCTCCCACGCCTCACACCGGCATTAAAGAAAAATAAGGGGGAAGTCGGTCTGTCCCTGCTAACCCGATACAGGGCTAAATCTATGCAAAAATTCACCTGCCCGGCGCCCAAAACTACTTGTCCCGGGCGTCGGGCGATAGGATTTCCACATCCCTGAGGGTACATATACATATTATTCAAGCCTATGATCTACTACTCTACCTGTTTTGCCAGCACGGAATTCCTCTCGGTTTCTGCATTTCTGACCATTTTCTTCATGTATTCCAGCTGCTTTTCCAGGAGTTTGCATCGAGATTCTGCAGCCGACAACTGTTTGGAGAGATCTGAGCAAAACAACATGTACAGGACATTACATGGTCACCATCACTTGTGGTCACTTTGCACTGATCAACAGTAAAGGTGAACACTATCTTTTACATTTACATCCATTTACAAAGTGTTTGTATCTAGGGGGCACCCTATATGTGAGTCATTAAAGGGGTACTCCGCTGCTCAGCGTTTGGAAAAAACTGTTCCGAACGTTGAAGCCGGCAGCTCATGATGTCACAGCCCCGCCCTCTCATGACATCACGCCCCGCCGCCTAAATGCAAGTCTATGGGAGGGGGAGTGACAGCCGTCATGCCCCCTCCCATAGACTTGCATTGAGGGAGTGGGGCTATGACATCACGAGCTCCTGGCGTTGGCTCCAGCGTTCGGAATAGTTTTTTCCAAACGCTGAGCAGCAGAGTAAACCTTTAAAAGGGGTTATCCAGGGATAGAAACAGAGAGGTAAATACCATTTACAACCTGAGGTGGTGCTGTTTTGGAAGAAATTAGCTCTTTTTTTTAAACCTGGATAACCCCTTTAAGGCTTTTAGGTTTCTTTTTAGGTCTCTCTAGCAATCACCAGAGGACAAAAAGTGGGCTGAGCGTCTTCAGCTCTCGTCCGTCAGTGTACAACCTTCTCCTCCATAAAAAATAGCAATACTGGGTGGTATTGTGGAAGGATAGTTGGTAGTATTTCATTGAATCTGTGTATATATGGCGGCTGTGCTGTGCATGTGTGAGCAGTGGACGTGTGTGTGTGTGTGTGTGGTAGAGATGTGGTGTATGTGGGAATGGCGGACCTGTGTGTGTGGCTAACAAAAGGTACCGACCACTGAGCTAGAGAGGACAGAAAATAGCCATGCAGGGCAAATATAGCTTCTGTAAGTAGCTCAGAAAGGTAATAAAAAATTAATGTAGAAATAAATACTTATGTCTTGTCAGTCTGGCAGCAAACCTATTGGCCTTTGTGAATCTGTGACTATAATAATAGGCACCCTTTAAACCAGACACACATGGAGCATAACTACACCCCCCCCACAAAAAAAAAAAAAAAATTATATATATGTATATATTTATTTATTTTAGCATGAAAGTTTTACTACAATTCCACTCCAAACTCATTTCGTCAGGAAAAAATAATTTGACAACATTTTTTCAACTGGAGTACACCTTTAAAGTCAATGGGCAGTTAATTTTGGCGGAATTCCAAAATCTGTTGTGGAACGGTGTGTATATATCTCTCTATCTATATATATATATATGAAAGTCCAATGGTGCAGCACTCCAATAAAAAAGGTGCACATTTATTTACATATATCTCATAACAGCAACGTTTCTGCTCCTATGGAGCCATTTTCAAGCCTTCAGGCTTGTAATTGGCTCCATAGGAGCAGAAACGTTGCTGTTATGAGATATATGTAAATAAATGTGCACCTTTTTTATTGGAGTGCTGCACCATTGGACTTTCTTCTATAGTATTGAAGCCCTGATCAGGCTTTTTGGTCGCTGGCACCACCGTTTGTGGAATAGAGCTGTGCTGCAATCTTCTTCCATATAATATGCCTTTCGAGGCTTGAAAATGGCTGGGTGAGCCAGCTGAAACGTTGCCTAACGCGTCTTTTGAATAAATCACCTTTTTTTTGCTGACACCTGGTGTGCCACTGTCTATTTAATTTATATATATATTATATACACATATACACACACACACACCCTACCGCAACAGATTTTGGAATTCCGCCAAAATTTACTTCCCATTGACTTTAAAGCGTACCTGTCATAGTGCAAAAAAAAAAGTGATCATTTTAGGTTACAGACAAGGAACATTACCTCTGTTCTGCCTGGAGACGTCATCCCTGATATGATCCGTGGCCTGGCTCCGTTCTTCCAGCTGATGTTTGTAATCCCTGGATTCCATGGACAGGAGCCTGATGTTATCCTGAGCCTTTATCCTCTCTAGTTCAAGCAGTCGGATCTTCTCCTGGAGGTTTCTTAAAGCTGAAATTATGGCTGCATGTGAATTGGACAGAGAGAAAAGTGTCAGACAATGGGGACCTAAAAAATGCTGGTGCTGCTAGTGCAACTAGATGATCGTGATGGATCCATATACAAGCGGGCACATCCAGCATGGCCACTGTGCTGCTTCTCAGCTAGAAGACTGAATGCATTTGGGTGTCGACGTGTATCCAATGGCTTTTCAGCTCCTGTGAATGAGTTCCCCTTTGTGATAAAGAACTTCTCTACAGGATAACTCTATAACATATCATGGAATGGTAAATATCTACCCACCTACCTATCCATCCATGTGTGTATGTATAGATAGAGATCTCTCTCTCATATCTCTATATACGCTAATATATATATATTATAAAATAAAAAAATGTATATATATATATATATATATATATATATTTAAAAAATTATATTTTTTTTTATAAAAATTAATTATATACCTATATTTTTTATATATATATATATATATATATATATATATATATATATATATATAATTTTTTTTTTTTTTATTAAAAAAAAAAAAATAATATATATATATTATATTCTATTTAAATCAATTTATTATTATTTTTATTTATTTATTTTGCTTTACTTTTCCCATTTTAAAAGGACACCACAGCACAGTGTTGGATCTGTTGCACAATGGACACTATTGGCTTATAATGGAGTCCTTCAGGTTCTGCAGAGGAAGGAGCAGGGTAAGATCACAGACTTATAGTAGTTGTCCTTCTGCAGGATAACCTGATCCTGGTGCTGCTGATCCTTCGGGTGTTAAAGACAGAAGCAAACTACTTTATTTTCTATACATGTGACCCGTCCACAGCAGAGGATGGTCATGAATAGTTAACGCAACGCTATCTGTAACCAAGCTGTGAAATTATTTATACAGGTACCGATAGATGCAGACAAGATGCTGTATAGCACCGGTAGCAGAGACTTGAGGCCTGACGCTGTGTGTGGATAGCAGTGGTCTCAAAACTGCGGACCTCCAGCTGTTGCAAAACTACAACTCCATCATGCCCGGACAGCCAACGGCTGTCCGGGCATGCTGGGAGTTGTAGTTTTGCTACAGCTGGAGGCAGCTCGGTTGGGAAACACTAACCTGGAGAGTGCTGCTGCCTTTTGTGTGTGTGTGTGTGTGTATGTTATATATATATATATATATATATATATATATATATATATATATATATATACACACACACACACACACACACACACACACACACACACACACACTGTATATATATTCTGAGGCTGCCCTATAATCACCTCTGCTGTTGCTCTCTGGATAGGCAATCGGTGGTCTGCTGGGAGAATACCGCAGGTCAGAGGTCACAGACAGATCCGCTCCAGGGTACGGGGTGTAAGACGTAGAGGACTGTGCATCATTCCCACCGAGTCCTTTCCATGTCCCAGATGACGGACTCTGCGGCTGAAACAAAGCAAAGGCATCAGGATAAGACCCCTAAGATCAGACTCAGCCGCCATGACACCTACCTAGCTTTTAAAGGGTCCTGAATGGCAAACAGATGTATATTGGCAGCGCCACCCTTATACACCTGCACAACTGGGGAGATTTACCACACGGGAGCTTAGGAAAGCTTGATGGCATCAGTAATGGCGGCCATATGGGTCGTCACCATCTCCGTGCAACATGCACAAAGGACGAGAGGATAGATTGCCTCCAGGCAGATCAGAACAAGGGGAGGTTCACAACAAGTGTTTGTTTCCATTTAAGATATATTTTGTTTGTTTTATCAAGAACACAGGACTTAATAAATCTGATATAAATCAAGAAGCCAGTAAAAAACACAGTCATGTCACAGCCATTAGTGTCCCCTCATCTCTCTGTGTCACAGCCATTAGTGTCCCCTCATCTCTCTGTGTCACAGCCATTAGTGTCCCCTCATTAGTGTCCCCTCATCTCTCCCTGTGTCACAGTCATTAGTGTCCCCTCATCTCTCCCTGTGTCACAGCCATTAGTGTCCCCTCATCTCACCCTGTGTCACAGCCATTAGTGTCCCCTCATCTCACCCTGTGTCACAGCCATTAGTGTCCCCTCATCTCACCCTGTGTCACAGCCATTAGTGTCCCCTCATCTCTCCCTCTGTTAGTCATTAGTGTCCCCTCATCTCTCCCTCTGTCACAGTCATTAGTGTCCCCTCATCTCTCCCTCTGTCACAGTCATTAGTGTCCCCTCATCTCTCCCTGTGTCACAGTCATTAGTGTCCCCTCATCTCACCCTGTGTCACAGCCATTAGTGTCCCCTCATCTCACCCGTGTCACAGCCATTAGTGTCCCCTCATCTCACCCTGTGTCACAGCCATTAGTGTCCCCTCATCTCTCCCTCTGTTACAGTCATTAGTGTCCCCTCATCTCTCCCTCTGTCACAGTCATTAGTGTCCCCTCATCTCTCCCTGTGTCACAATCATTAGTGTCCCCTCATCTCTCCCTGTGTCACAGTCATTAGTGTCTCCCTCATCTCTCCCTCTGTCACAGTCATTAGTGTCCCCTCATCTCTCCCTCTGTCACAGTCATTAGTGTCCCCTCATCTCTCCCTGTGTCACAGCCATTAGTGTCCCCCTCATCTCTCCCTGTGTCACAGCCATTAGTGTCCCCCTCATCTCTCCCTGTGTCACAGCCATTAGTGTCCCCCTCATCTCTCCCTGTGTCACAGCCATTAGTGTCCCCTCATCTCTCCCTCTGTCACAGCCATTAGTGTACCCACATCTCTCTGTGTCACAGCCATTAGTGTCCCCACATCCCTTTCTGTATCACAGGCATTAGTGTCCCCTCATCTCTCCCTGTGTCACAGCCATTAGTGTCCCCTCATTTTTACCAGTGTCACAGCCATTACTGTCCCCCTCATCTCTCGTGTCAGTCATTGGTGTCCCCGCATCTATCAGGTCCGTCATTGGTATCCCCTCATCTCTCCCTGTGTCACAGCCATTAGTGTCCCCTCATCTCTCCCTGTGTCACAGCCATTAGTGTCCCCCTCATCTCTCCCTATGTCACAGCCATTAGTGTCCCCCTCATCTCTCCCTGTGTCACAGCCATTGGTGTCCCCTCATCTCACCCTATGTCACAGCCATTGGTGTCCCCTCATCTTTTCATGTGTCACAGTGATTACTATCCCCTCATATCTCCTGTGTTCCCTTATCTTATTTAAAAACCATGAAATTCTTAGCCACCACAGTGACCTGGAATTTGTTGTATACTAAAAACATATGTTGTTACCCATTGACTTACATTATTTTTTTAAATAAAAAAGGTCATGACGTACATGGCTTTTTAAACATAACTGTTTAACAACTACAACCCCCAACATGCTAGGAGTTGTAGTTCTGGAACAACTAGAGGTCCACAGTTTGGAGGCCACTGACATACACCATAGCATAGTTAACTACTTTTCTTTTTTGCACACAGCAGTGTTTCCCAACCAGGGTGCCTCCAGCTGTGGCCAAACTACAACTCCCAGCATGCCCGGACAGCCAAAGGCTGTCCGGGCATGCTAGGAGTTGTAGTTTGGCCACAGCTGGAGGCACCCTGGTTTGGAAACACTGGCATACAGCAAGATTTACTGTACTGTAACGGAAATAGTTAAAAAGGAGACAAAAAGAAAAGAAAGCAACATGAACCCAGTCTAAATACATATGATGCATTGAAACTAATGGAGAGCAAATATATAACAGGCTGCAAGAAGGCATGCTGAGACTTTTAGTCCCCCTTCTGACACAGAAAGAAACAAACAAACAAATAATAAAGAAACGCAACTCACCATCCTGGTCTGCATTGTACCAGCCGCCATTTTTTCTTCCGGGAAACAGAAGCACCAATAAGTATTAATCCGGGTCACCCATCAAAAACAACACACGATACACACAACCGGCCACTAGAGGGAGCGAGAGTGCTGCTTACGTCACTAACTTGAATGACTGACAAATCCCCCGGCTAATCAGGACGTCAAAAAGCGAACAAGGGGCGGAGCCTCTTGTAGACACCATAGCAACCGACATCTCCATCCCGCCATCTACTTTAGTGACGGTAATGCTCGTTCAGGATGCGGTTCTTGATGTTGTTTTTATTGTTTGGAAGTTATCTGTAAGTCACCGCAAGAAATAAATAATAAGAAGCCCATTTTTTTTATCCCGGAAGTAAATTTACAAATGATTGACCAATAGAAATGGCGGTAGGCGTGTCTACGTAGAGCTATTTTTATTGGTTATGAGTGAACAGCCAATAACATTTCAGGATGTAACTTTGCTTCCGCTCTGTGATTGGCAGAAGGAACGTTTTATCCTTAGTCGCCATTGGCTGATGGATTCAAACAGGTGTTTCCCGCTTCAGTGAGGAGCGCTGTGATTGGCTGTGGCTGCCCTTCCTTTGTGGTGATGCAGATTTGTCAGTATCCGGTTTACGGCTTTTCTTAGGATTTTTTTTTTCTTTTGTTTATTTCTTTAGTTGTTTTGGTTTATTAATTGGAGAAGGCGGAGAGGAAACGTGAACCGGAGCCGTGAGCCTGACGTGAGGAGGAACAGAGGGATCCCGGGCCGAGCCGTCGTCGTGTTCAGTGCGGCCTCCCCGTCTCGTCCTGTGGGCGGATTGTGTAACACGAGAGAAGGAAAAAATTCGCGACGGGCGGGCGCCGGACGCAAAGTGCGGAAATAGGATCCGTCCAGGAGGGAAGACAGCGCGACACCGAGAGGTCTACAGACTGACTGCGCGGTACCGCAACCTGTGTGACCCTCACCCGAGCCCCGTCTGTACTCAGTGACTGCCGGCCGGAAGATGGCCTCGGCTCTGTACGCCTGCACCAAGTGTAACCAGCGGTACCCGTTCGAGGAGCTTTCCCAGGGGCAGCAGCTCTGCAAGGTACGGGGGGGGAGGCCTAGTCCGGGAGCCTCCTGGTTGTTATATACTGCCCCCTCTGTACACTCTGCGAATATCACTAGTCACTGACTACTATAGTGGGGGATTTTTAGAGTGATCATATGTTTTCTTATGGAGCAACATATTCCTCTGTATACACCCCTCAGCTGCTGCAGAACACCATAATACACCCCTCAGCTGCTGCAGAACACCATATTATACCCCTCAGCTGCTGCAGAACACCATAATACACCCCTCAGCTGCTGCAGAACACCATAATACACCCATCAGCTGCTGCAGAACACCATAATACACCCCTCAGCTGCTGCAGAACACCATAATACACCCCTCAGCTGCTGCAGAACACCATAATACACCCCTCAGCTGCTGCAGAACACCATAATACACCCCTCAGCTGCTGCAGAACACCATAATACACCCCTCAGCTGCTGCAGAACACCATAATACACCCCTCAGCTGCTGCAGAACACCATAATACACCCCTCAGCTGCTGCAGAACACCATAATACACCCCTCAGCTGCTGCAGAACACCATAATACACCCCTCAGCTGCTGCAGAACACCATAATACACCCCTCAGCTGCTGCAGAACACCATAATACACCCCTCAGCTGCTGCAGAACACCATAATACACCCCTCAGCTGCTGCAGAACACCATAATACACCCCTCAGCTGCTGCAGAACACCATAATACACCCCTCAGCTGCTGCAGAACACCATAATACACCCCTCAGCTGCTGCAGAACACCATAATACACCCCTCAGCTGCTGCAGAACACCATAATACACCCCTCAGCTGCTGCAGAACACCATAATACACCCCTCAGCTGCTGCAGAACACCATAATACACCCCTCAGCTGCTGCAGAACACCATAATACACCCCTCAGCTGCTGCAGAACACCATAATACACCCCTCAGCTGCTGCAGAACACCATAATACACCCCTCAGCTGCTGCAGAACACCATAATACACCCCTCAGCTGCTGCAGAACACCATAATACACCCCTCAGCTGCTGCAGAACACCATAATACACCCCTCAGCTGCTGCAGAACACCATAATACACCCCTCAGCTGCTGCAGAACACCATAATACACCCCTCAGCTGCTGCAGAACACCATAATACACCCCTCAGCTGCTGCAGAACACCATAATACACCCCTCAGCTGCTGCAGAACACCATAATACACCCCTCAGCTGCTGCAGAACACCATAATACACCCCTCAGCTGCTGCAGAACACCATAATACACCCCTCAGCTGCTGCAGAACACCATAATACACCCCTCAGCTGCTGCAGAACACCATAATACACCCCTCAGCTGCTGCAGAACACCATAATACACCCCTCAGCTGCTGCAGAACACCATAATACACCCCTCAGCTGCTGCAGAACACCATAATACACCCCTCAGCTGCTGCAGAACACCATAATACACCCCTCAGCTGCTGCAGAACACCATAATACACCCCTCAGCTGCTGCAGAACACCATAATACACCCCTCAGCTGCTGCAGAACACCATAATACACCCCTCAGCTGCTGCAGAACACCATAATACACCCCTCAGCTGCTGCAGAACACCATAATACACCCCTCAGCTGCTGCAGAACACCATAATACACCCCTCAGCTGCTGCAGAACACCATAATACACCCCTCAGCTGCTGCAGAACACCATAATACACCCCTCAGCTGCTGCAGAACACCATAATACACCCCTCAGCTGCTGCAGAACACCATAATACACCCCTCAGCTGCTGCAGAACACCATAATACACCCCTCAGCTGCTGCAGAACACCATAATACACCCCTCAGCTGCTGCAGAACACCATAATACACCCCTCAGCTGCTGCAGAACACCATAATACACCCCTCAGCTGCTGCAGAACACCATAATACACCCCTCAGCTGCTGCAGAACACCATAATACACCCCTCAGCTGCTGCAGAACACCATAATACACCCCTCAGCTGCTGCAGAACACCATAATACACCCCTCAGCTGCTGCAGCACACCATAATACACCCCTCAGCTGCTGCAGCACACCATAATACACCCCTCAGCTGCTGCAGCACACCATAATACACCCCTCAGCTGCTGCAGCACATTTAATACAACCACAGCTGCTTAAAAATACACCTTAGCGGCTGCAGAACACCATAATACTCACCTCAGCAGCCGCAGAACACCCTAATACACACCTCAGCTGCCGCAGAACACCCTAATACACACCTCAGCGGCCGCAGGACACCATAATACACACCTCAGCGGCCGCAGAACACCCTAATACGCACCTCAGCTGCCGCGGGACACCCTAATACGCACCTCAGCTGCCGCGGGACACCCTAATACGCACCTCAGCTGCCGCGGGACACCCTAATACGCACCTCAGCTGCCGCGGGACACCCTAATACGCACCTCAGCTGCCGCGGGACACCCTAATACGCACCTCAGCTGCCGCGGGACACCCTAATACGCACCTCAGCTGCCGCGGGACACCCTAATACGCACCTCAGCTGCCGCGGGACACCCTAATACGCACCTCAGCTGCCGCGGGACACCCTAATACGCACCTCAGCTGCCGCGGGACACCCTAATACGCACCTCAGCTGCCGCGGGACACCCTAATACGCACCTCAGCTGCCGCGGGACACCCTAATACGCACCTCAGCTGCTGCAGGATGCCATAACACCTTCGCTGCTGCAAAACATCCTAATACACACTTATAATACACACTAATAGTGTGCTGATGATGTGTGCATGAGGTTCTGCAGCTTTTGTCCCATTAGAATGAACAGGACGACCCTGCTCTGCCACTAATAGCCATCAGCAATGATAATGGGGTCAGACCCCCATCAGTTTTGTAAGGTCAGGTAACCCCCTTTTTAAAGTTTCACAGGAGGAGTTTATCAATACTTATACAGAAAATAGTCTGCACTGTAGATAAAATGTCCTAATTTGGATATATATAGGAATAGTTTAAAATGATGAGAGCATACCTCAATAGAATGATAGTAAAGTGATATATGGTCAGTAGTGAACAGGATGAGCTTTAAAAATGCCGGAGTGCTGGGAATAAAAAAAAAAAATATATATATATATAAATACAACTATGTAATTATACAGCAGCTAGTAATATATATAGCAGCAGGCCTACCTACAAATGGAGTAGAAAAAAGTGATGCGGTCAGTATTCATAAAAAATCCATTGGACTTTATTCTGTAAAATATGTGCAGTACACCTAATACAGTGTAAATGAGTACTTGATTAGTACTCTTCCTTGTGTTTCTTAGAGCAACGCACTCTGACACGCTTACAATAAACGTGGTACCTGTTTCCTTTTTGATGCAAATATGCTCCGTCCGGTACCTTAGCGGTTCTGCGGTTCCGGTGCGGTACTCATGCGGGTTTTTTCTGCAGTCGAGTATTCTCCTTAGTTTCAAAAGGGTCCTATTGGATAGATATGCCGCGGGAGTACGCCCCGGCCGGTGGCATCTCAACCTGCTGCAAACAACTGGAAGTGGCCTGGTGGAATTGGCAAATGTTTAGTGACGTCACTGAACGGTGGCTTGTTGGGTCCAAACTTCCTAGCGACGCGTTTCGAAGACTTAGAATCGGTCTCCTTCGTCAGGGCAGGAGCTTCGAAAGTAAGTCTTTGAAACTATTACTAGCTGCTGTATAATCTCATAGTTGTATTTATACATATTTATTTATATATATTTTTTATTCCCAGCACACCGGCATTTTTAAAGCTCATCCTATTCACTAGTGACCATATATCACTTTACTATCATTCTATTGAGGTATGCTCTCATCATTTTAAACTAATATATATATATCCAATTAGGACATTTTATCTACAGCGCACGCTATTTTCTGTATTTTTATCTAATTTATTGGTACATTAAACAGGGATCAGTACCTTTACTCTAGCAGCAGTAGATATTATCGTTAGAGATGAGCACATTTACAGTAAGTTCGATTCGTCACGAACTTCTCGGCTCGGCAGTTGATGACTTATCCTGCATAAATTAGTTCAGATTTCAGGTGCTCCGGTGGGCTGGAAAAGGTAGATACAGTCCTAGGAAAGAGTCTCCTAGGACTGTATTCACCTTTTCCAGCCCACGGGAGCACCTGGAAGCTGAACTAATTTATGCAGGAAAAGTTATCAACTGCTGAGCCGAGAAGTTCGTGACGAATCAAATTTACTGTAAGTTCGCTCATCTCTAATTATCGTCTTACATAAGTATCTGCACGGTAGCGCGGGTGTTCCTATATATATTTTTTTAGTTTATTAATACTTACTCCAGAAAACTGTTATTTATTTATGCGCAAAACAGTCACAATTTTTTCCGCAAGTGATTCCTTTAAATTTTGCCACAATTTTTTACCAAAACCTACACATTAAACATTAATAAACTCCTATACAAAGACAATAAGGCAAGAACTTTACCTGGATGCGATGAGGAGAATTAATAACCTTGTTTACCCTTCCAGTTTAGATGACCTGTAGCTCCTGTCGCTGTGCGTTTTGCCTGATGTTAACCCCTTACTCTTCTTCCTTTTCTTTAGGAGTGTCGTATTGCTCATCCTATGGTTAAGTGCACATACTGCAGATCAGAGTTTCAGCAGGAGAGGTAAGAATGTGTCAATTCTCCAGTGTTTGTTTCATTTTTTTCCTTCTTTAGGGCAGTGTTCCCCCAATGTGTGGCTCTCCAGCTGTTTCAAAACAAAGACTACCAGCACGCCCTTACAGCCTTGGCCTGGGTAGTTGTAGTTTGTTGTAGGGCTTTACATTAGTTGGGGTTAACAGCAGGAGCCATTTCTGAGTACAGCAAAAAATTTAAATAAAAAAGCTATAGGAAGCACTATGACCTTGCGAATCACTGAAAAAGCTGGACTATCTAATCTGCTATAGCTAAACTCTACCTCAAATATCCTCAAAAATGAGCTAAAATGTAATTTGAAAATACGCCAAAAATACAAAAAGTCCTCTAACTGTAATATACTATAAAATCAACTAACCATTTGGATTCAAGAATCTCAAATATAGAGATGCTCTCATGGGTCAATCCCCAAATTTTTTTCCCGACGTGTTTCCTCATATAGATATAAAAATATGGTTCATCAGGGGTTTATCAACAGTAGTATAATGGAGATAAATAAATGTATATTTTGTAGACTATTCCATTCTATACAGTATAGAATGGAATAGTCTACAAAATATATATTTATAAATCTCTATTATACTACTGTTGATAAACCCCTGATGAACTGTATTTTTATATATGGGGAAACGTGTTGGGAAAAAATGCGTTTTCTGCTGATCTATACAGACTGTCAGCATTAAACTAACCCAGTGTTTTCTAACCAGTTGCATCTAGCTGTTGCAAAACCACAACTTCCAGCATGCCCGGACAGCCTTCGGCTGTCCGGGCATGCTGGGAGTTCTAGTTTTGCAACAGATGTAGGCACACTGGTTTGAAAATGCTGTACTACACTGACTTTGGCCTTGACAGGGGTCATGCATACAAAGAACAACATGTCCTACTGCAGGAATCATTGAAGCCAATGCAAGTGAATGGTGTCGTGTTGCGACCTTGACCCGTCAGTTGCAAGAAATAATTCTGAAATAGAATTCTTGCAACAGTTGGGTCATGTTTGCAAAACACGTCCCCATTGATTTTCATTAGCTGTGATGCAGCACGATCTTTGCTGGCCTGAATCATGTAGTTGTCAAAGTTGCCATGTAACCCTAGCCTTATCCTTCACTACTCAGATTGGTGAGTGGACTATTTAAAAAAAATAAGTGACTATATAGTATGTGAGTAAGTGCTATTAATCATATGCCAACCTGTGAACACACCTATGGGTACATTTGCATGTTTATGTGCTGACCCAGTTTCTTAGATGTAAAAGGACAACTGCAGCCTTAACAACTTATTCCCTATCCACAGGATAGGTGTCTGATTGCTGGGGTTCCGACCACTGGGACCCGCCCCGCGATCTCCCGAACGGGCCCAGGCATTGCCGCTCTGTGAGAGCAGCTAATGCGTATACAGATCTATGGGGGAGGCACGAATGCTTCCTCTCCCATAGAACTACATAGAGGAGTCATGGCAGAGTCGGGGACCCGTGCAGGTGATCGCGGGGGGTCCCAGCGGTCGGACCCCCCAGGATTAACACTTTTCCCCTATCCTATTGATAGGGGATAAGTTGTTATGGCTGCAGAATGGTTCATTTTCCTCAAGCAGTGACATGATGTGATGCTGTACCCAATCACTGGTCTCGGCAGTCGCACGCCGTGCATGCTAGTCCAGTGATTGGGTCATGTGTACTACAGCACCTCATCGGAGCAATGAGGAATTAAAGGAGAATGCAGGCGAAAATGAACTTATTTGCTATGCACAGGATAGCGGATAAGTAGCTGATCACGGGGGGGGGGGGCCGGGGGGGGGGGGGGTTTGGAGCTACAGGACAGGACCCCCAGCCCTCTTACTGAGGAGCGCGTGTTGTCCATCGGTAGACTGCACACAGTGTATTCAGTTCTATGGAAGCGCCGATGATATCAGAGTGATGTATTCAGGTCTTTTCAGTGCTCCCATAGCGGCGGTTTGGTCCCAGAGGGCCCAACTTGCTCCAGAAAGTTAAACAGATTTGTAAATTACTTCTATTAAAAAATCTTAATCCTTTCAGTACTTATGAGCTTCTGAAGTTAAGGTTGTTCTTTTCAGTCTAAGTGCTCTCTGATGACACGTGTCTCGGGAACTGCACAGAGTAGAAGAGGTTTGCTATGGGGATTTGCTTCTAAACTGGGCAGTTCCCGAGACACGTGTCATCAGAGAGCACTTAGACTGAAAAGAACAACCTTAACTTCAGAAGCTCATAAGTACTGAAAGGATCAAGATTTTTTCATAGAAGTAATTTACAAATCTGTGTAACTTTCTAGAGCTAGTTGATATATAAAAAGTTTTTGGATAACCCCTTTAATTTTCACCGGAGATCTCCTTTTAAATGGAGTCTGTTTAATAGATTTATGCTGCCTGGACCACGGGCAGCATCAAAACCTGACAGACTCACTCATCCCTGACAACTGAGCTTTTCTCTGAATCACAGCAGCAGTGTCCAGGAGGTGGTCTCCCATCTCAGCTCAATTGGCAGGTCTCTCCCCCTATAATCAAACCATACTTTCACCTATCACTTGTAGAGATGAGCGAACTTACAGTAAGTTCGATTCGTCACGAACTTCTCGGCTCGGCAGTTGATGACTTTTCCTGCATTAATTAGTTCAGCTTTCAGGTGCTCCTGTGGGCTGGAAAAGGTGGAGACAGACCTAGAAGAGTTTTTCCTAGGACTGTATCCACCTTTTCCAGCCCACCGGAGCACCTAAAAGCTGAACTAATTTATGCAAGAAAAGTCATCAACTGCCGAGCCGAGAAGTTCGTGACGAATCGAATTTACTGTAAGTTCGCTCATCTCTAATCACTTGAACCAGGACGCTTCCTCAGTGCCACAGCTCAGGTTTTAGGGATCGTTCACACGTACATAATCCTCCGTGGTCCATCATCCGCAAACTGAATTTCCACTACGTGTAAACATACGCTAAGGGTTAGACCAGTGTTTCCCAACCAGGGTGCCTCCAGCTGTTGCAAAACTACAACTCCCAGCATGCCTGGACAGCCGAAGGCTGTCCAGGCATGCTGGGAGTTGTAGTTTTGCAACAGCTGGAGTTACCCTGGTTGGGAAACACTGGGTTAGACTAACTCCGTGCAGAGATTTTCAGTGCAGCAGGACCGTGCAGACCTTTACTATCACCATTGACAGCAATGCAGCCCTCACGGAATACTGCAAAAAGAATGTTCCTACCGAATCTCAATTACATCAATTGGAGGCTGCCGCAAAGTGGATTTCGCCCGGAATTTCCAAGTGGAAATTCTCAGTGTGAATGGGCCCTAAACTGAGTTTTCCGTGAAACAATGTAAGAGCAAACTTTGCTGGGATTTGATGGAACGTTTCTCGTTCTACAACCTTTTCTAATGCCATTTTAATTTTTTTAAACCCCCCCCCCTTAAATGCTTTCAATATGTTTTCCGCTTATTTCCTGTTATGTTGCTTCAAAAAACTAAACCCCTGACGTGTACGGTGCTTGAGTAAGACGCGTCGATGCTGATTCTGTCCACCTTTTTGTTGTCTCTAGTAAAACCAACACTATATGCAAGAAATGTGCGCAAAATGTTAAGCAGTTTGGAACGGTAAGTCGCACTTTATTTAGTAGTACATTTGAAGACCTGTATGTGTAGATAAGAAAAATCCCAAATTTCTGTGTGGTGCCTCATTGAAACATGTACATTGTAGTGGGAATAGGAATTTTTGTGTTTTCATCCCAATCAAGTTCTTTACTCTATAGAAAGATTCCACAAGGTGGACCCCATATGAGTTGACCACAGCCGTGCCAAAAAACATGGCAGCTATTTTTGAGTGTCAATTCAACTATCTTTTATAGTAAAGCACATTACTGCATATGGAAATGCTAAAATGACTCCCTTTTTTGGGGAAATTACTCCTCTTTGCGCATAGACCAACATGCAAAATAGAGCACCCATACTTTATTGTTTAAAGGGGTACTCCTAAGGAAAAAAGTTTCCAAATCAACTGGTGCCAAAAAGTTATACAGGTTAGTAAATTATTACTTCTTCTATTTAAAAATCTTAATTCTTCCAGTACTTATCAGCTACTTTATGCTCCAGAGGAAGTTGTGTAGTTCTTTCCAGTCTGACCACAGTGCTCTCCGCTGACACCTTTGTCCATGTCAAGAACTATTCAGAGCAGGAGAGGTTTGCTATGGAGATTTGTTCTTGCTCTGGATAGTTCCTGACATTGAACTGAGGTGTCAGCAGAGAGCACTGTGGTCAGAATGGAAAGAACTACACAACTTCCTCTGGAGCTGACAGCAGCTGAGAAGTGCTGGAAGAATTAAGATTTTTAAATGGTAACTCTCATTAAAACAAATGTTTGCTATTGCACTCCTTATGGTAAATAAAAAATTTCTAATATACTTTGGTTTAAAAAAAAAAAGGCAGTTTTCTATGTTTTTTTTATTTTGCTTAAAAAGTTCGAGCCCATTTTCCCCCATCTTATACACAGACTTAGGACCGAAGCCCAAACACAGAAAGTGCAGCCTGGAGTGCTGGGGGGGGGGTGTCCAACCAACATCATATGGCAGTTAAGTGTGAGAGGAGCTATGATTGGATGAGGCTGGACACCCCCCCTCAGCACTCCAGGCTGCACTCTCTGTGTTTGGACCTCGGTCCTAAGTCTGTGTATAAGATGGGGGGAAATGTGCTCTTCAGCTTTTTTTTAAGCACAAATAAAACATAGAAACCTCCTTTTTTTTATTTTTTTTTAAAGTATATTAGAAATCTTTTTTATTTACCATAAGTGCAATAGCAAAAATTAATTTTAATGAGTTACCCTTTAAATAGAAGTCACTTACAAATCTGTATAACTTTCTGGCACCAGTTGATTTTGGAAACACTTTTTTCCTCTCTGAAGGACCCTTTTTAAGCGTCTAATAATACCAACAACTCTTTATAAAGTGCACACAGATTCTGCTGTGCTGTACACTCAAATTGGTCCCTGTCCCCATTGGGACTCACAGTCTAAACCTATCGGTATGTTTTTGAAGTGTGGGAGGTAACTCTCGCAAACACGGAGAGAACATACAAACTCTTCGCAGATGTTGTCCCTGTGGTGGGATTTGAACCCAGAGTCCCAGCGCTGCAAGACAACAGTGCCAACCACTGAGCCACTGTGGTGCCCATGTAGCATTGCAGTTTAATACCTATAAATGTGGTTGTAGCACATGAGAATGAACGATAGATATACATAAGTAGACCCACACCCATGTCTGAGATCTTTCAGACTTCTTCATAAACACATACCCTGAAATAATTACCTGTTTGTGGACATTGATTGCGATGGAAGAATGCCATATTGCTCTCACAATAACCTTGATGTATCAGTATTATATTATTGAAGTGCATTCGCACACATCTGATTAATACAAATGTCTATAAAGCATGGGTGTCCTACCTGCTGTTGCAACTCCCAGCATGCCGGAATAGCCAATGGCTGACCTTAAAGTGGTACTCCGGAACAGTTTATTGTTCCAAACGCAGAGCAGCGAACGCTGGAGCCGGTGTCGGTAGCTCGTGATGTCATAGCCCGCCCCCTCATGACATCACGCCCCCTCAATGCAAGTCTGTGGGAGGGGGCGTGATGGCTTTCATGCCCCTCCTATAGACTTGCATCGAGGGGGTGGGGCCAGGACGTCACGAGCTCCTGGCTCCAGCGTTTGGAACATTTTGTTCCAAACGCTGAGCAGCAGAGTACCCCTTTTAAGCTGTTGCAAAATAGATAAGGCATTTGCCACCATTGGCACACCATGCAACCTTTTTCATTTTTTAATATGTTTTAATAATAATAATAATTGTAACTAATCTTATGTATTACAATTTTCCCCCCATTTTTTTTTTCCTCTTCAGCCCAAGCCTTGTCAGTACTGTAACATTATAGCAGCATTCATTGGCACAAAGTGTCAACGTTGCACCAACTCAGAGAAAAAATATGGACCTCCACAAACCTGCGAACAATGCAAACAGCAGTGCGCTTTTGACCGTAAGGAAGAAGGCAGAAGAAAGGTATGATCTGTGTATAACATGCAATGACAAGGTGCAACAATTCATGCTTCTCTTAGAGCTCTGGCTATAATGCTGATCCATGTACTTTGTTTTGCATCTATGTACAGGTGGATGGGAAGTTGCTGTGTTGGCTTTGCACACTCTCCTACAAGAGGGTTCTACAGAAGACTAAGGAACAGAGAAAAAGCTTGGGCTCCACCCATTCTAATTCTTCATCCTCTTCCCTTACTGAGAAAGACCAGCATCACTCTAAACACCATCATCATCATCATCACCATCACCACCGGCATAGCAGCAGCCACCACAAGTAAGTGTCTATTCACAATGTCCTACATCAGGTCTGGTCATGGGTGATAATATATTTAAAGGGGTTATCCAGGGAAAAAAAACTTTTTTTTAATATATCAACTGGTTCCAGAAAGTTAAACAGATTTGTAAATTACTTCTATTAAAAAATCTTAATCCTTTTCAATATTTATTAGCTGCTGAAGTTGAGTTGTTGTTTTCTGTCTGGCAACAGTGCTCTCTGCTGACATCTCTGCTTGTCTCGGGAACTGCACAGAGTAGAAGAGGTTTGCTATGGGGATTTGCTTCTAAACTGGGCGGTTCCCGAGACACGTCATCAGAGAGCACTTAGACAGAAAAGAACAACTCAACTTGATCAGCTCATAAGTACTGAAAGGATTAAGATTTTTTTAATAGAAGTAATTTACAAATCTGTTTAACTTTCTGGAACCAGTTGATATATAAATTTTTTTTTTTTTTTTTTCCTGGATAACCCTTTAATTTCTAGGACAATCTGATGCACCAGATAGAGGATAGATATTCCTAAATGGGAGTACCCCTTTAATAAAACTATTGTATTTTGCGAAGAGAGTTGATTAGAGATGGAATAACATCTGTATATTCTTTTCTTTAGAATAAGTAGTCTAAGTCCCGAAGGAGACCAGGGAATTTGGAAGCAAAGGTACGTGCGCTGTGATATTAGCCTTTATTTGAGATCATAAATGTAATGATTACTCCGAAATCAAGTGAATTTCTGTGCGCGCTATGGAGATATACGGCAGAAAACTTTCTTAATGTATTTCTTGGACATAAGGCTCAGATGAAGTTATACAGTGGAATATGATACTTAAAAAAAAAAACAACAAAAAAAAAGCAGGAGATCATAGCACACCACACGTGCAAATCCATAACTTCATTCATTCTCAATGAGGCATCCAAACATTGCCCAGTGCTGAGCTCCATTTATTCTGGGGACAATTTTCCTCCAGTGATCCGACACACACCGATCAGAGAGTTACCTTTTTTTCTATTGATGGATGTAACACTTGATTTTGGGATAACCCTATTAAGCAGACAGATGTACAGCAATAAGCACATGAGGCAATTTATTCTTAGAAATTTGCCATGTTAGGAACAGTGCCGCTGTAATTCTCCAATATACTTCATATAGATCAGTAAGGTATATATATTGTAATTCTCTAATGTACTTCATATAGATCAGTAAGTTATATATATTGTAATTCTCTAATGTACTTCATATAGATCAGTAAGGTATATATATTGTAATTCTCCAATATACTTCATAAAGATCAGTAAGTTATATATGTACTCTTTTTATTGCAGTCATAAATCTACTACAACAATTCAGAATGAAACTCCAAAGAAAAAGCCCAAATTGGAATCCAAGCCATCAAATGGAGACAGGTATGTGTTTTAAGTGACACTAGCACTACGATCTCCAGTACCTGTTCATTTAGTCATAATGTAGATATGATGCAGTTTTTGCAGGTATTTTTAGATCTTTTTATTTAATGGGATCTTTAAAATACCCATCCTCTGGAGACTAGTGCACCCCCAACCTACTAAACAGCCCCATAATCTTCCATATGGACAGAGTTTGTCCTAAAATGGTTGCGTTTTAAAGCATTGCTGTCATCTGTAAGGTGGTACTTACCGCACCAGGACGTAAATTTACAGTCCTATTCATAACCGTGAGCATCGGAGCGATGCTTGGATCATGCGTGGCAGGTCCCAGCTGCTGATAGCAGCCAAGAACCCGCCGGTAATGGGGGACATCCGCGATCACGTGGATGTCCGCCATCAACTCCTCAGATGTCATGATCAGTACAGATCACGGCATCTGCAGCGCTGCGGTCACTAAAATGGATGAACGGATCGCCCGCGGAGATCTGGTCATCCAGAACAGAAGACTGAGGTCCCCTCACCTGCCTCTGCTGCCTTCCACGGGTCCTCTGCTCTGGTCTGCGATCGAGCAGACGATGACCGATAACACTGATCAGTGCTGTGTCCTATACATAGCACTGAACAGTATTAATAATCGAATGATTGCTATAAATAGTCCCCTATGGGGACTATTAAAGTGTAAAAGTAAAACAAATGTGAAAAATCCCCTCCCCCAATAAAAATGTAAATTGTCAGTTTTTACCCATTTTACCCCCAGAAAGTGAACTATTTAAAATATAATAAGTATTCGTACAGTGAACGGCGTGAATGTAAAAAAAAAGTCCAAAATTACTGCTTATTTTTATAACATTTTATTCCAAATAAAATTGATTAAAAAAATGTATTAAGTTTTATATATGCTAATATGGTATAAAAGAAAAGTACAGATCATGGCGCAAAAAATGAGCCCTCATACCGCATTTTATACGGAAAAATGAAAATTGTAGATCAGCAAAATAGAGGGATTTCAAATGCACTCATTTGGTTAAAAAATTGTATTTTTATTTTTTTTATTTTTTAAGCTGTATAATAATAGAAAAGTATGTAATCATGGGTATCATTTTAATCGTAGTGACCCACAGAATAAATAAAGCATATCTATTTTACTGTTAAGTGTACAGCATGAAAACAAAACCTTCCAAAATTTACAAAGGACAACTGGTTGCGCAAAAAAACAAGCCCTCCTACTCGTCTGTGGATGAAAATATAAGTGTTATGATTTTTAGAAGGCAAGGAGGAAAAAACGAAAACGTAAAAATAAAATTGTCATGACTCTGCCCCGTGTGACGTCACCCCCCCCCAACCCCCCCGCTATGCAAGTCTATGGGAGGTGGCGTGACGGTTGCATATGAAACCTAGTTATGCAAATAGAAGCCTTAGAAAAGCGTTGATGGATCAGAGTCTATGAAAGTCGGCTGATAAGATTTATAAGAAAATGTGAAGTTATTTCCCTATTTATTTACGATTAAAAATGCATCTGCTCATTGGTCTTCTGGTTATTATCAGACCTCTTTGACCAGTCATTGCAGTTTATGGGATGCGGGTGCACACGCTACCAGTGAGGCTAGTGACGACCTGATTGTAAAGCTATTTGCATATGTACTGAGAGATTTTCTTTCCACCACTTTTGCATACTATGTTCATATTACCAACATCATATTATTTTTGATATTACAATAAATATTTGAATTCCAGCATGTATTATTTTAGTAGTTCAATCAATCAGTCGACGGACAGTAGTGGGACAGACAACTTTGTCCTTATCAGTCAATTAAAAGAAGAAGTTATGTCGCTGAAAAGGCTCTTGCAGCAGAGAGATCAGACAATTCTGGAAAAGGACAAGAAGGTAGGTGACCCTGCCGCTCAACAGTGCCACCTGTCAGTGTTTAAGAAAAACTCTTTAATATTCCACTAACACGCTACACCTTGTACAAAAAAAGGCTTGTCCAGTTCTAGAAAAAAACATGGCTCCCTTCCAAAAACATTGCCAAACCAGACCATGGGTTGTATATTTCAGCTGAGCTTATTTAAAGGGATTTTCCAGGAAAACTTTTTTTATATATATCAACTGGCTCCAGAAAGTTAAATAGATTTGTAAATTACTTCTATTAAAGAATCTTAATCGTTTCAGTACTTATGAGCTGCTGAAGTTGAGTTATTCTTTTCCATCTGTGCTCTCTGATGACACCTGTCTCGGGAACTGCCCAGTTTAGAAGCAAATCCCCATAGCAAACCTCTTCTACTCTGTGCAGTTCCCTAGACAAGCAGAGATGTCAACAGAGAGCACTGCTGCCAGACAGAAAAGAACAACTCAACTTCAGCAGCTGATAATTATTTTTAATAGAAGTAATTTACAAATCTGTTTAAACTTTTTTTTTTTTTTTAATCTTGGAATACCCCTTTTTAAAGTCAGAGGCTGAGTTACAATACCACACACTGTGGACAGGGTTTGTTGCTGTTTTTGGAAGAAAGCCACTGTGTTTTCTTTTCTAATTTGGGATCCTTCCAATAAGGCTGCATTCACACCTCGTTTTTGCAATACAGTTCCCGTATATATTTTCAATGTGTAAACCGTACGGAACCGTATTGAAAACCGTATGCCAAACAATACATCCAGTTGATCCGTTTTGCATCTTGTACGGTTATGTCCTTTCTTATTATTTTTTCCCCCCATTACAGAACTGTATGTGTGCACGGATCCATACGGTTTTTGACATTGCACAGTTTAATTTTTTTTTGGGGGGGGGGGGGGGGATTTCAATCAAATGAGTGAAACTTTATTTGTAATGGAGTGAAAAGTTAAAAACCTATATATATCATTTTTTTTCAAACCATATACAGGTTAAAATTTGTACACACGTTTTGATTAGTCCGGTTTTGAGGAATCCGTTTTTCATCACAAACCTATACGGGAACTGTATTGCAAAAACGTGGTGTGAATGCAGCCTTAGAAACAGAAAATTTCCCTGTCCAGCAATGGGTTCCGTTCTGTTCCACTTCTGGTAAAAATGACCCATAGTACTCAATCTCTGCACTGCCCTGTTTCTGATAAGTGGTGTCGCGATTACAGATTCAGAGCTGCTTAGCAATCTTACAGCCAAAGAGTTATTCTGTTAGGGGCATTTATCAGCGATGAGAGTAATGATGTGATGTCCTGAGGTTGTTTTCTTAGGGAATCTTTCTGGACACTGGGGCAGTGGAGTATCCCTTTAATCATATACAAAGTATATTTATGGTGATAATGGTTCAGCTGCCTGAAAGCCCTGATCCTGTGCACTTATTGCTGGAACCGTGTTGCTCCAAGAGTGTGCATTTTACAAGATGATTCATTTTTTGCACAAGACCAGGGCACTAAAAGGCCTTTTTGCATTTGTTTTTTTTTTCTTCCCTCAGCTTACTGAACTAAAAGCAGATTTCCAGTACCAAGAGAATAATTTGCGGACAAAGATGAATGGCATGGAAAAGGCTCACAAAGAATCTGTGGAGCAGTTGCAGGTATGGACTGCTGAATTACACTAATTTTTGTGACGGCTTTGTCCCCATTTTCAATGGAAATAGTGAGATATCACAACTTTAGACATGTCTTGGGGACATGTCAAAAGTTTGGATTGGTCTGGGTGAGCTGTGAGAAGACTGTGCCAAGCACGTTGTCTCCAGGCTCTGCCATGTGACGAGACTGCCTCATAATGAAACTCTGCGGAGCCATCTCAGGGAGCAGTGCAGGGAGAATCCAGCGCTCAGTCGTGTGCTTCTCCTCGATAGTTCTAGTGACAAATCAAAACTTTCTTTATCGGCTCCATTGTGGGACACAGACCTTGGGTATATGCTGTTGTTGCTAGGAGACTATACACTATGAAAACCAAAAATTTGGCTCCGCCCAGCAGGATATACCCGCCTACTGAGCCTGAGGTAATCAGTTTTAGCTTGGGGTCTGCAGGAGATGGACACTGGTCTATTTCCTTTTACTTTCCTGTTTTCAGGTGGGGACTGAGGAACATAGCGTTCACTGTTTCCCCATTTGCGATTGAGGGGGCACAGACATCGTGGATGTACTGTCAACCCACTCTCGCCAACGGCCAGCGCCTGGGATTGTACAGCACGGGTCCGGGTCCCCCACCTTTCCCTGCTCATCTCACTTTTCAAGCCCGGCATGATGCAGATGACTAAAAAGCTGGCTGAAGACTTCATCAGGAAGACTTTTCTTACAGGTTTTGGGGACTTGCAACCTCTGGAGACCCCCTGTTTTAGTCCCACTCTTTTATTATCTTTAGAATGTGGGGACTTTTGAGGTGGAGGCATCTGGGGGGCTGGTCATCAGTGTTGTAGGACTGTCTCAGCACTCTCTGTGCTCCAGTGTTTTCACATTAAGGGTTCTCTCCTTTACTCAGCAGCCGCGGCTGCCGTCTCACTGTAGCTATTTTCTCTGGGACCAGGGGAGCCGGGACCAATCACAGGCGCCCCTAGTCTAACCGGGCCCCTCTCTTCTCATTGGTTCTCTCTCTCGATGAACTTCTCCTCACAGCAGCTGCCTGGGGACGCTGATGAGACCGTTTCTTTTTACCCCCTCTAAGCATGTACCTGGGGCCCGGGTCACCTACTATTCTTGCAAGGGCTGCAAAATGCTTGGGTCTGCTGAACCCACTTGTTCTGCCTGCATCTCCTGACCCCCCCCCCCCCCCTTGTATTTCTACTCAGGATGCTCCCCCAGACACGGTGGGCTCTGCTGCCCCTCGAATATGGGTGTCTTCCCTCTCTGTTTATCTCTCACTTGGCACTGGTCTCCCGTTCCGTGGTGACTGCCTTGGAGAGTTCCTCCTTACACTGTTACTCAAGGGAGACTCGCTCTCCCTCACCCTATTTCAGACGCTCTCACAAGCGTAATAGGGGTCATTCCTCTGACTCCTCTCCGGAATCTTTGTGCAGACGTAGGCGCTCCCCTCAAGGGTACCGTCCCTCTGCTACCTCCTCCCGCAAGCGTCCCTCTACTTGAGGACACTCACCGGGTCGCCTTTCTGAGTCCCCATAACGGTACACTAGGTCAGTGTCTCCCTCATCTAAGGCTGCCTCCACCCGTTCCCACTCTCCCGGAGAACTAGCAGATGAGGCTCCTGCTTCTGCCTCAGATTCAGAGGACCGTACGGACATGACTGACACGGTGGACTCATTGGTTTCGGCCATAAGGGACACCTTCTACCTAGAGGACCCAGGAACTTCGGACGCTGTACCAGAAGTTTCCTTTCATCGTGCCCGTCCGGCACCCGAGATTTTAAGCACTCATGCTGAATTTCAAGCCTTGCTGGAGTCTGCCTGGAGGCATCCTGACAAAAGGTTTCAAGAAGTAAAGAAGGTTCAAGCGCGTTATCCCTTCGCCAAGGACCTCATCGCTAGGTGGACCTCACCTCCTACAGTGGACCCACCAGTCTCCCGCCTTTCCAAGGCGACTACCCTGCCTTTGACCGATGCTGCTTCTTTTAAAGACCCAGCAGACAAAAGGGTGGAGACCTTGGCAAAATGTGTCTTTTGAAGCTGCGGGTTCTTCTCTTCTCCCTGCTTTTGCTTCTGCCTGGGTTTCCAAAGCCCTTACGATCTGG
This sequence comes from Hyla sarda, assembly GCF_029499605.1. NCBI lineage: Eukaryota > Metazoa > Chordata > Amphibia > Anura > Hylidae > Hyla > Hyla sarda. The sequence goes on along the minus strand of NC_079190.1, from coordinate 33,497,363 downwards.
GTTTCCTGACTCCATCAGGGCATTTCTTCTGGGGCTTCGTCGGAAGAACTGGCCGACTTAATTCTTCTGCTTTCTAAAGCTGGAGATTTTCTGTGTTCTGCTTCCATGCAGTCGGCCCGCTGTGCTGCCTTTGCCACGGGCAACCTAGTGGCCCTCCGTAGGTCCGCGTGGCTTAAAGCCTGGGACGTGGACGCTGCTTCCAAAAATTCTCACTGAGCTTTCATTTACTGGCTCTCGACTTTTTGGTAAGCGCCTAGTTGAAATCATCTCAGAAGCGACGGGAGGGAAGAGTTCCTTGTTACCTCAAAATAAAGCCCGCAGTACTGCTTCCCGTCGCAAATCTACCTCCTTTCGGACCTTCGAGGTCACGAAGGGCCAGGCAGGCGCCTTTTCGGGATAAGAAGGCTCCCTTTTTCCAGACCCGCCCATCCTGGAAGTCGGATAACCGTTCGGGCCGCTTTGCCGCCAAGGCGGGCGCCCGTAATCCCAAATCTGCTTGAAGGGACGCCCCCACCCGCAGATTTTTCTATGGGAGGTCATCTGTTGCTTTTCCGGGACGTTTGGACCACGCATATTCAGGACTCCTGGGTCAGAGATTTGGTATCCAACGGTTACCGGATCGAATTTGCCTCCCTTACACAGGATTTTTTTTCCCTTTCCCGAGCCCCACGATCTCCCTCTCTGGCAAAGGCCTTTTGGGGTGCGCTTCAGTCCTTCCTCATTCAGGGTGTCATTGTCCCGGTTCCTCCCAAGTAACGTTTTCAAGGTTTTTATTCCAACCTCTTTGTTGTTCCCAAGAAAGGGGGATCCGTACGGCCCATCTTGGATCTAAAGCACCTCAACCGGCATCTCCTCCTGTGCCACTTCTACATGGAGTCTCTCCGTTCGGTCGTGGCGACCATGGATCAGGGGGGAGTTTCTTTCTTCAGTGGACATCAGGGACTCCTACCTCCCATGTTCCGATTTTTTCTGGGACACCAGCGGTACCTCCGCTTTGCTGTCCCGGAGGGACTTTTCCAGTTTGTGGCTCTCCCCTTCGGCCTGGCCACAGCTCCGAGGGTATTCAATAAAGGTCGGCCTGCTATGGGCGAAGGGGATCCTTACTTGGACGACCTTCTGATCAAGGCTCCGTCCAGGGACCAGAATCTAGAGTCTCGCCCTCACTCTTCAGGCCCTGTCTCGCTTCGGTTGGTTGGTCACTCAGGCCAAGTCCAACCTATCTCCCACTCAGTCCTTGGTCTTCCTGGGGCTTCAGTTCGACACACAGTCTGCCCGAGTTCGCCTCCCGCCGGACAAGCGGCTGACTCTTCAGTCGGGGGTTCGGATGCTCCGAAACCCCTCCCCGGTGTCCATTCATTTTCGCATGAAAGTCCTGGGCCGGATGGTGGAGGCTGTTCCTTTCGCTCAGTTTCATTTTTGACCCCTTCAACTGGTGATTCTATCCCAGTGGGACAGGTCCCCCTTGTCCCTCGATCGCAAGATTGTCCTCCCGGGGACATCTCGCCGCTCCCTTCTGTGGTGGCTCCGCTCCCCCCTACTTCTTCAGGGTGCTCCTTCCTGCCCCTCCATTGGCTGGTTGTCACGACTGATGCCAGCCATTCGGGTTGGGGGGGTGTTTTCCGAGACCGGACAGTCCAGGTCCTATGGTCTCCCAGAGAGACACTCTTCCCAATCAACATCTTGGAACTGAGGGCAATCTATCTTTGCCTGTTACTTTGGGAGATCCTTCTTCAGGGCAGCCCGGTTCGGAGTTCCCCAGAGGTGGCGTACATCAATCGCCAGGGCGGCACTCGCAGCTTGGCGGCGATGGCCGAATTTTCCAAGATTCTTCTCTGAGCGAAACTCAGGATTCCAGCCATCTCAGCAATTCACATCCCAGGCGTAAACAATTGGGAAGCGGACTTCCTAAGCCGGTCCTCTCCCGACCCCGGCGAGTGGTCCCTTCATCCGGAGGTGTTTGCAGAGATCTGCGACCTCTGGGGAACTCCAGGTGTGGACCTCTTTGCATCCCGCCACATCCAGAAGGTTGCCCTCTTTGTGTCGAGGTCCCGGGACCCCCGTGCTGTGGCCGCAGATGCACTGGTGATTCCCTGGTCATGTTTCTCCCTGCCCGATCTGTTCCCTCCCCTACCTCTCCTTCCCAGGGTCCTAAGGAAGCTCAGAGCGGAGGGCGTCCCTGCCATTCTCGTGGCTCCAGATTGGCCTCTGAGGGCGTGGTACGCCGATGTTGTCCAGCTCCTGGACAGTGTTCCGCTGCGCCTTCCACCTCGCCCAGACCTTCTCTCTCAGGGTCCCCTTTGCCACCCCAATTTACCGTCGCTGCATTTGACGGCGTGGCGGTTGAGACTGCGGTTCTAAGGGCCCGAAGCTTCTCAACTCAGGTGATTCGCACCATGCTCAAGGCGCGCAAGCCTTCTTCCGTGATGATATACCACCGTACCTGGCGGTCTTATTTTCGTGGGTGTGAATCTCAATCTCTTTCTCCAGTGGTGTTCTCCCTTTCCCGACTCCTTTCTTTTTTGCAGTCAGGGCCGGAACAACAATTGGCTCTCGGCTCCTTAAAGGGTCAGGTTTCGTCCCTTTTCGTTCTTTTCCAACGCCCTCTGGCGTCTGATTCTCACGTTCGGACTCTCCTTCAAGGAGTGGCCCACGCGGCTCCGCTTTACAGGTCCCCTACACCTCCCTGGGATCTCAATTTGGTTCTTGGCGCCCTACAGGGTGCGCCCTTTGAACCCCTCGGGAGGTTTCCCTTCGTCGTCTTTCCTGGAAAGTGGCGTTCCTTGTGGCGATTACCTCCATCAGACGGGTTTCAGAATTGGCGGCTCTTTCTTGCCGCTCTCCCTTTCTAATCATCCATCAGGACAAGGTTGTTTTTCGTCCTGTTTCTTCTTTTTTGCCTAAGGTGGTTTCTAGCTTCCACCTCAATGAGGATATAGTCCTCCCGTCCTTTTGTCCCGCTCAATCTCATCCCGGGGAGCGTTTTGCTTCATAAACTAGATGTGGTACGGGCAGTACGCACCTACCTCTCCATTACCTCTTCTTTTCGTCGAAGTGATTCCTTTTTTGTTCTTACGGACGGTCACCATAATGGTCGCCCTGCTTCGAAGGCAACCATTGCGGGGTGGATCAGGTCTGCTATTTCGGAAGCTTACCGTTGCAGGGGGAAGTCCCCTCCTTTCAGGGTTTCAGCTCACTCCACGCGTTCGGTCGGAGCTTCCTGGGCTCTCCATAACAGGGCGCCGGCCTCTCAGGTCTGTAAGGCAGCTACCTGGTCGTCCTTGCACACTTTGACTAAATTCTACCAGGTTCATACTTTGGCATCCGCTGATGCTAGTCTGGGCCGAAAGGTGTTGCAGGCGGTGGTGGCTCAGCCTGCCCCTTGATTGTTTTCTGTGCCCACCCTAGGGAAGGCTCTGGTACGTCCCAAGGTCTGTGTCCCCCAATGGAGCCGATTGAGAAAAGGATTTTACGGTAAGAACAAAAATCTCCTTTTCTCTGAGGATCCAATGGGGGACACAGCTCCCGCCCTTTCAATGGTGTTCCTGTTTTGGTTACCTGTCCGAGGGTGTGTTCAGTTATTTTTTTGTTCCGGTTGCCTCGGACTGGTATTGGTTTTCTGCCTCTCGGTCCTCTCCTACTGCTTGGTGACTAAACTGATTACCTCAGGCTCTGTAGGCGGGTATATTGGTTTCCATAGTGTCAAGTCTCCTAGCAACAACAGCATATACCCAAGGTCTGTGTCCCCCCCAGCCCCCCCCCCCCCCCCCCAATGGATCCTCCTAGAAAAGGATTTTACGGTAAGAACAAAAATCTCCTTTTTGACATGTCCCTGGGACATTTCAAAATCTTGTTAAGGGCTCATTCACACAATGAAAATTCCTCAGATTCTGCTCGCAGCACAATTCCTATTGATCTCAATGGGATTTTGCTGCTCGGTTCCATAGTGTAAGGCTAGGTTCAAATACTCCGCTTTGAAATTGCATCAGTTTTTTAAGGAAAAAAGTAAGTTCCATTATGAATAAAGTTTTACTTGTTTGATTGAAATTCCAAGAAAAAAAAACAGCAAAGCCGAAAACCGGATGGAACCGTATGCACATACGGTTCTGTACGGTTCCCATTGATGTCCCATGTCCGGAAAAATTAAAAAACGTATGGTTTGAAAAACTGAGACTACTTATACATTATGGTGCATACGTTTTTGAATGGGAAGTCTGTGGGCACGGATTTCTGTAGGGTTGCATACGTGTTTTTTTTTTTTTTTTTTTTTTTTTTTTATGAAACCGTATTTATGAAACCGTGTTGATTGATGGGGGTCCTGGTGGTTGCACCCTCAGCGATTCATGAATTACCTCTTGTGTATAGGTGATAAATGTTTAGTCACATCCCTTAACAGGTTTACCAACTATGTAAGTAGAGAACTGAAGAACAAACTGAGCGCATTGAGGTTGGTTCTGGTTCCTAATCCCAATGTTTCTATTTTTCATCTTTTTTAGGGCAAAAACCGGGAATTGCTGAAGCAGGTTGCAGCTTTATCAAAGGGTAAAAAATTTGACAAAAGTGGCAGCATCCTGACCTCTCCTTGAGGACCTGACTACTCAGAGGACTCGGTTTAGCTGACTGGTTTATCCTATTTTTATTTTATTTTATTTTTTTAATTTTTCCTGTGAAGCCCTTTTTAAAATGATATAGTAACAAGGGAAATCTTTTTAGTCTATGTTTTTAGTAACTTACCGGACTTATCACCTTTTAAACAGACAAAAACAAACCACTTCAGCTGGCTTGAAGACACCTGGTCATTTCTGCAAAGGCAACAGCGCGCCTCTCTACAGTAGCGCCATTTTCAGAAATGCGTGTACGGCAATAAAATATAGGAAGACATGCAGCAGCTGGCCTACTGGGCGGCTCACGTTTGTAGTGAGCGCCTAACATCTGCTGTGACAAATACATAACTGCTGTATTTGTATCTAGTGAAATGAGATTTTTTTTTTTTATCAAATATATAATTTTCTTTTTTTTTTTTTTTTTTTTTTTTTGTCTTTTTTACGCTATGACAAGTTTATTGCTGGTGCTCAATCCCCCCCCCCCCCTTTTCGCAGACAAGATTAAAATTGTCACTTTGCCAGTTCAGTGTTTTCCACCTTAATGAACAAAAAAACGGATTATCCCAAAATTAAGTTATCCGCTCTCCACAGGACTGATTGATGGGGTCTGACCACTGGTAGCCCCACCAATCAGGAGAATGGAGGGCGATTGTCCCCCAAATGAATGGAGAGCAGCCGTACTGATGCTTAGCCACCTCTTTATTTACTGTATATGAGATTTCTAAACATCGACAATAGGAATCAACCTATTAGCTTTCCCGTGTATAGGGGATAACTTTTTTAATCTTGGGTTAACCCCTTTTAAAAATAAGTCCTTCTTCTGAATTATCCCATCTATCCAGAATCAAATAATCTATTGCAGTGTTTCCCCAATCGAGGTGCCTCCAGCAGTTGGGAAACTTCAACTCCCAGCATTCTTGGACAGTCTTCAGCTGGGAGTTGTAGTTTTGCAACAGCTGGAGGCACCTCGATTGGGGAAACTGATTAATAGCAAAGAATGTTTTAAAATCTGACGCCAGGGGATGATGGTTCATTACAAGACTTTTTTTTATTTGCTGAATGTCCGTCGTTTAACAACATTTGTAAGTCCAACATTCTGTGCTGAATAATTCTTAAATCGTGATCATATTTTTAATGTATAGCGCTCAGAGCCCAGTTGAATGGAGTCGTATACCACGATTATTGTAAAAGGGGTATGTCCACGGCATAAAGTAATTATAGAGTGTATAAGTAGAGTGTGCCATTCCTTTGGCCGTGGTGTTCTGACCTCCGATCCTGAGAATGAAGTTGCTGCGGTACTGATTTAGGTGCTGCGGAGTCTTCACTGTTTATTCTCAGCACATGGCTGCCTATGGCCACCCAACTGAAGTGCAGCTGGCCCCATTCACCTGAATAGAGAGGTGCTGCAGTTCCTTTTACAACCATGTGGCTATGCAGGGTGAGACTGAATGGACTGCAGCTCTAAAACTAGACCAGTGTTTCCTAACCGGTGTGCCTCCAGCTGTTGCAAAACTACTATGCCCATGGTATGCTGGGAGTTGTAGTTTTGCAGCAGCTAGAGGCACCCTGGTTGGAAATCATCAGTCTACTCTAGCTAGACCAGTGGTCTCCAACCTGCGGACCTCCAGATGTTGCAAAACTACAACTCCCAGCATGCCCGGACAGCCAATGGCTGTCCGGGCATGCTGGGAGTTGTAGTTTTGCAACATCTGGAGGTCCGCAGGTTGAAGACCACTGGTCTAGACTGTGGCTTCTTCATTCTCAGGATCATTGGTGGACCCCTACCTATCATGAAGTGATGTCATATATCCTTACTCTGTGTAATCTCTGGTCTGAGCTTTAAAGGGGTTATCCAGGAAAAAAAAAATTTATATAGATCAACTGGCTCCAGAAAGTTAAACAGATTTGTAAATGACTTCTATAAAAAAAAAAAAAAAAAAAAAAAAAAAAAAAAATTCTTAATCCTTTCAGTACTTATGAGCTGCTGAAGTTGAGTTGTTCTTTTCTAAGTGCTCTCTGATGACACCTGTTTCGGGAACCGCCCAGTTTAGAAGCAAATCCCAATAGCAAACCTCTTCTAAACTGGGCGGTTCCTGAGACACATGTCATCAGAGAGCACTTAGACAGAAAAGAACAACCTTAACTTCAGCAGCTCATAAGTACTGAAAGGATTAAGATTTTTTAATAGAAGTAATTTACAAATCTGTTTTAACTTTCTGGAGCCAGTTAATATATAAAAGTTTTTTTTTTCCTGGATAAACCCCTTTAACTTTTAACACTTCAAGCTGAAAGGGAATGTGGCATCAGAATATAAGATACAGAAAAAAGTTTGTTAAACACAGTATGTAAAAATACGAATTAAAGGGGTATTCCAGGTCAAAACTTTTTTTTATATATCAACTGGCTCTGGAAAGTTAAACAGATTTGTAAATTACTTCTATTAAAAAAAATCTTAGACAGAAAACAACTCAACTTCAGAAGCTAATAACTATTGGAAGGATTAAGATTTTTTAATAGAAGTAATTTACAAATCTGTTTAACTTTCCGGAGCCAGTTGAGATAGAGATATATGTGTATATATGTATATATATGTGTTTTTTTTTGCCTGGAATACCCCTTTAATACTAATTAATAATTTTAGTAATTTTAAAATGGTAAATTTGCAGTTCTCAAAAGGCGGACACTACCTCATCGGTTGAGATCACTTTTCAGCTGTCATCACGTTATCATTGACAAGATGACAATGAAAAGTGATCCTAGTATATAGATAAGATGAGATGAGGCCATTCACAACAGGTGACTGTCTCAAAGCATGCCCACTGCACTCTCCCACAGAAGGCAGTCGCCTACAGATGTACGGTCCATGTAGCTTCTGTAAAGCATTTCTCTAAATACTGTTAATTGCTGCTTAGGTAAGATGTTTGCGCCAATAATGGATAGAAAATGTAATTAAAAATCTGTAATTGAAGGAAAAAAATCTGATTTAAAAAAAACCTTTAGTGACACATTCCGTTCCAGCTCCATAAACAGAGCTTGTACTAATGGATACATTTTTATCATTTGACACTGACTATATAAAGGATTTGGACCTTTGTATCAAAAAAAAAAAAGATTTTTATGAAATCGGTGCAGAATTTTGGACCCATTTAGATGAAATTAAACAGAATTATGTTGTAGCCTGGACATTCACATTAAGGAAAAATAAAAGATCTGTCTTCTCTTTGTAGTAGTCGGTAATTTTGTACCATTATGAAGAAAATGTCCTAATTTTTAGTTTGTTTTTTTTTTGTACAGTGCCTGCGAGGAATAGCATAAGAGGTGTGCTTTTTTTAAGATCTGTTTGTGGATTTTTACTTGCAAGTGCCTTTTGGTGTACCTATTTAATTTATAGGAGCGTTGGGAAGTCGTGTGTGTATATATAAAAAATTGTTTTGTACAGAACTTTTTATCAGGCGTTCTTTTACCTCTCTTGTGCCAAAAGGCCAGGGAAAAGCATCCAGGCATTATAGGCCTCATAGATGAATGTGATCAGGCCTACTAAATGGACTCTGACCTCACTGTTGCCTGAATTGGGTAACCTGTCTTGTGTGTTCCTACCAGCTGATAAGTACTGGTAGGATTAAGATTTTTTAATAGAAGTAATATAACTTACCTGAAGGATAGGGGATAAGTTATAGATCACAGGGGGTGTCTGAACGCTGGGGCCGCAGCACTATGCTGGAAAGGGGGCGTTCCATCCCCGCATGACGTGGCAGCTGACACGCCCCCCCTCCATGTATCCCAACAGAGGGGGCGTGTCTGCCAGTGCTTTCTTTTGGGGATGACACTGCACTTCCTGCAGACTGCCACGGCCCTGTTAAGGAGATCACGTGGGGCACCAGTGCTCGGACCCCCTGCAATCTATAACTTATCTCCGATCTTCATTTTCCTCCCAAAAGTATATAATAAAAAAATGTCATGATCGTTACATTTTAGTTTTTGCTTTTAATTTAAAAAATTTATTATTTTTATAGTTTTTTTTTTTTTTTATTCTATCATGTTGTCCTTGAATTATAATGCAAGACTGTAATGTAAAAAAATATATAATAATTTTCCGCATGAAGATTTGTGGGGTGTTTAATGTTGTTATGGAATCGTTAGTATTTGGTGCATGAAGCTGCCATATAACTGAACCCTTTCCTTCTGTCCTTTTTTTAAAATTTTTTTGTTGTTGTTAGGAAGACTGCATAGACTCAGGAGGGATGTGTGTGTTTAAAGTGGTATTCCAGTAAAAATGTTTTTTTCCATGTCAACAGGCTCCAGAAAGTCAGAGATTTGTAAATTACTTCTATTAAAAATTCTTAATCCTACCAGTACTTGTCAGACAGAAAAGAACTCAACTTCAGCAGCTGATAACAGTGCTCTCTGCTGACACCTCTGTCTGTCTCAAGAACTGTCCTGAGTAGGAGCAAATCCCCAAAGTAAACCTACCCTGCTCAGGATAGTTCTTGAGAGACAGGTGTCGGCAGAGAGCACTGGGGTCAGACAAAAAGGAACCGCTGAACTTCAGCAGCTGATAAGTACTGGTAGGGTTAAGATTTTTTAATAGAAGTAATTTACAAATCTGTTAAACTTTCTGGAGCCATTTGATATGAAAAATTTGTTTTTCACCGTAATACCCCTTTAAGCTGACCATCTGCAATTGTATTCCTTAGGTCAGTATTTCCCCAACCAGAGTGCCTCCAGCTGTTGAAAGATTTTGGCTGTCCGGCATGTAGGGAATTGTAGTTTTGCAACAGCGGAAACTCTGCCTTGGGTTAAAGGAGTACTCCAGTGCAAAAAAAACTTATCCTCTATGCTTTGGATAGGGGATAAGTGTCTGATCACGGGCGGTCCGAATGCTGTATCTCCAGCTCTCCCATAGAGATACATGAAGGGGCCGTGTCAACCGATGCTTTGTGCGGGTATCGACAGTCGCCTTCTTGGGGACTGTTGGACTGTCGTGCAGGAGATTGTGGGGGGGGGGGTTCCCAGCAATCAGACCCTTATTCTCTATCCTTTGGATATCAGATAAGTGTTCCTGCAGTTCTCCGCCCCTAGACATCTTATCCCCTATCCAAAGGATGTGTAATCGCAGGCGTCCAGCCACTGGGGACCCCAGCGATCTCTATGCTGTACCCGGCGTTTGTTTAAAGCGTTGTGATGTCATGGCTACGCCCCCTCAATGCAAGTCTATAGACACAGCCACACCCCCTACCATAGACTTGCATTGAGGGGTGTGTGGCTGTGATGTCATGAGTGGGGTGTGACCGTGACATCACAAGCCTCCGCCCCGCATCACCAGTCATCCGTCACGGAGCAAAATTTGCTCCCTGCACCGGATGTTGGGTGCCGCAACAGATTTCGGGGGTCCAACCTTTGGATAGGGGATAAGATGTCTAGGGGCGGAGTACCCCTTTAAAGCAGAGAACAAAAGGAAAATCCAGCTCCCAAGATGCAAGTGCAGTAAAACTTAACGTTTACTTTATCCAAATTAAAAAATAAAATTCTGTGGTGTTAGTGGTGACATGTCACTCTAAAATCGAAATGAAACCCCGCCGTGTATTGAGCATAAGCGCTTAGTCATGGCAGTGATATTACTGTACTGAGGGGTTTAAATACACATTTACAAATAACACAAACCTCCTTTCAGATACGCCCAATGGTCTCTGCAGCCGGAACTGACATCAAGTTCCCAATACAGGTGCAACAGGATTACTTGCTCTCCCATAGACATGAATGGAGGGGGCGTGACGTCACGTCCTCAGTAATGGAAACCCGGAGGTTTCTGAAACTGGAGATTCAGCACCTGCATAGAAAGAGGGTGCTGCAGGGAGATCACGGGGGTGGGGGGGTCTCACCAGTGGGCCCCCCCACTCCCGGCGATCAGACATCTTATCCTTTTGGATAGGGGATAAAATGTTTTTGCCTGGAAAAGCAACATTACCAGACAACTTTTAGTGTTCCTTTTATGAAAGGAGTCGCTAGGGAGGTTTAAAAAGTTGCTTGCAATTTTATTTCCATGAGTTGTGATAAGCCAAGTCCTTTGCCAAGATTAAAAGATATCCTGTATTCACAGCTGGTAACTAGCTGATCGATGGGGATCCCCAACCATCACGAGAATAGGGATCAAATGTTCCCAGAGCGACTGTAGCAGCAATGTGCATGCTCAGGTACCGCTCCCCTCATTCCCTATGGCACTGTTTCCCAACTAGGGTGCCTCCAGCTGTTGCAAAACTAGATCTCCCAGCATGCTAGAAGTTGTAGCCACCCTGGTTGGGGAAACACTGCAATATACTTTACCCCCCTTTATGACTTTTTATGTTTGTCATTTCAGCAGAGAAGTTTAGTCAGGAAAAAGTATATATATTACTATAAGTAGTATATTATACTACTATAAATTACATTGAGGAGGTTGGGGATATAGATAGATATAGATATAGATATATATATAGATATATATATAGATATATATATATATATATATATAGATATATATATATATATATATATAGATATAAATATATATATATATATATAGATATAAATATATATATATATATATATATATATATATATATATATATATATATATATCCCCCAACCTCCTCAATGTAGTTTATAGTTAAGTAGAACCAGTCCAGCCCTTTGCCAGTGAATTTTTATTTCATTATGTTGATGGGTTGCGTTATGGAAGACCTAAAAGTAAAACATTTTTATAAGTGTTGATCAGCAATTTCCTAAAATGAAATGTACCTTGGGATATATTTTTGCAAAAATCTTAGTGTGAGGATTAAAGGGTTGGAGCAGGAAAAAAAAGAAAAAAACTTGTTTCCAATAGTAATTTTAATATTTGCAAAAATACAGCAGGCAGATGGTTAGCTGAAAGAGACTTATGAAGATCAAACACTTGGCTATTTTTTTTTAATTATTTTTACTCCTTTTTTTTTTTTTCTTGCAGTATTGGGCTCAGTGCTAAATTCCAAAATCGTAGCATGTGGAGACTACGGTGGTTTTTTTTTGTGTTTTTTTTTTTTTAACAAAATCTTGGCGTGTTTTTCCCATAGAAGTCTTCAGGAGGAAAGACTGCCCCCCCCCCCCCCCCCCCCCCCCACACACACACACACACACACACACACACACTATTTCTGAAAAAATAACAAGCAAAGTAACAGGGCAGTTTTTTGCCTTTTTCTTTTTCCAAGGTCAAAAAGGAAGGGGAAAAAAAAGTGGAAACTTAGACTTATGCTTCACCCTCTCAATCATTGATCTTGATATGCCACAGTGTATCAGTTTTGCCCAAAGTGTTGCTTTTCTGTATAGCTGATGAGTTAAGCTTCGTTTTGATTGTCAGAAAAAGTCCAGCATGACCCTCTGACGTCTCTCCGGACGGAATGCAGTATATACTGTCCTATAAGACCGCAAAGCGTCATACTGGACTTTTTCGGTGCACTTTGAATGCAGAAATACTTTTTAGCCTCTTGATGACACAGGACATACATGTACACCCAGGTTGCGGTTTGAGTTTATAAAGCCTGATCACAAGCTGAGCATGCTTCATGAATGCAGTGTGTAACCCTTAAAGGTAATTGCCGCATCTAAAAGTGTTAAAAAAATAAAAATGGTCTGTTCTAGGGGTTATCCAGGAATAGAAAAACAGCTAATTTCTTTCAAAAACTGCTCCCAGTCTGTCTCCAGGTTGGTGTGGTTCTGCAGCTCATTTCCATTGAAGTTAATGGAGCCAAGTTGTAAAACCACACCCAACCTGGAGACAGACAGGGAGCTGTTTTTGAAAGATATTACCTTTGCTTTTCTCTTCCTGGATAAGGGGGCTGATAAGGACCTCCGCATTGCAATTGCAGGGTCTCATCTAAGATGATAGCCAGTGGTCCCTTACCCACCTGCATGCGGGACAATGGTGCTCTGCTAATCCATGCTGCTTCGGCAGGCGGGACAAGCAGAGCACCAATAACACTGAGCAGTGCTATTCCATAGCTTAGTATTAAACTGTGTTTGTAATCAAAAGATAGCATGTAATAGTCCCCTATGGACAAAAAATGGTGAATAAAAATTATAAGAAAAATGTATTAATGTGAATAAACTACCCCTCCTTCTTATTTTACATCACATCTTTCATAGAAGTGACCCCCTCCCCCTTAGGAAAAAAAAAAAAAAAAAAGTTGCAACATTGCTTTTTTTTTTTTTCTTTTCGTGCTTTGCTATAAATTTTGTGGTAAAATAAGTAATGGCATTACAAACTACACTTGTTTCTGCATAAAGCAAGCTCTTATATGGATGGGTCTGTAGGTGAAAAATTGGGTTGGCTTTAAAAAAAAAAATATCGCTGTGTCCTCACAACCACGTTGCCTCCAGCTGATGCAAAACTACAACTATCAGCATGCCTGGACAGCTGAAAGCTGTCCAGGCATGCTGGGAGTTGTAGTTTTGCAACAGCTGGAGGCACCAAGGTTGGGAAACACAGCCAGAGCAAACAGTTGTGACCTAGATTGGTTCCCTGCACCTTTTAATAGCGGACCTATTACTATATAGGGGTTGTTATAAGTGTCTCCAGTGTGGAGTGTTAATTTTCAAACCTTTTCTGGTGTTTAATTCTGCCCCTATATCGCGGGGATGTGGAAATCCTATCGCCCGACGCTCGGGACATGTAGTTCCGGGCATCGGGCAGGGGAATTTTTTTATAGGTTTAGCCCTGTATCGGGCAAGCAGGTCCGGACCGACTTCCCCCTTTTCTTTTTATAATGCCGGTGGGAGGTGCAAGAGCGGGCGCAGACTTACATGGGATGAAAGTCTGCACCTCACAGGGTGTATGGAGCTGGCTTCTGACTTGAGTCTGCTCCATACCTGGCGGCCCCCAGCGGATTTCAGTAGCCGGCATGCGGTGATCGCCGCGCCAAGCTATTAACACTTTAGATCGTCACTGTCAAAGTTGACAGCGGCATCCAAAGGGATGTTCTAACCATCCCTGGTGGTCTAGTGGGGTGGATCGCAGGGGGGGGAGGGTGGGGGCGATCCACTGTGGAGGTAGCCGGAGGGCTTACCTCTGTATTCATGGCTGCCCCCATAGATCTGCATTTGATTGAGCCTGCCTTAAGCAGGCTCAACCAAATGTGCACAGATCAATGGAGTTCAATTGAACTGCATTGATCTGTATGAGGAATCTAATGATTCCTCCTAATTAACTATTAAAAAAATAAAAGTTAGTTTAAAAAAAAACACCAATTAACCCCTTCAATATTAAAAGTTCATATCCCCCCCTTTTCATATACAAATATGTAAACATAATAAAAATAAACAAACATATTTGGAATTGGCACGCGCATAATTGTCTGAACTAGAGATGAGCGAACTTACAGTAAATTCGATTCGTCACGAACTTCTCGGCTCGGCAGTTGATGACTTATCCCGCATAAATTAGTTCAGCTTTCAGGTGCTCCGGTGAGCTGGAAAAGATGGATACAGTCCTAGGAAAGAGTCTCCTAGGACTGTATCCACCTTTTCCAGCCCACGGGAGCACCTGAAAGCTGAACTAATTTATGCAGGATAAGTCATCAACTGCCGAGCCGAGAAGTTCGTTACGAATCAAATTTACTGTAAGTTCGCTCATCTCTAGTCTGAACTATTAAAAAAATAACATTTTATATCTTGTATGGTAAATGGTTATAACATTTAAAAAAAAAAATCACACAATTGCAGTTTTATGTTTATCATATCCCAGAAAAAATGAAGTAAAAAAAGTTCAAAAAGTGTGATCAATACCAAAATGGTACTGATACAAACTGTAGATTATGGCCAATAAAGCCCTCATGCAGCCAAGTATAGGGAAAAATAATAATGTCATAGGGGTGAGGAATTTTTTTTTTTAACCCCTTAAGGACTCAGCCCATTTTGGCCTTAAGGACTCAGACAATTTAATTTTTACGTTTTCATTTTTTCCTCCTCGCCTTCTAAAAATTATAACTCTTTTATATTTTCATCCACAGACTAGTATGAGGGCTTGTTTTTTGCGCGACCAGTTGTCCTTTGTAATGACATCACTCATTATATCATAAAATGTATGGCGCAACCAAAAAACACTATTTTTGTGGGGAAATTAAAACAAAAAACGCAATTTTGCTAATTTTGGAAGGTTTCGTTTTCACGCCGTACAATTTATGGTAAAAATGACGTGTGTTCTTTATTCTGAGGGTCAATACGATTAAAATGATACCCATTATTATATACTTTTATATTATTGTTGCGCTTAAAAAAAATCACAAACTTTTTAACCAAATTAGTACGTTTATAATCCCTTTATTTTGATGACCTCTAACTTTTTTATTTTTCCGTATAAGCGGCGGTATGGGGGCTCATTTTTTGCGCCATGATCTGTACTTTTTTTTGATACCACATTTGCATATAAAAAACTTTTAATACATTTTTTATAATTTTTTTTTTAATAAAATGTATTAAAAAAGTAGGAATTTTGGACTTTTAAAAATTTTTTTCGTTCACGCCGTTCACCGTACGGGATCATTAACATTTTATTTTAATAGTTCGGACATTTACGCACGCGGCGATACCAAATATGTCTATAAAAAATGTTTTTTACGCTTTTTGGGGGTAAAATAGGAAAAAACGGACGTTTTACTTTTTTATTGGGGGAGGGGATTTTTCACTTTTTTTTACTTTTACTTTTACATTTTTTTACATTTTTTTTTACACTTGAATAGTCCCCATAGGGGACTATTCATAGCAATACCATGATTGCTAATACTGATCTGTTCTATGTATTTGGACATAGAACAGATCAGTATTATCGGTCATCTCCTGCTCTGGTCTGCTCGATCACAGACCAGAGCAGGAGACGCCGGGAGCCGCACGGAGGAAGGTGAGGGGACCTCCGTGCGGCGTTATGAATGATCGGATCCCCGCAGCAGCGCTGCGGGCGATCCGATCGTTCATGTTAATCGCGAACTGCCGCAGATGCCGGGATCTGTATTGATCCCGGCACCTGAGGGGTTAATGGCGGACGCCCGCGAGATCGCGGGCGTCGGCCATTGCCGGCGGGTCCCTGGCTGCGATCAGCAGCCGGGATCAGCCGCGCATGACACGGGCATCGCTCCGATGCCCGCGGTTATGCTTAGGACGTAAATGTACGTCCTGGTGCGTTAAGTACCACCTCACCAGGACGTACATTTACGTCCTGCGTCCTTAAGGGGTTAATTAAAATATGACGGAAACTAAACAAATTTGGTATTTTGTAATCAGGCCGACCTAAAGTACCAAAATAATATGTAAGTTTAACCACAAGGTGAATGGCGAAAAAAGAGAACCCACATTTGTATTTTTTTCAGTTTCACCTCACAAATATATATATATATATATGTATATATATATATATATATATATATATATATATATATATATATATATATATATATATATATATATATATATATATATTTTTTTTTTTCAGAGCATAAGATATGGAAAATTTAAAAGGTGTCATTACAAAGTATAATTGGTCCTGCAACAAACAAGCATCATATGGGTCTGTAGATGGAAAAATAAGAGTTAGGGCTATTATAGGGCGAGGAGGAAAAAACAAAAGTGCAGAAACTAATAAAGACCTCGGCCCTCATTTACTATTGCAAACCTGACATGTTTTGTCGGGTTGTTTGCCAAATTCTTAGTAAATACCGTGGAAAATAAATTGTAGGGAATTAAAACCCACAAAGAAACCTACACAACACTCTTAGTAAATGAGGGCCCTTATGTTTGTACTATTTTGGTGGAAATTATTTTATCTACCAGGACAAGTGGATTTTCTTGAGGGACAAGTAGATTGTGTTCCGTTTAGTCCCTTTTTAATTTCCACACCCCTGAGTCTGTGTGGATTTTTAACACTCCTCCTTCTTAATATTTGACAAATTTACATTATTTAAAATATATTCAATTTCTGTGGGGGGGGGTGGGCTTTAATATATATTTATGTAGAGGTTATTAAACTGTATCAGAAATATTAATGTTTTAATTTAACTTCAGGCTGAAATCAGTATAAAGATATATATTTAGATCCCAACACTGTAACTGAATCGTCATTTGTTTTATTAATCTGAATGATGAACTGGATTTGTCTGATTAAATAAATAAAATAAAAAAATGTACATGGTAAATTTTATTTGAAGACTATAATTTTAATGTTTTTTGTTCTTTTATCTTTTTCCTCTGTCTCCTTTCTAAATAATGGGTCATTAGAATAACACATTTTTTATATAGCTTTTTTTTTTTTTTTTTTACTGGATATTTAAGATTTGACTTTTTTATATTTAAGAGAGCTTGTTTTTTTTAAAGTTTTTTTTTTTTCTTTTAGGGGCTTCACAGTATTAACCTCCTTTTTTTTTTTTTTTTTTTTTTTAACTTTAAAATTGTATTAAAAGAAGAAAAAATATATTTGAACTCTACTCTGGATCTTAGGTCTGTAGTAAACTTAAAAATGAATGGAAGTTTTTTATTTCATGTGAATTGCATAAGATGTACTATATTGTGCTTGTTCGGGATATTTTCAGATGTTTAGTGGTATTACCCAGTGAGTTTTTCTTTTCTTTTTTTTTTTTTCTTTTACGTACATTTAACGCTTGTAAATACGCATTGTTCTAACTTCCATCATGTATAAATGTCTCAACTTGAAGTCGGCTTTTACACCTCTATATATTATTTGAATACTGTACTTGCACATCTTACTGTTGGCTTTTTGTATATATTTTTTTTCTAAATCCAATATTTCACAATAAAATATTGATGAAAAAAATTGTTTTTTTTTGTTTTACCCCACAAGTGTTGGATTTGTACTTGATACTTAGGACCAAAGGTTGGGAATTCCCAATGTTTGGTCCTAAGAGGTGACTATTATTAACCTGGAAAGAAACCGTACTAATCAGAAACAGATGAGAAACTTTAAATACACTGTTGGATTCAAAAACGTATTTGTTGTAAATCTTGGCAAAACATTAACCTTCCTAATATATTTAATCAGAAAATATGATTTCCTTTTTGTATATAAATCATGGCTTATAAATAAGATCACTAGGGGTCCCCATACCATCCAGAACATAATCCTGTCCAGCTGCAGCATCATATTTGTCCCAGCTCCAGGAAGTGACGGCGGGACTAGCACTCCTTTGTGCTCACTCCTGTCATATCAGACTGCAGTATGAAAACAGAGGAGGGGGTTACAGAGCAGCCTGCAGTGATTGATTGAAGTGACACAGCACAGCAGACTCGGGGAGGAAGATGAGGACAAGAGACAGACTGACTGACACACTCCCTCCAAAGTACAGAATGAAAGACCAAGTGAGCAATAGATAGAAGTATAGAATGTATTTGTGAGAATGTTAGGTGCTAGACACACAGAAATTAAACATAACACAGTGCTTTAAAGTATAGATAGATAATTGCCCAAATCGTATCACACAACTAACCAAAGAGAATTTTTGTATTCAGTGCCTGAAAATCACTGTCCTTCTCTGTAAATGCTGCAGATGTCTGACCTCTGTTTGCCTCTAACATGGTTCAGCTGACCCTACTGAGTTCAGCAAGGCAAGGAGTGAGCAGAGCAGGAAGATAACCCCACCTCCCTGTCAGCAAACTTAGCCATATTTGCTGCTGTTAGGACTGTTTATCTGATGATAAAATTAAGACCAAGTCTCTTAAAGGGGTACTCCGCACCCTAGACATCTCATCCCCTATCCAAAGGATAGGGGATAAGATGTCAGATCGCTGGGGTCCAGCTCCTGGGGACCCCTGGGATCTCGGCTGCTGCACTCGCCTGTATGGCTTCCACCTCACTCCGGCAACGCTGAAGGCTTCAGATCCCAACCACAATGGTGGACGAGCGTGATGTCACGACTCCGCCCTGTGTGACGTCATGCCCCACCCCCTCAATGCAAGTCTATGGGAGGGGACGTGACATACCTCCCATAGACTTGCATTGAGGGGGTGGGGCGTGACGTCACACTCGTCCGCCATTGTGGTCAGGATCCGAAGCCTTCAGCGTTGCCGGTGTGAGGTGGAGGCCATACAGGTGGGTGCAGCAGCCGAGATCCTGGGGGTCCCCAGCAGTGGGACCCGGCAATCTGACATCTTATCCCCTATCCTTTGGATAGGGGATAAGATGTCTAGGGGCGCGGAGTACCCCTTTAATGGCCGTTTTTATAAACAAGTTTTACACTTCTTAAGCAAATTTTCTCAAAGTATATTGAAAAAATGAAAACAAAAACTTTGACAGTAATGCGTTAAGCATGGAACATTTGAAAATCTACCAGGAAGAGAGCTCTAAAGCCTCATGTGAACATTGAGGAAGAGGGTATGAGAGGAAAAGACCAACCCAAAGATTTTAGGTTCCCAACATTTCATGTTTCGCTGTCAAGGCGAGTTTCAATGACCAGAAGCTTTTTGGAAGTTTCCATGCAAGAATAATTTTCTTCTCAGCATGTCACCGCATCCAAACTGCAACATGTCAAGAAGCTACAAGAGGGATCTTATGTGTAAAATGCTGCTGATATCCAGTGTCACATATAGACATTGATCATTGATGAATTTGAGCTATTAGGACTCCAGAAACTCTTGTGAAGATCAATGGTATAAATTCTGCTAAGTGTCGGGATTTTGGCCCAGAAGTTGGAAGCATACACGTGGTTGGATGTTTTAGCAAGATTGTGGAGCCCAACACACCATTATCTATGCAGAAAGGTTGCAGGAACACAAATTAGAAGTTGTGATTTGGCTTTTCTTTTTTGTGAAACAATTTCTGGTGTTAAAAAATGTTTTTTATGGCATTCATTGTGTGGTAAAAAAAATTTTTTATTCTGTGGATCGGTACTATTATGGTAATAATAACCAAATTATGTAGCTTTGTTTTTTTTTTTTCCTTTTCTCAACAAAATCCCCCCCCCCCTTTTTTTGTTTCTTTTGTTTCTTTTGTTTTGTCATGTTCTGACAGCCATAATTTTATTTTATGTCCAACCGCATTGTGTGAGGCCTTTTTTTGCGGGACAAGCTGTACGAGATAAATACTATTATTAAGTAATAACAGATGTGGCAATACCTATTATGTATATATTCTTTAAGGTGATATAGGGTTTTATTGGGCATTTATTTAATTTTTTACGTGTTAATATATTTAAAAACCTTTACATTTTTTTATTTTTAAATTTTTACAGGTTTTTTACTTAAACTTAAGTGCAACAGTGCCACTATTGCCTCTTGAAAAAGCCGTAGATGCGGCGAAACATGTAGAGGCGGCAATAGAGTGTATATATTAAGTGCTAGCAAGATGATCTTTTGTTTCAATAGACACTGCAGGGCTATATGATTATAAATTGGAGACTGCTCTCCTATAAACTGTTGCACTTATACTAAATCTGTATTGCATCACAGTATAACAGTCAGCATACACTGACATGCAGGCTGGACCTCCCAGGCTCCCATACTAGGCAGACAGGAGGCCCTCCTGCTGCCATGGCAACCAACGGGATCACAGTTTGTCAACAGAGGGAGCCCCTTCCCCTTGTCAACCCCATGCATTCCGAGATCAGGAATGAGCACAATTTGCCAAACCCCTCGGCCAAAGCCCGGGGTATAAAACCCCTATAATGCTACCCCTAAAACATAACTTTTACTGTGATTGTTAAAAGGTATAATCCCAATACAAAAGATAGGTTAAAACTGATAACCAGAGGATTTAGTATAAGTGCAACAGTTTATAGGAGAGCAGTCTCCAATTTATAATCATATAGCCCTGCAGTGTCTATTGAAACAAAAGATCATTTTGCTAGCACTTAATATATACACTCTATTGCCGCCTCTACATGTTTCGCCGCATCTACGGCTTTTTCAAGAGGCAATAGTGGCACTGTTGCACTTATACTAGATCATCTGGTTATCAGTTTAAACTTAAGTGCAACAGTGCCACTATTGCCTCTTGAAAAAGCCGAAGATGCGGCGAAACATGTAGAGGCAGCAATAGAGTGTATATATTAAGTGCTAGCAAAATGATCTTTTGTTTCAATAGACACTGCAGGGCTATATGATTATAAATTGGAGACTGCTCTCCTATAAACTGTTGCACTTATACTAAATCCTCTGGTTATCAGTTTTAACCTATCTTTTACTGTGATTGCTAAAAGGTATAACCCCAATACAAAAGTTACGTTTTAGGGGTAGCATTATAGGGGTTTTATACCCCGAGCTTTGGCAAATTTTGTTGTATTGGCCCCCTACTGCCCTAGGGGTAGTTTGTTCTGAGTCAGGAATGAGCACAGCATCTATGGGCTTAATGCTGCCGAGACTGGCACGATCCTGACTGTGATTGACAGCCGGGCCCTGCCGGCGATCTCCTGCAGCGCATCGCGCTAGGCAGAATATCGCCAGGATGTATGCATACGTCTGGTTGCGCTAACATGTAAGCAACTGGGGCATATGCATACGTCCTAGTGCGGGAAGGAGTTAAAATTGAACGCACAATGTGGGATTCGCTGAAGCGCATAAATCCAATAATAAGTGCATTTACATTCTGCCAGATATAGCGCTAAATCTCAAAAGTAATTATACGTGTCAGTAATGTACACATTGCATTCTTCAGTATAACCACTAGATGCTGCTAATTTAATATAGATGTAATGTTAAGTAGTAGTTTACACTACGCAAACCACTGGATGGAAAAAGTTTACACATTTTATGAAATTTTTTTTTGGGAGGGAGGGGGGGGGTGGTAATATTTCGCTTCTTTCATTTTTCAGAGGCCTTTTTCAAAAATGAATGAAGTGATCTGATTGGTTGCGATGAACAACTCAATTGTCGCTGTCTACAACCACCAACATTTACAGGATATTAATGAGTTATATAAAAAAAAAAGTATACACACCCTTCAGCATATACATTTCTTTAGTTTTCCAAGAAAGAATACTTTGAAATCATCTACCAACCCAACAGTAATAGTTGCCCTATGGCAGTGTTTCTCAAGGCTTTTGGAATGTACTACCCACCACCACCACTACTTTAAATATTTTAAAAAACACAATCTGATGCTATGATGCAACAGTTCAAATCAAGATATAGATACCCCCTGGAGCAGTGGTCTCCAACCTGCGGACCTCCAGATGTTGCAAAACTACAAGTCCCAGCATGCCCGGAGTTGTAGTTTTGCAACAGCTGGAGGTCCGCAGGTTGGAGACCACTGCCCTAGAGCAGTGTTTTTCAACCAGTGCGCCTCCAGCTGTTGCAAATCTACAAGTCCCAGCATGCCCGGACAGCCGGGCATGCTGGGAGTTGTAGTTTTACAACAGCTGGAGGTCCGCAGGTTGGAGACCGCTGCCCTAGAGCAGTGTTTTTCAACCAATGTGCCTCCAGCTGTTGCAAAACTACAAGTCCCAGCATGTTTGCAGGTTAGAGCTTAACTGTCATTTAGGGTACGTTCACACATACAGGATAGGTTTTTTGTAGCTGCAGATTAGAAGCTGCGCTCAGTCATTTAGTTTACATTGAAAACTGCAGCAGAAAATCCTGCGCATCAAATCCAGCGCAATTCTGCGTACGTGTGAACGTAACTTCAAGATGTATTTTAGGCCCTTCTCTGAGCCTTTTTCATTGGTATTGCTGAACCAAGGCTCAGGATAATGAAGAACAACAAAGTGAATGAGGTTACTTTCACACTACGTGTGAGGCTCTGTTACAAACGGACGTTAAGGGCTGTTTTTTTCCCACTTTTAGTGCCATTAACGTCCGTTATTGTAACAGAGCCTGACGGGAGTCATAATGGGCAAAGAGGATCCCATTTACTTGAATGGGATTCCTCTAACGTCCATTATGACTCCCATTATTCCGCCAGAAGATAGCGGGAGAAAAAGACATCGCAAGCACAAAGTTTTCTCCCGCTATCTTACGGCTGATACACTGACTGGCACAAACGTCAGTGTGAAAGAAGCCTGAGCAAATGATGAGATTGGTCTCGGGCACTGTCAGAATCAAAAACTTTTTGTGTGTTGTAAACCTTGGCGTTAACATTTCCAATATACTTTAAAAGAAAATATTATTTTCATAGAAATCATGGCTTATAAAATCATGGCTTTTATCTAAGCTGAAGCACAGGCATTGGCAAAGTCCAGTAAGTGAGGGTGGGCTCACACTGCTCTGTGCTCTCTCCTGTCTGATAGCACCCCTCTGTGCTCTCTCCTGTCTGATAGGACTCCCCTGTGCTCTCTCCTGTCTAATAGTATTCCTCTGTGCTCTCTCCTGTCTGATAGCACTCCTCTGTGCTCTCTCCTGTCTGATAGCACTCCTCTGTGCTCTCTCCTGTCTGATAGCACTCCTCTGTGCTCTCTCCTGTCTGATAGAACTCCTCTGTGCTCTCTCCTGTCTGATAGCACTCCTCTGTGCTCTCTCCTGTCTAATAGCACTCCTCTGTGCTCTCTCCTGTCTGATAGCACTCCTCTGTGCTCTCTCCTGTCTGATAGCACTCCTCTGTGCTCTCTCCTGTCTGATAGGACTCCTCTGTGCTCTTTCCTGTCTGATAGCACTCCTCTGTGCTCTCTCCTGTCTGATAGCACTCCTCTGTGCTCTCTCCTGTCTGATAGCACTCCTCTGTGCTCTCTCCTGTCTGATAGAACTCCTCTGTGCTCTCTCCTGTCTGATAGCACTCCTCTGTGCTCTCTCCTGTCTGATAGTACTCCTCTGTGCTCTCTCCTGTCTGATAGCACTCCTCTGTGCTCTCTCCTGTCTGATAGAACTCCTCTGTGCTCTCTCCTGTCTGATAGCACTCCTCTGTGCTCTCTCCTGTCTAATAGCACTCCTCTGTGCTCTCTCCTGTCTGATAGCACTCCTCTGTGCTCTCTCCTGTCTGATAGCACTCCTCTGTGCTCTCTCCTGTCTGATAGGACTCCTCTGTGCTCTTTCCTGTCTGATAGCACTCCTCTGTGCTCTCTCCTGTCTGATAGCACTCCTCTGTGCTCTCTCCTGTCTGATAGCACTCCTCTGTGCTCTCTCCTGTCTGATAGCACTCCCCTGTGCTCTCTCCTGTCTGATAGCACTCCCCTGTGCTCTCTCCTGTCTGATAGCACTCCCCTGTGCTCTCTCCTGTCTGATAGCACTCCCCTGTGCTCTCTCCTGTCTGATAGCACTCCCCTGTGCTCTCTCCTGTCTGATAGCACTCCTCTGCGCTCTCTCCTGTCTGATAGCACTCCTCTGTGCTCTCTCCTGTCTGATAGTACTCCTCTGTGCTCTCTCCTGTCTGATAGCACTCCTCTGTGCTCTCTCCTGTCTGATAGTACTCCTCCGTGCTCTCTCCTGTCTGATGGCACTCCTCGGTGCTCTCTCCTGTCTGATGGCACTCCTCTGTGCTCTTTCCTGTCTGATGGCACTCCTCTGGGCTCTCTCCTGTCTGATGGCACTCCTCTGGGCTCTCTCCTGTCTGATGGCACTCCTCTGTGCTCTCTCCTGTCTGATGGCACTCCCCTGTGCTCTCTCCTGTCTGATGGCACTCCTCTGTGCTCTCTTCTGTCTGAAGGCACTCCTATGTGCTCTCTCTTGTCTGATAGTACTCCTGTGCTCTCTCCTGTCTGATGGCACTCACCTGTGCTCTCTCCTGTCTGATGCACTCCTCTGTGCTCTCTCCTGTCTGATGGCACTCCCCTGTGCTCTCTCCTGTCTGATGGCACTCCCCTGTGCTCTCTCCTGTCTGATGGCACTCCCCTGTGCTCTCTCCTGTTTGATAGCACTCCCCTGTGCTCTCTCCTGTCTGATAGCACTCCCCTGTGCTCTCTCCTGTCTGATGGCACTCCTCTGTGCTCTCTACTGTCTGATGGCACTCCTCTGTGCTCTCTCCTGCCTGATAGCACTCCCCTGAGCTCTCTCCTGTCTGATAGTACTCCCCTGTGCTCTCTCCTGTCTGATAGCACTCCTCTGTGCTCTCTCCTGTCTGATGGCACTCCTCTGTGCTCTCTCCTGCCTGATAGCACTCATCTGTGCTTTCCCCTGTCCTGTCAGACGGGAGAGAGAACAGAGGATTGCTAGCCCACCCTCATTTTCTGGACTTTGTCCATGCCTGTGCTTCAGCTTGGACAAAGCCATGATTTTATAAGCCATAATTTCTATAAATAGGAAATAAAATTTTCTTATGAAGTATATTAGAAAGGTTATATATAACCATATATATATATATATATATATATATATATATATATACATATATATATATATATAAGTTTTTGTATCTGACAGTGCCTGTTTGAAGGACTATTCAAGGACTTTTATTTACTTGACTATGCTACAGGGGCTGTAAAATTAGTGTAGTTCATAATATAGTGTCTGTACCTGTCTTTCATGGTGGTCTTGCAAATTTTCTGTAATTTTTGCCCCTACATTTATTTAATTTCAACAGCATACAAAATTAGTGTTGTCTAAGGTTTTCCCAGGTTGCAGTGTGGCCCGAGACATTACAGAACTAGTCAGGTGTTTAGAGGGAGCCTAGCTGTGCTTCAATGGGTGGAGCGACCACTGGGTACGAGGGAGATCAATTTGCAAGAATTTGCAACAGCTGGAGGCACCCTGGTCAGAAAACACTGCTCTATTGCATGGAAGGCAGCACAGGTGTGTTTCAATGGGTGGGGTGGCTGATTTGTGGGAGGGAGAAAAATAACCTAACACTTACAAACAGGGAACTATGGGATTTGTAGTTTTAGAGAACAAACCCCGACAGGAAATAGCCAGTTCACAAAGATAGCCACAGCATTTTGATAATCTTACACATAGCCTTTGAGCTCCAAGACAAGCGCAGATCGTTCCTAAGCATGTCTATTATTGTCTAGCAGGTTAGTACTAAAATCACTTTGGAAGAGATTTATCACGCTCCATAGTAGATTTTTTTTTACGCAAAAAAGTCGCATGTGCGACTTTTCTATACATGCTTCAACTTTTTGATTTTTGCTTATTCCAAAGCACATTTCTGAAATTTGCTCACGTAGTAATTATTTTTTTTTTTTTTTTACTTTGCAGTGGTCATGTATTTATCAAATGCGATAGTCGCTATTTATTAAGAAAACAAGTTGCATCTCCTTTTAAAAGTCGCATATGTGTTCCAGGTCCAACCTGGCTTATAGAAAGTGCATACGTCCGCAGAAAAGGACATTAACACCCACTTTAACAACTGATCTTGTTCTGCATCATGACATAAAGCTACTACATTAATGTTAATTATAGAAAAAATGTATTATATAACTAATAACTCACTCATAAAATACACACTGCACACCTTGTTAATTTTAGGACACGTACATGCTGGCGTACCCACTACATTTTAAAACTAATGTTGTGCTAAAATAGAATAAGGCACAAAATAATTGTGTAAGAATTTTTACTGACTACGGAAATAAAACATTTCCTTAAAAAAAAGAAACATCCATAGTAATCAAACAAAAAAGCCTCCAGAGTACGGAAATTCATGGTGCGGCATAGTATTTTTTTATTTCTGAGGAGGGTGGATGAGTTGTTGCGGGATAGTTGGAGTTCAGCTATTTAGTGCCAGGCAGGCCAATCAGGATATCACCCGATGCGGTACACCCCCCTCCCCGTCACTGTCTAGCAACACTACTGGTAATAAAGGGTAGAAAAAGAACTTCGGCTACTAACATAAGGGAAAACTTTTCTGCTTTAAAAAATGCTTTTGTAAGCGGGTTTCACAGGTTTTGCTTACGTGCGATTTATTTATCAAGGTTGTGCGACTTTTTGATAAATAGTTTACACATAGGCAAAATTAAGTAAAAAAATTGTCATATATAGGCCATACGTTTGAAAAGAACGATAAATCGCCTTCTTTATGGTGGATAACCCCTTTAAGGCTGGGTTCACACTACGATTTGAACTACGGTTCCCGTATACGGCTGGGAAGAGGGGTGGGCGGTGCTTAATTGCGGCGCCCGCACTCAGCCGTATTCGGGAACCGTAGTTATTGTATGTCTATGAGCCGACCGGAGTGAACCGCAGCCTGGTCGACCACGTTTTTGCCTGCGGTCGGGAAACCGCATACGGCCGAAAAAGCAGCCGACCGGAGGCTGCGGTTCACTCCGGTCGGCTCATAGACATACATTAACTACGGTTCCCGAATACGGCTGAGTGCGGGCGCCGCAATTAAGCCCCGCCCACCCCTCCTCCCAGCCGTATACGGGGACCGTAGTTCAAATCGTAGTGTGAACCCAGCCTAACTGTCATTCACTATGCATTTTAGACCCTGCTCTGAGCCTTTTTCACTGGTATTGCTGAATCAAGGCTCAGGACAGGCAGGACAAAGAAGAACAACAAAGTGAGCAAATGATGAGATCTTTCTTAACTTTTTGCTGATTTTCCAAAAACATACTGGCAATGTACTGCAAAAATGTAATGTTAACTGGATGTGAACTTGCAGATCCTATGCCTTAAAGGGGTACTCCGGTGGAAAACTTTTATTTATTTTAATTTTTTAAATCAACTGATGCCAACAAATCTTAATCCTTCCAGTACTTATTAGCTGCTCAATAATACAGAGGAATTTTTTTTTGGAACACAGTGCTCTCTGCTGACATCTCTGTCCACAACGATCCTGCCACTGCAACGATCCTGCCACTGCAACGATCCTGCCACTGCCTCAGTCCAGTCCTTTTTTTCTGAAGTCCGCAGTGTCTTTGAGGAACCTGCCCGTGCCTCATCCGCGGAAACTGCCTTACTGAACCTTGTCCAAGAGACTCTACCGTGGGCGAATACGCCATACATTTCCGGACTTTGGCCTCTGAGTTGGCCTGGAACAATGAGGCTCTCTCCATGACCTTTAAAAAAGGTTTATCCAGCCATATTAAGGATTGTCTGGCCGCACGAGAGATACCCTCCTCCCTGACTGAACTAATCCACCTGGCTACCCGCATTGATATGCGCTACATTGAGAGACGTCAGGAGCTCCGCCAGGAGAAAGATCTCGTTCGCACCAGGCGATACCCGCACCTGGCTCCTCTCTTCCAGCATCCTTTGCAGTCTGTTACTGTGCCTCCTGCTGAGGAGGCCATGCAAGTGGACCGGTCTCGCCTGACCCAGCAAGAGAGGACTCGCTGGAGGAACGACAACTTATGCCTATACTGTGCGAGCTCAGAACATTTCCTAAAGGATTGTCCTCTTCGTCCTCAGCGTCAGGGAAACGCTCGCACCTAGTGATCGTGGGAGAGGCGTCACTGGGTGTAAATTCTTCCTCTCCACGCCTGACTATTCCAGTGCGGATTTCTCCAGCTGATAAAGCCTCCTTCTCTGCTGAGGCATTCTTGGACTCTGGTTCAACAGGAAACTTGATAAAAGCCTCCTTCATCAACCAGTTTAACATCCCTGTTATCCGTCTAGTCAAGCCCTTCTACATTTCCTCTGTTAACGGAGAACACCTGCGTTACCGCACGGCCCCTGTATGCATGACCGTGGGGGTTCTCCATCAAGAAAGGATTGAGTTCTTTGTCCTGCCTAACTGCACCTCAGACATCCTTCTTGGCTTACCCTGGCTCCAGCGGCATTCTCCTACCCTTGACTAGACCACGGGGGACATAAAATCCTGGGGCTCTTCCTGCCAATCACGCTGCCTTAAGTCGCTTCCCACCAGCCAAGTCTCTAATGCTTCTCCTTTGCTCGGCCTTCCAAAGGCCTATGAAGACTTTTCTGACGTCTTTTGCAAAAAACAGGCAGAGGTCTTACCACCACATAGGCCCTACGACTGCCCTATTGACTTGCTCCCTGGGACCACGCGGCCCCGTGGCAGGATTTACCCTCTTTCCGCTCCGGAAACTGAGGCCATGTCGGAATATATTCAGGAGAATCTCAAAAAAGGTTTCATCAGAAAGTCTTCTTCTCCTGCTGGAGCAGGATTCTTCTTTGTTGCCAAGAAGGATGGGTCTCTACGCCCTTGTATTGACTACCGCGACCTCAATAAGATCACTATGAAGAACCGCTACCCTCTGCCACTCATCTCGGAACTCTTTGACCGGCTGCGCGGAGCAAAGATTTTTACCAAGCTTGACCTCAGGGGCGCGTACAATCTCATCAGAATTCGTGAAGGAGATGAGTGGAAAACTGCTTTTAACACCAGAGATGGTCACTTCGAATACCTGGTCATGCCATTCGGTCTTTGCAACGCCCCTGCAGTCTTCCAAGACTTTGTCAATGAGATCTTCCGGGACTTGTTGTATACTTGCGTGGTGGTCTATCTCAATGACATTCTAATCTTCTCCTCCAACCTAGAGGAACACCGCCTCCATGTTCGCCAAGTGCTCCAGCGCCTCCGAGTTAACCATCTGTACGCCAAAATTGAAAAATGCCTCTTTGAACGTACCTGTCTTCCTTTCCTAGGATATCTGGTCTCAGGACAGGGCCTTCAAATGGACCCCGATAAGCTCTCCGCAGTCTTGGATTGGCCACGCCCCTCTGGACTTCGCTCTATCCAGCGCTTCCTCGGATTCGCTAATTACTACCGTCAGTTTATCCCCCACTTCTCCACCATCGTGGCTCCCATTGTGGCTCTGACCAAGAAAGATGCGAATCCAAGATCCTGGCCTCCCCAAGCGGAAGAAGCTTTTTCTCGCCTTAAGGCCGCCTTCGCCTGCGCACCAGTCTTGACTAGGCCTGATCCTCTGAAACCATTCTTCCTCGAGGTGGATGCCTCTTCAATAGGAGCTGGGGCGGTTCTTCTTCAGAAAAATGCTAAAGGAAAAAACGTAATTTGCGTTTTTTTCTCTAAAACATTTTCTCCTCCTGAAAAAAATTACGCTATTGGTGACCGAGAATTGCTGGCCATTAAAATGGCACTCGAGGAGTGGAGGCATCTCCTGGAAGGGTCTCTCCACCCGATCACCATCTACACTGACCACAAAAATCTGTCATACCTACAGTCTTGTTCTTCGCTCGCTTTAATTTCCAGATACATTTTCGTCCTGCAGACAAGAATGTCAGGGCGGATGCCCTTTCTCGTTCCACTGATGCCACGGAGGCAGAAACCTCTCTCCGACACATCATTCCCCCTGAGTGTCTGATCTCTGCTGCTCCGGCTTCCCTGGCACCAGTTCCTCCAGGAAAAACCTTTGTCCCTCCACGTCTTCGCCTCCGGACTCTCAAATGGGGTCACTCCTCCCACTTGGCGGGTAACGCTGGAATCAAAAAATCCAGTTGATTGCCAGACACTATTGGTGGCCTT
Source organism: Hyla sarda (assembly GCF_029499605.1). Taxonomy (NCBI): domain Eukaryota; kingdom Metazoa; phylum Chordata; class Amphibia; order Anura; family Hylidae; genus Hyla; species Hyla sarda. The sequence continues at coordinate 33,467,501 of NC_079190.1, read as the reverse complement.
CCCTTGAAAAAGATGTAACTGACTTCGTACGCTCCTGTACTGTCTGCGCACGTGATAAAATTCCTCGCCAAAGGCCCGCGGGTCTTCTTCTTGCTCTGCCAGTACCTGAACAGCCTTGGTCACACATAGCGATGGACTTCGTCACTGACCTTCCTGTATCCCATGGCAACACTGTCATTTGGGTGGTCGTTGATCGATTCTCCAAAATGGCCCATTTCGTTCCACTCCCTGGCCTCCCTTCTGCGCCACAATTGGCGAAGCATTTCTTTTTGCACATTTTTTGTCTCCACGGACTGCCTACGCATATCGTCTCCGATAGAGGCGTTCAATTCGTCTCGAAATTCTGGAGAGCACTCTGCACCCAATTAAAGATTAAATTGAATTTTTCCTCCGCCTACCACCCGCAATCTAATGGACAAGTGGAGAGAATAAACCAAATCCTTGGTGACTACCTGCGACATTTTGTCTCCTCCCGCCAAGATGATTGGGTTGACCTGTTACCCTGGGCCGAATTCTCGTACAATTTCAAAGACTCTGAGTCATCCGCCAAGTCTCCATTCTTTGTGGTGTACGGCCGTCACCCACTTCCCCCCCTCCCTATCCCCACTTCATCTGGAGTCCCTGCCGTAGATGATTTGACCCGGGACTTTTCCTCTATTTGGAAGGAGACTCAAAAGTCGCTCTCGCTGGCCTCCTCTCGTATGAAGAAACATGCGGACAAGAAGAGAAGAATTCCTCCTGTCTTTTCCCCTGGTGACAAAGTGTGGCTCTCTGCCAAATATATTCGGTTCCGTGTCCCTAGCTACAAGCTGGGTCCACGTTACCTCGGGCCATTTAGGGTCAAAAGTCAAATCAACCCTGTTTCTTACAAGCTTCATCTTCCTCCTTCTCTTCGTATTCCTAACTCCTTTCATGTTTCCCTTCTCAAGCCTCTCATTCTTAACCGCTTTTCTCCCAAGGTCACTGTTCCTGCTCCTGTCTCGGGCTCCTCTGACGTCTTCTCGGTTAAAGAAATTCTCGCTTCAAAGATTGTCAGAGGTAAAAAAATAATTCTTGTTGATTGGGAGAATTGTGGCCCCGAAGAGAGGTCTTGGGAGCCAGAGGACAATATTCTAGACAAAGAACTCATCTACAGACTCCTTGGTTCCAAGAAGAGGGGGAGACCCAAGGGGGGGGTACTGTCACGCCGAGCACTCCGGGTCCCGCTGCTTCCCCGGAGCGCTCGCGGCATGCTTCTGTATGCAGTGCTCCGGTCAGCACCGCTGACCGCGAGCACTGCTTCCATGTTCTTGGAGGGGACCCGACCCGAGGTGCGGGACGTGCCCACTCTCGGATCGCGTCCCGTGTCTCTCACCCACCACGTCCTCCTTCACTGCCCTCGCGGTGCGCGCGGCCCCGCTCTCTAGGGCGCGCGCGTGCCGGCTCTATGAAATTTAAAGGGCCAGTGCACCACTAATTGGTGCCTGGCCCAATCTGTTCAAAACATATAAAAACCCACTTCCCCTTACTGTCCTTGCTGGATCTTGTTGCCTTGTGCCCTGAGAAAGCGTTTAGTGTGTCCCAAGCCTGTGTACCTTGACCTTCTGTTGTTGCCCCTGACTACGAACCTCGCTGCCTGCCCTGACCTTCTGCTACGTCTGACCTCGCCTCTGTCTAGTTCTTGTGTACCGCGCCAGTCTCAGCTGCCAGAGAGGTCGAGTCGCTACTGGGGAACACGACCTGGTAGTTACTGCCGCAGCAAGTCCATCCTGCTTTGCGGCGGGCTCTGGTGAACACCAGTAACTGCTTAGAACCGATTCCCCAATACGGCCAGCGTCATCGCCTCTCTGGTACAGGGGATTCACCTCCAGTGTCTTCACCAGCCACTAGTCCAGACCCTGACAGACAGACATGTCCCTCTGCTTGAGCCAGTACATGCCCAGGCCTGTCTGATGTTTGCTAGAGAGCATTTGGATGATCCAAAAGAGTATTGGGAGAATGTCATATGGTCAGATTAAACCAAAGTAGATATTTTTGGTAAAAACTCAACTCGTCGTGTTTGGAGGAAAAAGGATGCTGAGTTGCATCAAAAGAACATCAATCATACCTACTGTGAAGCATGGGGGTGGAAACATCATGCTTTGGGGTTGTTTTTCTGCAAAGGGACCAGGACAACTGATCCATGTAAAGGAAAGAATGAATGGGGCAATGTATTGTGAGAATATGGGTGAAAACCTCCTTCCATCAGCAAGGGTATTCAGGATGAAACGTGGCTGGGTCTTTCAGCATGACAATGATCCTAAACACACCACCTGGGCAATGAAGGAGTGGCTTCGTAAGAAGCATTTCAAGGTCCTGGAGTGGCCTAGCCAGTCTCCAGATCTCAACCCCATAGAAAACCTTTGGAGGGAGTCCGTGTTGCCCAGCAACAGCCCCAAAATATCACTGCTCTAGAGGAGATCTGCATGGAGGAATGGGCCAAAATACCAGCAACAGTGTGTGAAAACCTTGTGAAGACTTACAGAAAACATTTGACCTCTGTCATTGCCAACAAAGGGTATATAACAAAGTATTGAGATGAACTTTTGTTATTGACCAAATACTTATTTTCCATCATAATTAGCAAATAAATTCTTTAAAAATCAGACAATGTGATTTTATGGATTTATTTTCTCATTATGTCTCTCATTATGTCATAGTTGAGGTTATAACCTATGATGAAAATTACAGGCCTCTCATCTTTTTAAGTGGGAGAACTTGCACAATTGGTGGCTGACTAAATACTTTTTCGCTCCACTGTAGTTGTAGGCCCCCATACTGCCCCCATATAGAGTTGTAGGCCCCTATACTGCCCTTATATATATATATATATATATATATATATATATATAATTGTACACCCCCATGCTACCTCCCTATATAGTTGTAGGCCCCCATACTGCTCCATATATAGTTGTACCCCTCTATACTGCCCCCATATAAAGTTGTAGGGGCCTATACTGCCACCATTTATAGTTGTACACCCCTTACTGCTCCATATATAGCTGTAGGCACCTACACTGCCCCCATATATATAGTTGTACATATATACATATACAGTGTGATTTTATGGATTTTTTTTCTCATTCTGTCTCTCATAGTTGAGGTATACCTATGATGAACATTACAGGCCTCTCTCATCTTTATAAGTGGGAGAACTTAAACACAATTGGTGGCTGACTAAATACTTTTCTGCCCCACTGTACTTCCAGGTCAGGCCCACAGATTCAACGATGGTCGTCATAACAATGTGCTGTATACGGGTGCCTGACTCCACCTAGTGTGCAACCGTGAGCTGCCCCCTCACTAGCCTACGACGCGCATAATCTGTGGGTTCCATGCGACATGCAGAATCCTCACACTCTGGCACTTAGACAGAAACACTGCTGTCAACCGTATTGCGAATGGCAGCGCACTTAGTTTCTGTGTAAGCAGCTCCTGTATATCCATATGGATGTCTACTGTGCTAACAAAACAGGTGAAGGCTATCTATAAGTCTGTTAATGGACCTCTTATTGTGCCTTAAAGGGTAGCTCCCACCATCCTATTTTTTTTTTTTTTTGCTAGCCTGTCCCCCCCCCCCCCACTACGGCACTAGCCCGTTCCCGCATACCCCGTTCCCTCATTACACTTGCAGTTACTGCAGAGTCCGGCAGCGGGCGTGCAGGGACAGCGGCGGCAACGAGGCGGCGATGTGCGGGAGGAGTGGCCTCCCAGCCAGTGGCCAGGGAGCCAATGCGCTCGCTCCCGCCTGTCTGATTGACAGGCAGGGAGCGAGTGCAGCCTAACTGAAAAAGGACTGATTGCCACTCCAAAATCAGTCCTTTTTCAGTGGCCGGTTTTTAAATGTAAATTAAACCTTTTGAATGAAAACAAAAATAATAAAAGTATATTAGAGATGTGTTGTAGTACATAAGTACTACAACATATCAAAAAATAAAGTTGGTGACAGTGCCCATTTAACTGTTATAACAATACAATACAGCATGATTATAACAAAGATTGGGTATGTTTATGATGCAATATGTAATCCATTGTAACCACCAACTCTTATTGTATAAATTATATAGTATTGTATTGACATTTATTGTACATGTACAGTGGTCCCTCAAGTTACAATATTAATTGGATCCAGGACGACCATTGTATGTTGAAACCATCGTATGTTGAGACCAGAACTCTATGGAAACCTGGTAATTGGTTCTGAAGCCACCAAAATGTCATCTAAAAATAGGAAAAAGTGAGGATTAAAGAAAAATAAGTAGAAAATATAATACAGATAAAGCAAATCCTTACATATAAAAGTAAGAAAGATCTTCTGGGAGCTGTAATCACTGTCTTTTTCAGTGTTTCCAAACCAGGGTGCCTCCAGCTGTTGCAAAACTACAACTCCCAGCATGCCCGGACAGCCAAAGGCTGTCCGGGCATGCTGGGAGTTGTAGTTTTGAAAAAGCTGGAGGCAACCTCTTTGAAAAACACTGGTCTATGTAGGGGACAGAAGCTTCTTCAGGGTCCTGTACAGAACACGCAATGTCCTAAAAAAAGGAAAATGGAGCCGCCCTCATCTGATGCCCAAAGGAGAAGCTAACCCTTGCACAGGTAAAGAGTACAGAACATGTAATACCTCCCTGTAGTGTAGGGGGCGCTACCAGACACCAGTCAGTGCATGCACTTCAGTAATACAGGGGTTTTACCAGTGAAATTTCCATTCTGATTGGTCGGTTCTTCCAGCCATTGACACGTTTCGCAGATTCCATAGCATTGTATGTTGAGTCTGGTTTCAAGTTACAATGGTCCAGAAAAGACCATTGTATGTTGAAACTATTGTATGTTGAGGCCATTGTAAGCTGAGGGATCACTGTATTGACAGATATACACAACATTAAAGTTTTGGTAACATCAATCTGTCTCACTCTTTATGTCTTCCCAATTATATATAAAATTACGGTACCTTAAAAGTCCCAAATAGCGAGTACTGCCTACACATCTAATCTAATAATCAGAACCACCTATTACCAGCCGACATCTGCCGTGCCATCGATAGTCCTTATAACAGAAACAGTGCATTAGTTTCCCATAAAAGTTAGTTAGTATATCTACTGTGCTCCTCCAAGAGGGTAAGCGATGGTGGGTATATCCAGCGTCTATGTAGTGACCAAAAAATAAGATGTACTCCATGAACAAACTCAACTCATCAGAAAAATGATGATGAGTTGAGTTTGTTCACGGAGCACATTTTATTTTTTGGGCGCTACATAGACGATGTTCTTATCTTGTGGGACTGGACACCTGCCCTCTTTCAAGAATTTGTAGACACCTTAAACCAAAATGATATTGGGATGATTTTCACATCAGAGATTGGGGGATGTTCCATCAATTTCTTAGACCTTACCATGTATATTGACAACAACAACCGTATCCAAACAGATATATACCACAAACCTACTTCTACCAATCCCCTCCTGTACTGGGGTAGTTGGCACCCGGGTCTCTTAATGGGGTACTCCGCCCCTAGCATCTTATCCCCTATCCTTTAGATCGCACAGATCGCCGCGGTCCTGCTGCTGGGGACCCCGGGGATCGCCACTGCGGCACCCCGCCATCATTACTGCACAGAGCGAGTTTGCTCTGTGCGTAATGACGGGCGATACAGGGGCCGGAGCAGCGTGACGTCACGGCTCCGCCCCTCATGACATCACGGTCCGTCCCCTTAATGCAAGTCTATGGCAGGGGGCGTGACGACCACCATGCCCCCTCCCATAGACTTGTATTGACGGGGGAGGGCAGTGACGTCACGAGGGGCGGAGCCGTGACGTAACGATGCTCCGTCCCCTGTATTGCCCGTCATTACATGCAGAGCGATCTCGCTCTGCGCAGTAATGATAGCGGGGTGCTGCAGCAGCGGGACCCCGGCGATCTGACATCTTATCCCCTATCCTTTGGATAGGGGATAAGATGTCTAGGGGCGGAGTACCCCTTTAAAAGAGTATCCCGGTTGGAAAATGGAGAAACTGTTCAGAGGAATCTCTATCAGAGATTTTGAAAAAAAGGGGTTATCCCCGACAACATTTGAAACATGCGCACAAAAAAAAAAAAAAAAAAGAACACACTTCTGGCAAACAGTGGGGGTTCCAGAACCCACTCTGATACTGTGCCCTTGGTAGAATTATATCAGATATAGAACCAACTTGAAAAATACCAATAAGGCTAGGATAAAAATTAAAACGTAGCTTTTACTTTATAAATTAATAATGGGGTACACATAAATGACGATTGGGGATAGGGAAAAGGGATACAGGTGATACCCTACCTACCAGTCCTAATACAAAGAACACGCCTAAATCCTATGTGTGGAGAAAGGATAATTACACAATTTGGGGTGCTCTGTGTATGGCTAAAAGGTTTATACCTATGGTAAGTGATTTCTTATTGGATATAACTTGGCTGTCCACTGGTGATGATGTCATAGTCGCTATTATAAATAGCCCCCTCGGCCATTTTGTATCTCACTTTTGACACAACATACCTCTTGAGAACGCCGTTGTAACAGAGGAATATGTAGAGGTTACCATGTTGTTAAAATTTTAAGGACACAGACGGGTTATCTATGCGGTGTACTGCAGGACCGCGCGCAGTTGAAAATAAGAGAGATGTTCTCTGAAGTCATTTACGATAATACATATATATATATATATATATATATATATATTACCTTGCTCTAGTGTCAGTTTTAATCATCACTTTGGGGACATTTTATATGACACTATTAAAAATTATATTTTAGGTGTTGAATATCTAGAGGTTTTTTCCCCCGGGCTTCGGCCCTGGGGTTTGGATATATTGTGGATTTGGCCCCTAACTACCCTTAGGGTTTTTTTGTGAAGTAATTCTGACCGGTATCAGGCATAGAACCCGGCAGAAACCCAAAAATACATTGTGAATGTAGCCTTAGATAAATAATACTACCACTTTTCCACCTGCCCACAGGAAACCAGGCAGTAGTATTTGGGCACACTATGCATTTTAGTATTATGTGGCCTCTAATGTGACGAGAATCAGGCAGCCCTTAGTGTTAGTCCAACCCCCCCCATAGCACTTTATCCGCCCATAGTCCTCTCATATGAACCTTGTCTAAATGGGGTAATAAGCAAAGTTGTTTTTCTCAGTCAATACATCACAAAAATAATTCTCCATTTTTCCATTAATGTAAGAACATTAGGTTGTTACTAAATGCTGACAATGGAGATTTTCCAAATTTGAATCAAAACAAATGATCTTATGATGACTTCACCGTGTTCCACCCAAGTACATAAAAACAGGAACTGCACAAAATTGTACAATAACTCAGAAACTGATCATAATCCCCAGAGCCGAGTCAACATATAAGGTAAAAAAGGATGTTTTTTTCCAAAATATTAAAAAATACACAAACCCGGCTGAAAGGATTCGTTACATAAGTATATTTGCGCCGTCATACACGGTACATATATACTATAAAGAGCATCTCCACCTAAGCAATTAGATGTCAAAATATAGGCCATTTAGTCATGAGTCGTGATATTATGTCAAGTTATTCATTCAGATGATGTGTTTGTGTTTGGACGTGTGCCTAAGGGCAAAAGTATCAATGTTTTTGCAGGGAGAGACAATACCACTATTTATCAGGGCACTGTACTGCACTATTTATCAGGGCACAGTACTGCATTATTTATCAGGGCACTGTACTGCACTATTTATCAGGGCACTGTACTGCATTATTTATCAGGGCACTGTACTGCATTATTTATCAGGGCACTGTACTGCATTATTTATCAGGGCACTGTACTGCACTATTTATCAGGGCACTGTACTGCACTATTTATCAGGGCACTGTACTGCATTATTTATCAGGGCACTGTACTGCACTATTTATCAGGGTACTGTACTGTATTATTTATCAGGGCACTGTACTGCACTATTTATCAGGGCACTGTACTGCATTATTTATCAGGGCACTGTACTGCACTATTTATCAGGGCACTGTACTGCACTATTTATCAGGGCACTGTACTGCATTATTTATCAGGGCACTGTACTGCACTATTTATCAGGGCACTGTACTGCATTATTTATCAGGGCACTGTACTGCATTATTTATCAGGTTACTGTACTGCATTATTTATCAGGGCACTGTACTGCACTATTTATCAGGGCACTGTACTGCACTATTTATCAGGGCACTGTACTGCACTATTTATCAGGGCACTGTACTGCATTATTTATCAGGGCACTGTACTGCACTATTTATCAGGGCACTGTACTGCACTATTTATCAGGGCACTGTACTGCATTATTTATCAGGGCACTGTACTGCATTATTTATCAGGGCACTGTACTGCACTATTTATCAGGGCACTGTACTGCATTATTTATCAGGGCACTGTACTGCACTATTTATCAGGGCACTGTACTGCACTATTTATCAGGGCACTGTACTGCATTATTTATCAGGGCACTGTACTGCATTATTTATCAGGGCACTGTACTGCATTATTTATCAGGGCACTGTACTGCACTATTTATCAGGGCACTGTACTGCACTATTTATCAGGGCACTGTACTGCACTATTTATCAGGGCACTGTACTGCACTATTTATCAGGGCACTGTACTGCATTATTTATCAGGGCACTGTACTGCATTATTTATCAGGGCACTGTACTGCACTATTTATCAGGGCACTGTACTGTATTATTTATCAGGGCACTGTACTGCATTATTTATCAGGGCACTGTACTGCACTATTTATCAGGGCACTGTACTGCATTATTTATCAGGGCACTGTACTGCATTATTTATCAGGGCACTGTACCGCATTATTTATCAGGGCACTGTACCGCATTATTTATCAGGGCACTGTACTGCATTATTTATCAGGGCACTGTACCGCATTATTTATCAGGGCACTGTACCGCATTATTCATCAGGGCACTGTACTGCATTATTTATCAGGGCACTGTACTGCATTATTTATCAGGGCACTGTACTGCATTATTTATCAGGGCACTGTACTGCACTATTTATCAGGGTACTGTACTGCACTATTTATCAGGGCACTGTACTGTATTATTTATCAGGGCACTGTACTGCATTATTTATCAGGGCAGTGTACTGCACTATTTATCAGGGCACTGTACTGTATTATTTATCAGGGCACTGTACTGCATTATTTATCAGGGCACTGTACTGCACTATTTATCAGGGCACTGTACTGCATTATTTATCAGGGCACTGTACTGCATTATTTATCAGGGCACTGTACCGCATTATTTATCAGGGCACTGTACTGCATTATTTATCAGGGCACTGTACTGCATTATTCATCAGGGCACTGTACTGCATTATTTATCAGGGCACTGTACTGCATTATTTATCAGGGCACTGTACTGCACTATTTATCAGGGCACTGCACTGTATTATTTATCAGGGCACTGTACTCAATTATTTATCAGGGCACTGTACTGCACTATTTATCAGGGCACTGTACTGCATTATTTAACAGGGCACTGTACTGCATTATTTATCAGGGCACTGTACTGCATTATTTATCAGGGCACTGTACTGCATTATTTATCAGGGCACTGTACTGTATTATTTATCAGGGCACTGTACTCAATTATTTATCAGGGCACTGTACTGCACTATTTATCAGGGCACTGTACTGCATTATTTCTCAGGGCACTGTACTGCACTATCAGGGCACTGTACTGCATTATTTATCAGGGCCCTGTACTGCACTATTTATCAGGACACTGTACTGTATTATTTATCAGGGCACTGTACTGCATTATTTATCAGGGCACTGTACTGCATTATTTATCAGGGCACTGTACTGCATTATTTATCAGGGGACTGTACTGCACTATTTATCAGGGCACTGTACTGCACTATTTATCAGGGCACTGTACTGCACTATTTATCAGGGCACTGTACTGCACTATTTATCAGGGCACTGTACTGCACTATTTATCAGGGCACTGTACTGTATTATTTATCAGGGCACTGTACTGCATTATTTATCAGGGCACTGTACTGCACTATTTATCAGGGCACTGTACTGCATTATTTATCAGGGCACTGTACTGCATTATTTATCAGGGCACTGTACTGCATTATTTATCAGGGCACTGTACTGCATTATTTATCAGGGCACTGTACTGTATTATTTATCAGGGCACTGTACTGCATTATTTATCAGGGCACTGTACTGCATTATTTATCAGGGCACTGTACTGCATTATTTATCAGGGCACTGTACTGCATTATTTATCAGGGCACTGTACTGCATTAGTTATCAGGGCACTGTACTGCATTATTTATCAGGGCACTGTACTGCACTATTTATCAGGACGCTGTACTGCATTATTTATCAGGGCACTGTACTGTATTATTTATCAGGGCACTGTACTCAATTATTTATCAGGGCACTGTACTGCACTATTTATCAGGGCACTGTACTGCATTATTTATCAGGGCACTGTACTGCATTATTTATCAGGGCACTGTACTGCACTATTTATCAGGGCACTGTACTGCACTATTTATCAGGGCACTGTACTGCATTATTTATCAGGGCACTGTACTGCACTATTTATCAGGGCACTGTACTGTATTATTTATCAGGGCACTGTACTGCACTATTTATCAGGGCACTGTACTGCATTATTTATCAGGGCACTGTACTGCATTATTTATCAGGGCACTGTACTGCATTATTTATCAGGGCACTGTACTGCACTATTTATCAGGGCACTGTACTGCACTATTTATCAGGGCACTGTACTGCATTATTTATCAGGGCACTGTACTGCATTATTTATCAGGGCACTGTACTGCATTATTCATCAGGGCACTGTACTGCATTATTTATCAGGGCACTGTACTGCATTATTTATCAGGGCACTGTACTGCATTATTTATCAGGGCACTGTACTGCATTATTTATCAGGGCACTGTACTGCACTATTTATCAGGGTACTGTACTGCACTATTTATCAGGGCACTGTACTGTATTATTTATCAGGGCACTGTACTGCATTATTTATCAGGGCAGTGTACTGCACTATTTATCAGGGCACTGTACTGTATTATTTATCAGGGCACTGTACTGCATTATTTATCAGGGCACTGTACTGCACTATTTATCAGGGCACTGTACTGCATTATTTATCAGGGCACTGTACTGCATTATTTATCAGGGCACTGTACCGCATTATTAATCAGGGCACTGTACTGCATTATTTATCAGGGCACTGTACTGCATTATTCATCAGGGCACTGTACTGCATTATTTATCAGGGCACTGTACTGCATTATTTATCAGGGCACTGTACTGCACTATTTATCAGGGCACTGCACTGTATTATTTATCAGGGCACTGTACTCAATTATTTATCAGGGCACTGTACTGCACTATTTATCAGGGCACTGTACTGCATTATCTATCAGGGCACTGTACTGCATTATTTATCAGGGCACTGTACTGCATTATTTATCAGGGCACTGTACTGTATTATTTATCAGGGCACTGTACTCAATTATTTATCAGGGCACTGTACTGCACTATTTATCAGGGCACTGTACTGCATTATTTCTCAGGGCACTGTACTGCACTATCAGGGCACTGTACTGCATTATTTATCAGGGCCCTGTACTGCACTATCAGGGCACTGTACTGCATTATTTATCAGGGCCCTGTACTGCACTATTTATCAGGGCACTGTACTGAATTATTTATCAGGGCACTGTACTGCATTATTTATCAGGGCACTGTACTGCATTATTTATCAGGGCACTGTACTGCATTATTTATCAGGGGACTGTACTGCACTATTTATCAGGGCACTGTACTGCACTATTTATCAGGGCACTGTACTGCATTATTTATCAGGGCAGTGTACTGCACTATTTATCAGGGCACTGTACTGTATTATTTATCAGGGCACTGTACTGCATTATTTATCAGGGCACTGTACTGCACTATTTATCAGGGCACTGTACTGCATTATTTATCAGGGCACTGTACTGCATTATTTATCAGGGCACTGTACCGCATTATTTATCAGGGCACTGTACTGCATTATTTATCAGGGCACTGTACTGCATTATTCATCAGGGCACTGTACTGCATTATTTATCAGGGCACTGTACTGCATTATTTATCAGGGCACTGTACTGCACTATTTATCAGGGCACTGCACTGTATTATTTATCAGGGCACTGTACTCAATTATTTATCAGGGCACTGTACTGCACTATTTATCAGGGCACTGTACTGCATTATTTATCAGGGCACTGTACTGCATTATTTATCAGGGCACTGTACTGCATTATTTATCAGGGCACTGTACTGTATTATTTATCAGGGCACTGTACTCAATTATTTATCAGGGCACTGTACTGCACTATTTATCAGGGCACTGTACTGCATTATTTCTCAGGGCACTGTACTGCACTATCAGGGCACTGTACTGCATTATTTATCAGGGCCCTGTACTGCACTATTTATCAGGGCACTGTACTGTATTATTTATCAGGGCACTGTACTGCATTATTTATCAGGGCACTGTACTGCATTATTTATCAGGGCACTGTACTGCATTATTTATCAGGGGACTGTACTGCACTATTTATCAGGGCACTGTGCTGCATTATTTATCAGGGCACTGTACTGCATTATTTATCAGGGCACTGTACTGCATTATTTATCAGGGCACTGTACTGCATTATTTATCAGGGCACTGTACTGCACTATTTATCAGGGCACTGTACTGCACTATTTATCAGGGCACTGTACTGCACTATTTATCAGGGCACTGTACTGCACTATTTATCAGGGCACTGTACTGTATTATTTATCAGGGCACTGTACTGCATTATTTATCAGGGCACTGTACTGCACTATTTATCAGGGCACTGTACTGCATTATTTATCAGGGCACTGTACTGCATTATTTATCAGGGCACTGTACTGCATTATTTATCAGGGCACTGTACTGCATTATTTATCAGGGCACTGTACTGCACTATTTATCAGGGCACTGTACTGTATTATTTATCAGGGCACTGTACTGCATTATTTATCAGGGCACTGTACTGCATTATTTATCAGGGCACTGTACTGCATTATTTATCAGGGCACTGTACTGCATTACTTATCAGGGCACTGTACTGCATTATTTATCAGGGCACTGTACTGCACTATTTATCAGGACGCTGTACTGCATTATTTATCAGGGCACTGTACTGCACTATTTATCAGGGCACTGCACTGCATTATTTATCAGGGCACTGTACTGCATTATTTATCAGGGCACTGTATTGCACTATTTATCAGGGCACTGTACTGCACTATTTATCAGGGCACTGTACTGCACTATTTATCAGAGCACTGAATGGCTCTTTCAGTCAGGATCTGACAACGCTACTTATTGGTGCTATGGTGGGCTCACAATTGACTTCATCTGAGCATTGTTGGTTACTGTTTATCTGGGTGCTGTATTGTGTCATTTATCTGGGTACTCCATATAAATGTTGGCCCAGATCTATCAATCTGCCTGAAACCAAAACTGTCTGGTTTTGTCTATAACCAATCACAGCTCTGCTTTCATATCCTAACTAACTGAGCTGTAATTGGTTGATTGATAGAGATTGTTAAATCTGGGACTTTGTGGTGGATATGTGGCCTGTGGTTTCATAAATATATGAAATACAAGTATTTAAAATATTTTAATTGGTTTATTTCATCTCACGGTTTAGGAGTCCATACATTTTTAATGTCAAGAGACAGCAGAGGTTACTCTAGACTTTGTGAAGCCTTACAGTGAGGATCAAAAGTTTGTGCACCCCAGGTAATAATTTGTATTAATGTGCATAAAGAAGCCAAGGAAAGATGGAGAAATCTCCAAAAGGCATCAAATTATAGATTAGACATTCTTATAATATGTCAACAAAAGTTAGATTTTATTTCCATCATTTACACTTTCAAAATAACAGAAAAAAAAAATGGCATCTGCAAAAGTTTGGGCACCTTGCAGAGTTAATATCTTGTACTGCCCCCTTTGGCAAGTATCACAGCTTGTAAAAGCTTTTTGTAGCCAGCCAAGAGTCTTTCAATTCTTGTTTTAAGTATCTTTGCCCATTCTTCCTTACAAAAGTCTTCCAGTTCTTTGAGATTTCTGGGTTGTCTGTCACGCACTGCTCTTTTAAGGTCTATCCATGGATTTTCAATTATGTTGAGGTCAGGAGATTGTAAAGGCCATGGCAAAACCTTCAGTTTACGCCTCTTGATGTAATCCCCTATGGATTTCGAGGTGTGTTTAGGATCATTATCCATTTGTAGAAACCATCCTCTCTTTAACTTCAGCTTTTCCACAGATGGCATCAAGTTAGCATCCAAAATTTGCTGAAATGTTATTGAATCAATTTTTCCTTCTTCTAGTGAGATGTTCCCTGTGCCACTGGCTGCAATACAACCCCAAAGCATGATTGATCCCCCCCCCCCCCCCCAATGCTTAACAGTTGGACAGAGGTTCTTTTCATTAAATTCTGTTCCCCTTCTTCTCCAAATGTACCTTTGCTCATTCCGGCCAAAAAGTTCAATTTTAACCTCATTGGTCCACAGAACTTGTTTCCAAAATGCATCAGGCTCGTCTATATGTTAATTTGCAAAGTTTAAACGTTGATTTTTGTGGTGAGGACGTAGAAGAGGTTTTCTTCTGACTCTTTCATGACTCTGACTCTTTCATGAAGACCATACAGTATTTGTACAATTATCTCTTTATAGTGGAATAGTGTACCACAACTTCAGTGTCTGCCAGAACTTTCTGGAGGGATTGTGCAGTCAAACATGGGTTTTGAATTGTTTTTCTCACAATCCTGCAAGCTGTTCTGTTTGATATTTTCTTGGTCTTACAGATCTTGCTTTAACTTCCACTGTTCCTGATGACTGCCATTTCTTAATTACATTCCGAACAGAGGGTATTGACATCTGAAAATGTTTTGCTATCTTCTTATATCCTTCTCCAGCTTTGTGAGCGTCAACTATTTTCAGTTTCAGATTTCTAGACAACTGCTTAGAAGAACCCATGGTGCTGATTGTTGGGGCAAGGTCAGATGAGTTTGGGCATTTAAAGGGGTACTCCGATGCTTACACATCTTATCCCCTATCCAAAGGATAGGGGATAAGATTCCTGATCGTGTGAGTCCCGCAACTGTGGACACCCGGGGTCATGCACGCGGCAACCCGTTTGTAATCAGTCCCCGGAGCGTGTTCTGATTACGGTCGACCGCAGGGCCGGCGGCGTGTGACGTCACCCCCCGCCCCCGTGTGACGTCACGCTCCGCCCCTCAATGCAAGCCTACGGGAGGGGGTGTGATAGCTTGGATAGGGGATAAGATGTGTAAGCACTGGAGTACCTGTTACGCCGAGCGCTCCGGGTCCCCGCTCCTCCCCGGAGCGCTCGCTTCACTCTCCCCGCTGCAGCGCTCCGGTCACATCCTCTGACCCGGGGCGCTGCGATTCCGCTGCCAGCCGGGATGCGATTCGCGATGCGGGTAGCGCCCGCTCGCGATGCGCACCCCGGCTCCCGTACCTTACTCGCTCTCCGTCTGTTCTGTCCCGGCGCGCGCGGCCCCGCTCCCTAGGGCGCGCGCGCGCCGGGTCTCTGCGATTTAAAGGGCCACTGCGCCGCTGATTGGCGCAGTGGTTCCAATTAGTGTGTTCACCTGTGCACTTCCCTATATCACCTCACTTCCCCTGCACTCCCTTGCCGGATCTTGTTGCCATTGTGCCAGTGAAAGCGTTCCTTGTGTGTTCCTAGCCTGTGTTCCAGACCTTCTGCCGTTGCCCCTGACTACGATCCTTGCTGCCTGCCCCGACCTTCTGCTACGTCCGACCTTGCTTCTGCCTACTCCCTTGTACCGCGCCTATCTTCAGCAGCCAGAGAGGTGAGCCGTTGCTAGTGGATACGACCTGGTCACTACCGCCGCAGCAAGACCATCCCGCTTTGCGGCGGGCTCTGGTGAAAACCAGTAGTGGCTTAGAACCGGTCCACTAGCACGGTCCACGCCAATCCCTCTCTGGCACAGAGGATCCACTACCTGCCAGCCGGCATCGTGACAGTAGATCCGGCCATGGATCCCGCTGAAGTTCCTCTGCCAGTTGTCGCTGACCTCACCACGGTGGTCGCCCAGCAGTCACAACAGATAGCGCAACAAGGCCAACAGCTGTCTCAACTGACCGTTATGCTACAACAGTTACTACCACAGCTTCAGCAGTCATCTCCTCCGCCAGCTCCTGCACCTCCTCCGCAGCGAGTGGCCGCTCCTGGGCTACGCCTATCCTTGCCGGATAAATTTGATGGGGACTCTAAGTTTTGCCGTGGCTTTCTTTCCCAATGTTCCCTGCATCTGGAGATGATGTCGGACCTGTTTCCCACTGAAAGGTCTAAGGTGGCTTTCGTAGTCAGCCTTCTGTCCGGAAAAGCCCTGTCATGGGCCACACCGCTCTGGGACCGCAATGACCCCGTCACTGCCTCTGTACACTCCTTCTTCTCGGAAATCCGAAGTGTCTTTGAGGAACCTGCCCGAGCCTCTTCTGCTGAGACTGCCCTGTTGAACCTGGTCCAGGGTAATTCTTCCGTTGGCGAGTATGCCGTACAATTCCGTACTCTTGCTTCAGAATTGTCCTGGAATAATGAGGCCCTCTGCGCGACCTTCAAAAAAGGCCTATCCAGCAACATTAAAGATGTTCTGGCCGCACGAGAAATTCCTGCTAATCTACATGAACTTATTCACCTAGCCACTCGCATTGACATGCGTTTTTCCGAAAGGCGTCAGGAACTCCGCCAAGATATGGACTCTGTTCGCACGAGGCGTTTCTTCTCCTCGGCTCCTCTCTCCTCTGGTCCCCTGCAATCTGTTCCTGTGCCTCCCGCCGTGGAGGCTATGCAGGTCGACCGGTCTCGTCTGACACCTCAAGAGAGGACACGACGCCGTATGGAGAACCTCTGCCTGTACTGTGCTAGTACCGAACACTTCCTGAGGGATTGTCCTATCCGTCCTCCCCGCCTGGAAAGACGTACGCTGACTCCGCACAAAGGTGAGACAGTCCTTGATGTCTACTCTGCTTCTCCACGTCTTACTGTGCCTGTGCGGATGTCTGCCTCTGCCTTCTCCTTCTCTACTGTGGCCTTCTTGGACTCTGGATCTGCAGGAAATTTTATTTTGGCCTCTCTCGTCAACAGGTTCAACATCCCGGTGACCAGTCTCGCCAGACCCCTCTACATCAATTGTGTAAATAATGAAAGATTGGACTGTACCATACGTTTCCGCACGGAGCCCCTTCTTATGAGCATCGGATCTCATCACGAGAGGATTGAACTTTTGGTCCTCCCCAATTGCACCTCGGAAATTCTCCTTGGACTTCCCTGGCTTCAACTTCATTCCCCAACCTTGGATTGGTCCACTGGGGAGATCAAGAGTTGGGGGTCCTCTTGTTCCAAGAACTGTCTAAAACCGGTTCCCAGTAACCCTTGCCGTAACTCTGTGGTTCCTCCAGTAACCGGTCTCCCTAAGGCCTATATGGACTTCGCGGATGTTTTCTGCAAAAAACAAGCTGAGACTCTACCTCCTCACAGGCCTTATGATTGTCCTATCGACCTCCTCCCGGGCACTACTCCACCCCGGGGCAGAATTTATCCTCTCTCTGCCCCAGAGACTCTTGCCATGTCTGAATACGTCCAGGAGAATCTAAAAAAGGGCTTTATCCGTAAATCCTCCTCTCCTGCCGGAGCCGGATTTTTCTTTGTGTCCAAAAAAGATGGCTCCCTACGTCCTTGCATTGACTACCGCGGTCTTAATAAAATCACGGTTAAGAACCGCTACCCCTTACCCCTCATCTCTGAACTCTTTGATCGCCTCCAAGGTGCCCACATCTTTACTAAATTGGACTTAAGAGGCGCCTATAACCTCATCCGCATCAGAGAGGGGGATGAGTGGAAAACGGCATTTAACACCAGAGATGGACACTTTGAGTATCTGGTCATGCCCTTTGGCCTGTGCAACGCCCCTGCCGTCTTCCAAGACTTTGTCAATGAAATTTTTCGTGATCTGTTATACTCCTGTGTTGTTGTATATCTGGACGATATCCTAATTTTTTCTGCCAATCTAGAAGAACACCGCCAGCATGTCCGTATGGTTCTTCAGAGACTTCGTGACAATCAACTCTATGCCAAAATTGAGAAATGTCTGTTTGAATGCCAATCTCTTCCTTTTCTAGGATATTTGGTCTCTGGCCAGGGACTACAGATGGATCCAGACAAACTCTCTGCCGTCTTAGATTGGCCACGCCCCTCCGGACTCCGTGCTATCCAACGCTTTTTGGGGTTCGCCAATTATTACAGGCAATTTATTCCACATTTTTCTACCATTGTGGCTCCTATCGTGGCTTTAACCAAAAAAAATGCTGATCCCAAGTCCTGGCCTCCTCAAGCAGAAGACGCCTTTAAACGACTCAAGTCTGCCTTTTCTTCGGCTCCCGTCCTCTCCAGACCTGACCCTTCCAAACCCTTCCTATTGGAGGTTGATGCCTCCTCAGTGGGAGCTGGAGCTGTTCTTCTACAAAAAAATTCCTCCGGGCATGCTGTCACTTGTGGTTTTTTCTCTAGGACCTTCTCTCCAGCGGAGAGGAACTACTCCATCGGGGATCGAGAGCTTCTAGCCATTAAATTAGCACTTGAGGAATGGAGGCATCTGCTGGAGGGATCAAGTTTTCCTGTTATTATCTACACCGACCACAAGAACCTCTCCTACCTCCAGTCTGCCCAACGGCTGAATCCTCGCCAGGCCCGGTGGTCTCTGTTCTTTGCCCGATTTAATTTTGAGATTCACTTTCGTCCTGCCGATAAGAACATTAGGGCCGATGCTCTCTCTCGTTCCTCGGATGCCTCAGAAGTTGAACTCTCTCCGCAACACATCATTCCACCTGACTGCCTGATCTCCACTTCTCCTGCCTCCATCAGGCAGACTCCTCCAGGAAAGACCTTTGTTTCTCCACGCCAACGCCTCGGAATCCTCAAATGGGGTCACTCCTCCCATCTCGCAGGTCATGCGGGCATCAAGAAATCTGTGCAACTCATCTCCCGCTTCTATTGGTGGCCGACTCTGGAGACGGATGTTGTGGACTTTGTGCGAGCCTGCACTATCTGTGCCCGGGATAAGACTCCTCGCCAGAAGCCCGCTGGTTTTCTTCATCCTCTGCCTGTCCCCGAACAGCCTTGGTCTCTGATTGGTATGGATTTTATTACTGATTTACCCCCTTCCCGTGGCAACACTGTTATTTGGGTGGTCGTTGATCGATTCTCCAAAATGGCACATTTCATCCCTCTTCCTGGTCTTCCTTCTGCGCCTCAGTTGGCTAAACAATTTTTTGTACACATTTTTCGTCTTCACGGGTTGCCTACGCAGATTGTCTCGGATAGAGGTGTCCAATTCGTGTCTAAATTCTGGAGGGCTCTCTGTAAACAACTCAAGATTAAATTAAATTTTTCTTCTGCATATCATCCCCAGTCCAATGGACAAGTAGAAAGAATTAACCAGATCTTGGGTGATTATTTGCGACATTTTGTTTCCTCCCGCCAGGATGACTGGGCAGATCTCCTCCCATGGGCCGAATTCTCGTATAACTTCAGGGTCTCTGAATCTTCCTCCAAATCCCCATTTTTCGTGGTGTACGGCCGTCACCCTCTTCCCCCCCTCCCTACTCCCTTGCCCTCTGGTCTGCCCGCTGTGGATGAAATTTCTCGTGACCTTTCCATCATATGGAGAGAGACCCAAAATTCTCTCTTACAGGCTTCATCACGCATGAAGAAGTTCGCGGATAAGAAAAGAAGAGCTCCTCCCGTTTTTTCCCCTGGAGACAAGGTATGGCTCTCCGCTAAATATGTCCGCTTCCGTGTCCCTAGTTACAAGTTGGGACCACGCTATCTTGGTCCTTTCAAAATTTTGTGTCAAATTAATCCTGTCTCTTATAAACTTCTTCTTCCTCCTTCTCTTCGTATCCCTAATGCCTTTCACGTCTCTCTTCTCAAACCACTCATCCTCAACCGTTTTTCTCCCAAATCTGTTCCTCCCACTCCTGTTTCCGGCTCCTCGGACATCTTCTCTGTCAAAGAGATCTTAGCTTCCAAAAAGGTCAGAGGGAAAACTTTTTTTTTAGTGGACTGGGAGGGTTGTGGTCCTGAAGAGAGATCCTGGGAACCTGAGGACAACATCCTAGACAAGAGTCTGCTCCTCAGGTTCTCAGGCTCTAAGAAGAGGGGGAGACCCAAGGGGGGGGGTACTGTTACGCCGAGCGCTCCGGGTCCCCGCTCCTCCCCGGAGCGCTCGCTTCACTCTCCCCGCTGCAGCGCTCCGGTCACATCCTCTGACCCGGGGCGCTGCGATTCCGCTGCCAGCCGGGATGCGATTCGCGATGCGGGTAGCGCCCGCTCGCGATGCGCACCCCGGCTCCCGTACCTTACTCGCTCTCCGTCTGTTCTGTCCCGGCGCGCGCGGCCCCGCTCCCTAGGGCGCGCGCGCGCCGGGTCTCTGCGATTTAAAGGGCCACTGCGCCGCTGATTGGCGCAGTGGTTCCAATTAGTGTGTTCACCTGTGCACTTCCCTATATCACCTCACTTCCCCTGCACTCCCTTGCCGGATCTTGTTGCCATTGTGCCAGTGAAAGCGTTCCTTGTGTGTTCCTAGCCTGTGTTCCAGACCTTCTGCCGTTGCCCCTGACTACGATCCTTGCTGCCTGCCCCGACCTTCTGCTACGTCCGACCTTGCTTCTGCCTACTCCCTTGTACCGCGCCTATCTTCAGCAGCCAGAGAGGTGAGCCGTTGCTAGTGGATACGACCTGGTCACTACCGCCGCAGCAAGACCATCCCGCTTTGCGGCGGGCTCTGGTGAAAACCAGTAGTGGCTTAGAACCGGTCCACTAGCACGGTCCACGCCAATCCCTCTCTGGCACAGAGGATCCACTACCTGCCAGCCGGCATCGTGACAGTACCCCTTTAAAACCTTTGAGATTGACATCACCTGGTCTTCCCAGATGATGATTGAGAACAATCCATGACACTGGCAGGTCTCAGCTTTGCAAAGGGGGCAGTGCATGCTATAAATTCTGCAGGGTGCCCAAACTTTTGCAGATGCCATTTTTTTTGGGAAAGTGTAAATGATGGAAATAAAATCTAACTTTTGTTGACATATTATAAGAATGTCTAATCTGTAATTTGATGCCTTTTGGAGATTTTTCCATCTTTCCTTGGCTTCTTTATGCACATTAATACAAATTTTTACCTGGGGTGCCCAAAATTTAGATCCACACTGTAGGTGAAAGTTGAACATGTGACTCTCACGTACCTTTATAAATAATATATGCCCCCAGTAGGTAGGTAGGGAATACCCCCTATTAGATAGAAGAACCAGTAGGTAGAAGCCCCCAGTAGTTAGATATGGAATCCCACCCTATTAGATAGAAGCCCCAGTAGGTTGGTACCCCCCCCCCCCATTAGGTACAAGCCCCCAGTCAGTAGGTAGGGAATCTCCCCTATTAGGTAAATGCCCCCAGGAGATAGGTAGGTAGGGAATTCCCCATATTAGATAGAAGCCCCCAGAAGTCAGGTAGCTAAGGAGCCTCCCTAGTAGGTAGTAGCTCCCAGAAGACAAGTAGATAGGTATTCTCCCTATTAGATAGAAGCCACTAAAAGATAGGTTGATAAGGAATCCCCCGTTTGGTAGAAGCCCCAGGTAGGTAGGAAATCCTCCTCTTTTAGATAGAAGGTTCCAAAAGATACATAAGTAGATAATCTCCCTATTAGGTACAAGCCCCCAGTAGGTAGGGAAGCCTCCTATTTTAGTGAGAAGCCTCTAGTAGTTAGGTAGTTACATAGGTAGGGCACCTCCCATTAAGTAGTTTTCCCCCATAAGTCCCCTCTAAAAGAAAAAAAAAAAAAATCCCACTCACCTTCCTTCTGCTCCCTATTTGAGGCCTCTGCATCCCCCGCTCTGTAAGTGGTAAAGGACCTTCTCCTGCAAGCCAAATGATTACCTCATTTCATTGTGCAGGACCTCTTTGGATAACATAACCAACGATGAATAGGCCTTAAAGCGGGAGCAGAGGGAAGGTGAGAGGGGGTTTTAATTTTTATGGAGGGGACCTATTGGGGGGGGGGAGAAACATCTCTCAACCGACTGATAATATGGCATCCGCGTGATCTGCAGGTATCTGGGACATTTGTACGAGGACAAGAACTTGTGCAAATGTCCGGTATCGGTGCTGATACCAGAATCGGTATTAGGACATCCCTAATTGTCCAGTCACAGCAGAGGTAAAGATATCTACGATAGTCCCTCACTATAACTAACTGATTCTGGTCACCTAGATAGTCCTGAAGATTCTTGGCCACTGAACAGCACAGAACAGAAATTAAGAAGGGAATCGGAAGTTATTGTTAGTTGAAAATATTTTTTAAAGGGGTACTCCCACCCTAGACATCTTATCCCCTATCCAAAGGATAGGGGATAAGATGTCTGATCGCGGGGGTCCCGCTGCTGGGGACCCCCGCATTATTGCATGCGGCACCCACCTGTTTTTTCACCGGAACTGCTGGAGGGTCTGAGTTGCGACTACGGGAACGGAAGTCCGTGACGTCAGGACTCCGCCCCCGTGTGACATCACGCCCGTCCCCTCAATGCAAGTCTATGGGAGGGGGCGTCTAGGGTGGGAGTACCCCTTTAATATTGTTCCCCTTTTAATTACTGTATATAAAAATAAAATGAGGTTATCAGTCATGTAGATTTTCTCTCGTGGTCCCCGGTGTCGTCATCATGATGCGGAGCTGTCAGCAATATAAAACTATCTGATACAAGCTTTCTATTTTCTTGCTGTACATTTCTTTCATTAAATATTTGCACCTTCTAATATTCTTATTTGATTTTCGTGCTGGTTTCTGGTTTTCTTTTACTGTTATTATTATTTTTCTATTTATTTTTAGGTTTCTGCACACCTGCCTTTCTATTATTTCTATTGTGATCTGCATGCGGTGCTGGAGCTTTCACTTTTTTGACCCTCCACACTCCCCGTCCTTTCCTCTTTGTTTATGCGTTACTATAGTAACTTCACGCTATTCAGCCGCTGATAAATACCTGGGCGCGATGACGTAACTCAGAGGCCGAAACTGATGGCGCCTCCCTTTTCTCGCCTTATTATTGTTTTAATTTACAAATCTGTTTAACTTTCTGGCACCAAAAAACATTTGTTTTCCTCCGGAATACTACTTTAAGCACTACCCAAGGCGAGCCGATGGGGTAAATGAAGAAGCCGCCTCCCTCTTACTGCTTTGATGCTGCGATCACTATTGATTCCTGCACCACACTGCCTATGCTATCCGCCGTAAATGTACGTCAAAGCGTTAAAAAATTAATCAGCTCAAAGTTTTGGAAATTCCAACATCCCACGTAAACAAACGCGGAAGATTTGCTACAGACGGACCTTTTTACTGTATGTAGTGAGTAGGGGATCTGTATGGTTCTATGTCAATGTTTTCAATGTATTATTGCAGAGATATTTAACCTCAGTAAGAAACCTGATCCACACACCTTGTGTCACACACAGCCTCTGCAGGGAACAATACAAGAGAAACACGTAATACTTTAATCCTACGGCTGAACACTGTATTCTTCTCTTTGTTGAGCAAACCCTTTTAATGAAGTTGTGTGAGTCGTATTGTGCTTGTTCTGCAGTCTAAATACAAATGTGTTGGTCAAGTCATTGCAGTATTGCTTCATCTTTGGCTCCGAGCCTTGTGGTATCATGCTGAGCCAGGATTTGGCACAATCTTGCTTTACTTTTTTAATGCACCAGCCATCATTAACCGATGTATGTTAGTGATGTCTATTGGTATATACTCTTTATATAACTAAGCATTACTTATTTAATAGAAAAAGCAAAAAAAAGATACAGCTCAACGGTTCTCATTTAACTCCATGGACTCCAACCTCTGATGCACAGCACAAGAGCCCACAGCCGCTGTGTGACTATAATCACAAGAAACCCAATGGGAAGAGAACCCGGTAGGGAAGGAAATCCAGCACTCAAACGGAAGTAGAAAAATATAGAAATTCAACTTTATTTCATAGCTTCACCATAAAAAGACCAAGGAGACACGAGAACATTAAAAACCAATGCGTTTCGAGTGCCAAAGGCCTAGATTGGTGGAGGCTGCAGTGATGGTTGACCTTCTGAAAGTTTCTCCCATCTGCACACAGGATCTTTAGAGCTCAGCCAGAGTGACCATTGGGTTATTGGTCATCTTTATAACCCAGGGATGGATTAAGAAAGTGTAGGCTCCTTGACTGCGGGTGCTGTTAGGCCCCCTTTCAATTAGTATTAGGCCTCCTTTATCCCCATACAGTAGTTAGGCCCACCTCTGTGCCCACATATAGTAAATAGCCCCTCCTCCCTCTATTCCACCATATAGTAGTTAGGCCCCTCTCTGCCCCCATATAGTATTAAGGCCTCCTCTGTCCCCATATAGTTGTAAGGAGTAGAAGTGTGCTGATCTTATAACAAGTTATCTTGAAACTTTTACCACAAAACTATATGCGAATGTGCTCAGCTCCTCCTGCTCTATAACATGATACCTGCAGATCGTACTGTATTGTATATATCATCTGCTCAGCTCCTCCTACTCTATCACATGATACCTGCAGATTGTACTGTATTGTATATATAATCTGCTCAGCTCCCCATGCTCTATAACATGATACCTGCAGATTATACTGTATTGTATATATCATCAGCTCAGCTCCTCCTGCTCTATAACATGATATCTGCAGATTGTACTGTATTGTATATATCATCTGCTCAGCTCCTCCTGCTCTATAACATGATACCTGCAGATTGTACTGTATTGTATATATCATCTGCTCAGCTCCTCCTGCTCTATAACATGACCCCTGCAGATTGTTCTGTATTGTATATATCATCTGCTCAGCTCATCCGGCTCTATAAAATGATATCTGCAGATTGTACTGTATTGTATATATCTTCTGCTCAGCTCCTCCTGCTCTATAACATGATACATGCAGATTGTACTGTATTGTATACATCATCTGCTCAGCTCATCCTGCTCTATAACATGATACCTGCATATTATACTGCATTGTATATATCATCTGCTCAGCTCCTCCTGCTCTATAACATGTGTGGGAATTAGCTGAACAAATGGTAGGCTGACAGGCAGAAGGCTGGTTCAAAACAAAAGGGTTTATTTAAAAAAACAAGCAGTAACATAACAGTTCAGCAGAAGGCTTCTCAGCAGCCGGTTAATTCAGTCTATACAACAAAAAAAATAGAAGGTTGCTCCCTCATAAACATCCATACATGACCTTGTAGTAGTGGTGGTTACTCCAAGTGCAGGGCAGCAAGGCTCTCTCAGTCCTGCTCTCAGGGCACTGCTGTGACTGATCCAGTCTGTAGCTCACTGCAGAGCAAAAAACATGGCAACCACACTCTTTAGTCCACACTCTCCTCACCTGAGGTCTAGGAGCAGCAGTTTTAATACAGACTAAGTCCAACAAAGCCCGGACCGGACTGTGCGAACGGCCTCCCACCCACACTACAGCCGTTCCAGGAAAAGAGCCCACTAAAACTGCATGGCAGTTATCCTAGCTGTGCACATATCAGTAACCTACTGTTACTGATTACAAAAAATGCTCTTTTCCCCCACCGAGCTCCGGGACTTTGGTGGCACATACACTGCAGCTTCCCTGCTTTAACTTAGCTGCATGGCAACACTGAAACGGATTGCCGGATCGGCCTCTTTGACAACCCTGGAAGTTTAGTAGTGATATAAATATATATTGTATATATATCATCTGCTCAGCTCCTCCTGCTCTATAACATGACACCTGCAGATTGTACTGATTGTATATATTATCTGCTCAGCTCCTCCTGCTCTATAACATGATACCTGCAGATTGTACTGATTGTATATATTATCTGCTCAGCTCCTCCTGCTCTATAACATGTTACCTGCAGATTGTACTGTACTGTATATATCATCTGCTCAGCTCCTCCTGCTCTATAACATGATACCTGCAGATTGTACTGTATTGTATATATCATCTGCTCAGCTTCTCCTGCTCTATAACATGATACCTGCAGATTATACTGTATTGTACATATCATCTGCTCTGCTCCTCCTGCTCTATTACATGATACCTGCAGATTGGACTGTATTTTTAGTGTAACAGGTTGATTTTAATTAAGGGAGGTGTCTTCTTTTTTAAGTGACAGTTTGCACCATTTTTTTCAGGAATTTTTACCTTATTTTATTGTTAAAACAAGGAAAGATCATACCCCAGTACAGTAGCTGGAAATACAGAATAGCTACAAAACTTAAATATAAATATATATATATATATAGCATGAAGGATGACCGCAGCACTCAATAGTAGTGAAAAGATCAAAAAAGTGGCTTTATTCCAAAAGCAAACAGCAGCGACGTTTCGGTGTTCTCACAACACCTGTCACGATGCCGGCTGGCAGGTAGTGGATCCTCTGTGCCAGAGAGGGATGGCGAGGACCGCGCTAGTGGACCGGTTCTAAGCCACTACAGGTTTTCACCAGAGCCCGCCGCAAAGCGGGATGGTCTTGCTGCGGCGGTAGTGACCAGGTCGTATCCACTAGCAACGGTTCACCTCTCTGGCTGCTGAAGATAGGCGAGGTACAAGGGAGTAGGCAGAAGCAAAGTCGGACGTAGCAGAAGGTCGGGGGCAGGCGGCAAGGTTCGTAGTCAGGGGAGATAGCAGAAGTTCTGGTACACAGGCTTTAAACACACAAAACGCTTTCACTAGGCACAAGGGCAACAAGATCCGGCAAGGAAGTGCATGGGAGGAGGTTAGATATAGTCAGGGACCAGGTGGAAGCCAATTAAGCTAATTGGGCCAGGCACCAATCATTGGTGCACTGGCCCTTTAAGTCTCAGGGAGCTGGCGCGCGCGCGCCCTAGAGAGCAGAGCCGCGCGCGCCAGCACATGACAGCAGGGGACGGGAACGGGTAAGTGACCTGGGATGCGATTCGCGAGCGGGCGCGTCCCGCTGTGCGAATCGCATCCCCAACGGCCATGACAGAGCAGCGCTCCCGGTCAGCGGGACTGACCGGGGAGCTGCAGGGAGAAAGACGCCGTGAGCGCTCCGGGGAGGAGCGGGGGCCCGGAGCGCTAGGCGTAACAGTACCCCCCCCCTTAGGTCTCCCCTTCTCTTTGTCCGGTAACTGCCTCCCCTGGGATGAGGACACCGGGAAAGGATGGAGGGATTCCTCAACGGCAGGCAGAACAGCAGGAGTAGGAATGGGGAGAGAGGGCAGAGGGCGAGACCTGGCACGGGGCAGTGTGACACCAGGACGAGGGCCATGAGAGGACACAGAGGCTTGCCTGATGGGACTGGGAGGGGGGGAGAGGCATTTCCTGTGGAAGGCAGAGTCCTTAATGACCTTAGGGGGACCGGATACAGGAGGAACCACAGGGTCACGGCAGGGAGTACTGGGAACCGGTTGAAGGCAGTCCTTGGAACAAGAGGGACCCCAACTCTTGATCTCCCCAGTGGACCAATCCAGGGTTGGGGAATGGTGTTGAAGCCAGGGTAGTCCAAGGAGAATTTCAGAAGTGCAATTAGGAAGGACAAAAAATACAATTTCCTCGTGATGAGGTCCGATGCACATTAGGAGGGGCTCCGTGCGGTAACGCACGGTGCAGTCCAACCTGGCTCCGTTGACCGCGGAAATGTGGAGTGGCTTGACAAGACGGGTCACCGGAATGCGGAATTTATTCACTAAGGACTCCCGAATAAAATTCCCAGAAGCTCCAGAGTCCAGGCAGGCCACGGCTGAGAGGGGAGAGCTGGCTGAAGTAGAAATCCGAACAGGCACCGTGAGACGTGGAGAAGCCGACTTAGCATCAAGAGACGCCACACCCACGAGAGCTGGGTGCGAGCGTGCGTTTCCCAGACGTGGAGGACGGATTGGGCAATCCACCAAAAAATGTTCAGTACTGGCACAGTACAGACAAAGATTCTCTTCCTTACGGCGATTCCTCTCTTCCAGGGTCAGGCGAGACCGATCCACTTGCATGGCCTCCTCGGCGGGAGGCCTAGGCGCAGATTGCAGTGGAGACTGTGGGAGAGGTGTCCAGAGATCTAAGTCTTTTTCCTGGCGGAGCTCTTGATGCCTCTCAGAAAAACGCATGTCAATGCGAGTGGCTAGATGAATGAGTTCATGCAGGTTAGCAGGAGTCTCTCGTGCGGCCAGAACATCTTTAATGTTGCTGGATAGGCCTTTTTTAAAGGTCGCGCAGAGAGCCTCATTATTCCAGGATAGTTCAGAAGCAAGAGTACGGAATTGTATGGCGTACTCGCCAACGGAGGAATTACCCTGGACCAGGTTCAGCAGGGCAGTCTCAGCAGAAGAGGCTCGGGCAGGTTCCTCAAAGACACTTCGAATTTCCGAGAAGAAGGAGTGTACAGAGGCAGTGACGGGGTCATTGCGGTCCCAGAGCGGTGTGGCCCATGACAGGGCTTTTCCAGACAGAAGGCTGACTACGAAAGCCACCTTAGACCTTTCAGTAGGAAACTGGTCCGACATCATCTCCAAGTGCAGGGAACATTGCGAAAGAAAGCCACGGCAAAACTTAGAGTCCCCATTAAATTTGTCCGGCAAGGACAGGCGGAGGCTAGGAGTGGCCACTCGCTGCGGAAGGGGTGCAGGAGCTGGCGGAGGAGATGGTTGTTGCTGCTGTAGCTGTGACTGTACTTGCTGTAGTTGTGACTGGAGTTGCTGTGTCATGGTGGTCAAGTACGACAGCTGGTGATCTTGTTGGGCGATCTGACGAGCTTGCTGGGCGACCAGCGTAGGGAGGTCAGCGACAGCTGGCAGAGGAACTTCAGCGGGATCCATGGCCGGATCTACTGTCACGATGCCGGCTGGCAGGTAGTGGATCCTCTGTGCCAGAGAGGGATGGCGAGGACCGCGCTAGTGGACCGGTTCTAAGCCACTACAGGTTTTCACCAGAGCCCGCCGCAAAGCGGGATGGTCTTGCTGCGGCGGTAGTGACCAGGTCGTATCCACTAGCAACGGTTCACCTCTCTGGCTGCTGAAGATAGGCGAGGTACAAGGGAGTAGGCAGAAGCAAAGTCGGACGTAGCAGAAGGTCGGGGGCAGGCGGCAAGGTTCGTAGTCAGGGGAGATAGCAGAAGTTCTGGTACACAGGCTTTAAACACACAAAACGCTTTCACTAGGCACAAGGGCAACAAGATCCGGCAAGGAAGTGCATGGGAGGAGGTTAGATATAGTCAGGGACCAGGTGGAAGCCA
The DNA here is from genome assembly GCF_029499605.1 of Hyla sarda. NCBI lineage: Eukaryota > Metazoa > Chordata > Amphibia > Anura > Hylidae > Hyla > Hyla sarda. Next base: position 33,438,031 of record NC_079190.1, on the reverse strand, counting down.
ATTAAGCTAATTGGGCCAGGCACCAATCATTGGTGCACTGGCCCTTTAAGTCTCAGGGAGCTGGCGCGCGCGCGCCCTAGAGAGCGGAGCCGCGCGCGCCAGCACATGACAGCAGGGGACGGGAACGGGTAAGTGACCTGGGATGCGATTCGCGAGCGGGCGCGTCCCGCTGTGCGAATCGCATCCCCAACGGCCATGACAGAGCAGCGCTCCCGGTCAGCGGGACTGACCGGGGAGCTGCAGGGAGAAAGACGCCGTGAGCGCTCCGGGGAGGAGCGGGGGCCCGGAGCGCTAGGCGTAACAACACCATTCTTAAGCTGAGAACACCGAAACGTCGCTGCTGTTTGCTTTTGGAATAAAGCCACTTTTTTGATCTTTTCACTACTACTGAGTGCTGCGGTCATCCTTCATGCTTTGTACGAATTGGACCCAAGACCAGGGCCCCTAGACTGCTTGCACCATATCCATTTTTTTCGGAAGTGCTGCCTACCACCTCAAGTTCTATATATATATATATATATATATATATATAATACCGTTTTCTGTCTCTCTAGGGGACTGTTACGTTTTATTACTTGTGCATTTACATGTACACATACAGTAATAAAATGAAGGCAAAAAAATTTTGATGTCTATGACCTAGTTTTTATGTCTACAGATTTTCTAGATTAAGAGGATCTGTGGTCAGTATAAAAAAAAAAAAGTTTTTACTATAATTTTATAGCCTCAGATGCCATAGTCAGATTAACGGAAACTTTGTTTCAAAGAAAGTGAACTAAGGGCCCCTTTACATGGGCTGACAGGCTGCAGATGACCTTCACAAGGCTCGATCAATCATGTGGCCGAAAAAATGATCGCTGGATCAGTTGTGTGGCCCAATAAATTAATCACTGTCGTCCGCAAATCACCTGTTTACAGAGGGCCATGTGTGGCCAATAGCAATAAAGAAGGAGCATCAGCTGATTGGATTGGCAGATAATAGCCGGTCCTTTTAAGACTATGTCCAGACATCAGAATTTCTGCATGTAATTCTGCATGGGATTCCGCTGTCCCATTCACACTGCAAAATTTCCGCGCAGGAATTTCATTGAAGTAAATGGACAATTTCTGCAGAATTTAATGCAGAATTTTCATGCAGAATTCTGTGCAGAAATTCTGCTGTGTGAAAATAGTCTTAGGCTTCCAACGTGTGAACATAGCCTAAGAGGCCCTACTACAGGAGATATCTGGATAATAAAAAAAGATAGGGAATATGTGTCTTATCACATGGGGTCCACTGCAAACACCAGTTTGAGCAAGAACTTTCAGCAGTAAGAGATGGGCATTGTTCTGGAGATCACAGGGGTCCCACTGGTTGGACCCCCATGCAATCAGACAATTATACACTATCCTGGGGATAGGGGACACTTTTTTATTGACAGGATAACCCTTTTGAGCTGAAACTAAGAGTTAACCATTGCCTGTTGTTACACAGACAAAGCAGGAGGTCCTGGCAGAAGCTTAAAGCATCCTAGACGCAGCTGGCCAATGGGACTGCACAGTCACTTGGCAGAACACAGCACTGGAACCAGGTAAGGTAAGAAACACCATGTGTAGCACCCAATTAGGGGTACTGTGGGACGGGTGTTTGGATATGTTTGTGACGCCAGGGCACCGTTAACCAAGTGGTCAGAGGATACAGCAGCTTCTCCTGGGCCAGGCACAGCATAATAAATACACTAATGTCAGGTTATAGATAACTGTCTCTTTACTTTGCTGGAGGTAGCAGAACTTAAACAATACAGACTTCTGTGCAGAGGCATGGGCAGAGTCGACCAGGGGAGCCTGTAGCCTTGCTGGGAGTTATAGTGGCTGATTAATGCCACTTTAAGATTAGAAGCAACACACGCTGAATTGGAAGACTGAACTTGACTGACTGAAGTAGAGATTTCCCCAAGTACTTTGCTTACCGCCAGGCTTAGACCATTCACCTGCACGCTGGCACTTCCTAAGATTTGGCAAGGCTTTGGAGTTTCATAGACTGCTTTCCACCCTTGGCTTCTCCTCTCGGTACCTCGGCTTACAAGCTGGAACACACTCTTCTCTCACTCTGAACTCCTGACTAGAACTCTTCAACTGAACTGCACTGAACTGCAGCCCCTCACAAGACTAACTCACAACTAAACTCCCCCCCCCCCTACATTACACTAAGGGCTAGGTATGGGGGTCTCCCATTTGGCAATCAGGTCACCTGGTCCCTTTGCCACAAGCCCTTAAGGGTACAGTACATAAATTAGCACATAAAACAGCATAACAATGAATCACATTGTCACAGGTCAAACAATAGAACAAGTGGGCCCAATATAGAGACAGCAGGCATGCCTAAGGCAATCTTTAGCCCACAGGACAGCCTTTGGTGCTGGGACACCACATATGTAGTATGCAGGTTTTTTTTTTATACTGGGAGTCATCGGGTGACATATGGAATTATATGGCCTACATCAGGTCATATGGTCAGCCTTTATATAAGGACAGAACTTGGATTTGATAAGATTATACCTTCATTCCCTGCCAGCAAACTGTGATTTTGATACCTTCCGGTAATTAACACACAATGAGAACTTTTCATTACACAACATTTCGGCTACATAAACAGAAATCCTACAAACTTGTTACATGGACCTTGGTACCAGAGTTCATTGCATCTCATTAACCTTCAGATCTGCAGTAACCCCCATAGCGGCCCCTGCCACCCCAGTGGAAAATCATATTGTTACTTCACTTTCAACACTATGTTTTATTTGGATCATAGCAGAGAAGTCCAGGATTGGGATCATAAAGGAGTTCCCAATGCATCATGAAGGTTTCACTTACACCAACACGTTCTTAGCGTAAGTAAATCCGTAAAAAAAAAAAATCTGAGCCCATCGAGAATGTTCCCCGTCCAGCTCTGTAACCAGACCAAGCTTATCAGCTGTATAGAAGATGGCGGTCGTAGGATTTCTCGCTCGGTGAGGTTTAAACGTGATTTTAATAATGTTTTAATAATGACTCACACAGCTCCTCTACTTCTCTGGAAAGTTGGATGGGTTGTATTTGTTCCTTAACGTCCTCTGCGAAATAAAGCCCATGACTTGAACTCCTCCTGACCCTCAGCCTGGACCTAATCCATAAACCACTCGAACAAGAATCTCTGTAATACCGCTAATAAGTACCATAAAATGTTAAGCCTCCTTTTAATCCCCCATTGAACTTCTATTTCAGAAATGTTCTCAGGGAAGGTGACCTGAACATGGCATACTTCTTTTCACCTTCAAAAACCATTCACTTCCATTTGGATCCCTACAAATGTAACGTTAAATAAACAAATAAATTCGGAAGGTGCTAAATGTTCTGGTGTGTCCCCATGATAATACTTCTGGTTGTTAGCAATTCACTTTGTAACTGGGATGGATCCAAATTACCCTATACATCATTGTCCTGATGGCTTTAGTAGCGGTGGATATGTGGGTAGAGGCATATTCCAGGTGAGTTAGGCTGCATTCACACCACGTTTTTACAATACAGTTCCCGTATCAGGTTTTTGATGAAAAACAAATTCCTCAAAACCTGACTAAATTGTATCAAAACGTGTGTACAAATTCCAACCCGTATACGGTTAAAAAACGTATATGGTTTGAAAAATGATGTCCGATTGCATCCGTTTTTTAAAGAAAAAAAACGTTTTTAATTTTTTACTCCATTTTGAATAAAGTTTCACTTGTTTGATTGAAATTCCAAGAAAAAAAAAACTGTGCAAAGTCAAAAACCGTACGCACATATGGTTCTGTACGGTTCCCATTGACTTCCATGCTAAAAAAAAACAAATGCGGTTTAATACGGTTTTTCACACGGACCAAAAAACATGGTATTCTATGGTTTTGGATGCGGGTAAAAGACCGGACAAGACCGTATAAGACGCAAAATGGATTAAACAGGAGGATGCGTTTGACATACGATTTACAATGTTAAGTCAATGCATACGGTTTTCTACACGATTCTGTACGGTTTTTAACTTGATACCGTATACGGGAACTGTATAGCATGCAGCCTTACAGTGTATTGAGCTTTTATCATTATCCTATTAGATGCAGAGTGGTATAGTGAGTTTTACTTTCACTTTCACTAGGCCTCTATGCTGCCATGACAACCTGTCTTAACCCCCATAATCGCATTGTGGTGGAGACATAGGGAACAGCCACCCACCTTCAACCTGTCGCCAATCCCAGCAGCTGCAGATGAGGCATCAGTAACACATGCCCGTGCTGCTACATGCCCGGATGGAACTTCAGTTGCACGTAGGGTTGCCACCTGGCTGGTATTTTACCGCCACAGATGGTATTTTGGCCACCCTGCCGGTATTTTTATATTAAATTCCTCCAGCTCCCCGAATGTTATATTTTATGCTATACCAGTGTTTCCCAACCAGGGGTGCCTCCAGCTGTTGCAAAACTACAACTCCCAGCATGCCCGGACAGCCGTTGGCTGTCCGGGCATGCTGGGAGTTGTAGTTTTGCAACAGCTGGAAGCACCCCTGGTTAGGGAAACACTGACCTATACTATAAACTTATATATAGTCCAACATGCTGGGAGTTGTAGTTTTCATTTGTGGCAGCTGCTGAGCCACAGACTGTATCAGGGCATGCTGGGAGTTGTAGTTAGTAACTAACTGCAACTCCCGAATTTGCTAAAAAAAAAAAAAAGCGATCAAAAAGTCACTTCAAAACAAAAATGGGACTGTTAAAAAGCTACAAATCGGGGCGCAAAAAATGAGCCCTCATACAGGCCCGTAAAGGGAGAAATAAAAAAAAGATATAGGGGTCAGAATAGGACAAAATTTACCCTGCATCTTGTGACGTTATGCATATATAATTAATTATGCAAATTAGCATGGCCGGTATTTTTTATTTTTTTTTGCAAGAAAGGTGGCAACCCTAGTTGCATGGGCGTAACAATAGCGATAGCAGAGGGGATGCGGCTGTGGTAACAGGAGAAGATCTGGTCTCGGATCCCTGCGCAAGTTTTAACTATGTGTGTCGCTGAACGGGGGCTACCGAGAGAAAAAAAAAAAAACAATACTGGTGAGGGACCAGAGTGTCTGGAGGACACAGAGGAGCTGAGGGGGAGTGCTTCAACAGGTGAGTATTTTTTTTTCATGTTACCATATATGTTGGCAGTGTGGGGGGGCCTAACTACTATAAAGGGGCAGAAAGGGGCCCAACTACTATATGGGACCAGTGAGGGAGGCCTAACATCTATATGGAGGAAGTGCGGGGGCCTAATTAATACACAGGGGCAGCATGGGGGGCTCTAACTACTATATTGGGTAAGTGTGTGGGGCCAAACTATTATAATAGGGTTACAGTGGGCTCTTACTACTATATGGGGGCAGTGCGAGGGGCCTAACTACTATATGGGGCAGTGCGAGGGGCCTAACTACCATATGGGAGCAGTGTAATACAGATGGGGAGTTTATATAGAGGTGAGTGTGATGCTAGAGCAAGGAGCCTAAAATGGTTGTGTGGTGTCTCGGGGTGTGAAGGTGAGGTGAATGGGGCAGATGTTATAGCCCATTGGCAGATGTTATTAACTCCTAAATGTTTGTGACGCCAGGGCGTGGTTTTCCCGGTAACCACCCGAACTGTAGTACTGCTATCCCAAGGTTAGGCAAGGTAATAATAATCCAAGACCAGGTTAGGGTTAACGGCAGCTTTACTGAGGTAGGCAGATGGAAATAGTCTTTACAGCTAGGCCAGGGTCCCAGAGAGGTGGCCAGTAACACGTAAGGAGCTCACAGCTTGCTGGGACTTGTAGTGACTTGGACAGACTTCAGGACAGTCACACTGACTATAATAGACTTGACTATAGACTTGACTGGACTGTAGGTAGCGACAGCAGACATAGACGACTTGACTTACTGGCATGTGGCTGTAGGTTTGGCTTGAGGCCTCCAGATATGCTGGACACTAAATCTGAGATGTCTGGTCTTTACTGTACCTCAGCAGGAGTGTGGTGGAAGAGAGAGATTGTAATGGCTCCCCCTCTTATAAAGGGGGGCTGAGCCAGAAGCCCATAGGTCAAGCTGCAGGTTAGTTGGTGCTCTCTGGGTAACAAACACATCATGTGAACACATTATCATGTGACTAACTCAAAGGTCCTTAAAGGTCCTTTATCCATAACACACATAACACTATACATAATATATATTATTATGGGGGAGACACTGCAGGAGAGCCCCTAGGACACAGAGGGACTCCACCTGACAGGGCCTAAGTACTGTACGGGACTATATCCCGCACTGGGACATCACAGTTGTCTGGAAGACTCTGCAGAGATAAGTCATGGCTGGGAGAACCTTTCATGATCCCCTGGGCCAGATGGAGAAGGAAAGGAAAAGTGAATGTCTCCGATCAGAGAAGGCATCACATGGGAGTTATTACATGTAGTTATGTTTCAGTTCTGAAAAAAACACTAAACAACACCAAACAATTTGTGTCTGTTCATAGTCTTAGACACCCCCAACATAAAAAAATGGCCGCTGGGTGTAATTGCAATATAATTATGAGTGACTGGCCCCGATATAAGCAGAAAGGCATTTATATAGCACTTTGGTATTCTGTGGTCACTGTGATGAGTCCCAGTCCAAACCTTTGTGGGGCTCACAATCTGATTTGCTGGATCACACACAGCGGCCAATTTGGTAAGAAACTAGTTGTCAGCGTGTGATTTATTCACTCATTGATATTTCAGTCAGCAAATCTGATACCTGACATAGTATCTTCAGAAAGGGCAGTGGAGACCACGAAGGAGCAGCTGTGAGATTCCTGAAGTCTGTGTAAATCTCGGCACTGCCGCCCATAACCTCCAGCAAGTTATTATTTCTCTTCATTCTAAGTCTCTTGCTTTTTCAAGTACATTCAGTATCTCCCATAAGTGAGCCCACCCCTCACATTATATATACAGTATATCCCATAAGTGACTCCACCCCTCACATTATATATACAGTATATACCATAAGTGAGTACACCCCTCACATTATATATACAGTATCTCCCATAAGTGAGTCCACCCCTCACATTATATATACAGTATCTCCATAAGTGAGTCCACCCCTCATATTATATATACAGTATATCCCATAAGTGATTCCACCCCTCACATTATATATACAGTATATCCCATAAGTGACTCCACCCCTCACATTATATATACAGTATCTCCCATAAGTGAGTCCACCCCTCACATTATATATACAGTATATCCCATAAGTGAGTCCACCCCTCACATTATATATACAGTATATCCCATAAGTGACTCCACCCCTCACATTATATATACAGTATCTCCCATAAGTGAGTCCACCCCTCACATTATATATACAGTATCTCCCATAAGTGAGTCCACCCCTCACATTATATATACAGTATATCCCATAAGTGATTCCACCTCTCACATTATATACAGTATCTCCCATAAGTGAGTCCACCCCTCACATTATATATACAGTATCTCCCATAAGTGATTCCACCTCTCACATTATATACAGTATATCCTATAAGTGAGTCCACCTCTCACATTATATATACAGTATATCCCATAAGTGAGTCCACCTCTCACATTATATGCAGTATCTCCTATAAGTGAGTCCACCCCTCACATTATATATACAGTATCTCCCATAAGTGAGTCCATCCCTCACATTATATATACAGTATCTCCCATAAGTGAGTCCACCCCTCACATTATATACAGTATATCCCATAAGTGAGTCCACCCCTCACATTATATACAGTATCTCCCATAAGTGAGTCCACCCCTCACATTATATACAGTATCTCCCATAAGTGAGTCCACCCCTCACATTATATATACAGTATCTCCCATAAGTTATTCCACCCCTCACATTATATACAGTATCTCCTATAAGTGAGTCCACCCCTCACATTATATATACAGTATCTCCCATAAATGAGTCCACCCCTCACATTATATATACAGTATATCCCATAAGTGAGTCCACCCCTCACATTATATACAGTATCTCCCATAAGTGAGTCCACCCCTCACATTATATATACAGTATATCCCATAAGTGAGTCCACCCCTCACATTATATATACAGTATCTCCCATAAGTTATTCCACCCCTCACATTATATACAGTATCTCCTATAAGTGAGTCCACCCCTCACATTATATATACAGTATCTCCCATAAGAGAGTCCACCCCTCACATTATATATACAGCATATCCCATAAGTGAGTCCACCCCTCACATTATATATACAGTATCTCCCATAAGTGAGTCCACCCCTCACATTATATATACAGTATCTCCCATAAGTGAGTCCACCCCTCACATTATATACAGTATATCCCATAAGTGAGTCCACCCCTCACATTATATACAGTATCTCCCATAAGTGAGTCCACCCCTCACATTATATATACAGTATATCCCATAAGTGACTCCACCCCTCACATTATATATACAGTATCTCCCATAAGTGAGTCCACCCCTCACATTATATATACAGTATCTCCCATAAGCGAGTCCACCCCTTACATTATATATACAGTATCTCCCATAAGTGAGTCCACCCCTCACATTATATACAGTATCTCACATAAGGGAGTCCACCTCTCACATTATATACAGTATCTCCCATAAGTGAGTCCACCCCTCACATTATATACAGTATGTCCCATAAGTGAGTCCACCCCTCACATTATATACAGTATCTCCCATAAGTGAGTTCACCCCTCACATTGTATACACAGTATCTCCCATAAGTGAGTCCACTCCTCACATGATATACAGTATCTCACATAAGGGAGTCCACCTCTCACATTATATACAGTATCTCCCATAAGTGAGTCCACCCCTCACATTATATATACAGTATCTCCCATAAGTGAGTCCACCCCTCACATTATATATACAGTATCTCCCATAAGTGAGTCCACCCCTCACATTATATACAGTATCTCACATAAGGGAGTCCACCTCTCACATTATATACAGTATCTCCCATAAGTGAGTCCACCCCTCACATTATATATACAGTATCTCCCATAAGTGAGTCCACCCCTGACATTATATATACAGTATCTCCCATAAGTGAGTCCACCCCTCACATTATATATACAGTATCTCCCATAAGTGAGTCCACCCCTCACATTATATATACAGTATCTCCCATAAGTGAGTCCACCCCTCACTTTATATATACAGTATCTCCTATAAGTGAGTCTACCCCTCACATTATATACAGTATCTCCCATAAGTGAGTCTACCCCTCACATTATATATACAGTATCTCCCATAAGTGAGTTCACCCCTCACATTGTATACACAGTATCTCCCATAAGTGAGTCCACTCCTCACATGATATATACAGTATCTCCCATAAGTGAGTCCACCCCTGACATTATATATACAGTATCTCCCATAAGTGAGTCCACCCCTCACATTATATATACAGTATCTCCCATAAGTGAGTCCACCCCTCACATTATATATACAGTATCTCCTATAAGTGAGTCCACGTATATGACCCTCTGTTACAATGTAAAGGAGTGAGTGCACAGCCTGTATAACAGTGTTTAATGTGGGCGGCCGAAAAAGAGATTGACATAGCGAGGAGCCAATAGATCTTCGATCCGTCAAACAGCAGAGCGCCGCATTTAACTATAGGTGTGCCATTAAGTAGCGCTTACAGTTAAATGCATCTTGGACCCGGCAGTACAGAGTGGGGCGATAGGTACATTATATGCATCGCCACTCACCTAGGGGGCGAGTTAGGCGCCTGCGAGGCACCATTAAGCATGAGGCCTTAGGTGGCCGCCTAACTTGTCTAATTGGAGAGCCGCCTCTGTGCACAGAATACCGCCGAAAGAGTGAACATGTTCATTCTTTAGGCGGAATCCTGAATTTCAGCATGAAATAGTCAACAGTCCACACTGCCTGCTGTTCACTGGCTACTACGACTTTCACCAGTCCACCACTGCCTGCTGAATGCTGGCTACTACAACTCCCATCAGTCCACCACTGCCTGCTTTAGTTTTCATTGAAAAGCTATTAAAACAATTCTCTTGAAACTGCCAAAAGGGAGAATTTTTGAAATGCTTGGTAAAAGCAATTGCATATTCCTATACCTATGTGTGCATTTTAACACCAGCAGGCATCTGCCAACAACCAGGGATACTTTATGCACCTTTATTTTAATATTAAAAAGCATGCAAAATATGCTAGTGCAGTGTGCTTTTAAATAAGCTGTTAGTTACCATGGATTACGGCACACCATTAAAAAGTTTGGCAAGCCCGGCGAGTTCAACTTTTGAGCAGCTCACTCAACTGTACTGGTGTCTTTAAAGCATAGTGGCTTTTTGGTCTTCTAAGCACCAGGACTTACCTACGTGCAACTTTCTTCTGTGCACCCTATACCTTTGTATTGTATACTTGATTAGTTTTACTATTTACACTACAAATTTTCAGAGCAGAATTCCACTGCGGAAAAACCAGTGCAGCAGCCTCCCATTGTTCATGTTGCACTATTCACACTACGTCATTTCCAGGGCAGATGTTAGTCAGTGGAAATTCTGGATCCCAGAGGTAAAAGAGTGAACATGTTTATTATTTTGGTGGAATCTGTTGTCTATGGAATTGGTGCATTCTGCTTTACATGTCACAGTTTTCCACATTCTATTTTTATTCTTCCACATCTGGAACATATTTCATTTCTTACTGGTTAATAAATGTAAAAATTATATACCACGATATTATATTCTGTGGCTGGTGTCTGGGGGGCGCTCTTTATCTTTATCACTGCAAATACTGTAATGTGTCTCCATTTCAGAGTAATTCAATGCAAATGTAATACTACAAGAGTTCTCTATTCCCAACTTTATTTGGCACAACGTATATCAAATCATGACAAAACTAAAATGCTGCATTTGCATCCAATAAATTCTCACTAATATTTAGTTATAGATCTAAGAGTAAACATATAATTGGTTTCTATGGAAAATGTAACATTTAAATTTTCATACCATTTTTGTCAAATTTTTTTATTATGATTTCAATGGACACTGTGTGATGCTTAATTTCTCCAGTGGTGGCACTGCAGAAAAAAATTAAACATTTACTACCAGGTTTCCCCACAGCCAGGGTGACCAGATGTCCCAGTTTTCCTGGGATCTTCAGCTTTTTTGGGAAAAACTTTTTCGCCATGGGCTGGATAATTACCATTCCCAGGCCGCACGTCTTCCTGCTTGGCTGAGCTCCTACAGACTGGGTGTCAGTTTCGGGCAATGGCCACTTTAAATGGGCACTGTCAGAATCAAAAACTTTTTATATGTTGTACATCTTTGCAAAACATTAACCTTTTTAATATACTTCATAAAATTTTTTTATTTCCTTTTCATAGAAATCATGGCTTTGTCCAAGCTGAAGCACAGGCATGTACAAAGTCCAGTAAAGGAGGGTGGGCTAACACTCCTCTGTTCTCTCTCTCCTGTCTGATAGGACTCCTCTGTACTCTCCCCGTCTGATAGGACTCCTCTGTGCTTTCTCCTGTCTGATAGCACTCCTCTGTGCTCTCTCCTGTCTGATAGCACTCCTCTGTGCTCTCTCCTGTCTGATAGCACTCCTCTATGCTCTCTCCTGACTGATAGCACTCCTCTGTGTTCTCTCCTGTCTGATAGGACTCCTCTGTGCTCTCTCCTGTCTGATAGGACTCCTCTGTGTTCTCTCCTGTCTGATAGCACTCCTCTATGCTCTCTCCTGTCTGATAGTACTCCTCTGTGCTCTCTCCTGTCTGATAGGACTCCTCTGTGCTCTCTCCTATCTGATATGACTCCTCTGTGCTCTCTCCTGTCTGATAGGACTCCTCTGTGTTCTCTCCTGTCTGATAGCACTCCTCTGTACTCTCTCCTGTCTGATTGTACTCCTCTGTGCTCTCTCCTGTCTGATAGCACTCCTCTGTGTTCTCTCCTGTCTGATAGGACTCATCTGTGCTCTCTCCTGTCTGATAGTACTCCTCTGTGCTCTCTCCTGTCTTATAGCACTTCTCTGTGCTCTCTCCTTTCTGATAGTACTCCTTTGTGTGCTCTCCTGTCTGATAGTACTCCTCTGTGCTCTCTCTTGTCTGATAGGACTCCTCTGTGCTCTCTTCTATCTGATATGACTCCTCTGTGCTCTCTCCTGTCTGATAGGACTCCTCTGTGTTCTCTCCTGTCTGATAGCACTCCTCTGTACTCTCTCCTGTCTGATTGTACTCCTCTGTGCTCTCTCCTGTCTGATAGCACTCCTCTGTGTTCTCTCCTGTCTGATAGGACTCATCTGTGCTCTCTCCTGTCTGATAGTACTCCTCTGTGCTCTCTCCTGTCTTATAGCACTTCTCTGTGCTCTCTCCTTTCTGATAGTACTCCTTTGTGTGCTCTCCTGTCTGATAGTACTCCTCTGTGCTCTCTCCTGTCTGATAGTACTCATCTGTGCTCTCTCCTGTCTGATAGTACTCCTCTGTGCTCTCTCCTCTCTGATAGTATTCCTCTGTGCTCTCTCCTGTCTGATAGTACTCCTTTGTGCTCTCTCCTGTCTGATAGGACTGCTTTGTGCTCTCTCCTGTCTGATAGGACTCCTCTGTGCTCTTTCCTGTCTGATAGCACTCCTCTGTACTCTCTCTTGTCTGATAGTACTCCTCTGTGCTTTCTCCTCTCTGATAGTACTCCTCTGTGCTCTCTCCTGTCTGATAGTACTCCTCTGTGCTCTCTCCTGTCTGATAGTACTCCTCTGTGCTCTCTCCTATCTGATAGTACTCCTCTGTGCTCTCTCCTGTCTGATAGCACTCCTCTGTGCTCTCTCCTGTCTGATAGCCCTCCTCTGTGCTCTCTCCTGTCTGATAGTACTCCTCTGTTCTATCTCCTGTCTGATAGCACTCCTCTGTGCTCTCTCCTGTCTGATAGGACTCCTCTGTGCTCTCTCCTGTCTGATAGCACTCCCCTGTGCTCTCTCCTGTCTGATAGCACTCATTTGTGTGCTCTCCTGTCTGATAGTACTCCTCTGTGCTCTCTCCTGTCTGATAGGACTCCTCTGTGCTCTCTCCTGTCTGATAGCAATCCTCTGTGCTCTCTCCTGTCTGATTGGACTCATCTGTGCTCTCTCCTGTCTGATAGTACTCCTCTGTGCTCTCTCCTCTCTGATAGTATTCCTCTGTGCTCTCTCCTGTCTGATAGTACTCCTTTGTGCTCTCTCCTGTCTGATAGGACTCCTTTGTGCTCTCTCCTGTCTGATAGCACTCCCCTGTGCTCTCTCCTGTCTGATAGCACTCCTCTGTGCGCTCTCCTGTCTGATAGCACTCCTCTGTGCTCTCTCCTGTCCCATAGTACTCCTCTGTGCTCTCTCCTGTCCCATAGTACTCCTCTGTGCTCTCTCCTGTCTAATAGTACTCCTTTGTGCTCTCTTCTGTCTGATAGGACTCCTTTGTGCTCTCTCCTGTCTGATAGGACTCCTTTGTGCTCTCTCCTGTCTGATAGGACTCCTTTGTGCTCTCTCCTGTCTGATAGGACTCCTTTGTGCTCTCTCCTGTCTGATAGCACTCCTCTGTGCTCTCTCCTGTCTGATAGCACTCCTCTGTGCTCTCTCCTGTCCGATTGTACTCCTCTGTGCTCTCTCCTGTCTAATAGTACTCCTTTGTGCTCTCTTCTGTCTGATAGTACTCCTTTGTGCTCTCTTCTGTCTGATAGTACTCCTTTGTGCTCTCTCTTGTCCTATCAGAAGGAGGAAGCATAGTGGACCGTTAGCCCACCCTCACTTACTGGACTTTGTCCATGCCTGTGCTTCAGCTTAGACAAAGCCATGATTTTATAAGCCATAACTTCTATAAGAAGGAAATAAAATTTTCTTATGAAGTATTAGGTTGTGTAGAAGATACGCAAGTCCTCACAAACATTTTTTCTATATTTAACAGAAACAGAATAAAGGAAAAAAACATGAAACGCCAAATCAAGATACATATCTTGTAACTGAAGGGCACAGGTGGCCTATAACTATATAAGGGCGCACAGAGGGGCCTACATCTATGTAGGGGGCCTATAACTATATACATGGGGGCACAGTGGGGCATTAGAAAAAAAACACAGATATTTGCACTAAGTGACATTACCTCCTAGATATAAGATATGCAGAAAATAGTACAGGTATTATGTTTATCTTTAGTTGTTTCGTTGTGCACACAACATTACTGTACACATTATTGTAATAATGATAGCAGCAGCCGGTGGACGCCTGCATCCAACCACAGACGTGAAGATAATAGAAGAGAAGACGCTCACTCAGTAGTATCCAGATGAAGAAACTGTATTGCAGATTGTATTTCATTGAAGAATATCGGACGAGTTTCAAAGCTATTGCAGCCCTCGTCGTCAGGTAATGTACCTGATGAAGAGGGCTGCAATACTCTCATGAAATTGTACGAGATAATAATAATGAATTCTTTATATATAGAACACACTGATTCCACAGTGATGTATCCAGAAAACTGCCTCTCTTCTAGGAAGGTATACTTCTGTGATGTGGAGAGGGCATAAGTGAGTGAGTGAGTAAGAAAAGGTCCTACATCATCTGTTATCTGGAGAACCCATTTAAAGTGTACCTGTCATATCACAGAAAAAAATAATGCTTTTATATGTTACTCACTAGATCATGCAGATTCTTTACACATCTTTTAATGTGTCTAGCTTCTGTATTTGGGTCACAAATCCCTCTGTTCTGCTGCACATTCATTCTGACATCCACTGCTCAGGATAGGGTGCGTCCGAGGCAAGCACTGAGCCTGCTATCACTCACTATGCATAGACAAGAGTGAGTACAGAGGAATGCAGGTCCCACCATCACTTACTGGACTTTGTCCCTACCTGTGCTTTAGCTGGGACAAAGATAATGCTGCAGCCAGACAGGAATATGTTCTGGATGTTATGGGGACCCCTAGTGGTCTTTAGAAGACATGACTATAAAAAGGAGACAAAAAAAGTATGATGTTAAAGGAGTACTCCAGGATCTGAAAACTTAGCCCCTATCCTAAGGATAGAGGATAAGTTTCAGATCAGGGGGGGGGGGGGGGGGGTGTCTGACCACTGGGACCGTACAGGGCTCGGCAGTCCGCAAAAGGGGCGTGTGTCAACCACTGCACGAAGTGGCGGCCGACGCGCCCCCTCAATGCAGCGCTACGGCAGAGACGGAAATTGCCGAATGCAGCTCTCCCATAGCGTTGGATTGAGAAGGTGTATCAGCCGCCACTTCGTGCGCTGGTCATCACGCCCCCTTTGTGTGGACTGCTGGGCCCTGTACAGGAGATCGCGGGGAGTCCCAGCGGTGAACAGGATGAATGTTTTCCTTTAAAGAGATTTTATAGTCACTGGTTAGGTATTAAAAGAATCATGCAAAACATAAATAAAATAATATACATAGAAATATGGATAAGTTTATGTGATAAACAGATAAACATTACGTTGATAGATAATAATTGTTTCCAGGAGCCTCAAATTCAACAGCGCACATATCATTCCACTGGGGCTATATGGGTATATTTGGAAATTGTGGTAGAATTGCTGGTTACTGTAAATTCAGTGTTTCTCTGTAGAAAACAAGATCTGACTTTTTGGAATAGTCATAAAGTAACCCACAACCTTCCCATAGGGGAAACAATGAGGCCATGTAGCGGTTATACAATAATGTTACTATGATTTTTGTGCAACCAGACATGCATTTTCACCCCCTCCCCCATCCTTAGGGCTCATGAAGCTGATATCACCCGACAAAGTCTATAGGAACCATATTGAACCTGTGGATGCCTTTGATTCCATATGAGATCATGACGTGCTCCATTGAATGTTGTGTGGGTGAGTTGTCCTCCAATAGAAGCTTTGCTCCTAGGAGAAAATATCTCCATAATTGGGCCCAATCTGCCATTTTCCCTCCTCGTTGTCATGTGACTTGTTAGTGTTATAAGGTTTCTGGTATAAATGGGCAGCAGTGTTCTTTCTCTCACACTCTCTAATACTGGTCAATGGAAGTTCAACATGGTACAAACTATGAGGCCATGATTTATGGGCAACCAGACATATATTTTCACACACCCCATCCTTAGGGCTCATGTAGCTGATGGCACCCGGCAAAGTCTATAGGAAACATATTAAACGTGTGGATGCCTCCAGGGCTCCAGTCCTGCAGAAACCCATACAAACTGAGTTCCAGCACTTTTTCCACAGTAGGAACACCATTCCCATTAGCAGGTTTCTGAGGACCAGCCCTTGAGTGGAAATCTTGAGTTAGTTCCCACATTTTTTTCCCTCAGGTCTTGACCCCTGATTATGACATAATGACATGCTCCACTGGATGCTGTGTGGGGGAAATATCCTCCAATAGAAGCTTTGCTCTTAGAGAAAATATCTTCTTAATATGGTGAAGTATGAAGGCAACATGGCAGATGGAGGTGCCTACAGTTCCATAAGACAGTGTTGCAGGGATTCTGCATGTCTCAGTATTTGTTCCTCGCACACTCGGACTCCTCTGCCATGTGCATGAGGCCTATGGGTCTATTCACACGGCAGAATTTCCGCTTGCGGAATTCCACTTCAAATTAAAGCCCACAGACTTCTATGGGATTCCACACTCCCATTCACACTTCTGAATTTCCACTTGCGCAATTCCGCTAGCCGTAATTCAGAAGAGTGAATGGGAGTGTGGAATTCCATAGAAGTCTATGGGCTTTAATTTGAGGCGGAATTCTGCAAGCAGAAATTCTGCCGTGTGGATAGACCCTAAAGGTCACCAAATCTTCATATCACGGTTACCAGCCCAACACTTCAGGATCCCCTCTAATGTTCTTGGCTATGGACTGGTATCTTGTGACGCCCTGTTATACCAGGCTTCTTGAGTGTGAAGACCATGTGGCAGAAGTGCCTTGTCACCCAGCTATATTAAATCCTTGTAAATCTATCCTGGAGTTGATTTAGCTATGATTAAGAGGGTGAAGAAATAATTCTAAATATAGCCTATAGAAGGAAATATTACGCCGACTGGCGGGACATAAACATCTCAGATATTGTAAGATGACAAAACCGCATGTCCTAAATAACTCATTATACATTATACAATAAAAAATAAGGCCACTTCCAAAGATAACTAGAACGATAGTAGTCATGTATATGGGGGGCATTTTATGACGGTCAGATCCACCAACAGGACATTCTATAGCATTCTACTAGAAATTTTGGGTGCCCCTTTCCCTTCTACTCCAGTGATATGGAGTTCTTGCATACTCCTCTACTTGTAGTAACACTGTTTCCTCATTGGACTTTCCCTTGCCTCTCCCGTACCTAATTATAATCTAATGGATAGGGTCTTTTACTGCTGGGCCCAACATGAGCTATAAACTGTGAGTGAACTAAGCAACATGTTTAGTTCTCCTGCAGTGCCCCCACAGGGGAAACTAAGTACTACACAATCTTAAAGATTTTGATTAGGAAGGATCCGCGCTTGTCTTGGGGCGTGGTGAGATTACCATAACACTGTGGCTATCTTTTTGTGAGCTAGGTATTTCCTGTTGGATTTCATTCTCTCAAATCCTATAATTCCTTGTTTGTAAGTGTGAGGTCACTTTCCTCCCTCCCACACATTAGCCACCCCACCCATTGAAAAACAAATTCATGTTTTCCTACTCGCCTTTTAAAGCCATTAGTCTTTCATTTTTCCACCTACAGGACCATGTAAGGGCTTGTTTTATGCGGGACAAATTGAACTTTTTAAAGACATAACTCATTTTACTACAAAACCTACCTGTGGTGGCCCAGTACAGGAGTTGCTCATCTGTACCCTTTCTGTCCTGTGTGGTGGACTCTATATCAGTGTCCCCTGGGTCCACCTCCATGCTATGTACCTTAAGTGGTTAACAGTGTCCTATGTTATTTATTGATTTGTCTAGTGTTCATATGCCTTTAAATGTTGTTACCAAGTCCTGTGTAACCAGGTAAGGTGTCAGTGACCAGTTGACTTGTGTGGTGATCTCTGGGAGTCCTCCAAATTGCTCCCTTATAAACCAAGGGAGGAGCTAGCTTAGAGAGTTCTGTTGAGTTCTTGCTGAGGAGCAATACAGTCAAGACTTGAGAGTGTCTGGTGTCCTAAGGGAGACCTAGGCCTTACCATGCAGGCACGCTTCAATCACCAAGTGCCCCATCAGGTGAACGTCAAAGCCTGGTAAGCAACCACAGGGGAGAAGTCTAGTCAGAATAGTCAAGTCAGTCAAGTCTGAGTGGGTCTGCATAATTCAGTCCAAGTCCACTACAAGTCCCAGCGAGCCCTCAAGTCTCTTAAGTCACTGGTCATCTCCTTTGGCCTAACTTAGCTGTAAAGACTATTACATCTCTCTGCCTCAGTAAAGCTGCCGTTGTTCCGTAACTTTGCATTGGAGCAGTTATTTGACAAGCGCCTAGCCCAGGAACCAGCGGCCATACCTTGGGTGGTGTAGAGGATAACCACGCCCTGGCATCACGAACACAAGGCGTTAATGCCATCTGCCCCTGGGGTAATAACATCTGCCCTTTCATCACACCCTCACCACAACTTTTGGCGTCCTACGAACAGGATCCGGGTGTGTGCCTTATGCAAAAAGTACCACCCCCCCCAGTCTGAACTGTGTCCAGTATTGCAGAGAAAAACGCACAAGCCAGAAAGTGTATGGGACTTTGTCAGTGAATCTTATATGTTACGAGGCGCTTGTGAAATAGAGGGGAGGTGAAGAAACGTTTAAACTTATAAGTCTGCTGTCATCGTTCTGGTAGTGTCCACAAGCCTGGTTTTCAAGTCTCCTGTTACCGGGTACCTACAAAATAGTGGGGGAGTGTCTGCTGTTGTTACCCCATCATTCAAGCCGGAGCCGCTGCAGCACCTCGTCAGCTCTCTTAAAGGGAAACGCATATCATCTTTCTTAAAGCAACAGCGCACTCAAAATTCTACAAGATGTCTGAACTCAGCACCACAGATAAACCGGGCATCAGTGCCCCTCCATCTCCAGCGACAAGTCTGCCACCTGGTCCATCAGCTAGTGTCCTGACTCCTGCAAGCATCAACAACCCTGGTGTTCCAGCGACAGCACTGGTATTCATGGGGAATCCTGTCCTTCCTCCCTACAATGGAGACTCCTTTACCCTGAGGGATTTCAAAGAGAGCATCCAGAGCAACCCTCGAACAACTTAAATCAGGACTCTCACTTTATGTCACCTTCTGCCCCCTTGTAACGGTTATCGTAGAAAGTGTATGTGATGGTGGGGTGTGAGGTGCATGGCAGATGTTGTTACCCTAGGGGCAGATAGAATTAACCCCTTGTATTTGTGACGCCAGGGCGTGGTTTAGCCTATAACCACCCGAAGGTATACCGCTGGATCCTGGGCTAGGCACGGGGGCAATAAAGACTCCGACACCAAGTTACGGACAATATTAACTTTACTAAGGGTAGACAGTTGGTAAAGTCTATACAGTTCAGCCAGGGCCCAAGGAGGTGACCAGTGACTCAGAGACCTTAAGGGCTTGCTAGGACTTGTAGTAGGACTAGGCAATTTAGTGCAGGCCACGTTGCTTGACAGTTTGGCAGAGACTGCCTTGACTTGACTCATGACGGACAATGCTGCAGGTTTAGCTTACTTGCACTTGACTGTGGCTGCAGGACTTGACTTGAGGCCCAATATTCCGGACACACACTATAGGCACAACTGACCTCAGCAAAGACTTGGTGCAAAAGAGAGCGAGCTAGTTCCTCCTGGGCTTTTAATGGGGAGACTAGCAGGGAGCCCAAAGGTCACTCTTGGGATCATCTGGTCACTGGTACCTCCTGGGTAACAATCACATGACATATCACATGGTATAACTCTTAAAGTGATAACACATTTTTATACAGTACAACATATTTACAATGGGGAAACTAATGCAGGGGGTCCTGGAGACAATGAAGGATGCTGCCTGACAGAGCAGTGAAGATACGGGGTAGCCATATGTCACCACATGTATCTTTAGAAGCGTCAATAGATACAGGCTCACAAGTGTCTACCGTATCTAAATGTGTTTTCCATCAGCATTGGGATGCTAGTTTATTGTGTGAGCCTGATGATGTTAATTTCAGAGTAGTTGCAGGTAATGAGCAACCAGTCCCCAGACATGGATACTGGGAGTCAACTATTCAATTGGGGGAACATGTACTAACAGGGCAGGAAGTGATTGTAACTAATGTGATGGATAAGGGGTCTGCTGAATTCATACTGGGGATGAACATTATGAGAAATAGTTTTACTGAGATTCTAGATGCCTTGTTTGCTTCTCTTCCCCATATGCCCCCTTCAGACCAGCAGGCTGTGCAGCACCACCTGAAAGTCCCACAAGCAGAACAGAAGTTTGCCAACAAGCAAGGCGAGATCTGCAGAGTACGAGTTCAAGATATCAGGTTGGTGACCTTACAACCCAAATGGTGCCATGCACGTCCCGGAGTCAAGAATCGGGATTATCAGGCCCTGCTGGAACCCATGCAGCTAGAAGATCATCCATTAGTTTGAGCTGCGGGAAGTCTCGTCACCGGCTCAAATAGAAGAGTCCCAGTACGGTTAGTGAACCTGTCTGATTCTGCTACTGTTTTACTTAAGTACACTCCAGTGGCTCAGACCTCCTAGAGTCGAAAGACATTGTGACTGAACGTCTAGTGGCATGACAGCGTGTGGCTCAAGTCACCGGTGGATCCAGTACTAATTCCCCAGAGCCCTGGTGGGCACAACTCCAGGTTGGGGATGCCACTACCCAATGGGACCAGGTCAATGGAGTCCTCAATGTCGCCAAGAGGTATGATGAAGCTTTCAGTAAACACCCCACAGACTTCGGAAAGACTTCAATGATCCAGCACCGTATCCTCACAGGCGACAGCCCGCCTATCAAAGAGAAGCACCGTTCTGGCATGCCTGGCATGTATCAGACTGTTAAGAAGATGCTAGCCGACATGAAGGAGGCGGACGTGATTCAACAAAGTCAGAGTTCCTGGGTGGCGCCACTTGTCAAAGTCAAGAAGAAAGATGGAACTATCCATTTCTGTGTTGACTACAGGAAACTGAACAATGTCACACATAAGGATGCTGATCCCTTGCCAAGAATTGAGGAGTCACTTACTGCCCTTGGGTCTGCTGCTTACTTCTCTACCCTGGACTTAACTAGCGGGTACTGGCAAATGCCCATGGCCTCGGAGGATCGGGAGAAGACCGCCTTTGTGACCACCATGGGGCTATTTGAGTTCAAAAGTATGCTGTTTGGGCTATGCAATGGCCCTGCTACATTCCAGCGTCTGATGGAAAGGTGCCTGGGACACCTGAATTTCCAAAGTGTCTTATTGTACCTGAACGATGTCATTGTGTACAACAAGTCTTACCAGAAACACCTCAGTAATCTGTCAGACGTCTTTCAAGTCCTGATCAAACATGGGTTGAAGATCAAACCATCAAAGTGTCACTTGCTTAAACCTCAAGTCCATTACCTCGGCCACATTGTCAGCGCAGAGGGAGTTCAACCAAATCCTGAAAAGGTGGATGCTGTCAAGAACTGGCCTACACCACGCATGGTGAAGGATGTCAGGAGCTTCCTGGGATTTGCCGGCTATTACCGCCGTTTCATCCCACTCTACGCCCAAATTGTAGAACCCCTTACAGCTCTCCTATGGGGAACGGCAAAGGAAAATTACAATGGAAGACTACCTGTTGATTGGGCCGAAGAGCAAGAGACAGCATTCCAAGCTCTCAAACATCTGCTGACACAACCCCCCATCTTGGCGTATCCAGACTACAGTCAGCCATTCCGGCTATATACTGATGCCAGTTTTGAAGGTCTAGGAGCCATCCTGTCCCAAGTTCAAGATGGACAAGAGAGAGTGATTGCCTACCAGGTCGAAATCTGCGAGGGGCAGAGAAGAACAATGCCAATTACAGTTCGTTCAAACTGGAACTTCTCGCCCTGGTATGGGCCATGACAGAAAAGTTTAAAGATTATTTGGCTGCAACGCCATTTACTGTCTACACGGATAATAATCCTTTGGCCCACCTGAACACTGCCAAATTGGGCGCCCTTGAACAGCGATGGGCTTCCAAATTAGCTAACTACAGCTTCACTATCAAGTACAGAAGCGGCAAGTCGAATGTTAATGCCGACATGTTGTCTCGGATGACCCCCGGCGAAGAGCCACCTGTCCAAGATTAGTGGGAAGACGTGGAGATGCCCCCACTTTACCAAAGGTTTGTGAACCAGAATGTTGTTACCGCCCTCATGGACGGTGAACCCAGGTCCAAAAAGAAGGCCTGTACACCTGGAAGACTCTCCAAGATGAAAATCGAGTTCTACGGGATCTTTTGGACTGCCTTCTGGCGAAAAAGGTACCAACCCGTCTACGACGGGCCCATTGTGATAACGATTCTAAACATCTGTTCTGGTTCCCCGAAGAGATGCGGCTATGGTCCTCAATGCATATCATGACCAGTCGGGACACGTTGGAGTCCACAAGACCGAAGCAACTGTCAGGCAAATATTCTACTAGATTGGAATGCAGAGTGACATTGAGAAATGGTGCAGTGAATGTTCTGTCTGTAACGTCACCAAGAATGTAGGCAAGAACGCAAGAGCACCCCTCCACTCCATCCAGAGTGACAGACCCGGTCGCGCTAGGCCATGTGAAACTGTCTCCCACCTGGTCCGGGTATACTTATGCTCTCACCATGGTGGATCACTTCTCCAAGTGGGTTGTTGTTGTCCCCATCAGGGATCTCACAGCCAAGACGACAGCCCAGATGTTCTACTTTAAATGGGTGCAAACCCTTGGATGTCCGGAGTCGGTCTTAACTGAACGTGGAACGGCCTTTGAGGCCCAACTATTTCTAGAACTCTGTCAATTCCATGACTGCAAGAAACACAGAACCACCGCCTATCACCCTCAAGGGAATGGGCTCTGTGAGCGGATCAATCAAGTCTTCATTTATATGCTGCGAGCAGCCTCTGTGTCACGCCAAGAAGAATGGCCACGGGTTACTACCTGAGCTGCTGGAGATTTACAACAATACCGTGCACTGTTCTACTGGATATCCCCCTCTCTACTTGATGATGGGACACCATGGGCAGCTACCTAAAGATCGGACGTTCGGGTTGCAAGCTCTGATCAACAATTCTCCTCAAGCATCCATGAGTGGGTTTCTGAACACCAACGGTGGATTCAAGAGGTCAAGGAGATCGTCAGTAAGAAGATGGGTGAGGCCCGGCAAAGGCAGCAGGATGACTACAACCGCCATGCCACAGCCAAGCCACTACAGGTGGGCAACAAAGTCTGGTTGGGAAAATTCCCGAGAACAGAAAAGTTGGATTCCATCTGGGAGACAGAACCCTACATAGTGACGGCTATCCCCTACCCTGAGTCTGATGTTTATGAAGTTTATGAAGTTTTGACGTTTACGAGTGAAAAATTGCCGATATTTTGGTCATGTTTCTAGCTTTAAAGGGGTACTCCGCCACTAAACATCTTATCCTATATCCAAAGGATAGGGGATAAGATGTCCGATCACGGAACTCCGCTCCGTGCCGGATGACTGGAGACTACAGCTGCCATGTCTATGGGAGGGGGCATGACGTCATGAATGCTGAAGCTCCAAGCTTCTGTGTTCCGGACGCTGCCGCTGCCGGCCCGGAGATCACGGGGGTCCCCAGCGGCGGGACGCCCGCGATCAGACATCTCATCCCCTATCCTTTGTATAGGGGATAAGATGTTTTTCGGCAGAGTACCCCTTTAACCCCTAGAGAACTCACAAAATACATATGCTGCTGCAGCCTGGTATTTGGCGCACAGTGGCGTATATGTATGCAGTCGCATGTTTACCACCTATGAAGTGAGTTCAGGAGCTGCGCTTGCTTTATAGAGTCTAGAAGCCTGGATATGAGCCACAGGTCCACAGAAACCGTACTAAAATCTGTCTAAAAGAAGATCTTCCAGCGGCTCCGTCACCGCCTCCTCCATGTGTCAGAACAGCAAGAGAGTATGTTTCTGGCGAATGGATATACCCATCCATGGACTTCCCTATGTTCTCACAGTGTCAGCCAGCGATTATCTGTCTACCTCCAGCACCGGGGTTGGCCCCTCCAACTTTAGTCAGTGCACCGGCTCCTTTTCTATCTCCCCTGCCTCCAGTGTATGTTCCAGCTCACAGGGTTCCAGAAGTAGTTCCATCCTCTCCAGTGCATGCACCGGCAGTTTCTGTTCAGCTGATCCCCGATCAAGTGCAAGCTCCAGTGGTTGTTCAAGAAGTATCTGCGGAGCTTCCAGAGTTCTCATCAGTTCCTGGTTCTCCAGAGGTGGTACTGCGCAGGTCCAAGTAGTCTACTCAAGGCCAACTGCCCGCTAGATACCGTGAACAAAGTACTTATGTACATAGAAGTCAGTAGTTAAAAATGTACTATTGTCTAGTCACAAAAAGCATCTAATTCTTGAGTAATCTCTAGATTGGACCCTGACTTGCAAGAAATAGTGGGAACAAAGCCAGAGATCACCTACAGAAGAGGAAAAAGCCTGGGTGATTTACTGGTACACAGCCATCTAGATAATCTGAATTTACAGGGTCAGACGTGGCTAAACAAACAGAAACCACCACAAGGCTGTTTTCAGTGTGGCCATTGTCGCGCTTGTCAACATGTCTGCAAGACAGCGATGGTCCCTACTTCTACCTATGGGATCAAACAGTTCATCAACTGCTCCACCGTGTCTGTGATCTATGTAGCTGTATGCACATGCCCTATGCTTTATGTTGGTAAAACCATCCGCCCTTTCAAAAAACGAATATTGGAGCATATAGGTGACATACGGCACTCACGTGATACACCAGTAGCAATCCATGTCAATACAGTACACGGAGGAGCAGTCGGTGATATCAAATTTGTGGGCATTGAGAGAATAATCCCTTCAGAAAGAAAGGGCAACCTTGATAGGTTGCTCTTACAAAAAGAGTGTAGATGGATCTACAATTTGAATTCCATCTCACCATGGGGGTTAAATGAACAATTACAATTTGCTTGTTTCTTATAGTGCGACATGGGTGTTCCTGTTGAGGTGACCACTAGGCAGTTAGGGACGACCTTAGTAGGTCGGACAGGAGTAATTACTCACCTCCTCCCCCTAGAGAGGGTATTATAGATACAGAGTAGGAGGTTCCTGTGCGGGACCGCCCTTTTTAGGGCGGCCCCCCCGCCTAGGCCTAGGGTCGACTCTATAGGGTATAATAGGGTAAGGACAGGTTCCCTAGGGCCCCATCAACCACTGTCAACATCCCCATAGGGCTATCCATCCCCCCCCCCCATGTCGCTTATATAATCACACCTTGAACAAAATAAATACAAAAATAGCTTTGGTGCGTGATCTGGCTGATCCCCAATACCTTATCTAATAATCTAATCAAACATTACTTTTTTGATACACCTTATTGGAATATAAAGAGCTCTCTAGCACATACAGGTACAAATAGTGAGCCATTATTCATCAAACTTGCCCTTAAATTTAATGATTCAAGTCCCTACTATGCAGCATACCTGATCTAATATAGTGATATACCAATGTTGGGATCCGCCGCTGGGGATTTACTAACTTCACTTGTTAATTTAACTGTCACTCCCGGCATCTGCTTTCATTGGTGTCAGCGCGGCGTGTGTTTGTTTACAATAGTTATGCACGCCCATCTGGTTGCGTCACAGAGGGCGGTGCGCGCCGCGCTGAATAAAGCAGCCCTGCCGGCGGAAGTGACGACAGACGCCACATCTCACCGCATCAGGTGAGAGTGTCCGGACACTTCCGGCACCCAGCGGAGAGCGGGGACGCGTCTAAGCACTCTGCTTACAACTAACCGTGAGTTGCATACAGTCTGTTAGAACACAGTACTGGTCTATCTCTCCACAGGGAATATGTTCAACATCGATACCCTCAATTTTTTTTTTGCAGGTGGAGATCACGGAGGCAGATTGCCCCAGACTGCAACTATATACCACGTGTGACTACTAGGGAAAGCCTATATTATTTCTCCCCACAGGTTCCTAAGCTGTATAGGCTCCGAATGAGCAAATACTGTGGGGATAGAAGAAATATTCTTTTTTACAGGCACCCATGTCAACTTATGTGGTATTATTATCTATCATGATAGCGGTCTGATCATTGAGCTAGAATTTTCTTTTAGCTGTAATTGTGGAGCTAGTAGGGATATAACAATCCTCTAGCAAATTATTTATATGATCACTGTCTATACCTCCTGAGGACACCTGCTCAGTACCAGCAGGTAGAAACGCGTTGTGGTTTAAACTATTATCACCCTGTGGTGTGCATGTGCCGCATAGGGTGATTGGTTGCACTGGACTGGCTGGGCCCTGCAGAGGCCAGTGTAGACCAATGATACTAGTGATCTAACAAATATCATTTACACATCACTAAACACTAAAAATAACTTTTTTAGCATTTTTGATAAATTAAAAGCTAAGTTTTATATAAGCACATCCCTGGCACATAGTATTTGCCCTATATATTTATTCCATCTGGGAGACAGAACCCTACATAGTGACGGCTATCCCCTACCCTGAGTCTGATGTTTATGAAGTTTATGAAGTTTTGACGTTTACGAGTGAAAAATTGCCGATATTTTGGTCATGTTTCTAGCTTTAAAGGGGTACTCCGCCACTAAACATCTTATCCTATATCCAAAGGATAGGGGATAAGATGTCCGATCACGGAACTCCGCTCCGTGCCGGATGACTGGAGACTACAGCTGCCATGTCTATGGGAGGGGGCATGACGTCATGAATGCTGAAGCCCCAAGCTTCTGTGTTCCGGACACTGCCGCTGCCGGCCCGGAGATCACGGGGGTCCCCAGCGGCGGGACGCCCGCGATCAGACATCTCATCCCCTATCCTTTGTATAGGGGATAAGATGTTTTTCGGCAGAGTACCCCTTTAACCCCTAGAGAACTCACAAAATACATATGCTGCTGCAGCCTGGTATTTGGCGCACAGTGGCGTATATGTATGCAGTCGCATGTTTACCACCTATGAAGTGAGTTCAGGAGCTGCGCTTGCTTTATAGAGTCTAGAAGCCTGGATATGAGCCACAGGTCCACAGAAACCGTACTAAAATCTGTCTAAAAGAAGATCTTCCAGCGGCTCCGTCACCGCCTCCTCCATGTGTCAGAACAGCAAGAGAGTATGTTTCTGGTGAATGGATATACCCATCCATGGACTTCCCTATGTTCTCACAGTGTCAGCCAGCGATTATCTGTCTACCTCCAGCACCGGGGTTGGCCCCTCCAACTTTAGTCAGTGCACCGGCTCCTGTTCTATCTCCCCTGCCTCCAGTGTATGTTCCAGCTCACAGGGTTCCAGAAGTAGTTCCATCCTCTCCAGTGCATGCACCTGCAGTTTCTGTTCAGCTGATCCCCGATCAAGTGCAAGCTCCAGTGGTTGTTCAAGAAGTATCTGCGGAGCTTCCAGAGTTCTCATCAGTTCCTGGTTCTCCAGAGGTGGTACTGCGCAGGTCCAAGTAGTCTACTCAAGGCCAACTGCCCGCTAGATACCGTGAACAAAGTACTTATGTACATAGAAGTCAGTAGTTAAAAATGTACTATTGTCTAGTCACAAAAAGCATCTAATTCTTGAGTAATCTCATGTACAGAAAGTCAGTCTAAACATACATTAGTCAGTAATGTACATAGTATGTTATGTGTGATAGTTACATGTCATATTCAGTTAGGACTGTAGCCATATAGTCAATGTATATTCAGTCCACAAAATGTGTTATGTCTAATGTCTATTATTTCCTGTCCATTGCATAGGGTTCTCTTGTGGCCAGAGAGATCACCTGAAGGTCGTAAGTAGCACATATAAAAGTGGCAAAGCTATTGTGTACATATGTAATATTCTCATGTGTTGTCAGAAGTTAAATAACTGCTAATCAATTGTTATGGGGGGAAGTAGCTTAAGCCGATGGGCCCCATTAGCACAGGCATCAGGGTAGAGAGCCTAAGGCAGCCAGATCCAAAACCACTTACCACAAAGCAGTTATAAGGTCAAAGGAAACTCATACAGTATGCTGTTCATTTTATCCCAGTTCCAACAGCCTAATGTTTGAGCATATATGGACGTTGTTCAAAATGCCACATTAACTCTTCCCCAGTTCACCAGCCCTGTGAAAGACTTTCACAAAAAAAATGCCCCAGGAACTGTCTTTACTATTGTTATTGCGTGGCCTCCAGTGGTCACTTCATCTCATCCACCCTCCAGGACTGCACACCGAGGACATCTTCTGTTAAGAGGGGGAGTTTGTGGTGTTGCTCTCCTGTACCCTTTCTGTCCTGTGTGGTGGACTCTACCTCCATGCTATGTACCTTAAGTGGTTAAAAGTGTCCTATGTTATTTATTGATTTGTCTAGTGTTCATATGCCTTTAAATGTTGTTACCAAGTCCTGTGTAACCAGGGAAGGTGTCAGTGACCAGTTGACTTGTGTGGTGACCTATGGTAGTCCTCCAAATTGCTCCCTTATAAACCAAGGGAGAAGCTAGCTTAGAGAGTTCTGTTGAGTTCTTGCTGAGGAGCAGTACAGTCAAGACCTGAGAGTGTCTGGTGTCCAAAGGGAGACCTAGGCCTAACCACGCAGCCACGCTTCAATCACCAAATGCCCCTTCAGGTGAACGTCAAAGCCTGGTAAGCAACCACAAGGGTGAAGTCTAGTCAGTCATAGTCAAGTCAGTCAAGTCTGCTAAAGTCAGCGTGGGTTTGCATATTTCAGTCCAAGTCCATTACAAGTCCCAGCGAGCCCAAATGTCTCCTAAGTCACTAGTCATCTCCTTGATTATATGCCCCGCGCCTGGCTCAGGAACCAGCAGCCATACTTCGGGTGGTGTAGAGGATAACCACACCCTGGTGTCACAAACACAATGGGTTAATGACATCTGCCCCTAGGGTAATAACATCTGCCCTTACATCACACCCTTACCTCATACGTCAAAGTCAAAATAATGTTTTTTCCTACAAAGTGCACTTTAGGGTAAAAATGATGTTATCTTTATTCCATAGGTCAATAAGATTACAAGGATACTCAATTTATATTTGTTTGCATACCCATCAATTAGGTAGGTTTTCTTTTATTTTACTAATTTTGCAAAATAATAACTTTTTGTATGAAAATAAGTAACCTTAAAATTGCCCTATTCTGATCCAGATAAGGCTGGGTTCACTCTACGATTTTCAAATACGGTAACCGTATACGGTTTTCCGCAAAAAAAGTATACGACAGTATTCGAAACCGTATGCACAGAGAATGCATTGTAAACCGTATTCCAAATGTTGTGTAAGGTTGCATCCATTTTGCCTCGGTTACGGTTTTGCCGATTTTTCAACCGTAGGCAAGAACGCTGTCGACCACGTTTTTGCCTCCGGTTGGAAAACCGTATGCGAACTGTATGCGGTTCTTTTAACATTGTTGTCTATGAGAACCGTACACAGAATTTCAGAATACGTTTGCACACGGCTTTTCTAATCTTTTTTTTGGAGTTGACACATGCGCAGAAGGAATTTCAATAGAACAATAGTAACTTTATTAAATTGCTTGAAAACTAATTCCAACAAAATAGCAAAACTGTAGGCAAAAACGGATGCAAAAGGATAGAATCGTACATATGTTTTGGAACCGTATACGGGGAAAAACCGTATTTGGAGTCATACGGTTGTATACGGTTGTATACGGTTGCATACGGTTTTTGCCATACGTTTTTTAGCGGAAAACCGTATACGGTAATCGTATTTGAAAAACGTAGTGTGAACCCAGCCTAACACTTCTATTTTCCCGCATATAGGGCTGTATGATTGCTCTTTTTTTGCACCAGGATCTGAGGTCCTTATCCCCCCCCCCCCCCCCCCCTTGCAGGCCCCCCCAAATGACCAGCAAGGCATTTGTAACAGCCTTTGGCTGTCCGGGTATGCTGGGAGTTGTAGTTTTGCAACAGGCGAAGGCACCCTTTTCTGTAAACACTGCCTTATAGAGAGAGAATATATGCATTTTTTGGCATGCCAAGTGGAAAATCCAACTGACAACACCTGCAGCAGTAAAAGGGGCCGTAATGATGATCCGATTTTTTTTTCTTTTTTAGAAACTAAAAAGCAGCTGGACAAAATTTTCAACAACTTGGCAGGTGATGACGACTCCGGGACTTAGGGTGAATATTTTCCTTTTTTTCCCAATTTTATTTATTTATTTTTAACAGTAACAGTATGGGCTTGTTCTCTTTTTAGTTTTTGTTATGAGGTTTTTTTTCCTTTGTTTTTTTTTTTTATATCGTAATATGCAAGGAAGCATTTGTCACATTGGCAGCCCGAAGCGAATAAAACCATTATCGGTCACAGGACCGGATCTTTGGAATTACTTTTTAATAAGGACTAAAGGGATTTACAGAGAAATTGATGATTGTTTTGCCAACAAGATAAAAAGAGGAGCGAAGGCCTAATGAGAGAGTTAACAGCGTAAGAGAACATTGGAAATGTAAATGAGATTTCAAGAAGTTTAGAATTGTAAATGTTTTCCCGCACACCGTTTTTTTTTTGTTTTTTTTGCCTTTTTGAGCTGTAAAATTGTGTTTTCATTGAGTCGTATTAAACTCAATAATAAAACATTGTGTTCATACGTACATTCATTTTTTGGCTATAGTATTAAGTGACATGTCCCTATTTTTGACATTTACGAGTGAAAAACTGCCGATATTTTGGTCATGTTTCTAGCTTTAAAGGGGTATTCCCAGTGGCGTTGCGACCCGGGTGCGGGGGGTGCGGCCCGCACCGGGTGACACCAACCTAATGGGGTGACACCAAGACGCTCCGTAGCCGCACCCCCCCAGCTACACAGACACTACCTCCCCCATCGGTGCCCGACCGGCCTCCCATCCGTCAGCACAACCCACCCCCCCCCCCCCGCGCTGTGTGTGCCCGTCCATCAGCAACTCCCCTCTTTCTCCTGCACTGTGCGCCCGTCCATCATCACACACCCCCTCACCTTCACCAGCATTGTGCCCGGCCTCCGCTCCCACGTCTGCGCCGGCCTGACGTCACACCGTATGGCCGCGCAGGAGGACGTCAGTTACGTCACTCGCACGGCGCCCGGTGAGAAGGAGCGCTGCACTGGATGGGTGAGTGTGTGTGTCTGTCTCTATCTATGTTTGTGTGTGTGAGACTCTGTGTGTGTATGAGACTCTGTGTGTGTGTGACTGTGTGACTCTGTGTGTGTGTGTGTGTGTGTGTGTGTGACTGTGTGCATGTGTGTGTGACTGTGAGTGTGTGTCTCTCTGACTGTGTGTGTGTATTTGTGTGTGAGTCTCTCTGTGTTGTATGTGTTTTTTTTTGTGTGTGTGTGTGTGTGGGGGGGGGGGGGGGTGGTATAACCAGCAATCTATTGTGGGGAACCTGCGGCCTAATGTGGGGAAACTACTACCAAGTGTGGGGAGTGTATGCTACCTTATGTGGGGAGTGTATGCTACCTTATGTGGGGAATCTGTGCTACCTAATGTGGGGAATCTGTGCTACCTAATGTGGGGAATCTGTGCTACCTAATGTGGGGAATCTGTGCTACCCAATGTGGGGAAATTGCTACCTAATGTAGGGTAACTGGTACCTACCTAATGTGGGGGAACTGGTACCAAATGTGGGGAATCTATGCTGCCTAATGTGGGGAATAGATGCTACCTAATGTGGGGAAACTGCGACCTACCTAATGTGGGGGAACTGCTGCCTACCTAATGCTCCCCCCCCTGGCAGTAGCACCCTCATCATCCACCAGCAACACCCCCCCCCCCAGCAGCACCTCCATCAGCAGATCCTGATGGTGGATGATGGCGGTGCTCCTGCCAGGAGGATGATCCTGCCGATGGATGATGGGGATGATACTGCCAGGGGGGATGGCTAGTAGCACCCTCATCATCCTCCAGCAACACCCCCTGAGTAGTAGCACCCCCATCATCCACCAGCAACACCACCAATACCCCCCTCCCGTGGTAATAGCATCAGCTAACGGATGTTGAGGGGTGTTACTGCGGTTGTGGTATTATATTCAGAGGGTGCACTGTATGGCAACGTTATATTCAGAGGGCGCAGTTTGTGGTAGTATTATATTCAGAGGGCGCAGTTTGTGGTAGTATTATTAGAGATGAGCGAACTTGCAGTAAATTCGATTCGTCACAAACTTCTCGGCTCGGCAGTTGATGACTTATCCTGCGTAAATTAGTTCAGCCTTCAGGTGCTCCGGTGGGCTCGGAAAGGTGGATACATTCCTAGGAAAGAGTCTCCTAGGACTGTATCCACCTTTTCCAGCCCACGGGAGCACCTGAAAGCTGAACTAATTTATGCAGGAAAAGTTATCAACTGCCGAGCAGAGAAGTTTGTGACGAGTTGAATTTACTGTAGTTTGCTCATCTCTAATTATTATATTCAGAGGGCGCAGTGGGTGGTAGTATTATATTCAGAGGGTACAGGATGTGGCGGTATTATATTCAGGGGTACAATATGTGGCAAATTTATATTCAGGGGTACAGTATGTGACAGATTTATATTCAGGGGTACAGTATGTGGCAGATTTATATTCAGGGGTACAGTATGTGGCAGATTTATATTCAGAGGGTACAGTATGTGGCAGATTTATATTCAGAGGGTACAGTATGTGGCAGATTTATATTCAGAGGGCACAGTATGTGGCAGATTTATATTCAGAGGGTACAGTATGTGGTAGTATTATATTCAGTGGGTACAGTGTGTGGCGGTATTATATTCAGGGGTACAGTATGTGGCAGATTTATATTCAGAGGGTACAGTATGTGTTGGTATTCAGAATGTACAGTGTGTGGTAGTATTATATTCAGAGGGTACAGTGTATGGAAGGTTTATAATCAAAGAGTATAGTAGTATTATATTTAGAAGATACAGTGTCTCTCAGGTTTATAATAATAATTGTTTTCATATAGAGGATGAGAATGCGCTGACATAGTGAGGAGACGTGTGGGCATCACATTCTGCAGAGAGAAGTTTTAGCTGGAACAAGTCCTGGCGGTATGTACCATCCGAATTAGATAAGGAAAGACTATAGAGAAGACGTCACCTGTAGTCACTGATATCATTGTACATTCTCCTCACTATAGAGAAGACGTCACCTGTAGTCATTGATATCATTGTGTATTCGCCTCACTATAGAGAAGACGTCACCTGTAATCACTGATATTGTGTATTCTCCTCACTATAGAGAAGACGTCACCTGTAGTCACTGATATCATTGTACATTCTCTTCACTATAAAGAAGACGTCACCTGTAATCACTGATATCATTGTGTATTCTCCTCACTATAGAGAAGACGTCACCTGTAGTCACTGATATCATTGTGTATTCTCCTCACTATAGAGAAGACGTCACCTGTAGTCAGATATTGTGTATTCTCCTCACTATAGAGAAGATGTCACCTGTAGTCACTGATACCATTGTACATTCTCCTCTCTACATCAGAGCTGTAGTCACTTGTCAGTTCTACAGTTAGGTCAGTGAAACTACAACTCCCAGCATAACCTCACCACTGCTCAAAGGGGTACTCTACTGGAAAACATTTTTTTTTTAATCAGCTGGTGCTACAAAGTTAAACAGATTTGTAAATTACTTCTATTTAAAAATCTTAATCCTTCCAGTACTTATTAGCTGCTGTATAAGCGATTCACAGGAAGTTATTTTCCTTTTTAATTTATTTTCTGTCTGACCACAGTGCTCTGTGCTGACACCTCTGTCCATGTCAAGAACTGTCCATAGTAGGAGCAAATCCCCATATCAAACCTATCCTGCTCTGGACAGTTCCTGACATGGACAGAGGTGTCAGCAAATAGCACTGTGGTCAGACTGGAAAGAACTACACAACTTCCTGTGGAGCATACACCAGCTTATAAGTACTGTAAGTATTAAGATTTTAAATAGAAGTAATTTAAAAATCTGTTTAACTTTCTGGCACCAGTTGATATAAAAGTAAATGTTTTCCAGTGGAGTACCCCTTTAAGTAATTCTGGGAGCTGTATATTTCAATGGTGAAAACTTCTTTAACACTTTCCCATTCTGTGGCAACTGGTATATCTGATTATTATACTGGAATTTCTCACAATGCGCTACACCAGTGGTGTCTGTCACAACAGGCTAAAAACTTACTGAGGGGGGGGGGGAAGGTATGGGGGTGACACCATTTTCTACCGCACCGGGTGACACCAACCCTAGCAACGCCACTGGGTATTCCACCTCTAAACATCTTATCCTATATCCAAAGGATAGGGAATAAGTTGTCCGATCACGGAACTCCGCTCCGTGCCGGATGACTGGAGACTACAGCCGCCACGCCCCCTCTATTCATGTCTATGGGAGGGGGCGTGACGTCATGAATGCTGAAGCTCCAAGCTTCCGTGTTTCGGACGCTGCTGCTACCGGCCCGGAGATCATGGGGGTCCCCAGCGGCGGGGCGCCTGCAATCAGACATCTCATCCCCTATCCTTTGTATAGGGGATAAGATGTTTTTCGGCAGAGTACCCCTTTAACCCCTAGAGAACACACAAAATACATATGTTGCTGCAGCCTGGTATTTGGCGCACAGCGTCGTATTTGTACGCAGTCGCATGTTTACCGCCTATGAAGTGAGTGCAGGAGCTGCGCTTGCTTTATAGTTTGCGGGTACTGGATGCTATCAGTAGCTCGGGGATCCGCACCTAATGGTGGACATCCTCTTTAGCCCTTTAGAAGTTGTGATCAATGCTGATCACTTCATCTAAAGGCTTATGGACTGTTGCCGGTGGGTTCGGGGTGCTCATCAGACCACCGCAGGGCGATCACTGTTGTCCGTGGGTTAAAATGGTGGAAGTTCTCTTATCCTTCACCGTTCCGCTCTCCGGGGCCACTCCTCTTTTATAGGCTGTACTAGTAGATCACCGATAGATAGCAATTAAAAGAATGCTATTATAAGTCCCCTATGGAATGCTAAATAATTAGTAAACAAAATTATTTAAAAAATATTATTACCCCCCCCCCCCCCCCACACACACACACATAAACATTTTACAAAAAAAAAAAAATACATATTTGGTATCGAGTGTGAAAATGTCGACTCTATGGCTATGTAAGAAAATACCAAATACCAGAATTGGTGATTTTTGTCATTATGCAAAAATTGTTTAAAATTCTTCATTGGGCAATTGCATTTAGAATAATAACCTAAATAAAAAATAACCTAAATAAAAACTGTGAACAGTCTATCAAACATATCTTCTGTTTTTGTGTCTACAGCTCCTATGTTGACAAATGGGTTTCCTGTGTACTCATTTGTTACTCTATTTCTGTCAACATCCCTTCTCGTTAACCTACAGATGTAACCTTTAGGGTTTTTCGCTAAAAATCTTTTAGGCATTTATGCCATATTCACACTTCCAATTGGTGGGTGTCCCAAATGTGGCACCTCCACCTATCAGTACAGTTGTGTTTTGTCCTCCATTCTGTAAGGCAAGATGGCTAGAGGCTATCACATCCAGGTCAGGACATATTTATGTAGATACCACAGCCAATGTGAACAAGCAGAGCAGAAGTTTAAAGGGGTACTCCAGTGGAAAACTTTTTTTTTTTTTTTAAATCAACTGGTGCCAAAAAAGTTAAACAAAATTTGTAAATTACTTCTATTAAAAAATCTCAATCCTTCCAGTACTTATTAGCTGCTGAATACTACAGAGGAAATTCTTTTCTTTTTGGAACACAGTGCTCTCTGCTGACATCTCTGTCCATTTTAAGAACTGTCCAGAGTAGGAGAAAATCCCCATAGCAAACATATGCTGCTCTGGACAGTTCCTAAAATGGACAGAGATGTCAGCAGAGAGCACTGTGGTCATGATGTGAGCAGAGAGCACTGTGTTCCAAAAAGAAAATAATTTCCACTGTAGTATTCAGCAGCTAATAAGTACTGGAAGGATTAAGATTTTTTAATAGAAGTAATTTACAAATTTGTTCAACTTTCTGGCACCAGTTGATTTAAAGAAAAACAGTTTTCCACCAGAGTACCCCTTTAAAGCATGGAGGTGACTTTGATACACATGTACGCTGAAATGAGTACTTCAGACTCCAGTAGACAATGCATCTACAGTAAGTGGCAGTCACTACCATCATAGAGCACAACTAAAAAGCATCCAACAATGAGGATGACGAAGAGCATCTAAGCAACCCCCATGGGGAAGTGGATTGCATATCATTTTCTAGACCTTAAAGGGGTTATCCAGGAAAAAAATTATATATCTATATATATATATATATATATATATATATATATATACTGGCTCCAGAAAGTTAAACAGATTTGTAAATTACTTCTATTAAAAAACATCTTAATCCTTTC
This sequence comes from Hyla sarda, assembly GCF_029499605.1. Lineage (NCBI taxonomy): Eukaryota > Metazoa > Chordata > Amphibia > Anura > Hylidae > Hyla > Hyla sarda. Next base: position 33,401,500 of record NC_079190.1, on the reverse strand, counting down.
AGTACTTATGAGCTGCTGAAGTTGAGTTGTTCTTTTCTGTCTAAGTGCTCTCTGATGACACGTGTCTCGGGAACCGCCCAGTTTAGAAGCAAATCCCCATAGCAAACCTCTTCTACTCTGTGCAGTTCCCGAGACAAGCATAGATGTCAGCAGAGAGCACTTATTGAAAGGATTAAGATTTTTTAATAGGAGTAATTTGCAAATCTGTTTAACTTTCTGGAGCCAGTTGATATATATATAAAAAAAAGTTTTTTCCTGGAATACCCCTTTAACAGAAATACACATGACAACATGTAGGTGAGAAGGAAACCGATGGCACTACCCTTGTAGTATGGATCAAATATTAATGATGCGAGAGTGCTAACCATGCAATAGTCATCCGGTAATAGTATAAGTGAGTCTGCGGTGGAGGTGCTAGGACATATGAAAGGGGTGGGTGTCAGCAAAAATTTGGTAAGGAAGAAACAGAAAAATCCTGCACTCACCACTAGGCTATAGACTCAAGGCTCCTCTAGTGGGATTCACCGGGGACACCGGACTGCAGACTCTGTGCGCTCAGAGGCAAACGACCTAGGTCGTTTGCCTCTGAGCACACACAGTCTGCAGTCCGGTGTCCCCGGTGAATCCCACTAGAGGAGCCTTGAGTCTATAGCCTAGTGGTGAGTGCAGGATTATTTTGTTTCTTCCTTACCGAATAAATACACATAACAACATCAACCTGTCCCCCTATCGGGTTTCCCTCTCCCCGCTCAGTGTCACATAAGGTTACGCCAACCTTGTTTAGCAAATAATAATCTAATGCATACATTCTGCTGTGCTAAGAGGCTCTGCCATCTGCTTTACATTAGAAAATCAATGTTATTCTCATGTTCGGCTCATCCGCGCAGTCACTGGACATCTCTCTCGCTGTGGATGGCAAATTCGTTTATACAAATCTATACAAACGTATTTACAAATCACATGCAAAGTGCAGCAACTAAATAGAGATATAATGATGGCTACGACTGTAAAAACAACCAGTTAACAATGAGGATTAAAGGGGTATTCCAGGCAAAAACTGGCTCCGGAAAGTTAAACAGATTTGTAAATTACTTCTAAAAAATCTTAATCTTCCAATAGTTATTAGCTTCTGAAGTTTTCTGTCTAACTGCTTAATGATGATGTCACGTCCCGGGAGCTGTGCATGATGGGAGAATATCCCCATAGGAGCTGGACAGCTCCCGGGACGTGAGTCATCAGAAAGCAGTTAGACATAAAACAGCAACTCAACTTCAGAAGCTAATAACTATTGGAAGGATTAAGATTTTTTAATAGAAGTAATTTACAAATCTGTTTAACTTTCCGGAGCTAGTTGATATATAAAAAAAGTTTTTGCCTAGAATACCCCTTTAACTATGGTGTAGCCTTGCTTAGTTTGGGCTTGTTGATACTAGCAGCCAGGGGCACAGTGTTTTCTTAAATGGGGGTTCGTGGGCATTGGTAGGTACATGTGGCACCAAAAACACAGTCACTTTTTATTATATGGATATCAATATAAAGTAATGTCACCATATGCCTAATTGATGTCTCCATTAAGTAAGTAAATAATGCAGCTATACACCCCAAAAAGAACATGCCCATATAGTATAAAGCCGCCATTACAGGGGTATTCCAGTCCCAGAATTATTATTTTTTTTTAAGTATGTCCGAGTTATATAAAAATGAAGAAGAAACAATACTTACCTGCCCTGATTCCTTGCAGTTCTGAGGGCTACTGGTGCCCACCACCCACCACTATTTCCCAGTTACTGTGATTTGTCGTCCCCACAGGTAATGCCCGTTCTGTTTGTCACTGGCTGAGGCAGGTCATCTTTGTATCTAGAAACAGGCTGAGTGGGCAGTTCCTTCAACGACATCACAGGAAACAGCAGTGAGCAGCAGGGGCCAGAAGCCACGGAATAGGCAGCTGCAGGGGATCAGAGGAGGTTAGTATAACTTTTTTTTCATATCACCATTTTTTTTTTCATTTCTGTCTGGGACTTGAATACTCCTTTACGGCAAGGGCTACACAACAACTTTTGTTGCTCAACATGAAGATCACAATTTTGCATGCGATATCACATCTAATAATTTTCAATGTGGTTGCATTGCAACTCGCGAAACAACAGCCACCCAAAATATTGGGCAATGGGCGCCATACATTTCAATACAATCGGAATGTTTACATTATTTTAAGCGGACTAAAAGGCATGGTCTGCTGTGTTGTCCAGTCCGCTTACCAAAGATAAGTGACTTCATTCGGGCCATTAAAATGAATGGTATACGTTGGCATCCCATTTATGGCGGGTACGTCTGACGGAAGCGTTAATGCAGTGTGGACCTTACAAAGTAGCTTGTAAAGTAGGGATGGCTATGTCAGACAACAAGTAACATGCTCACGTTTGGGAACATTATACTCGGAGTAATAGAGCCTTGTTTTATGTGCTCAATTTTATTGGTTATATCAATTACAGTTTAAATGATATTGTGCAGAATAATAAAGTACTCCGTTTTTGAATGATTTATTGGAAAACACGAGGTTCTTAAAGGGTAATTAGGCGCCAGATACTAAATACAGCTTTGACTGCAAACAAATTCCAGGGGAAGGATCTGAATACAGATCCCTCAACATACGATGGTAATTCATTCCAAATGAACCATCGTTACTTGAATCCATCGTATGTTGAGGGATCCATGCAATAGTAATACAGTACAGTATAGAAAGTTATACTCACATGTCCCCGCCTCTCCGGACCTTCACCGCTGCCCTGGATCGTCGCTGGGGTGTCCGCGCTGCTCTGGACCGTCACCGCTGGGCAGGATTGTCGCTCTCCATCTCCGTCATCACGTTGCTACGCACGCCGCTCCTATTGGATGACGGGACGGCTTGCGCGGCGACGTGATGACGACGAAGGTGAGCGATGGCCATGCAGCGGAGCATGAAGAGGATGGTCCGGAACGTCGGGGGCAGGTGAGTGACACTCACCAGACCACACGGGCACCTTAAACGGCTATCCGGCAGCAGCTGAAGCAGTCTGCACTACCGGATAGCCGTTTATGCGATGGCCCTGACAAAAAAAATTGTATGTTGATGCTCCCTTCGACATGCGATGGCCTCTGAAAGGCCATAGTATGTTGAAATTATCGTATGTCTGGGCCATCGTAGGTCGAGGGGTCGCTATAAATGGAGCAAAGAGCAGTTTGGAAGCCTACGGCTGGGGCCATCCCGAGGTGTGCTGTACTTTGCATCATATGGCAATGGATTAATTGAGTTAGGTTTATGTGATTTTCAAATCTGTTACTACTGTAAGTTCTGTATGTAAAGGTGGCCTGTCATTACTTTCATGCTGCCTGAACCCTGTACCCTCAAGGTGGTCCCTGGTGACTTCTGTCCACCCCACCAGCCTTGACTGAAACATCTCTCCCTGTTTGGGTATAGGGAGACATATATCAATCAAGGCTGGTGTAGCAGGCAGAAGCCACTGAGGATTGCTAGGATGACTAATGGTTCAGGCAGCATGAAAATAATGGCAGGTTTCCTTAAAAACAAAGCAGAGCAACATACTATCATGATATAAAAGCAGTGATCTCCAACCTCCAGCTGTTGCAGATCTACAAGTTGTAGTTTCGCTCGATTAAAGGGGTAAACCGGAGGGGAATTTTTTTTTAAATCTACTGGTGCCAGAAAGTAATAAGATATGTAAATTACTTGTATATAAAAATCTTAATCCTATCAGTACTTAGCTGCTGTATGCTCCTGAGGATGTTGTCTAGTTCTTTCTAGTTTGACCACTGTGATCTCTGCTGCCACCTCTGTTTGTGTCAGGAACTGTCCAGAGTAGGAGAGGTTTGCTATGGGGATTTCCCCCCGCTCTCGATAGTTCCTGACAAGGACAGAGGCGGCAGCAAGACTGGAAAGAACTACGCAACTTCCTCTGGAGCATGCAGCATCTGATAACTACTGGAAAGCTAAAGATTTTGACATATCTTGTTGGTAGGCCTGCAACTATATGGGATCAGGGTGGGAGCCTACAACTATATGGGCAGTATGGTGGTCTATAATGTAAAGTGGTCTGTACTTTAGAACAGTGGTTCCCAACCCTGTGTACGCGCATTCACAGGGGTACTTAGCAGTTCTCCTGGGGGTATATGAAAAAAAAAGATATGGGGGATCAGAGGGGCCTATATCTATATGGGGGTGGGGGGCAGAGGAGGCCTACAACTATAGGGAGGGACAGATGGGCCTACAACTACATGGATACAGTGTGGTGGCCCACAACAATATGGGGGCACAGAGGAGGTCTAACTACTAAATAGGGGAACAAATTGGGCACAATTACTTTGTGGGGCAATAGACATGAGTTTGTAAAGAGGTGGGTATTGTGCTGGAGAAAGGAGCCTAAAAGGTTTGTATGGAAGAATCTCTGCAGACATGTCTTGGCCCCCAAAAAATCTTAATGGTAGTGCAGACCCGACAGTGAAAAAAAGAAAATGTGAACGATCAGAGAAGGCACAACGTGTGAGTCAGGAGGCCTTAAAGGGATGCTCCCTTTAAGGCCTCCTGACTCACACGTGATGCCTTCTCTGATCGGAGTTCTTTTTCTGAATCTGCCATACAAACCTTGTTTTCCCAATGGTTGGAATCTTGTGTTCCAAATGGTTAGAGCCGGCGTTGGGAGCTTGTGACGTCATAGCCCCGCCCCTCATGATGTCACACCCTGCCCCCTCAAAGCAAGTCTATGGGAGGGGGCGTGACGGTGTTCCTGACAAGGAAAGAGGCGGCAGCAAGACTGGAAAGAACTACACAACTTCCTCTGGAGCAGGCAGCATCTGATAACTACTGGAAAGCTAAAGATTTTGACATATCTTGTTGGTAGGCCTGCAACTATATGGGATCAGGGTGGGAGCCTACAACTATATGGGCAGTGTGGTGGTCTATACTGTAAAGCGGTCTGTACTTTAGAACAGTGGTTCCCAACCCTGTGTACGCGCATTCACAGGGGCACTTAGCAGTTCTCCTGGGGGTATATAGAAAAAAAGATATGGGGGATCAGAGGGGCCTATATCTATATGGGGGGGGGGGGCAGAGGAGGCCTACAACTATAGGGAGGGACAGATGGGCCTACAACTACATGGGTACAGTGTGGTGGCCTAAAACAATATGGGGGCACAGAGGAGGTCTAACTACTAAATAGGGGCACAAATTGGGCACAATTACTTTGTGGGGCAATAGATTTGAGGAGTTTGTAAAGAGGTGGGTATTGTGCTGGAGAAAGGAGCCTAAAATGTTTGTATGGAAGAATCTCTGCAGACATGTCTTGGCCCCCAAAAAATCTTAATGGTAGTGCAGACCCGACAGTGAAAAAAAGAAAATGTGAACGATCAGAGAAGGCACAACGTGTGAGTCAGGAGGCCTTAAAGGGATACTCCCTTTAAGGCCTCCTGACTCACACGTGATGCCTTCTCTGATCGGAGTCCTTTTTCTGAAACTGCCATACAAACCTTGTTTTCCCAATGGTTGGAATCTTGTGTTCCAAATGGTTAGAGCCGGCGTTGGGAGCTTGTGACGTCATAGCTCCGCCCCTCATGATGTCACACCCCGCCCCCTCAAAGCAAGTCTATGGGAGGGGGCGTGACGGTGTCACGCCCCCTCCCATAGACTTGCATTGAGGGGGCGGGGTGTGACGCCATGAGGGGGCGGGGCTATGACATCATGAGCTCCCGGCGCCGGCTCTAACCATTCGGAACATTTTGTTCCAAACGCTGAGCAGAAGAGTACCCCTTTAAAAGAGTATATGGAGTAAAGAAAAGCATATAAATCTAAAATAACAGCAACCATATTAATTACGTACAGGTCGCTAATATGGAGGGTACAGTCTTTTTAAGTGGGCTGCAGGGGTACTAGGGCAAGAAAAGGTTGGGAACAACTGCTCTAGAACATGGAGTGGTCCCATGAACTCACCTCAGTGCGGAATGGACACCGCCATTTTGTCCAGTTCATTATCACTGTAATTTTATCCCACATTCTGATATTAAAAGTCACTGGTCGCTGACTATTTCCAGTCTTTCTCACTTGGGAGGGCTGCCTGCGGTATAGTCAGAAGCCACATTGTGATCAAGACACAGAAATGATTTATTAAATTGTCTCGCAAACCGAGTTTCCCTCCCACTCGCAGTCGCCCACTCACTGACACAGCACACAAGAAAGAATAAATACCTCAAGATGATGCAACGCTCTGGGCCTACACGCTTCTTGGCTTATTGCTTTAATCCTGACTCATCGGGAAATTTGATATATGAAACAGAGATTTTTTTTTGCTCTTTTTTTTCCCCCATTTTGGCCACAAAAACAAACATCACTTTCACCTAAAGAACACCAGACATTACATAAGGCTACGTTCACACCTGTACCACACACATACATTTGTGGTATCCCATACCATACTGTAAAAACGTATGAAGCATTGAGCCAAACTGCTCTTGTTTTGGTATACTACAGTCCATATACTTTTTTTATTATTAGGGTAGGGTCACACGTGCCATATTTTGCTGCGTATTGTCTGCAGCTGGTTTTGCTACCCATTGACTTAAATGGGTAGGAAAATACGCAGCAGCAATTATGCAGAAAAATACGGCACGTGTGACCCTAACCTTAATATGTATAATTATGTGAAAAATATATAAAAGCTTTAAAGGGGTACTCCGGCGCTAAAACATCTTATTCCCTATCCAAAGGATAGGGGATAAGATGCCTGATCGCTGGGGTCCCGCCGCTGGGGACCTCTGTGATCTTGCACGCAGCACCCCGTTAGAATCAGTCCCCAGAGCACATTCGCTCCGTGTCTGATTACTGGCGATCACGGGGGCCGGAGCATTGTGACATCACATCTGCCACGCCCCCTCACATAGGCTTGCATTGAGGGGGCGGAGTGTGTCGTCACACAGGGGTGGGGCCGTGACGTCATAATGCTCCGGCCCCCGTGATCGCCAGTAATCAGACCCGATTATCAGACCTGATTATAACGGGGGGCTGCATGCAAGATCACGGGGGTCCCCAGAGGTGGAACCCCCGCGATCAGGCATCTTATCCCCTATCCTTTGGATAGGGGAAAAGATGTCTTAGCGCCGGAGTACCCCTTTAACGTATACCACACCAATACGTCACTTATACACTTTTATGTGTGATAAATGTATATACATTCATATACAATTTTGTTTGTATTTTTGACAAGTAGTGCATGCATAACTTTTCGATACCACAAAAAAATTGTATGCAATCGTACAGGAGACTTTTTGGGAACCATGTAAGGCTAGGTTTCCACACAGTTTATTTGGTGGCGCTGCAGTTTTTGAGCCAAAGTCAGAAGTGGATCCAGTAGGAAGGAGAAGTATACGTCCTTCCTTTATATTTCCCATTCCATTTGAATACATTTCTGGCTTAGGTTCAAAAACTGCAGTTGCAGTTTTCCAAAAATGCCACAAAAAGACGTGTGTGGAAACCTAGCCTAACTGTCTTTGCTTTTCCCCCATAGAAGTATATAGGTGTGGAATAGTGTGGACAGGTGTGGTATAGTGTGGTATGCATTTTCTTTTCTCTTTTTGCTCGTTTTATGGTTTTTACATAGTTCAACATATTAACAAAAAAAATATATTTGTTTAAAACACATGCAAACATATACCACAAAAAAGTATATGCAAAGATACAGATGTGAACCTACCCTAGTTGTAACTACACTCCCCTTGACCCTAGTGGCTTTTCGGTACAGCATGGCACCCAGCACTGGGGTATTAGTGTAGTGTAGTAGTGTTTTCTTGTTTTTGTGTTGTGCTTAGTAAGTAAAAATTATGATGTACGAAGAAGAAAAGAATCCTTCCTGAATGCTTACACAGAGATTTTCTTTGTCAACATCACAGCACAGTTTGTTTTCTAGATCGAGTAGAGATTAACTCGGCACCATCCGATATACGCTAATGCAGTGCAGGGGATGGAAACAGATGTGTGTGCACAGTCCCTAGAAGCTATACCTGAACATTCCTCGGTGTTGACTCGCTATCATAGATAAAGTTGAAAGATGTAATATGAAGAAAGCTGAGGAGCACTCACCAGGTTTGCTTGTCAGGGGCTTCTTATTCGTAGATACAAGTGGGGTTACACATGCAGGGGAGCAGATGGATCAGATGCGGGAATACAGGAGCTGGCGACGGACCGTTTGCGCGCCGAGGCGCTTCTTCAGGACCATTAACACCTTGTGTGCTATACATATCCACAGTAGTGTACTTACAATACAAAAACTAAGTTTAAAAGCAAACCTCTTGCCTGTGTATCAGTTATGGATGAGGCACATAATACAAAACATGTAAAATAGAATTGTGGTGAGGGTGTGATGGACTACAGATGTTATTCCCCTAGGGGCAGATGGCATTAACACCTTGTGTGGTTGCCAGGGCGTGGTTTTACCTCTACACCACCCCAAGGTATGGCCGCTGGATCCTGGGCTAGGCATGGGGCAAATAATGACTCAGACGCCAAGTTACCGAACAACGGCAGCTTTACTGAGGCAGGCAGATGAAATAGTCTTTACAGCTCAGTTAGGCCCAAGGAGGTGACCAGTGATTTCAGAGACTTTAGGGCTCGCTGGGACTTGTAAAATGTGGAAAATGTGCTGCAGGCCCACGATGACTTTATGCAGACTGATCTTGACTGACTTGACTAGGACTGACTAGACAGATTTCACCCTGTATGTAGCTTACCAGGTTTTGACTTTCACCTGTGGGGCATTTGGTTCATAGAAGTGTGGCTGCGTGGTCGGCCTTGGGTCTCCTCAGGACACCAGACTCTCTCTCCAGGTATTGACTGTTCCTCAGCATGCTCTGAACTGAAACTAGAACTGAACTGAATAGCTAGCTCCTCCCAGGGTTTATATGGGGGAGACTCTGGAGGGGTCCCATAGGTCACCCTGTAAGTCACATGGTCACTGGTACCTTCCTTGGTTACAACACATAGCAACATTACCAATATACGTACATTACATTGAATAAAATAGGCACTTAGTACTACTTAAGGAACAAAGATAAAGGGAAGGCCCAGGGGTCACTGATTGGAGTCTGCCTGACAGGGCAGCAAGGGTACAGGGGTGCAACTACTATACTGGGCCACCACAGAATCATATTAGAGCACTTAGGTCGTACCTATCATTCAGGCCGAGCGGACCAATAGCTTCAGTACGGAGGATCCACTGTGCCTCCTTTCTTAATAAAGCTTGATGCCGTTCAGGATAGGCTCACATCTGTATCTTTGTGGTATTTGCAAATTATGGGGGAAAATAAGTATTTGGTCACCTACAAACACGCAAGATTTCTGGCTCTCACAGACCTGTAACTTCTTCTTTAAGAGTCTCCTCTGTCCTCCACTCGTTACCTGTATTAATGGCACCTGTTTGAACTTATCAGTATAAAAGACACATGTCCACAATCTCCCTTGATCTGGGGTTCCACGCAAGATCTCACACAGTGGTGTCAAAATTGTCATAACGGTGAGCAAAAATCCCAGAACCACTCAGGGGGAGATAGTGAATGACCTGCAGAGAGCTGGAACCAACGTAACAAAGGCCAATAACACACTACGCCGCCAGGGACTCAAATCATGCAGTGCCAGATGTGTCCCCCTGCTTAAGCGAGTACATGTCCGGGCCCGTCTGAAGTTTGCTATAGAGCATTTGGAGGATCCAGAAGAGTATTGGAAGAATGTCATATGGTCAGATGAAACCAAAGTAGAACTTTTTGGTAAGAACTAAACTCATTGTGTTTGGAGGAGAAAAAAATTTGCATCCAAAAAACACCATACCTACTGTGAAACATGGGTGGGGAAACATCATGCTTTGGGGCTGTGTAAAGGAAAGAATGAATGGGGCCATGTATTGTAAGATTTTGAGTGAAAACCTCATTCCATCAGCAAGGGCATTGAAGATGAAACGTGGCTGGGTCTTTCAGCATGACAATGATCCTAAACACACCACCTGGGCAACGAAGGAGTGGCTTCGTAAGAAGCATTTCAAGGTCCTGGAGTGGCCTAGCCAGTCTCCAGAACTTAACCCCATAGAAAACCTTTGGAGGGAGTTGAAAGTCTGTGTTGCCGAGCGACAGCCCCAAAACATCACTGCTCTAGAGGAGATCCGCATGGAGGAATGGGCCAAAATACCAGCAACAGTGTGTGAAAAGACTTACATAAAACGTTTGACCTCTGTCATTGCCAACAAAGGGTATAGAACAAAGTATTGAGAAGAACTTTTGTTAGTGACCAAATACTTATTTCCACCATAATTTGCAAATAAATTCTTTAAAAATCAGACAATGTGATTTGATGGATTTTTTTTCTCATTATGTCTCTCATAGTTGAGGTATACCTATGATGAAAATTATAGGTCTCTCTCATCTTTTTAAGTGGGAGAACTTGCACAATTGGTGGCTGACTAAATACTTCTTTGCCCCACTGTTGTTGTAGGCCCCCATATATATAGTTGTACACCCCCAAACTACCTCCCTTTATAGTTGTAGGCCCACATACTGCCCCCAAATATAGTTGTACACCCCCATACTACCTCCCTATGTAGTTGTAGGCCCCCATACTGCTCCATATATAGTTTTACCCCTCTATACTGCCTCCATATAAAGTTGTAGGGGCCTATACTGCCACCATTTATAGTTGTACACTCCTTACTGCTCCATATATAGCTGTAGGCTCCTATACTGCCCCCATTATATATAGTTGTACCCCCTCCAAACCACCTCCCTACATAGTTGTAGACCCCCATACTGCTCCATATATAGTTGTAGGCCCCTTTCACTGCCACCATTTATAGTTGTATACCCCTTACTGCCAATATGTAGCTGTAGGCTCCTGTACTGTCCCAATATATAGTTGTGACCAAAAAAAATAAAAAATAATAGTGGAGTATACTGTGTATCATGCTCTGTAGTCACAAGGAGAGACAACACTTAATATTAATGGGACAGTGACACCCATACTGCCATATTGCTGCTGATACTTGCCATATATACATTTATGTTCAATTGATAATGTTTGGACCATATACTATGTTTTACCATTGCATTAATCTATGTTATGTATATGCTATACCATTGTCTACTTAGTGTCCCTGGCTATTCCCCTGAGGACTCTGCCGGAACAGGCAGAAGAAACGTGTAGGGTCAGGTTCCTGTGTGGGGCCACCCTTCTCAGGGCGAAGCTAGTCTCATAGGGCAAGTTTAGTATCTGACTGCCCGCCATCTGCCCTACCAATATCGGCTCCACCACCTGCCCTGACCATTTATATTGGCAGCAAATATTTTTTATTTTTGTGTATCACCTTCATCACATTTGGTTTTTCACCTGGTGTATTTTTGGTCCAAAGGACTTTTTAGCTGGTCTAATAAAAGTTAAAATTTAATATGCTAGGAATATATTGTGTCACTTTGGGAAGTACAATCCTTTTGACAATTATATCAAAAACAGGATTGTCCCATGGGGTCTACGTGTCCCCCTATTACCAGCCAAGAGACTCCGCACTCCTGCGGTTCTAACTAAGTGGGAAACAGAGTCCACAGAGTTCTCACTTAGACTGAGGCAGATCCTCTTAGAGGAAGAAACACAAAATTTTGAGAAAGCGGGTAAACGTCTTAGGGAGCAGACCAAATTAACATTACAATTCAAGTCTGACCCTGATTTCCAGACCAAGGAGACATAATTAAAAAATACAGTAGAGCATTTCCAATGTCACTTGAAGGAACACAAGCATACACAATAGCCCTCATTTACTAAGAGAGTCGGGTTTAAGCTCCCGGTAGCGCTATCATTGACAAGCATTTTATTAGCAGAGCATCTCTCCGGGAAGCCGCTGACCAATGCTCTGCTAATGCTCTGCTTGTCAGTGATAGCGCTTCAGAGGCATATGTGTATAGAAGCGAAGTGGGGACCAGACATATAGCGTTATCTGGTCCCCACTTCGCTTCTATACACAATCCTCCTGAGTACAAATACCACAGCTGCCCCATCGCCTCCCCCATCCCTGATGTTATAATTACCTGTTCCCGAGGTCCGCGATCCTTCTGGCTCCGGCGCTGTTGCTGTGCACTGTCACTGTGCACACTGACGGTGACGTTGCGTTGGGGATATCACTCGTCATTGCACATCGCACAGTGACAGCGCCAGAGCCAGAAGGATCACGGACCCCGGGAACAGGTAATTATATCACCGGGGATGGGGGAGGCGATGGGGCAGCTGTGGTGGTTGGACTGATGAGGACTGTGTATATAAGCGAAGTGGGGACCAGATAACGCTATATATCAGCTCCCCACTTCGCTTCTATACACATATGCCTCTGAAGCGCTATCACTCACAAGCAGAGCATTAGCAGAGCATTGGTCAGCGGCTTCCCGGAGAGATGCTCTGCTAATAAAATGCTTGTCAATGATAGCGCTACCGGGAGGTTATGATTGCGCTCTGCGGGGGACATATACAGTATAACATGCGCTGTGCGGGGGACATATACAGTATAACATGTGCTCTGCAGGGGACATATATAACATGCGCTGTGAGGGGACATATAAAGTATAATATGCGCTGTGCGGGGGACATATACAGTATAACATGCGCTGTGCGAGGGACATATACAGTATAACATGCGCTGTGCGGGGGACATATACAGTATAACATGTGCTCTGCGGGGGACATATACAGTATAACATGCGCTGTGCGGGGGACATATACAGTATAATATGCGCTGTGCGGGGGACATATACAGTATAACATGTGCTCTGCGGGGGACATATACAGTATAACATGCGCTGTGCGGGGGACATATACAGTATAACATGCGCTGTGCGGGGGACATATACAGTATAACATGCGCTGTGCGGGGGACATATACAGTATAATATGCGCTGTGCGGGGGACATATACAGTATAACATGCGCTGTGCGGGGGACATATACAGTATAACATGCGCTGTGCGGGGGACATATACAGTATAACATGTGCTCTGCGGGGGACATATACAGTATAACATGCGCTGTGCGGGGGACATATACAGTATAACATGCGCTGTGCGGGGGACATATACAGTATAACATGCGCTGTGCGGGGGACATATATAACATGCGCTGTGCAGGGGGCATATACAGTATAACATGCGCTGTGCGGGGACATATACAGCATAACATGCGCTGTGCGAGGGGCATATACAGTATAACATGCGCTGTGCAGGGGACATATACAGTATAACATGCGCTGTGCGGGGGACATATACAGTATAACATGCGCTGTGCATATGATAGCACGGCGGGGGACAAGATATATAGAAGCTGTGGGGACATATACATTCCCCCCAGCAATTCTATATATCTTTCCCCACCGCAGCTCTTCTATTTGAGAACCCCGCAGGGATCCCTGAATGGCTCCTCAGTACCGGCCATTCAGGGATCCGGCGGGGAAAAGGAAAGTAAAATACATCGTACATCGCTGGGGAGCGGACCATGCCGCCCGCTCCCCTGCTTAATAACTTATGATCGTATGGGGTCTCAGAAGTGAGACCCGATGCAATCAATCCCTTTGCCCCTGTACTACTACCCCCAACATGGAACAGACCCTGTTCCATGATGGGGGTAGGAATTAGTCAGTTTTGAGTCATTTCCCGACAGCTCAGAGCTGTTGGGTTTTGGTGAAGAAAAATTCACAGGTTTTCCTGTGAGTTTTTCCTCATACTCTGAGTGTTTTTTCTTTTTTGTTGGGAATACGCCCCTTTTTGTGATAACCACGTCCATTTTGACGGGTTTAAAAAATACTTGGAGTGATAATATATTTTATTGGGTTGTGCGACCAAATTTGTGTCGCATGGGCTATGCGACACAAATTTGGTCGCACAACCCGACAAAAAGTGTTGGGTTGACATTAGTAAATGAGGGCTAATTTGTATGCGACATACAAGATTTCAAAAATAATAAAGCGTAGTCAGTTTTGGAAAAGAAGGGCACCCCTAAAGAATCAGAGACCAACATTTTGTCATCAGAAACAGATTTTTCGGAATCTGAACGGTCAGGACGAGGTAAAGGATCAGGGAGAGCGAATCGCAGACCCAGGGGCCGCCCAAGGGGTGGCAATAATCAACCATAGGGGATGCACATGGCCGGGGGGGGGGGGGGGGGGGAGATTTCAGCAGGGCCAGGACCCACCTGGGGCATCATCATCTTTGTCTTCCTCCTCCCCCTCTTTTTTAGAGTGGGGAACCACACAGGACACATACCCCCTCTGCAGCAGAGGACAGGGACAGGACAGGAAGCAATAACACCGGATACCATGCAGATCATCAACCTGAGCAAAACTCCAATTACATCTGAGCAAATATCTGTATATTATATCTGTATATATATGTACAAAAAGGCCTAACATTTTTACTCACGGCCAACTTTGATTGTTTCTCTTGGATCAAAGATGTTAATCTTTTTGCCAGACACCTAAAATGGCACACATTTTTCAAAACCCATGACAGAAGGGAATGTATGGAGTTGGGAAACTCAGTTGATGACCTGCCGGTTGCATGACAGTTGGAGGAACTCCTAACTGAAAATGAGAGGGCGAGAGATGAAGGCCCATTTTCCAAATGTAAATTACCCAGTAAGAAGTTTCCCCCAATATCTGACATATCATGTATAGATGTGAATTCAACTTGAGAAAAAAAAACGCATGCACCTTGATCTAATGCAATATTTGTTAAACTAACAGGTCGTTAGTATACTTTATGATCATGAAGTGCAAGCCCACTAGCCACATCATGGCCACCTGTAAGTAGTGGGTTCCTAGCATCCCTATAATAAAATGGCGCAGCACTGAGTGGCGACCACCACCGCCCCAAAACCAGTGCCCACAGGGGGAACGACCCAACTGACAGAGCAGCCCCAATGCCACTCAAACAAGTCCCTGGGCCGCGCCACTTGACAGACACAGCGCTGGGGCAGCAACCAACGCCAAACAGCACCGCACCAGGGGGAACAGATGTAAAAAGCTCACTCACCATGTGCGCCCAGTATGAGACTGGGAGGCTGCCAGGAGGAATAGGGCCCTAATGCAGCTTCCTGCCAATCATATAGGCCTGAGCTGAGGGGGAGGGGCAGAGTGCAGACCAAGCAAAAAAAATAAAATAATTTAAATTAGAGGGTAGAAAAAACAGACATGATCGCACATCCACAACATGCACCTTGATCTAATGCTTCTCAGCAATGTTTGTTAAACTAACAGGTCGTTAGTATACTTTATGATCATGAAGTGCAAGCCCACTAGCCATGTCACGGCCACCTGTAAGTAGTGGGTCCCTAGCATCCCTAGCACAAAATGGCGCAGCACTGAGTGGCGACCACCACTGCCCAAACACCAGTGCCCACAGGAGGAACGACCCAACTGGCACAGCAGCCCCAATGCCACTCAAACCAGTCCCTGGGCCGTGCCACCCCACAGACACAGCGCCGGGACAGCAACAGATGCCAAGCAGCAACGCACCAGGGAGAACAGATGTAAAAAGCTCACTCACCATGTGCTCACAGTATGAGAGTGAGAGGCTGCCAGGAGTAATAGGGCCCTAATGCACATTCCTGCCAATTATATAGCCCTGGGCTGAGAGGGAGGGGCAGAGTGCAGACCAAGCAAAAAAAAGAGGGGATAGAAAACACAATGGGGGAGATTTATCAAAACCTGTGCAGAGGAAGAGTGGTGCAGTTGCCCATAGCAACCAATCAGATAGCTTCTTTCATTTTCCACAGGCCTCTAAAGAGGCCTGTGGAAAATGAAAGAAGCAATCTGATTGGTTGCTATGGGCAACTGCACCACTCTTCCTCTGCACAGGTTTTGATAAATCTCCCCCAATGTGAATTCTACTTGAGAAAAAACAGACATGATCGCACATCCACAACATGCATCTTGATCTAATGTTTCTCAGCAATGTTTGTTAGACTAACAGGTTGTTAGTGCACTTTATGATCATGAAGTGCAAGCCCATGTGTAAACTGTGTCACAGGAGACCTGCAAGCCCTTGTACCTAAAGAGGTTCCTAATAATCTATCTAGGAGGGAATGTCAGGCATTAAGATCTTTAGAACAGAATCACAGCATTGTTATAAAACCCTCGGATAAGGGGGGAAACATTGTTGTGCTAGAACGTGATGATTACGTCCAGATGTGCCTGGACCTCCTCCATGATACACAAACCTATGAAATCCTGAGTGCTGACCCTACCACTGAATATTTGACGGACCTGAAAAGTATTTTGGATGAGGCCCTGTCAAACAAATTCATTGATCAAAATGAATATGACTTTATGCACCCTCATCATCCGGTATTCCCCATTTTCTTCACACTCCCGAAGATCCATAAGGGGACTTCCCCGTTATGGGAGACCCATCGTGTCAGGCATCGAGAGTGTGTCTCAGAATGTGGGGATCTACCTAGATCAGATCCTGCATGATTTTTTATATAGTTTGCCATCGTATACACGGGACACAGTGGACTTACTTAGAAAGCTGGATGGGATCAAGATTGGACCAGAAGTGCTCCTCACCAGTATTAATGTGAAGGCACTTTATTCCTCCATCCCACATACAGCAGGCCTCAGGGCAGTGTCCTTCTACCTTTCCATGAAAGGATCACAAATGGATCCGCATAACAATTTGATTCTATTGATTTGTTTAACGGCCAATTTTACCACCAACTTAGGGGCACGGCCATGGGGAGCTCTTGTGCTCCCTCCTACACCAATTTGCTCCTGGATTGGTGGAAGGCCACCAACATCTTTACAGAGAACATGGAGGTCAACACTGATCAGGCCCTTATATGGGCCTGATACATTGATGGCATCTTTGTTCTCTGGGACGGTTCCCACTCCCAATTTGTGGAGCTCAGACAAATTAATGTTAATGAGATCGGCCTGAGGTTTACGTTTAAAATCAGTTATACCGGTTTACCTTTCCTAGATGTGGTCATTACAAAAAACTTGCAAGAGGGTCTTGACACAAGCATTTATTGTAAATCCACAGCCAGAAACAGTCTCAGGAGGTGGGAGAGCTGCCACTCGGGGCCCCTCAAATGAGGGATCCCTAAGGGGCACTATCTCCACCTCAGGAGGAACTGTTCCTCTGTGGCGGAATACAAACATCAGGAACAAGCACTGCAACACAGGTTTATCTACCGGGGTTACCCAGGTTACATTTTGTCCTCAGGCTATGAATGCGCTCTGAATAAACATAGAGAAGAACTCCTGATTCTCCAACCTAAGGTGTCTAACCTTAAGGAGGCTAGTTATGCACAGCTTGCCCCTCCAGGACCGGCAGGGTGCAAAGCATGTAAAGCAAGCGGGGTAAGACCACCATCTTAATCGTATGCATCCTGCCGATCCAAGACAAATAAGGTAGATCCCAAGAGTGGAGATCTGCTCTAATAGACTGGTACAGAGAAGGGAAGTTAGCAGAGTATAAGGAAGAAATGTTAGGGGTGAGTGAGATGCCAAGATAGGAAAGCTTAGAGGTAGGATAAGGGAAGTCAAAGTTAAGACAGATCAGTTTTTGAGTAGAAGAAGAAATGCCGGAAAAGAGAGATTCAGATTTAGAGGGATTAACTCGCAAGCCAGAGAAGGTAGAGAAGTCTGAGAGAATTTGGAAAAGATTAGGCAGGGAAGTCAAGGGATGAGTAAGAGATAGAAGCAGATCATCAGCAAACAAGCTCAGTTTAAATGAGGAAGAACCGATTGTGACTCCGGTCACACCCGGAGATTCCCTAATGAGAGCTGACTGGCGGGTCCCACTGTGTATCAAGATTGGCTGAGGGAAAGAAGTGGGTAGTTTCAGGTAAACAGAAGGATTAGAGTACAGAAGACCAAGGATGGGAACAAAAGGGCCTGAGAAACCCATCCTGTCCAGGACCCCCCAAAGGTAAGACCAAGATAAACTGTCAAATACTTTTTATAAATCTAAAGCTAAGAGCATAAGTGGGGTCGAGGAAGAAGAGGCCCAGTGGAGCACATCAAGGACCTTCCTAATATTATCTGAGGCTTGCGTACCAGGAATGAATCCAACCTGGTTGGCGTGAATAAGCTTGGGAAGCAAAACATTAAGTCTATTGGCAAGAATGGAGGTAAGTATTTTAGTGTCTAAGTTAATGAGAGAGATAGGGCGATAGTTAGATATGAGGGAGGGATCCTTATGGGGTTTTGAAATAACAGTAATAAGGGCATCAAGGTATTCAGAAGGGAGAGAACGTGCATGGAAAAGGCGGTTATAGAGAGAAACAAGATGAGGGGCCAGAATAGGGGAGAACTTCTTATAATATTGTGCAGAGAGGCCATCCAGGGGCTTTACACAGTTTCAGAGAAGAAATGGCAGACACATCCTCAAAAGAAATGGGAGCATTGAGGACTTCCCTGTCAGCAGCAGTAAGGGATGGGAAATTAAGAGAGCGAAGATAGGAATACAAACGGGAGGGAAACTGTGGTGGTTGGTCCAGAGCAGGTTACAGACGAGTAAAGAACGAGTGGAAAGCTTCATAAATACGACAGGGGTGGGATGTGCGAGAGCCAGGATGCAGCTGGACGGTATGAACATAATTCAAGCGCTGACGTTGTTTCAGCATACGCGCCAGCAGCTTATCAGGTTTGTTAGCAAAACGATAATAAGTGGCTTTAGTCCACTGCAGAGCCATTTTTTCGACTCAATGAGATAGCACTGCGTCAAGCTGCAACCTGATCTCCTTAATGGCTCTAAGAAGGTAAAGAGAAGGATTCCTCTGGTGGTCTATGGTGAGTCTTGCTAGCTTATGTTCTAATGTAGCTTGGTGACGATCACCTTCACGTCGCAAGCCGGAGGCGAGCGAGATGAATCTCCCCTGATATAGGCCTTGTGGTCAGACCAAACCCAAATCGGATTTGAGTCCGGGGTACAATTGGTAGCAAAATATGAGGTTAGGTCAGCAGATATGGACTGCTTGACAGACGGATTAGTGAGCAAGGACTCATTAAGTCTCCATTTAAAAGGACTAGATGAGGGTGTCCATTTAGTCTCCATTTAGGACTAGATGAGGGTGTAAAATGAGATTCCTGGACACATATTACATCAGGACAGTGCTTCACAAAATCACAAAATGCCTGCCTTCTCTTGGAAGGGGAATTGAATCCCCTAACATTATGGGACAATAGCTTACACATAAATACTGCCACTAGTCATGCTATCTGCATATGACTCCAAACTGCACCAACAATGAGGATCCAAAGTGCGCTGCCTCACCACAGATAGAGGATACAGTACTGGTATCTGTGTCGAGGCAGCGCACTTTGGATCCTCATTGTTGGTGGTGTTTGGAGTCATGTGCATTTTCCCATGCCTGGAGTGTGGTGAGGAAGTTGCTGCGGCCTCTGGTCTGTCCTTGTACGTGTTGTGCTGGTAATTGCACAACCCCCCAAGCTGAGTCAATGTTGGCTCACCTATCTTTTCCCTCTTTCACTGGAAGAAGTCACACAGAAAGGGCCTTTTGCTTGTTTTATATTTCACTTGTCATGCTATAGGAAGTACCATCTATCTCCATTTCAATATAACATATAAACAGAGGACCACAAAAACAAACATAAACAACAAAACAGACAAAAGGTACACAGGAAAGCCAGATCACATATTATCGTGAACCGGCATACTTCCAACCTTATCGAGAGTGAGGGCACAACAGTCCGGTGGCACTCAGCTTCAACCAAGCGGGGTGGGTCATGGATGAGATGCAGTCCAGGAGAGGAAGTGCAAAATCAGGGGTCCTTGGGGGGTCCCAATTGTCGCTGCGATCTGTGTTGTGGTGAGGGGACATGAGTCCAGGTGAGGGTTGGGCGAGGAGTCCTTGGAGGCAATGCTACTGGAGGTGGCGCAGATGAAGCAGACCAGGCTATGTTCTCCTTCATGAGTGATTCCTGGGCCTCGGTAAGAGATTTCACTTGGTACGTGCGTTCAATAACTTGATAAATCAGGGAAAACGGGAAGCCCCATTTATATTTAACATTGTCCCGAGCCAGTGCCAGAGTGGTAGGGCGAAAGTTACGCCATCTCTCAAGGATGGAAGGAGAGAGATCGAAGTAGGGGCGAACCTCAGCAGGCATGCCCGGCAGGGCAGGCAGGTTGCGAGCAGCAAACAGTAGAGGGTCCCTCACCTAGGGGTAATGCAGCTTGAGTATCACATCCCTCGGTTTGTGCGGGGATAAGGGTTTTGCGAAGGCCCTGTGGATGCGGTCCATGAGAAGCAGCTCCGGTTCATACTGTGGTAGGAGAGCCTGGAATATGGCGTCAACAGCAGCTTTCAGGTTAATCTCACCCTCAGGGAGGCCCCGGATGCGAATATTCGCTCGATGGGAGCGATTCTCCAAATATTCTAGTTTGAACTCCATAGCTTCCAGCTTGGCTGCGTGAGCATCTATATCTTTCCAGGTCAGTCTCAACTGCATCAGCCAAGTCATCTAACTTGTTCTCGTTATCGGAGACCCGCTGTCCCAAATTGTTCACCTGGGCGGTAAAGTCAGTAACCGCCTTCTGTAGCTCATCGTGGAACAATTGTTTGATATTGCGGAACATAGTAACTGGGGACATATGAGCCAGGCCCGCACCGTCTTCTTCATCAGACGCCATGTCTGAGTGCTGAGAGGAGGCGAGCGCCGCAATATTGGGCCTCGGGGAGGCTCTAAAAAAGTCCAGAATAGACTGTGATAAACTCTGGGAAAGACGCTTATTCATCTTCCTGGCAGATCGGGACATACAGTGGGGATCAAAAGTTTGGGCACCCCAGGTAAAAATTTGGATTAATGTGCATAAAGAAGCCAAGGAAAGATGGAAAAATCTCCAAAAGGCATCAAATTACAGATTAGATATTCTTATAATATGTCAACAAAAGTTAGATTTTATTTCCATCATTTACACTTTCAAAATAACAAAAAACAAAAAAAAAAATGGTGTCTGCAAAAGTTTGGGCACCCTGCAGAGTAAATATCTTGTACTGCCCCCTTTGGCAAGTATCACAGCTTGTAAACGCTTTTTGTAGCCAGTCAAGAGTCTTTCAATTCTTGTTTGAGGTATCTTTGTCCATTCTTCCTTACAAAAGTCTTCCAGTTCTTTGAGATTTCTGGACTGTCTGTCACGCTGTTACGCCGAGCGCTCCGGGTGCCTGCTCCTCCCCGGAGCGCTTGCGGCGTTCTTCTCTTTGCAGCGCCCCAGTCAGACCCGCTAACCGGGAGCGCTGCACTGGTGTCACCGGCGGGGATGCGATCCGCGTAGCGGGACACTCCTGTCCACGGGTCGCATCCCAATCCCCTCACCTGCCCCGTCCTCTTGCTGTTCAGTCCCGGCGCGCGCAGCCCCGCTCTCTAGGGCGCGCGCGCCGGCTCTCTGAAATTTAAAGGGCCAGTGCACCATTAATTGGTGCCTGGCCCAATCAGTACCTACACCTGCGCTATGTGTAGAAAAACCCACTTCCCCTTCCTGTTCTTGCCGGATCTTGTTCCCAAGCCTGTGTACCCAGACCTCCTGCTGTTTCCCCTGACTACGACTCTTGCTGCCTGCCCTGACCTTCTGCTACGTCCGACCTTGCTCTTGCCTTGTCCCTGTGTACAGCACCTGTATCAGCTGTCAGCTGGGGTTGAGTCGCTATCGGGTGGAACGACCTGGGGGTTACCTGCCGCTGCAAGTCCATCCCGCTTTGCGACAGGCTCTGGTGAAAACCAGTAACCCCTTAGACTCCGTGCCCCTGGTACGGCCCACGCCATCACCCCACTGACACAGAGGATCCACCACCAGTGTCCTCGCTGCATAACAGTCCGGATCCTGACAGTAGATCCGGCCATGGATCCCGCTGAGGTCCCGCTGCCTAGTGTCGCTGACCTAACCACGGTGGTCGCCCAGCAATCACAACAGATCGCGCAACAAGGACAGCAGCTGACTCAACTGACTGTCATGCTGCAACAGCTTCTGCCGCAACTTCAGCAATCATCTCCTCCGCCAGCTCCTGCATCTCCTCCGCAGCGAGTGGCTGCTCCCAGCTTCCGCCTGTCTCTACTGGACAAGTTTGATGGGGACTCTAAACAGTGCCATGGATTCCTGTCCCAGTGTTCCCTACACTTGGAGATGATGTCGGACCAATTCCCCACTGAATGGTCTAAGGTGATTTTCGTGGTCAGTCTCCTGTCTGGAAAGGCCTTGTCATGGGCCACACCGCTCTGGGACCGCAACGATCCCGCCACCGCTACAATCCAGTCCTTCTTCTCGGAAGTACGTAGTGTCTTTGAGGACCAAGCCCGGGCCTCCTCAGCCGAGATTGCTTTGCTGAACCTCGTCCAAGGGAGTTCTTCTGTAGGCGAATACGCCATCCAGTTTCGTACCCTCGCCTCAGAGCTATCCTGGAACAATGAGGCCCTCTGCGCGACCTTCAAGAAAGGCTTATCCAGTAACATCAAAGATGTCCTGGCCGCACGAGAAATTCCTGCAAATTTGTCTGAACTTATCCATTTGGCCACCCGCATCGACATGCGTTTCTCTGAAAGACGCCAGGAACTTCGACAGGAAAAGGATCTTGTTCGCACCAGGCGATTTCTCTCCCCGGCTCCTCTCTTCCAAAGTCCTTTGCAATCTGTTCCTGTGCCTTCCGCCAAGGAGGCTATGCAAGTGGATCGGTCCCGCCTGACCTTACAAGAGAGGACTCGCCGCCGTAACGAGAATCTGTGCCTGTACTGTGCTAGTACCGAACATTTCCTAAAAGACTGTCCTATCCGCCCTACGCGTCAGGAGAGACGCACTCTATTACCTCACAAAGGTGAGACGACTCTTGGTGTGAATTCTGCTTCTCCCCGTCTGACTGTGCCTGTGTGGATTTCTCCTTCCGCCAATTCCTCCTTCTCAGCTGTGGCCTTCTTGGACTCTGCTTCTGCAGGAAATTTTATTTTGGCCTCTTTTGTTAATAGGTTCAGCATCCCAGTAACCTGTCTCGTCAAACCGCTCTATATTTCTTCTGTCAACAGAGAAAAGTTGGACTGCACTGTGCGCTACCGCACAGAACCCCTGCCTATGAGCATTGGACTGCATCATGAAAAAATTGAATTTTTTGTTCTGCCCAACTGCACCTCTGAAGTTCTTCTCGGCCTGCCTTGGCTCCAACGTCATGCTCCTACCCTCAACTGGACCACCAGGGAGATCAAAAGTTGGGGTCCTTCTTGCCTCAAACGATGCCTCACATCCGCTCCCACTTGTCAAACCCCTGTGGCTCCCCCTATACTGGGCCTTCACAAGGCCTACCAGGACTTTTCAGATGTTTTTTGCAAAAAGCAAGCAGAGATCTTACCTCCTCATAGGCCTTATGATTGTCCCATTGACCTCCTTCCTGGTACCACTCCACCCCGGGTCAGGATCTACCCTCTGTCTGCCCCAGAGACCCAAGCCATGTCTGAGTATATCCAAGAGAACCTAAAGAGAGGTTTTATTTGGAAGTCCTCATCCCCTGCTGGAGCGGGGTTCTTCTTTGTTTCTAAAAAGGATGGATCCTTATGACCATGCATTGACTACTGCGGTTTAAATAAAATTACCATCAAAAACCGCTATCCCCTGCCTTTGGTCTCTGAACTCTTTGACCGTCTTCGCGGAGCTAATATATTCACTAAATTGGACTTAAGGGGCGCGTATAATCTTATTCGCATCAGGAAGGGTGATGAGTGGAAGACTGCGTTCAATACTAGAAATGGACAAGTAGAGAGAGTAAACCAGATTCTTGGTGACTACTTGCGACATTTTGTCTCCTCCCGCCAAGACGATTGGGTCGACCTTCTGCCCTGGGCTGAATTCTCGTACAATTTCAAAAATTCGGAATCCTTCGCCAAATCCCTATTCTTTGGGGTGTACGGCCATCACCCTCTGCCCCCCCTCCCCATTCCCACTTCTTCTGGAGTTCCTGCTGTAGATGAAGTAACCCGGGATTTCTCTGTAATCTGGAAGGAGACTCAAAAGTCTCTCCTACTGGCCTCGTCTCGTATGAAGAGACATGCTGATAAGAAGAAAATAACTCCTCCTGTCTTCGCTCCTGGGGACAAAGTGTGGCTCTCTGCCAAATATATCCGGTTTCGTGTTCCTAGCTACAAGCTGGGTCCACGTTACCTTGGACCATTTAAAGTCAAATCAATTCTGTCTCCTACAAACTTCCTCTTCCTCCTTCTCTTCGTATTCCTAACTCCTTTCATGTTTCCCTTCTCAAACCTCTCGTTCTTAACCGCTTTTCCCCCAAGGTCACCGCTCCTGCTCCTGTCTCTGGCTCCTCTGATGTCTTCACGGTAAAAGAAATCCTCGCCTCCAAGGTGGTCAGAGGTAAAAAAAAATTCTCATTGACTGGGAGAATTGTGGCCCCGAAGAGAGGTCTTGGGAGCCCGAGGACAATATCCTCGACAAGGAACTCATCCATAGGTTCCTGGGCTCCAAAAAGAGGGGGAGACCAAAGGGGGGGGGTACTGTTACGCCGAGTGCTCCGGGTCCCTGCTCCTTCCCGGAGCGCTCGCGGCGTTCTTCTCTTTGCAGCGCGCCGGTCAGACCCGCTGACCGGGAGCGCTGCACTGGTGTCACCGGCGTATATCATCGGGTCCTAGGAATTCAAGATTTATTTAAAGGGCCGGCATACCAAATACAAAGATGTCAGAACCTGCAGCGCCACAGTCCCCATCTGAACAGCAAGGGGGCGACGCTCCAGTGGTTTCACCAATGGGGTCTCCACCCCCAGTCAGAAGGGTGTTGCCGCCTTCACCAACACTTTCCACCTCACAAAGACGTACTCTCCCTGTGATTCCAGCAGGACCTTCATCACAGGCGGAGCAGGATCCCGCAAGTCCACCTCCAGCCTTTTCCTATGTATTGTGAGCCCCTGTTGCTGCACCTGTCTTTTTGGGGAATCCTGTGCTTCCCACCTACAATGGTGACCCTTTTACACTGAGAGACTTTAAAGAAAAGTTCTACAGCCTCTTTGGATTTCATGCACTACCCCCTCATCAACAGATACAGTTGCTTCTGGGGCAGCTCCAGGGACCCGCCTTGGAGTAACTTCGCACCTGGCCGGCGGCTGATAAAGCCACAGTGGGACAGATTTTTGAAGGACTTTCTCAGTTGTTTGAATCTCATTCTCCCTCGGAGGTACGCCTCAGACTATATGAATGACGTCAGAAGCCAGGTGAGACTTTCAGAGCATATGCAGTGGCTTTACAGAGCTCATTAGAGGCGGTACAGAAGTTGGATGGCATCACGCCCGATCAGTGCAACCGATTACTGATGGACCATTTTATAGAAGGGGCACTGAACAAATGGGACAAGGCCCAACTTAGGATGCTGGCCGTGCAAAATCCCGACATGGCTTTCCCAGCTTTCAAGAGACTAGCGGTTAAAGTGATAGAATCCGGACCTCAGACAGAGGAGGCTAGTGTTCCCGCTACAGAATCTCCGGGGCCCTCGCCCCAGCCGCCTGTCCCTTCTCAATCTGCCCTGCCAATGCCTTCTTCTAGCCCTTGGACAGCTGACCTACAAGACATTAAACAGGACATTGAGCAGTTAGCCAAGGCCTTTAAAGAAATGGCTGTACGGCCAAACCCTTCTAGATCTGCAACCCCGCCACCTAAGAAACCTGACCCCCGCCCTGCTGGTCCACCTAATACCCCTCCTGTGAGACCACCTGGAAGTCAGAGACCTGTCTGTAGTTATTGTAACAAGAATGGACACTGGAAGAGCCAATGTTGGGCTTTAAACGGTTGTCCCCTGGGGTCGAGAACCGCAGTAGCTGCTGAAGGTCCAGAACCAACCAGTGACAAGAAAGGACTGTCTATGTATGTAGCTTCTTGTCCTTATGTATAGGTGATAGTTGAAGGGGTCTGGTTACAAGCTCTGATAGATACGGGGTCTCAGGTGTCCACTATTCCGCAGGGGTTTTTCTATAAGTATTGGGGTCCCAAAAGGTTGAGTGAACCTCAGGAAGTGGAGTTTAGAGTAATTGCAGGGAACGGGAAACCAGTACCCAGGCATGGCTACTGGGAGCCCACGGTGCTGGTGGGAAAGCATGTGTTAGAAAGGCAGGGTGTGATTGTCACCAATGTTAGGGATGAAGGGGCAGCTGATTTTATCTTAGGCATGAATATTATGAGGCACTGTTTTGATGATATTGTATGTGCACTACATGCATCTCTCCCTCACTTGTCACTTCCAGGCCGGCGAGCTGCCCAACACCACCTCAAAATTCTCCAAGCAGAACAGAAGTTTGTGAATCATCAAGGAGAAATCTGTTGAGTGAGGATCCAGGATATATGTGCCGTTAGTCTACAGCCACAGACGGAGACAGTTATCTGGTGTCGTGCCCAACCAGGGGTGAAAAATCAAGATCAAGCGCTCTTGGAACCCATCATACTGGAAGATTGTCCCTTGGTGCGAGCAGCTGGAAGCCTGGTAACCGTACGTAATGGGAAAGTTCCGGTGAGACTCATTTATCTCTCTCAAGTTGCCGTCCGACTACCCAAGTATACCCCTGTGGCTGCACTGCACCATTTACACATTAGAGATGTGGTCTCAAAGTCACAAGTGGCCCAACGAGGATCTGACCAGAATCCTGCGGCACCTTGGTGGGGCCAATAGGAGATGAATATACCCCCAAAGACCAGGTGGAAGGAGTCATTCAGGTAGCTAAGAAATATCAAGAAGCTTTCAGCAAGTTCCCCACAGACAGGCAGGACCACATCGAATTCTCACTGGGGACAGTCCACCCATTAAGGAGAGGCATCGCCCTGTGGCTCCTGGAATGTATCAGACCATAAGAAGATGCTCGTGGAAATGAAAGAGGCTGATGTCATCCAAGAAAGCCAGAGTCCTTGGGCCGCACCGTTGGTCCTGGTGAAGAAAAAGGATAGGACTATCCGCTTTTGCGTAGATTACCGGAAGTTGAACGGCATAACTCATAAGGATGCCTACCCTCTTCCCCGTATTGAAGAATCCTTGATTGCACTGGGGTCTGCCGCCTACTTTTCCACACTGGATTTGACGAGCGGTTACTGGCAGGTGCCAATGGCGGAAGAGGATAGAGAGAAGACAGCATTTGTGACCCCCATGGGACTCTTCGAGTTCAAAAGTATGCCCTTTGGACTGTGCAATGCACCGGCTACTTTCCAACGCTTAATGGAACGATGTTTGGGACATCTTAACTTCCAGAGTGTTCTGTTGTATCTAGATGACGTCATCGTCTATTCGTGGCGGAAGAGGATAGAGAGAAGACAGCATTTGTGACCCCCATGGGACTCTTCGAGTTCAAAAGTATGCCCTTTGGACTGTGCAATGCACCGGCTACTTTCCAACGCTTAATGGAACGATGTTTGGGACATCTTAACTTCCAGAGTGTTCTGTTGTATCTAGATGACGTCATTGTCTATTCCCGGACATATCAGGAACACTTGGACCACCTGAAAGAAGTTTTCCAAGTCCTTATCCAACATGGGCTCAAGGTTAAACCCTCCAAATGTCCCTTGTTAAAGCCACAAGTACACTATCGGGGACATGTCGTCAGTGCTCAAGGAGTTCTGCCTGACCCGGACAAAGTGAGTGTTGTGAAGGAGTGGCCTTCCCCCAGGACAGTGCGAAACGTCCAAAGCTTCCTGGGATTTGCTGGTTATTACTGACGCTTCATCCCCCACTTTGCTCAAATTGCTGGGCCCTTAACCGAGTTACTGAGAGGGACTGCCCGGGAGAACTATAACGGGAGGCTACCCATACAGTGGGCTGAAGAACAAGAAGATGCCTTCCGAGCCCTGAAGTACCTCCTCACGGAGCCCCCCCATTTTGGCTTATCCTGACTACAGCCTGCCATTCCGTTTATATACAGACGCTAGCTTCGAAGGTCTGGGAACAGTCTTATCTCAGGTACAAGATGGCAAAGAGGGGGTGATTGCCTACGCCAGCCGACATCTCTGAGGCGCCGAGAAGAATGACGCTAACTACAGCTCCTCCAAACTGGAGCTCCTGGCCCTGGTCTGGGCCATTACTGAGAAGCTTAAAGGCTATCTGGCTGGTACTCCCTTCACAGTCTACACTGATAACAACCCCTTGGCCCATTTGAACACTGCTAAGTTTGGAGCTCTTGAACAGCGCTGGGCCTCTCGGTTGGCCAATTATGATTTCAACATCAAGTACCGCAGTGGAAAAATTAACGTTAATGCGGATGTACTTTCTAGCATGGCCCCAGGAGAAGCAGACTATTGCTTCCACAAGAAAGTGCCCACTCGGCTGCAAAAAGACCCAAGGGGACTTTGAACCGAAGCGGCTGTGGCGGCAGAGGAATCGCCTGGTCCTGCACAAGGGGTTGGTCTACCGAAATTCTCTAGACCCAGTCTCCGGAGATTGCATACATCAGATTGTGGTCCCCAGGAGAGATGCAGCCATGGTCCTGAATGCCTATCATGACCAGTCCGGACATTTCGGGGTCCAGAAGACTGAAGCCACCGTCAGAAGAAGATTTTACTGGATAGGGATGTGGGGAGACGTCAAGAAGTGGTGCGCCGAATGCTCCGTGTGCAATGTTATCAAAAATCCCCGAAGGGACGCAAGGGCCCCTTTACATCCTATCTGTACGGAGAGGCCGAACCAGATTGTTGTCTTAGATCATGTGAAGTTGGCCCCCACTCGATCGGGCTACTGTCATGCTCTGACTATAGTGGATCATTACTCCAAATGGGTGGTCGTGGTCCCTGTCAAGGACCTTACCGCCAAGAAGGCTGCTCAGCTCTTCTATTGGCATTGGATCCAACCTCTGGGGTGTCCCGAATCAGTCCTTACGGATGGGGGAACCGCCTTTGAAGCACAGCTGTTCCAAGGACTTTGCCAGTTGCATGACTGCAAGAAGCTCCGGACGACGGCCTACCATCCCCAAGGGAATGGGCTCTGCGAGAGGATCAATCAAGTGTTCATCCAAATGCTCAGAGCTGCATCTGTCTCGAAACACGAAGAGTGGCCCCAGTTGTTCCCTGAACTTCTAGAAATTTACAGCAACACCGTCCACTGTTCTACAGGGTATACGCCCTTTTTCCTAATGATGGGCCGACACGGCCAATTACCAAAGGATCGAACCTTCGGGCTGCAGGCACCTTTCAACAATTCCCCTCAGGTTTCCCAAGGTTGGGTGTCGGAGCATCAACGAAGAATCGAGGAGGTCAAAAACATTGTTGAGAAAGAAATGGGTGAAGTTCATGAGCGCCAGCAGAAAGACTATAATCAGCATGCTTCGGCTCAGCTCTTACAGCTTGGAGATAAGGTGTGGCTCCGAAAGTTCCCTAGAACCCATAAATTGGCCTCACTGTGGGAAACTGAACCATATACCATCACTGCAGTCCCTTACCCTGAAACGGATGTATATGAGATACAGAAAGAAGGGTTCGAGCCACAGGTGGTCCACAGAAACAGAATAAAAGTGTGCCTAAAAGAAGACATGCTTGACCCACCTCCTTCCACTCCTTCTACTCCACCTCCTGCAAGGCCAGTGAGAGAATATGTACCGGGAGAAGGAATTCACCCCACTATGGATGTTCCTTTGTTCCCATCTCAGCAGCCTACCATGTATTGGGGTATACCGTTTCCAGCTGCATCCAGCCAGCCGCCATTGGTTGCTCTGCCCAGTCAGGTGCCAGTAGCCGTTCCACACAACCAGTTACCAATAGCTGTTACCCCGCATCAACCACCATTGGTTGCTACACCAAGCATCAGCCCTACTCCTGTGGAACCTCCTAGTCCAACCGAAAATATTGCTTCCGTTTCCAGTTCTCCATCTGGTCCCTCGGGGACTGAAGTTCTTGCAGAATCATCAAGTGAAGGGATTCCTGATGACTCGGAGGTGGTGTTGCGGTGGTCTCAAAGGACTACACAGGGCAAACTATCCTTAAGGTACCAAGATTCACATTCAGTACCTGCACACATAGTACCTTTGATAACCCATTTCAATGCCCTACCTATAACTTTTCAGTACTCTAGACTACTCACTTAAATGTACTACCTCAATCTATTTCAGTACATACACAAAAATTAAATATATCTCACATTCAAGAAACACTTAGGAATTGTAGCCTATTGATGTCCAATTCCTGCCACTGTTAGGTACACTCATATATCTCTTCTCTGTATTACGTGTGTGAGATGCTCTACCTGGCCAGTAGGTGCTCTTGCGAGTATAGAATTGAACACGTATTTCTAAAGGTAACCTAGGGAGGTTATTTGGAAGTGCTCTAGGGGTAAGTAGCGTGTAGCCGATAGACCCTAGCAGCCATCTTACTGTGACCTAGCTTCCGGCTAGCCAGTATACCGCTTGTGTACTAACAGGTAACTTATTGTTGGCAAAAAAAAATTTAAAATGTGTGAGATTTCAAAATGTATAGTCAGCTTGAAGCTAAATGCATAGAGAGCTGTACTAATGTCTAGTTAGCCTCATAAATGTTATAGAGAGCTATAATAAATGTTTAAGGAGCTAGAAACTAAAGGTTAGATAGCTTTATCACTGTCTAGGTAGCATCAAAATGTCTAGATAGATTCCTATTGTCTAGTCAACATACCAGTAAGAGTATCCAGAGAATGTGTTTAATGTTTACTTAGGTTTTGTCAGGATGTATAGAAAAAAAAAATATATATACATATAATCCTGTTTTAGTCCTAGTTCCTCTGCCTTAGGGGACAGGCGTCGAGGTCGACTTATTTTAAGTAAGGGGGTTTGTGGTGTCCCGGTACCGTATTTTATACGTTACCTATGTAGAGGTCCCCATAGTCAGAGTCCCTAGGACGTCGGAGTCCCTCTTTTCTAGTCTTCCCCTTGTCACCTCTCACTTAGCCACTAAATGTATAGTAGTTCTATCTAATATTTATACAGTTATAAGTATAAAAAGTGTATATATTGAATTGTCTACCTGTTTGTGGCATAGCAGGACCTGCGGGTCATGTGATCAGGTGAAAAACTCTATGGTTTTGCTTTAGGACCTTAGGAGGTCCCAGTGACGTGTTCACCCACCATACCTTGTAACGGTGAGTGACAGCTGACTCGGACCAATCTAAAACGGCCCTGCCCTTGCCCATATAAGGGAGCGGCAGCCATTAATCGCTCTCTTGTGGTGACTAGGCCCATGCCTTGCGGCAACGGCCATCCATACAAAACTGTGAGTTATCTCAATCCCTGTTAACTTCGCAAGATCACCAGACCTAAACAGACCCCTAAATCCGGACAGATCTCTGCACAAATCCTGATTCTATTAAGCCTTGGATAAGTCAATGGTCCGCAGCATCTGTCAATCATTGCTGAGCTGTATAGAGACTGTATTACTAAGACTGTTGCTGTTAATTGGATGTACCGCAAGTACTTCAGTAAAGTTTATGCAAGTTCAAGTTCATCCCTATTGTGGACCTTCATTCATTTAAGCACGCACCTATCATTTCTGGGAATGGTGGCGATAGGCCGAAGATTTACCTCAGCGTATTAACCTTCACCCTGGCGTCACGAGTGACAGGGGTTAAATAGACCCCTCATATACCGAAGCAACACCCCCACTGTATTATATCCCCCCAAGGGCTACCACACATGCGCCTCTAGTATGAATGTTTGTGAAGCCGTGAGGAATGCTGGGTTTATATCTAATGATTTTATGCTGCATGTGTTCAGGCAGTTGTGTGTATACACTGCTCAAAAAAATAAAGGGAACACTTTAACAACACAATGTAACTCCAAGTCCATGACACTTCTGTGAAATCACACTGTCTAATCAGGAAGCAACACTGATTGACAATCAATTTAACATGCTGTTGTGCAAATGTAACAGACAACATGTGGAAATTATAGGTTACTTGGTCACTTTTGAATGCTGGCGTTGCTTTCACTCCAGTGGTAACATGAGACGGAGTCTGCAACCCACACAAATGGCTAAGGTAGTGCAGCTCATCCAGGATGGCAAATCAATGCGAGCTGTGTCAAGAAGGTTTGCTGTGTCTGTCAGCATAGTGTCCAGAGCATGGAGGCGGTACGAGAAAAACATGGAGGAGGCCGTAGGAGGGCAACAACCCAGCAGCAGGACCACCACCTCCGCCTTTGTGCAAGGAAGAGCACTGCCAGAGCCCTGCAAAATGACCTCCAGCCGGCCACAAATGTGCACGTGTCCACTCAAACGGTCAGAAACAGACTCCATGAAGGTGGTATGAGGGCCCGACGTCCACAGGTGGGGGTTGTGCTTACAGCCCAACACCAAGCAGGTCATTTGACATTTGCCAGAGAACACCAAGGTTGGCAAATTTGCCACTGGCGCCCTGTGCTCTTCACAGATGAAAGCAGGTTCACACTGAGCACGTTACAGATGTGACAGAGTCTGGAGACGCTGTGAAGAACGTTCTGCTGCCTGCAACATCCTCCAGCATGATCGGTTTGGCAGTGGGTCAGTAATGGTGTGGGGTGGTATTTCTTTGGGGGCCTCACAGCCCTCCATGTGCTTGCCAGAGGTAGCCTGACTGCCATTAGGTACCGAGATGAGATCTGCAGACCCCTTGTGAGACCATATGCTGGTGTTGTTGGCCCTAGGTTCCTCCTAATGCAAGACAATGCTAGACCTCATGTGGCTCGAAAGTGTCCACAGTTCCTGCAAGAGGAAGGCATTGATGCTATGGACTGGCCCGCCCATTCCCCAGATCTGAATCCAATTGAGCACATCTGGGACATCATGTCTCGCTCCATCCACCAATGCCACGTTGCACCACAGACTGTCCAGGAGTTGGCGGATGCTTTAGTCCAGGTCTGGGAGGACATCCCTCAGGAGACCATCCCCCACCTCATCAGGAGCATGCCCAGGCATTGTAGAGAGGTCATATGGGCACGTGGAGGCCACACACACTACTGAGCCTCATTGTGAATTGTTTTAAGGACATTACATAAAATTGGATCAGCCTGTAGTGTGGGTTTCCACTTTAATTTTGAGTGTGACTCCATATCCAGACCCCCATGGGTTGATAAATTTCATTTCCATTGATAATGTTTGTGTGATTTTGTTGTCAGCACATTCAACTATGTAAAGACAAAAGTATTTCATGTGATTAGTTCATTCATTCAGATCTAGGATGTGTTATCTTAGTGTTCCCTTAATTTTTTTGAGCAGTGTATATCCTCTACACTGCCCTTTT
Organism: Hyla sarda; assembly: GCF_029499605.1. NCBI lineage: Eukaryota > Metazoa > Chordata > Amphibia > Anura > Hylidae > Hyla > Hyla sarda. Next base: position 33,368,240 of record NC_079190.1, on the reverse strand, counting down.
AAATATATACAAGGTTATCATTATTCTGGTTCAATCTCATTATACCATTGGCATACATATTCTGCTTTCTCCTATGTTAGAGAGAGATTGTAATAGCTTCCCCTCTTATAAAGGGGGGCTGAGCCAGAAGCCCACCCATAGGTAAAGCTGCAGGTCACCTGGTTAGATGGTGCTTTCTGGGTAGCAAACACATCATGTGAACACGTTATCATGTGACTAACTCAAAGGTCCTTAAAGGTCCTTTATACATAACACACATAACACTATACATAATATATATTACTATGGGGGAGACACTGCAGGAGGGCCCCTAGGACACAGAGGGGCTCAACCTGACAGGGCCTAAGTACTGTTCAGGACTATATCCCGTACTGGGATATCACAAGGGCGAGTGGGGATCTCTCCTCCTGTGAGCACCACTGTCCTCTACAGTACACCGGGAGTACGGCATTAAGGTAATCTTCTGTCTAATGATTAGATGGGGACTTTGTTCATTGTTTATCAGGGTTGTACATGTCCCGCTATGCTGCTTCCTTTCTAGGTTCTCCTGCCGGATCCATGGTTTCTAATCCCCACATCTGGGTACCGTGAGTACCCCAAGGGGACTTTCCTTGATATCTGTGCCTAAGCATGCTCGTTTTTTGCAACCTGCCAGTGTTTATCCTGATTTTAAGTATACAAGGTATACAAGGAGAGACGACACTTGATATTAATGGGACAGTGACACCCATACACCCTATTGCTGATACTGGGCATATATACATTTATGCTCAGTTGATCATGTTTGGACCATATACTATATGTTACCATTGCATTAATCTATGATATGTATATGCTATACCGTTTTCTACTTCCCTGACTATTCCCCTGAGGACTTTCCAGAACAGGCAGAAGAAACGCGTAGGAAGGTCATATAGGGTGAAATAGGGTGCATTAGGGTCAGGTTCCTGTGTGAGGCCACCCTTCTCAGGGCGAAGCAATACTTGCTAAGAAGGGTGGTCTAGGGCTAGTCTCATAGGGAAAGTTTAGTATCTGACTGCCCGCCATCTGCCCTACCAATATCGGCTCCACCACCTGCCCATACCATTTATATTGGCATCAAATATTTTGTATTTTTGTGTATCACCTTCATCACATTTGGTTTTTCACCTGGTGTATTTTTGGTCCAAAGGACTTTTTAGCTGGTCTAATAAAAGTTAAATTTTAATATGCTATTCCTCATAATATTTGAGTTTTGATGTTGATGCGAGGAACTCTATTTTGACTTGGGTACAGCATCCCCACAACCAACTGCTGATACTATTACTGGAGTTGTAGTGTACAGAGAATAAGTTGCCCAGTTGCCCATAGAAACCAATCAGAACGCTTCTTTAATTTTTAACAAGGCCTCTGCAAAATGAAAGAAACAATATGATTGGTTGCTTTGGGCAACTGGGCAACTTTTCCTTTGCACAGGTTTTGATAAATCTCCCCTGTTGTGCATTTGGAAATACCCAGAATGTCCTAAATTTAAGCTGTGAAACCGATGAGGTCTAAAAACTCCAATCCATATGTAGTGTAAAATGTCACAGATGTTTGGTGCGGAATGCACAGTGAAATTCCATTACATCTCCTTCACATGTGAACTCATTCTAAAGATATGTCCACATGGTATAAAAGCAGAAAAGTGACAAGATTGTCTTTATAACGGCCTATGTATTTGATATTATTGTCAGAAAAAATAAAAGTTTGTACCCAAAAATCATGTAGATGTTTGCAAATGATGAGGAGTACTTATCACCCATAGAGGCTTCCCTGATATGTACCCTACAATTGTATCACAGGGGTGCCGATGGGGTAACAGAAGCAGCTACTTCCCTCTGTCTAACCACTTTAATGCCAGGGACAGGAGTGACCCTAGCATATAAGGGGGTTACATTAGAATGAGTGATAATATTGGCCATTATTACTATAAACAGTTACGGTGGCTCATGACAACTGGTTCAGTCCCGGGTGACAAGGGGTTAAGAGGTTTTTTTGTCATTTTTAAATTAAAAACAGGAGGGGAACTGCATTTTAATTTGTTGATGGGTGTCACGATTCGGCTTCCAGGTAGTGGATCCTCTGTGTCAGCGAGGGATTGGCGTGGACCGTGCTAGTGGACCGGTTCTAAGAGGCTACTGGTTTTCACCAGAGCCCGCCGCAAAGCGGGATGGTCTTGCTGCGGCAGTAGCAACCAGGTCGTATCCACTAGCAACGGCTCTACCTCGCTGACTGCTGAGAAGGCGTGGGACAGAAGGACTAGGCAGAGGCAAGGTCAGACGTAGCAGAAGGTCGGGGGCAGGCGGCAAGGTTCGTAGTCAGGATGGGTAGCAGAAGTTCAGGTACACAGGCTTTGGACACACTAAACGCTTTCACTGGCACAAGGCAACAAGATCCGGCAAGGGAGTGCAAGGGAGGAGACTAGATAAAGGCAGGGAGCAGGTGGGAGCCAAAGCTAATTGGGCCAGGCACCAATCATTGGTGCACTGGCCCTTTAAGTCTCAGAGAGCTGGCGCGCGCGCGCCCTAGAGAGCGGAGCCGCGCGCGCCAGCACATGACAGCAGGGGACCGGGACGGGTAAGTGACCTGGGATGCGATTCGCGAGCGGGCGCGTCCCGCTGTGCGAATCGCATCCCCAACGGCCAAAACAGTGCAGCGCTCCCGGTCAGCGGGACTGACCGGGGCGCTGCAGGGAGAAAGACGCCGTGAGCGCTCCGGGGAGGAGCGGGGACCCGAAGCGCTAGGCGTAACAGTACCCCCCCCCTTAGGTCTCCCCTTCTCTTTGTCCGGTAACTGCCTCCCCTGGGATGAGGACACCGGGAAAGAATGGAGGGTTTCCTCAACGGCAGGCAGTACAGCAGGAGTGGGAATGGGGAGGGAGGGCAGAGGGCGAGGCCTGGCACGGGGCAGTGTGACACCAGGACGGGGGCCATGGGGAGGCACAGAGGCTTGCCTGATGGGACTGGGAGGGGGGGAGAGGCACTTCCTGTGGCAGGCAGAGTCCCAGTTCCTGATCTCCCCGGTGGTCCAATCAATGGTGGGGGAATGAAGCCGGAGCCAAGGCAGACCGAGGAGGACCTCAGAGGTACAGTTGGGGAGAATGAAGAACTCAATCCTTTCGTGGTGGGGTCCGATAGACATCAGGAGGGGTTCTGTGCGGTAACGCACGGTGCAGTCCAATCTGGCTCCGTTGACCGCGGAAATGTAGAGCGGTGTGGCCCAAGACAAGGCCTTTCCTGAAAGAAGGCTCACTACGAACGCCACCTTAGACCGTTCTGAAGGAAACAAGTCCGACAACATCTCCATATGCAGGGAACACTGAGACAAAAATCCACGGCAGAGTTTAGAGTCCCCATCAAATTTGTCCGGCAGGGACAAGCGGAGGTTAGGAGCGGCCACTCGCTGCGGAGGAGGTGCAGGAGCTGGCGGAGGAGATGGTTGCTGCTGTAGCAGAGGCAGAAGTTGCTGTAACATGGCGGTCAACTGCGACAGCTGCTGTCCTTGTTGGGCAATCTGCTGCGATTGCTGAGCGACCACCGTGGGAAGATCAGCGAGACTTGGCAGCGGCACCTCAGCGGGATCCATGGCCGGATCTACTGTCACGATTCGGCTTCCAGGTAGTGGATCCTCTGTGTCAGCGAGGGATTGGCGTGGACCGTGCTAGTGGACCGGTTCTAAGAGGCTACTGGTTTTCACCAGAGCCCGCCGCAAAGCGGGATGGTCTTGCTGCGGCAGTAGCAACCAGGTCGTATCCACTAGCAACGGCTCTACCTCGCTGACTGCTGAGAAGGCGTGGGACAGAAGGACTAGGCAGAGGCAAGGTCAGACGTAGCAGAAGGTCGGGGGCAGGCGGCAAGGTTCGTAGTCAGGATGGGTAGCAGAAGTTCAGGTACACAGGCTTTGGACACACTAAACGCTTTCACTGGCACAAGGCAACAAGATCCGGCAAGGGAGTGCAAGGGAGGAGACTAGATAAAGGCAGGGAGCAGGTGGGAGCCAAAGCTAATTGGGCCAGGCACCAATCATTGGTGCACTGGCCCTTTAAGTCTCAGAGAGCTGGCGCGCGCGCGCCCTAGAGAGCGGAGCCGCGCGCGCCAGCACATGACAGCAGGGGACCGGGACGGGTAAGTGACCTGGGATGCGATTCGCGAGCGGGCGCGTCCCGCTGTGCGAATCGCATCCCCAACGGCCAAAACAGTGCAGCGCTCCCGGTCAGCGGGACTGACCGGGGCGCTGCAGGGAGAAAGACGCCGTGAGCGCTCCGGGGAGGAGCGGGGACCCGAAGCGCTAGGCGTAACAATGGGTTTCTTTTTCTTTATTTATTTCCAAAATCTGGCTAACATGTAAATATAGTCCTAACTGTATTAACACAAAATGCTTGTTGCCATCACTCACCAGATATACAAATTACTAAAAATTTATTTTCAGGATCTGAAACAATGGCCCAGTAAGACTTACAGCGCTCCCAATAGCTGATGCTTTATGTAGATATGAATAGCATCGCAAGCTGTTCTTAAAGATCTGCAACTATGAGACACAGCAGCATATTTCCACATCTCTTTTGGTCTGCTGACCCTGGGGCCCAGTTTGATATGTAAATTTACCATTACATGGGGATAAAAGATTGCAGACCTCTGTGAAAACTGCTATCAATGTTTCAGCAACGTAGATGCTTCAGAGAAGTGCTCTATCAGCAGGATGTGCGCTGGGCTACAATCCATGTTTTTCTTATTTTTCAAAGAGTCATTGACCTTACATTCGGCAGAATCAAAATAGGATGAACAAAAACCCAACCAGACGCTGCATTATTTTACTGAAACTTCTTTCTGTGTGCGGTGAAATATTGTTTGGTTATCCTGCTGTTTACTTTGTGCTTTCCCACATTGATTTAAAGGACCAAAATGCTTTTACAGCCCCCACAAATGTACAGACTGCAGAGGGCCCCCTATAACCTAAACCAAATCTTTATACCATGACCCATATTACCAATGATACCAGTATACAAGGAAGAATATTGTCACATACTTATTACCATTATTCTGTTACTGACCAAATTCTGTATACTGAGACCTATATTACCAATAATACCAGTATACAAGGAAGTTTATTATCACCATACATTTTACCATTATACTGTAACTGACCAAATCCTGTATACTGAGACCAATATTACCAATAATACTAGTATACAAGGTGGAATATTATCACATACATATTACCATCATTCTGTTACTGACCAAATCCTGTATACTGAGACAAATACTACCAATAATACCAGTATACAAGGAAGATTATTATCACCATACATGTTACCATCATACTGTAACTGACCAAATCCTGTATACTGAGACCAATATTACCAATAATACTAGTATACAAGGTGGAATATTATCATATACATATTAGCATCATTCTGTTACTGACCAAATCCTGTATACTGAGACAAATACTACCAATAATACCAGTATACAAGGAAGATTATTATCACCATACATGTTACCATCATACTGTAACTGACAAAATCCTGTACACTGAGACCAATATTACCAATAATACTAGTATACAAGGTGGAATATTATCACATAAATATTACCATCATTCTGTTACTGACCAAATTCTGTATACTGAGACCAATATCACCAGTAATACCAGTATACAAGGTGGAATATTATCACATACATATTACTTTCATACTGTTACTGACCAAATCCTGTATACGGACACCAATTTTACCAATAATACCACAAGGAGGAATATTTTCACCATACATATTACCATCATTCTGTTACTGACCAGATCCTGTATACTGAGACTAATATTAGCAATAATACCAGTTTACAAAAAGGAATATTATAACCATTCATATAACCTTCATACTGTTACTGACCAAATCCTGTATACTGAGACCAAGATTACCAATAATACCAGTATACAAGGAGGAATATTATCACCATACATATTACCATCATACTGTTACTGACCAAATCCTGTATGCGGAGACCAATTTTACCAATAATACCACAAGGAGGAATATTTTGACCATACATATTACCATCATTCTGTTACTGACCAGATCCTGTATACTGAGACTAATATTACCAATAATACCAGTATACAAAAAGGAATATTATCACCATACATATTACCTTCATACTGTTACTGACCAAATTATGTATATTGAGAGCAATATTACCAATAATACCAGTATAAAAGGAGGAATATTATCTCCATACATCTTACCATCATTCTGTTAGTGACCGAATCCTGTATACTGAAACCAATATTACAAATAATACCAGTATACAAGGAGGAATATTATCACCATAGATATTACCATCATTCTGTTAATGACCGAATACTGTATACTGAGACCAATATTACCAATAATATCAGTATACAAGGAGGAATATTATCACCATACATATCACTGTCATACTGTTACTGACAAAATCCTGTATTCTGAGACCAGTATTACCAATAATACCAGTATATAAGGAGGAACAATTATCACCATACATATTACCATTAGAGATGAGTGAATGTACAGTAAATTTGATTTGTCACAAACTTCTCGGCTCGGCAGTTGATGACTTTTCCTGCATAAATTAATTCAGCTTTCAGGGGCTCCTGTGGGCTGGAAACGGTGGATACAGTCCTAGGAGACTCTTTCCTAGGACTGTATCCACCTTTTCCAGCCCACCGGAGCACCGGAAAGCTGAACTAATTTATGCAGGATAAGTCATCAACTGCTGAGCCCAGAAGTTCATGACAAATCGAATTTACTGTAAATTTGCTCATCTTTAATTACCATCATACTGTTACTGACCAAATTCTGTATACTGAGACCAACAATACTAGTATATGAGGAAATATTATCACCATACATCTTATCATCATACTGTTACTAACCAAATCTTTATACCATGATCAATATTACCAATGATACCAGTATACAAGGTACAAATATTACCACCACATAATGACTAATATCACCATAATGTTACTGAATAAAATCCACTATTCAAGGACCAGTATTTCTTTATACAGTGTCCATATATTAGTGGTAGATATCACCAGTACGCCAGGTCTGCAGACCATATAGGTGATTACAGTGCAGTTACATCCAGTGAATCATAGGTGATGCTTTCTTTGATCCAAATTGTTCTCTAATCTTCATCTTCTCCATCTAGCCCAAGTCATCATGAAGACTCCTCACCACAGAACCTGCCAGACAAACATTTTAGGTTTCTCGCTCGAGCATCCTCTTCACATTTATACAAACCCCCATCTGTATTTTCCCACCCAGTAATAGTGCCCACTTTGTGCCCCCATAAAATAGGACATGCAGTAGTGCAGCTGGGCCCTCTTCCTGCAGTTTTTGAAAGCAGTGCAATACATTGACATTGTGCTGGCATACTGTGACTCAGTGGCGTTGCTAGGGTTGGTGTCACCCGGTGCGGTAGAAAATGGTGTCACCCCCATACCTCCCCCCTCCCCCCAGTAAGTTTTTAGCCTGTTGTGACAGACACCACTGTTGTAGCGCATTGTGAGAAATTCCAGTATAATAATCAGATATACCAGTTGCCACAGAATGGGAAAGTGTTAAAGAAGTTTTCACCATTTAAATATACAGCTCCCAGAATTACTTAAAGGGGTACTCCACTGGAAAACATTTACTTTTATATCAACTGGTGCCAGAAAGTTAAACAGATTTTTAAATTACTTCTATTTAAAATCTTAATACTTACAGTACTTATAAGCTGGTGTATGCTCCACAGGAAGTTGCGTAGTTCTTTCCAATCTGACCACAGTGCTATTTGCTGACACCTCTGTCCATGTCAGGAACTGTCCAGAGCAGGATAGGTTTGCTATGGGGATTTGCTCCTACTATGGACAGTTCTTGACATGGACAGAGGTGTCAGCACAGAGCACTGTGGTCAGACAGAAAAGAAATTAAAAAAGAAAATAACTTCCTGTGAATCGCTTATACAGCAGCTAATAAGTACTGGAAGGATTAAGATTTTTAAATAGAAGTAATTTACAAATCTGTTTAACTTTGTAGCACCAGTTGATTAAAAAAAATGTTTTCCAGTAGAGTACCCCTTTATGCAGTGGTGAGGTTATGTTGGGAGTTGTGGTTTCACTGACCATAACTGTAGAACTGACAAGCGACTACAGCTCTGATAGGACACAGAGAGGAGAATACACAATGATATCAGTGACGTCTTCTCTATAGTCTTCCCTTATCTAATTCAGATGGTACATACCGCCTGGTCCAGCTAAAACTTCTGTCTGTAGAATGTGACGCCCAGACGTCTCCTCACTATGTCAGCGCATTCTCATCCTCTATATGAAAACAATTATTATTATAAACCTGCCAGACACTGTATCCTCTGAATATAATACTATTATACACTATACTCTGATTATAAACCTTCCATACACCATACCCACTGAATATAATACCACACACTGTACATTCTGAATATAATACCAACACATACTGTACACTCTGAATATAAATCTGCCACATACTGTACCCCTGAATATAATACTATCACATACTGTACCCTCTGAATATAATACTACCATATACTGTACCCTCTGAATATAAATCTGCCACATACTGTACCCCTGAATATAATACTATCACATACTGTACCCCTGAATATAATACTATCACATACTGTACCCCTGAATATAATACTATCACATACTGTACCCTCTGAATATATTACTACCACCCACTGCGCCCTCTGAATATAATACTTAGAGATGAGCAAACTACAGTAAATTCAACTCGTCACAAACTTCTTGGCTCGGCAGTTGATGTCTTTTCCTGCATAAATTAGTTCAGCTTTCAGGTGCTCCTGTGGGCTGGAAAAGGTGGATACAGTCCTAGGAGAATCTTTCCTATGAATGTATCCACCTTTTCCAGCCCACCGGAGCACCTGAAGGCTGAACTAATTTACGCAGGATAAGTCATCAACTGCTGAGCCGACAAGTTCGTGACGAATCGAATTTACTGTAAGTTCGCTCATCTCTAATAATACTACCACAAACTGCGCCCTCTGAATATAATACTACCACCCACTGTGCCCTCTGAATATAACACTACCACAAACTGCGCCCTCTGAATATAACGTTGCCATACAGTGCACCTGTTACGCCTAGCGCTCCGGGTCCCCGCTCCTCCCCGGAGCGCTCACGGCGTCTCTCTCCCCGCAGCGCCCCGGTCAGTCCCGCTGACCGGGAGCGCTGCACTGTCATGGCCGTCGGGGATGCGATTCGCACAGCGGGACGCGCCCGCTCGCGAATCGCATCCCAGGTCACTTACCCGTCCCGGTCCCCTGCTGTCATGTGCTGGCGCGCGCGGCTCCGCTCTCTAGGGCGCGCGCGCGCCAGCTCTCTGAGACTTAAAGGGCCAGTGCACCAATGATTGGTGCCTGGCCCAATTAGCTTAATTGGCTTCCACCTGCTCCCAGACTATATCTGATCACTGCCCCTGCACTCCCCTGCCGGATCTTGTTGCCTTAGTGCCTAGAGAAAGCGTTTACTGTGTTTGTCCATACTGTGTACTTGACCTCCTGCTATTGCCATATTGACTACGATACTTGCTGCCTGCCCTGACCTTCTGCTACGTCCGACCTTGCTCTTGTCTACTCCCTTGTACCGCGCCTATCTTCAGCAGTCAGAGAGGTTGAGCCGTTGCTAGTGGATACGACCTGGTTGCTACCGCCGCTGCAAGACCATCCCGCTTTGCGGCGGGCTCTGGTGAAAACCAGTAGCAGCTTAGAACCGGTCCACTAGCACGGTCCACGCCTATCCCTCTCTGGCACAGAGGATCCACCTCCAGCCTGCCGAATCGTGACAGTAGATCAGGCCATGGATCCCGCTGAGGTTCCCCTGCCAGCTATCTCTGACCTCACCACGGTGGTCGCCCAGCAATCCCGACAGATCGCCCATCTAACTCACCAGCTGTCGGAAGTGTCCACCATGGTGCAGCAACTTCAGTCGCAACTTCTGCCTCTGCTACAGCAGCAACCATCTCCTCCGCCAGCTCCTGCACCTCCTCCGCAGCGAGTGGCCGCTCCTAGCCTCCGCTTGTCCCTGCCGGACAAATTTGATGAGGACTCTAGACTCTGCCGTGGATTTTTGTCTCAATGTTCCCTGCATATGGAGATGTTGTCGGACTTGTTTCCTACAGAACGGTCTAAGGTGGCGTTCGTAGTAAGCCTTCTTTCTGGAAAGGCCTTGTCTTGGGCCACACCGCTCTGGGACCGCAATGATCCTGCCACAGCCACAGTCCAGTCCTTCTTCGCTGAGGTCCGTAGTGTCTTCGAGGAGCCTGCCCGAGCTTCTTCTGCCGAGACTGCCCTGCTGAACCTGGCCCAGGGTAATTCTTCAGTGGGCGAGTACGCCATCCAATTTCGTACTCTTGCTTCCGAATTATCATGGAATAACGAGGCTCTCTGCGCGACCTTTAAAAAAGGCCTATCCAGTCGCATCAAGGATGTGCTGGCCGCACGAGAGATTCCTGCCAACCTGCAAGAACTTATCCATTTGGCCACCCGCATTGACATGCGTTTTTCTGAGAGACATCAAGAGCTCCGCCAGGAAAAAGACTTAGATCTCTGGGCACCTCTCCCACAGTCTCCGTTGCAATCTACGCCTGGGCCTCCCGCCGAGGAGGCCATGCAAGTGGATCGGTCTCGCCTGACCCAGGAAGAGAGGAATCGCCGTAGGGAAGAAAATCTTTGTCTGTACTGTGCCAGTACCGAACATTTCTTGGTGGATTGCCCTATTCGTCCTCCACGTCTGGGAAATGCACGCTCGCACCCAGCTCTCGTGGGTGTGGCGTCTCTTGATTCAAAGTCGGCTTCTCCACGTCTCACGGTGCCCGTGCGGATTTCTCCTTCAGCCAACTCCTCCCTCTCAGCCGTGGCCTGCTTGGACTCTGGTTCCTCTGGGAATTTTATTCTGGATTCCTTGGTGAATAAATTCCGCATCCCAGTGACCCGTCTCGTCAAGCCGCTCTACATTTCCGCGGTCAACGGAGTCAGGTTGGATTGCACCGTGCGTTACCGCACAGAACCCCTCCTGATGTGTATAGGACCCCATCATGAAGTCATTGAGTTCTTCGTCCTTCCCAACTGTACCTCTGAGGTCCTCCTCGGTCTGCCATGGCTCCGGCTTCATTCTCCCACCCTTGATTGGACCACCGGGGAGATCAAGAACTGGGACTCTGCCTGCCATAGGAAGTGCCTCTCCCCCCCTCCCAGTCCCGTCAGGCAAGCCTCAGTGCCTCCTCATGGCCCCCGTCCTGGTGTCACACTGCCCCGTGCCAGGCTTCGCCCTCTGCCCTCCCTCCCCATTCCCACTCCTGCTGTACTGCCTGCCGTTGAGGAAACCCTCCATTCTTTCCCGGTGTCCTCATCCCAGGGGAGGCAGTTACCGGACAAAGAAAAGGGGAGACCTAAGGGGGGGGGGTACTGTTACGCCTAGCGCTCCGGGTCCCCGCTCCTCCCCGGAGCGCTCACGGCGTCTCTCTCCCCGCAGCGCCCCGGTCAGTCCCGCTGACCGGGAGCGCTGCACTGTCATGGCCGTCGGGGATGCGATTCGCACAGCGGGACGCGCCCGCTCGCGAATCGCATCCCAGGTCACTTACCCGTCCCGGTCCCCTGCTGTCATGTGCTGGCGCGCGCGGCTCCGCTCTCTAGGGCGCGCGCGCGCCAGCTCTCTGAGACTTAAAGGGCCAGTGCACCAATGATTGGTGCCTGGCCCAATTAGCTTAATTGGCTTCCACCTGCTCCCAGACTATATCTGTTCACTGCCCCTGCACTCCCCTGCCGGATCTTGTTGCCTTAGTGCCTAGAGAAAGCGTTTACTGTGTTTGTCCATACTGTGTACTTGACCTCCTGCTATTGCCATATTGACTACGATTCTTGCTGCCTGCCCTGACCTTCTGCTACGTCCGACCTTGCTCTTGTCTACTCCCTTGTACCGCGCCTATCTTCAGCAGTCAGAGAGGTTGAGCCGTTGCTAGTGGATACGACCTGGTTGCTACCGCCGCTGCAAGACCATCCCGCTTTGCGGCGGGCTCTGGTGAAAACCAGTAGCAGCTTAGAACCGGTCCACTAGCACGGTCCACGCCTATCCCTCTCTGGCACAGAGGATCCACCTCCAGCCTGCCGAATCGTGACAGCACCCTCTGAATATAATACCACAACCGCAGTAACACCCCTCAACATCCGTTAGCTGATGCTATTACCACGGGAGGGGGGTATTGGTGGTGTTGCTAGTGGATGATCGGGGTGCTACTACTGGGGGGGGGGTGTTGCTGAAGGATGAGGGTGCTACTGGCCATCCCCCCTGGCAGTATCACCCCCATCATCCATCGGCAGGATCATCCTCCTGGCAGGAGCACCGCCATCATCCACCATCAGGATCTGCTGCTGTGGGGGGGGGGGGGGTAGTTGCTGGCGGATGATGAGGGTGCTACTGCCAGGGGGGGGAGCATTAGGTAGGCAGCAGTTCCCCCACATTAGGTAGGTAGCAGTTTCCCCACATTAGGTAGCATCTTTTCCCCACATTAGGCAGCATAGATTCCCCACATTTGGTACCAGTTTCCCCACATTAGGTAGGTACCAGTTACCCCACATTAGGTAGCAATTTCCCCATATTAGGTAGCACAGATTCCCCACATTAGGTAGCAGTTTCCCCACATTCGGTAGCACAGATTCCCCACATTAGCTAGCACAGACTCCCCACATTAGGTAGCATAGACTCCGCACATTAGGTATCATAGACTCCGCACATTAGGTAGCATATACTCCGCACATTAGGTAGCATATACTCCGCACATTAGGTAGCATATACTCCGCACATTAGGTAGCATAGACTCCGCACATTAGGTAGCATATACTCCGCACATTAGGTAGCATAGACTCCCCACATTAGGTAGCATAGACTCCCCACATTAGGCCGCAGGTTCCCTTGCAGGTTCCCCACAATGCGTCAAAGTCTCCCCTCTCACACACACACACATGCACACACACAAAAAAAAACACATACAACACAGAGAGACACACACACAAACACACACAGTCAGAGAGACACACACTCACAGACAGACACACAGAGTCACACAGTCACACACACACAGAGTCACTCACAGAGTCACACACACACACACAGAGTCACACAAACACACAGAGTCACACAAACACAAAGTCACAAACAGAGTCACACAAATACAGAGTCACACACACACTCAGAGAGTCACACAAACACACACAGTCACACACACACACAGTCACACACACAGAGTCACACACACAGAGTCACACACAAACATAGATAGAGACACACACACACACACACACTCACCCATCCAGCGCAGCGATCCTTCTCACCGGGCGCAATGCGAAGTGACGTAACTGACGTCCCCCTGCGCGGCCATGCGGTGTGACGTCAGGCCGGCGCAGACGTGGGAGCGGAGGCCGGGCACAGTACTGGTGAAGGTGAGGGGGGGCGTGATGACGGACGGGCGCACTGAAAGGGGGGGGGGGGTGCTAACGGACGGGCGCACCGCACACACAGCACAGGGGGGGGTGCTGACGGATGGGAGGCCGGTCGGGCACATAGGGGGGTGTCAGTGTAGCTGGGGAGGGGGTGTGGGTGCTGCGGAGCGTCTTGGTGTCACCCCATTAGGTTGGTGTCACCCGGTGCGGGCCGCACCCCCCGCACCCGGGTCGCAACGCCACTGCTGTGACTCCATATTGCAAGGCACCTAAATATAAGGGGACACCTAACTATATACTGCAGAGCACCCATCTATAAGTGGACACCTAGCTACATACTGCCTCAGTGTAGAGCTGGTATATACAACTGGTCACTAAATGGTGGTACTCTTAGTCTTTGTATAGGGAGTTATCTTTAGTAACAATATGGCAGTTTTATCAAGTCACTATGTGGTGGTAATGTTTTGCCAAGGAGTAGCAGTATTATTTGTCCTTTGCATCGCAGTATTATTAGTTATATTGTTTTGGCCCTTGTCCAGTAACAGTCAAGTAGAATTATTCAGTCATTATGTGGTAGTAATAGTCATCATGTGGTAGCATTATTATACTGTTAATGTGCTTTTTTTTCGCAGGGCAACAGTGGGCACCATTTGGCTTATCTGCCTAGAGCACTATAATACTTGTCAATGCCTGAGGTGAGGTGTAGGACACTAAAATTATTTAGAAGAGATATACTATAGGATACAGCTCCATGTGCATTCTCCGATACCACACCATATTATGTACTGTAAAGAACAGCAATGGAAGAGCAGAGCCAGGACCCACTCGGAGGGCAACTAAGGACCACTTGTGGGCCATGGGCTGCCATCTACCCCAACACTAATCTATCCTTACACCTGCTGTAGCATATAAATGACAAACTCTATAAATAAACTGGAGAAAAAGTAATAACCAGTCTTCAAATGATTACAAATGGAGCATCTGCCTCTGTCATATCTCCAATTCTGAGAACCTCCAGTGACATTTACATACATGTGTGCGATGGATATCAGCAGCCTGCCTCATAGTGGACAACAAACATTTCTAAGACATACTTTCCTTCTCCATTAAAGATGTTTTCCAACATAAATAATACAGCCTACTTTGGGTATAAAATAACAAAATACACTATACTGACCTCATTTCTCCGGGCCATAGTGCACACACAATATTCATATATATACTACATACACACAATAAACATAAATAATACAGCCTCCTTTGGGTATAAAAGAACAAAATACACTATACTGACCTCATTTCTCCAGTCCATAGTGCACACACAATATTCATATATATACTACATACATAAAATAAACATAAATAATACAGCCTACTTTGGGTGTAAAATAATAAAATATACTATACTGACCTAATTTCTCCGGGCCATAGTGCACACACAATATTCATACACATACTACATACATACAATAAACATAAATAATACAGCCTACTTTGGGTATAAAATAATAAAATACACTATACTGACCTCATTTCTCCGGGCCATAGTGCACACACAATATTCATACACATACTACATACATACAATAAACATAAATAATACAGCCTCCTTTGGGTATAAAATAACAAAATACACTATACTGACCTTATTTCTACGGTCCATTATGCACACACCATATACATACACATACTTCATGCATACAAGGAACATAAAGAATACAGTCTACTTTGGGTATAAAATAACAAAATACACACTATACTGACCTCAATTCTCTGGTCCATTATGCACATACCATATAAATACACATACACCATACATACAAAGAATACAGCCTACTTTGGGTATAAAATAATAAAATACACACTATACTGACCTCACTTCTCTGGTCCATTTTGCACATACCATATAAATACACATACATCATACATGCAAAGAATATAGCCTACTTGGGGTATAAAATAATAAAATACACTATACTGACCTCACTTCTCAGGTCCATAGTGCACACACCATATACATGAGATGCATAGTGTCCATTTAAAGCAGTGTTTCCTGAAGAGTGCGTCTCCAGCTGTTGCAAAACCACAACTCCCAGCATGCCCGGACAGCCAAAGGCTGTCCGGGCATGCTGGTAGTTGTAGTTTTGCAACAGCTGGAGACACGCTCTTTGGAAAAAAAATGACTTAGAGGCTCAGTGTGTTGGCCTCTCTGACCTGTAGCATTTCTTTTTTTTTTATTCCCTCGCTGTTCTGATTTTGCTGTAATTTTTTGCTTCCAGTAATTTTTACAGGCGAGGCAGATGAACTGTCTTATCATGAACCCACAGAGCCGACATTTTCAGTGTCATCCAGTACAGTAACCGGGTGTCAGCCACTTCTTTTTCATTTAGGCCTATAACACTTAAAGGGGTATTCCAGGCAAAACCTATATATATACATATATATATATATATATATATATATATATATATCAACTGGCTCCGGAAAGTTAAAGAGATTTGTAAATTACTTCTATTAAAAAATCTTAATCCTTCCAATAGTTATTAGCTTCTGAAGTTTTTTGTCTAACTGCTCAATGATGATGTCACGTCCCGGGAGCTGTGCATGATGGGAAAATATACCCATAGGAGCTGGACAGCTCCCGGGACGTGAGTCATCAGAAAGCAGTTAGACAGAAAACAGCAACTCAACTTCAGAAGCTAATAACTATTGGAAGGATTAAGATTTTTTAATAGAAGTAATTTACAAATCTGTTTAACTTTCCGGAGCCAGTTGATATATTAAAAAAAAGTTTTGGCCTGGAATACCCCTTTAAAAATATTGATGCAGACAACTTTATGGAATTGATGTACAAAATGGCATTAAACTTGTTAGGTGGGAAAATACAATATACTGAGATTATCTTTCACACCAGTCATATTTGCTGGAACAAATATCTGAGGTTTTTATATGTTACAATTGTTCTTTGTTGCAATGACTTATAATACAATAAATGATAATATATGGTATATATATATATATATATATATATATATATATATATATACTGCCATAGTGACATAGAGTGCCATGGATACATAGGTCCAGCTATAGAGGTAGCAGTCACATCGGTGCCCTGGTGCCTAAGGGGGCCCCAAACCACATCTGCCCTATGAGAGAGCAGTACAATAGTTGGCATATGGGGCACTGTTGCAGATTTTGCATTGGGCCCCGAAGCTACAAGCTACATGCACTGTCCAGGTGGCAAAAGGTGCACAGCGAATGTTAGGCTTTTCCCACATTGGGCCCAGCAATGGTGACATCGTGCCAAGCACTGGGACTTTTTATATTGGTTCTTCGGTGGCTGGATGCGATCCCGGGATTCAATCCGTTGCCGTGGCAGCCCGAGGCAGGCAGTACTAGGCTCCATGGCTGCCGTAATCAATCTATTGCTACAGCCTGCACGTGGCAAGCTGTAGCAATATAGTTCCAATCTAATGGATCAATCTAATACTCTAGTACTATATTACATTATAGTATTGCATTGATCTGTATGAGCAATTTAATGATTGCTCGTACAAGTCCCCTAGAAAAACAAAAAAAAGTATAAAAAAAAAAACAAAGTAAAAAAAAATTACCGTATTTTTCGTCTATAGCACGCACCGGCGTATAGGACTATAGGACGCACCGGCGTATAAGACGCACCCAATTTATAGGTGCAAAATCTAAAAAAATTAAGATTTTGAACCCAATAGTGGTCTTCAACCTGCGGACCTCCAGATGTTGCAAAACTACAAATCCCAGCATGCCTGGACAGCCGTTGGCTGTCCGGGCATGCTGGGAGTTGTAGTTTTGCAACATCTGGAGGTCCGCAGATTGAAGACCACTGCAGGAGGAGGTAATACTCACGTGTCCCCGTCGCTCCACACCCGTCACCGCTGCCCTGGATGTCGCTCCATCGCTGTCGCCGTGTCCCCGTCGCTCCGGAACGTCTCTGCTGCCGGCCGGGTATCCTCGCTCTCTGTCACCGCCATCACATCGTTACGCACGCCGACGCACGTACGCGACGACGTGATGACGAGGAAGGAGAGCGCCGGCCATACAGGGGATCCCTGAACGGAGAAGACACCGAGGAGGCATGTAAGGTCCCTCCCGGTGTCCTGTAAGCACTAACCCGGCTATTCAGATTTCACCGCGGCGGTCCCGAACAGCCCGACTGAACAGCCGGGTTAGTGTCACTTCCCCTTCACACGCGGTGGTCAGCTTTGATCGCCGCGTCTGAAGGGTTAATACAGGGCATCACCGCGATCGGTGATGTCCTGTATTAGCCGCCGGTCCCGGCCGTTGATGGCCGCAGGGATCGCCGTGATAGGGGTGTATTCGCCGTATAAGACGCACCGACTTTTTCCCCCCAGTTTTGGGGAAGAAAAAGTGCGTCTTATACGGCGAAAAATACGGTATATATAGTGCGCTAAGAGCCTCCATTTTTTGACCAAGTGTGCTACTGCAACCTTCTTTTTTTGTATACTTTCTCTCTCTCTCTCTCTCTCTCTCTCTCTCTATATATATATATATATATATATACACACACACACACACACACACACACACACATATATATATATATATATATATATATATATATGAAGCAAAAAGAGACAGCGGTCGGCAACTACCGTACTTCGGCACAGATGTTCTCAGCGTTACCGCTTTTACAACGGCAGCAGTCCCTTAGTAGTGGTCCCACTCTCGGCAAACACAAATCTCCCGTGCTTCGCCCCAACAAGATACTGCAACAATTCAATACTGGAAAGGTAAAAGAAATGAAGGGAGCACTCACTGTTCAGGAGAAATGATGAGTGGAAGCTTTATTCGGTGTTCGTTGCTCAAGCAGTGCTTCGTCAGACCATCCTGGGACCAGATTTTGCAAGATTGACTTTACAAGGAAGATAATCATTAGAGAAGCCAATCAATCACATTCTATCTTGAACTGAAACTCATTGGAATAGAGAAGGAAAGCATACACCCCAGATGGGACTCAAACCCACAATCCCTGGCTCAGGAGGCCAGTGCCTTATCCATTAGGCCACTGGGGCCTGATGAAGTGCTGCTTTAGCAGTGTGAAAGCAGCTGTTCCCCTGTTGTCCGAGGTTCCTCGGCATCGCGCTGATTCAAGCCTGCCTTTGCCCCGAACACTGAATAAAGCTTCCACCATTCATTTCTCCTGAACAGTTAGTGCTCCCTTCATTTCTTTTACCTTTCCAGTATTGAATATATATATATATATATATATATATATATATATAAAATCCCCTCTTAAAGGGGTACTCCAGTGGAATATATATTTTTTTTATCAACTGGTGCCAGAAAGTTAAACAGATTTGTAAATTACTTCTATTAAAACATCTTTACCCTTCCAGTATTTTTTAGCAGCTGTATGCTACAGAGGAAATTATTTTCTTTTTGAATTTCTTTTTTTGTCTTGTCCACAGTGCTCTCTGCTGACATCTCTGTCGGTGTCAGGAACTGTCCAGAGCAGCATAGGTTTTTAATGGGGATTTTCTCCTGCTATGGACAGTTCCTGATAATGGCATCAGGTGTCAACAGAGAGCACTATGGACAAGACAAAAAATAAGCTTGTGATGTCATGATGTCACAGCCGTCACGCCCCCTCCCATAGACTTGCATTGAGGGGGCGGGGCGGGACAATATCATGAGGGGCGGGTCTATGACATCACGAGCTCCCGTCACTGGCTCCAGCATTTGGAACAGATTGTTCCAAATGCTGAACAGCGGAGTATCCCTTTAAAAAAAAAAAAAGGAAAAAAAAATACAGCCTGTGTTGCAATGCTTTACAAAACCAGATGTCTCTACTTTAGTGCTTAGCAAATTTGTAAAAATAAATCCCTTCTCTTTAACTTGCCTGGGGATGAATCAGAATAATTCATGTAGAATATCGAAACTGAGGTAACAGATGTTTGCATGGATGTATAATTTATGGGAAGGTACTGATTCTCATTGAAGACACCACTGGTATAAAGAGACTTACTTTCAAGCAATGCTCATAGGGGAGAAAAAGTATGCAAATTTGTATGTAAATCTCCTACTAGCCAAACCACTATCTACTCCAGAAGAAAGAGTTTCTGATGTGTAGACAGCTGTTTCGGGTTATTGCCCCTCCTCAGGACAGAGTGCGGTACTGGTTGGCCACGGAGATGCCTTAGACAATATTGAGTCTCATTGAAGTTAGCAAATATGAGATGGTTTTCTTCCTTCATAGTGTCTGTTCTTATCTGGCAGTCCACTGGTAGGGTTGGATGGATGCATGGAGGAGCAGGGGTACCAGAGCGTTCCTGGGCTGATGCCACAGAACCAGCTCAACGGCAGCTCTGATGTGCTCTGTTTCCTCCAGGTCAGGTCATTGGGCTGGGGGGTATAGAGCTGAGGTACATTTGTGCCTCGGGAGTGGTCACCCTAAACCCACTGGATGGACGCCCCACTGAGTGGAAGCACTGCACCATTAAAGGAGAACTCCAGAATAGGAAAATTATCATCCATACTGCTGGCAGTAAAAAAATAAACAGGTACATTCCTTCCGTCGCTCCCCCGGTGCCTCCGGTAACCGGCTCCGGCCTCCGCCACAATCCTCTTCCTGTTTGCCAGTGGTCGGCGAGTCATACTGCGCTCAGCCAATCACCGGCCGCAGCGAAGTCCCGACTCGGCTGGCGATAGGCTGAGCGGCAGTGGGACGTTTTTGGCCCCGGCAGCAGGTGCCGGTGAAGAATTTTGTGTCTTGAAGCGTTCTCACACTGCCGCTCTGCCTATCGCCGGCCAAGTCGGGACTTCGCTGTGGCCGGTGATTGGCTGAGCGCAGTATGACTCGCCGACCACCGGCAACCAGGAAGAGGATCGCAGCGGAGGCTGGCGCGTGTTACTGGAGGCATCGGGGGAACGACGGAAGGTATGTACGTCTTTATTTTTTTACTGCTAGCAGCATGGACGATAATTTTACTATTCACCTTTGGCACTCCCCCTATCTCGGCCTTCTGGCTAAGATCAGGGACATTTTTATACATCCGGCCGGATGACCGGGCAGTATATCTGCACTTATCCACTTATTTATTTTCTTTGTTTGTCACTGTGCCACTTTTATGTGTTTGTGTGTACACAGGATTGTCAGGGTGCGGTCGCCCTTCTGTGTGTCCCTCCTGGAGGTCTAGGGGAGGTGTGTAGCCATTTGGTTCCTCACCTCCCTGCAACCCCTGGGAATCTTGGCTTCGGTCAAGATGCCATCAGTATACGGCTCCTTGGCAGATACTTTGGTTAACGCCTAGATTGAAGCCAGGTGCATTTGTGGCCCCTTAGTAGCTTTGGTGAAAAGGGGCGTCGAACCTGGGTCCTTGCAGGTGCCTTTTGGCCTGGAGGTGAAGGGTAGGTTTGAAATCATACAGGTGAAAAAATTGTGAAGCAACGAAAAATAAAAGTACAAACAAAACGGCAACGTGTTTCGACCTGTCAACAAGTCAACGACTTGTTGACAGGTTGAAACGCGTTGGCGTTTCGTTTGTGCTTTTATTTTTCGTTCCTTCACTATTTTTACACCTGTATGATTTTACACAGTTTTTTTTTATTAAAGTTGGATTTTAACTGTCTGGGAGCCGGATACCCGCCTTCATTTCCTTGGAACTGCTGCACCTGGAGTCCCGACTCTAGTGTTTCTTTCCGAGCTTCCACTCTTATCTACGCTGCTGCTGCTGAGTCCCTATCTATTGGAGGGGTGAGCTGGCCCATGTATTTTTTGCAGGTACTACTACACCTATCATCCCCTACACTTAGCATTAGAGATCTCTTACCATCCTGAGATGACACAGCTGGCTCCAGCGCGCCCCTTATGTAAATCACATCATCAGCACACAGTAGTGTAATGAAGGGTATGCCCATCTAACGAATTCACTGACACTGGGGTAGATGGGGTACAAAACCTTCATATCTCGGGAACAGGGGGGCATATTAATAAAATAAGAATACCCCTAGACTCAGGGCATCCTAAACTTTCAGGAGGCTTTAAAAAAGTGTACCGTATATACTTGAGTATAAGCTGACCCGAATATAAGCCGAGGCCCCTAATTTTACCCCAAAAACCCAGGAAAAGTTATTGACTCGACTATAAGCCTAGGGTGGGAAATACATCATCCCCCCTGTCATCATCCAGACCCTCGTCATCATCCCCCCCCTTCATCATCACCGCCTGTCAATCCCTTCATCAGTGGTCTTCAACCTGCGGACCTCTAGATTTTGAAACCTCTGGAGGTCCGCAGGTTAAAGACCACTGCGGCCTTTGTCATCATCCACCCCCCTTTGTTTTGTACTAACCTCCCCTTGGCGGGAAGTTAGGTTGAGCTGGTCCGGGCCATCTATGCTGCAGGGACCGTCCGGGTGGAATGGTTAGTTGTTGCGGGCTGTCTATTTTCACCGTGGGGGGGGGCCTCTTCTCTGCGCTTCGGGCCCGGACTAGTGACGTTGCCTTGACGACGATGCACAGGGACATTGCGCATGAACGTCCCTGTACGTCGTCGTCAAAGCAACGTCCCTACTCCGGGGCTGGGCCCCAAGCGCGGAGAAGAGGCCCCCCCCCGGTGAAAATGGACAGCCCGCAACTACTAACCCTCCCCACCAGACGGTCTCTGCAGCATAGATGGCGCGGACCAGCTCACTCTAACTTCCCGCCGAGAGGGGGTGAGTACAAAACAAAAGGGGGGGGGGGCTGGATGATGACGAAGGCCGCAGTGGTCTTCAACCTGCGGACCTCCAGAGGTTTCAAAAGTACAACACCCAGCATGCCAGCATGCTTGCTGGGAGTTGTAGTTTTGCAACATCTGGAGGTCCGCAGGTTGAAGACCACTGATGAAGAGATTGACAGGCGGAGAGTTCACTCGAGTATAAGCCGAGGGGGGCGTTTTCAGCACGAATAATCATGCTGAAAAACTTGGCTTATACTCGAGTATATACGGTAATAATGTTTGGGGAGGCCACAAGTCCTCTTTAATAGCAATTGGTTGTCTGGGTTTCTACACATTGACCTAAGGGGGTGATATTAGTATTAAAAACAGTCCTGGTAGAGAGTGATCCACACCAGATGTTCAATGGTCATCATCATAGTCATGTATTTGGTTTATGTAGGGACAGGTATACATGTTGGGACATATCTGTTTATACAGATTCTCTGGGTCAGGTACAGTACATGGCATGTTGTTGTGAAAGTCATGATGGAAATCTTATACATGAGCAGATAGGAAGGAGCAGACACTACAGAATGGTTTCATACAAAGAGAATGACCGCACTTGTCATTGCGAATGTTCTGTAATATGCTTCTCTATGGGACATTTCCCAGGCCGGTTCCTTTAGTTAAAGGAGAACTAGGGGATTGAAAATTTTAGCCCCTATCCTAAGGATAGGGGATAAGATTCAGATCGAAGGGGGTCCGACCGCTGGGGCCCCCCACGATCTCCCGTACGGGGCCGCGGCTCTCTGCATAGAGAGCGCGTGTCGACCACCGCACGAGACGGCAGCTGACACGCGCCCTCCATTTACTGCTATGGGAGAGCCAAAGCGCTGCCTTCAGCAATTTCCAGATCTCCCATAGCAGTGTATGGAGGGGGCGTGTCGGCCGCTGCTTCGTGCGGTGGTCAACACGCCCTCTCTAACCAGAGAGTCGGTGCCCTGTATGGGAGATCGAGGGAGGCCCCAGCGGTCGGACCCCCTGCGATCTGAAACTTATCCCTATCCTTTAACCCCTTAAGGATGCAGGGTTTTTCAGTTTTTGCACTTTCGTTTTTTCCTCCTTACCTTTTAAAAATCATAACCCTTTCAATTTTCCACCTAAAAATCCATATTATGGCTTATTTTTTGCGTCACCAATTCTACTTTGCAGTGACATTAGTCATTTTACCCAAAAATTCACGGCGAAACGGAAAATAAAATCATTGTGCGACAAAATCGAAGAAAAAACGCAATTTTGTAAATTTTGGGGGCTTCCGTTTCTACGCAGTGCATATTTCGGTAAAAATGACACTTTATCATTATTCTGTAGGCCCATACGATTAAAATGATACCCTACTTATATAGGTTTGATTTTGTCGTACTTCTGGAAAAAATCATAAAAATGTCCTCTTCTGACCCCTATAACTTTTTTAATTTTCCACGTACAGGGCGGTATGAGGACTCATTTTTTGCGCCGTGATCTGAAGTTTTTATCGGTACCATTTTTGTTTTGATCAGACTTTTTGATCACTTTTTATTAATTTTTTAATGGTATAAAAAGTGACCAAAAATACGCTTTTTTGGACTTTGGAATTTTTTTACGTGTACGCCATTGACCGTGCGGTTTAATTAACTATATATTTTTATAATTCGGACCTTTCCACACGCGGTGATACCACATATGTTTATTTTTATTTACACTGTTTTATTTTTTTATGGGAAAAGGGGGGTGATTCAAACTTTTATTAGGGAAGGGGTTAAATTACCTTTATTAACACTTTTTTTAAACTTTTTTTTGCAGTGTTATAGGTCCCATAGGGACCTATAACACTGCACACACTGATCTCTCCCATAGGGGCCTATAACACTGCACACACTGATCTCTCCCATAGGGACCTATAACACTGCACACACTGATCTCTCCCATAGGGACCTATAACACTGCACACACTGATCTCTCCCATAGGGACCTATAACACTGCACACACTGATCTCTCCCATAGGGACCTATAACACTGCACACACTGATCTCTCCCATAGGGACCTATAACACTGCACACACTGATCTCTCCCATAGGGACCTATAACACTGCACACACTGATCTCTCCCATAGGGACCTATAACACTGCACACACTGATCTCTCCCATAGGGACCTATAACACTGCACACACTGATCTCTCCCATAGGGACCTATAACACTGCACACACTGATCTCTCCCATAGGGACCTATAACACTGCACACACTGATCTCTCATCTTGATCGCTGGCGTGTATTAACACGCCTGTGATCAGTGTTATCGGCGCTTGACTGATCCTGTCTGGATCTCAGGCACGGAGCAGTCATTCGTCGATCGGACACCGAGGAGGCAGGTAAGGGCCCTCCCGGTGTCCTGTAAGCTGTTCGGGACGCCACGATTTCACCGCGGCAGTCCCGAACAGCCCGACTGAGCAGCCGGGTCACTTTCACTTTCCCTTCAGACGCGGCGGTCAGCTTTGATCGCCGCGTCTGAAGGGTTAATACGGGGCATCACCACGATCGGGGATGTCCTGTATTAGCCGCGGGTCCCGGCCATTGATAGCCGCCAGGACCGACCCGATATGCCGTGGGGGTACTCTCGTGGAAAACTTTTTTTTTTTAAATCAACTGGTCCCAGAAAGTTAAACAGATTTGTAAATCACTTCTATTAAAAAAATCTTAATCCTTCCAGGACTTTTCAGGGGCTGTATACTAAAGAGAAACCCATGAAGAAATACATTTCCTCTGATGTCATGACCACAGTGCTCTCTGATGACCTCTGCTGTCCATTTTAGGAACTGTCAAGAGCAGCATATGTTTGCTATGGGGATTTTTTCCTGTTCTGGACAGTTCATGAAATGGACAGCAGAGGTCAGCAGAGAGCACTATGGTCATGACATCAGAGAAAATGCATTTCTTTTTTGGATTTCTCTTTAGTATACAGCCCCTAAAAAGTACTGGAAGGATTAAGATTTTTTAATAGAAGTAATTTACAAATCTGTTTAACTTTCTGGCACCAGTTGATAAAAAAAAAAAAAAAAAAAAGTTTTCCACGGGAGTACCCTGTTAAATACCTGATCAGCAATCAGCCATAAACTTTGAGGAAACCTGGCAGTATGTGTGCAGTTTATCGGCAGCGCCACCACAGGAGAAATAAAGCATTACACAATACCCACTTAAAGGGGTACTCCGGTGAAAACCTTTTTTCTTTTAAATCAACTGGTGCCAGAAAGTTAAACATATTTGTAAATTACTTCTATTAAAAAATCTTAATCCTTCCAGTACTTATTAGCTGCTGAATGCTACAGAGGAAATTCCTTTCTTTTTGGAACACTGATGACATCACGAGCACAGTGCTCTCTGCTGACATCTCTGTCCATTTTCGCAACCGTGCATAGCAGATGAATGCTAAGGGCAGAATGGTGGCTCAGTGGTTAGCACTGCTGCTTTGGGTTCAAATCCCACTAAGGACAACAATAAATAAAGCGTTATTATTATTATAATAATGTCAGCAGAGAGAACTGTGCTCGTGATGTCATCAGAGAGCATTCCAAAAAGAAAAGAATTTCCTCTGTAGTATTCAGCAGCTAATAAGTACAGGAAGGAGTACGATTTTTTAATAGAAGTAATTTACAAATATGTTTAACTTTTTGCCACCAGTTGATTTAAAAGAAAAAAGGTTTTCACCGGAGTACCCCTTTAAATCAGTAGGTTTGTCTGTGTAGTGAAAAACAGGCCGGCAGTATGGAGGACAATTTTTCTATTCTGGAGTTCTCCTTTAAGACCACTGTCCACTTTGATAATGGATTAGACTCCTGAACAATGGACCCAGAAATTAGTTCTCTATTTGAGACAACCCCTTCAAAAAATGTAAACGTTTTTTAGTGTCATACAGAAAGGAAAAAAAAAAACATTCCTTGTTGCCTGTGAAAACCAACTAGAACCAACAATGCCCGTTTTGACGAATGACCCAGATGGCGTCTGTGTATCATAACATTATTATTACAGCGATACAATAATATTAATCCAATATTCTAAGTAACAGAGAGGACGCGTCCTGTGTGCGCCGTCCCCGGAGCGTGGATTCCGTGAATACAATCGCCTCCAGTGATAACGCTATCTCCTGGTTTTAGAAGAGAAATTGATTGCTGTTTTTTTGAGCTGGGAGCAAATACCATTTACCGGAGATGTGTTCGCAGGTATTATCTCCTCGCTGTCTGTTTTTCCATTGCTCCCGGTGTCAGGCACCGATATATCTGTAATTTTATCTAAAAGAATGGGCAATTTCCAAGTACGAAAGAAAAGAAAAAGTCATAAACTAGTCAAACGAGGAAAACGCTCCTACTGCCTGTAGATAACATTTGTGTCGGGAGGTAGTATAGTTTAACTCTTTTGCTGCCAGAAAGTGTACCTCAGAGGACCCCAATATTGTATTGACTTGAATGGGATCTGTTGGGTGTCCACTATTTTAGAGAAGTTGGGTGGAGAAAAAACAGGTTACATTTTTTTCACTATACTGAACTCCCGTCCTTCCGACAGACTGACCAATGGTGCTCCCTGACCGATGGTGCCCCCTTATTAGAGGCGCTGCTTACACGCTCTACTGTTGTTCGCAGCCCTGTATAATGATGGGCCATCTATAGAGACAACATTTCGAATGAACACAGTGGCTGTTTGCAGTCACATGATGTGTTTCCCCATATATGATCACAAACACCTGATCTGAGCAGTCGCAGCAAGGGTGGTACTGTGCACTATAACCATGTCACGTAGACAAGCCAACTAATTTATGTGGATTGGCAATTGCACTGTGTTAAAGATTTCCATTGAAGATAATGGGACCCGGTTTGTGAGTAGAATTCACACAGATTTTGAAGTGGAATACACAAGTTCCACCTGTGAACATAACCAATAAAGGGGTTGTCTGGCCAAAAAGTTTCTTCCTCTCTCCTCCGCCTCCGGCAGCCATTGATTGGATAAGTGGGCATGTGACATCACATCTCCAAACCCAGAAGCGATATACTGGTGGTGGCACCGGGATGAGGACTTATCCTGTCCCTGAGCAGATTTTAGCCAGATCATCCTTATAAGTACCCAGAGAACCCTATTCTAATTACTTCATAGCCAAATTCTTCTCCCATCCTTTTGACACAATTTGTACAGCACCCCAAGTGTTGTTGATCCCTGATGCTCTGCTGCTTCATCTGCTTTTCTCTCTGGTATGGAGCTGTTCAGCGGCAGGGCTGGTGCAAGGATTTTTGCCACCCTATGCGAAAGCTAATTGTGCCGCTCCTTGACCCCGCCCATTGACTCTGCCTTTTGACATGCCCCACCTTACTACTGGGGTGACACACTGTAACAATCCTCCTCATCATGTAATAATCTTACTGGATTGACACACTGTAACAAACCTCCTCATCATGTAATCTCCTTACTACTGGGGTGACACACTGTAACAAACCTCCTCCTCATGTAATCACCTTACTACTGGGGTGACACACTGTAACAAACCTCCTTCTCATATAATCTCCTTACTACTGGGGTGACACACTGTAACAAACCTCCTCCTCATGTAATCTCCTTACTACTGGGGTGACACACTGTAACAAACCTCCTTCTCATGTAATCTCCTTACTACTGGGGTGACACACTGTAACAAACCTCCTTCTCCTGTAATCACCTTACTACTGGGGTGGCACACTGTAACAAACCTCCTTCTCATGTAATCTCCTTACTACTGGGGTGACACACTGTAACAAACCTCCTTCTCATGTAATCACCTTACTACTGGGGTGACACACTGTAACAAACCTCCTCCTCATGTAATCTCCTTACTACTGGGGTAACACACTGTAACAAGCCTCCTCCCCATGTAATCTCCTTACTACTGGGGTGACACACTGTAACAAACCTCCTCCTCATGTAATCACCTTACTACTGGGGTGACACACTGTAACAAACCTCCTCATGTAATCACCTTACTACTGGGGTGACACAGTGGTGCTGGCTTGGTGGGTGCTTCGGGTAATTGGGAGCTTCGGATGCTAGCTGGCCACTAACTTTCTTGCATCCATTCTCCATCAAGAGGGCGCTCTAGGCGGCTGTCTATTTTGCCTATAGGCAGAACCGGCCCTGTTCGGTGGCCGGTAGTGGAGAAGTGGGTTTGTACGCATTGACCAATATGTATACTAACAACCTGATGTTAATGTTTGGATTTGTCCTGAGAACAACATGTGGATGTGCAACCATTTCTCATTTTTCCTACATTGGTGTTATGTCTCTCTGCCGAGCCAATCACTAGTTGCTGACTGTCCATTATATACAAATTAACATATTTTTATCTACCATTTTTGTTTTTCAATGTAATAATCTATATTATAAAATAAATAGGCTGACACTTCCAGTTCTGTAGAGATTACTTCTCAGCAGTTACCACATTATTATCACATGCAGGATAACAACATCTGAACTCACCTCTGCACATGTCACAGAGCATGCCCACTATACTCTCCAGAGTTAAAAGGTTCTGTGTTAAAAGGGTACTCTGCCCCTAGACATCTTAACCCCAACCAAAGGATAGGGAATAAGATGTCTGATTGTGGGGGGTCCCACTGCTGGGGACCCCTGCGATCTCTCCTGCTGCACCCCCGTACATCAGCAGCCTGGAGCTATGTTTGCACCGTGGCTGATGACGGGCGATACAAGGGATGGGGTATCGTGATGTCACGGCCCCGCCCCCTCGTGACATCAGAAGGAGCTAGTTAGTTCAGTTCTCTGCTGAGGTACAGTCAAGTGAAGACCTGAGAGTGTCTGGTGTCCTGAAGGAGACCAAGGCCTAACCACGCAGCCACGCTTCCATCATCAGTGAACCCTCTTCAGGTGAAAGTTAAAGCCTGGTAAGCAAATACAGGGGAGAAGTCTAGTCAGCATAGTCTAAAGTCCGCGTGGGACTGAATCATTCAGTCCAAGTCCACTACAAGTCCCAGCAAGCCAACAAGTCTCCTAAAGTCACTGGTCATCTCCTTGGACCTAACTGAGCTTTAAATGCTATTCCATCTGTCTGCCTCAGTAAAGCATCAAAAGTGATGATTTGCCCCAGCTCCTGGCCCAGGAACCAGCGGCCATACCTCGGGTGGTGTAGAGGATAACCACGCCCTGGTGTCACGAATACCAAGGGTTAATAACATCTGCCCTAAGGGTAATAACATCTACCCTTCATCACACCCTCACCACACTTGCATTGAGGGGGCGGGGCATGACATCATGAGGGGGCTGGGCCGTGACATCACAATACCCCATCCCCTGTATCATCAGCCACAGAGCAAATATAGCTCAAGGCTGTTAATGTACCAGGGTGCAGCCGGAGAGATCGTGGGGGTCCCCAGCGGAGGGACCCCCGCAATCAGACATCTTATCCCCTATACTTTGGAAAGGGGATAAGATGTTTAGGGGCGGAGGACCCATTTAAGAACATAAAAAAAGATATAAAAACAGAAAATAAATAACTGGTTGCAGTGGTGATAGCAGTAAATACAGTAAGTGATTGCTGAGGTCAGTGATGGGCTGCAATAGGCACAAAGAGCAATGGGGACCAAACACACCTTGATCTAGACCGGCAGGGGATTTAACCAGTGAGTAATGAATCTTTGAATCCGGGTGTTTTCTGCACAATGGAATGTAAGTTCTGAGCGTCCCATTATTAATGTAAGTATTGGCCTCAGGTAATATAAATTATATAGGAAGACTTCATAAATCTACAAATAAAACTACACAGAAAATTTTGTGTCCGTATCTGAAAACCTTTATTTTCAAAGTTTTACGTATCCTCATGGTCCTGGAAGCTTTGTAGTTTGTTTCCCCTGTTCCGCCTAACCAAGGGTTTGGACTTGACCGTTGGGGAACAGATAGATTACATGATTGACCCCTGAATAGCACCGAGACATGTTTTTGCATTTAACTATGATTTGCACAAAATGATGGCAAAAAACACTGGTTATGCATGAAGCATAAAAAATGGGGTGTCTTTGTTGTGTCTTGAGTGGGCCCCGAGTCAATCCTACTGGTAGGCCCTAGGCACCCGAGTCTGATACTGGTTACTGAACAGAGTAAAAGTGCTAGTCTATTGTGGTCAGGGCCGGGAGAAATGGTAGGCAGTGTAGGGTGGCCCAGGGCACCCCTTCACAGCAGCAGGGGAGGGGGCACAATTTTTTTTGGGAAAAAAAACTCTTATTTTGCTGCCCAATGAGCATCCTCCGTAAACTGGATGTGCCCTTCAACCAATGAGCGTTTCTACACTTCCATCAGTCTGAGGGAAGAGAGGAGCACTGCCCCCAATAGACAGACAGATAGATAGATAGATATGTGGTGTCCCGGTACCGTATTGCATACCATACCTTGTGTAGAGGTCCCCAAAGTCAGAGTTACTACCCTCAGGTAGGGTCCCCCAGGTGGGACAGCCCCTAGTCGCCTCTCCTCTACTCTAATTCTGTGATGTTTACATGTCTATATTTAGTAATAATGTATATTTAATATAATGTATAGTACTTACCTTGTTTAGCGTCGCAGGACCTTCGGTCATGTGACCATGTTAAAACCTCTATGGTATGTTAGAGGACCTTTGGAGGTCCTTAAGTCACATGTTACCCATAACCCTTTGTAATGGTGATTGACAGCAGTATTGGACCAATTAGCTCTAGTCCAGCCCCTGCCCATATAAGGGAGCTGCGTCCAATTATCGCTGTCTTGAGTTGCTGCTCTCGTGGATGCCGGACTAACAGGACGGATCTGTGCAACTTTCAAAGACACGCTAGGCCAGAAACCAACCGGCCTCAGCTGAACTAAACTGAGTTCTAAACTAATCCCAGCTAAAGCTAGCGTGACTACTGGACCGCAACTAAATTCCCTAAATCCAGTGGAACAGCGCATATCACCCTAAAGACTCTAAATTGCTTAAGGTCTCAACCTTTGTCATTCTCCAAGAGAATTTGCATGTATAGAGATTGTTCCGGTTATGAAGCTTGCATAAAATCTTCAGTAAAGTTGCAACTGTTTTCAGCAAACTCTCCGGTTGTGGACATTCAATAATTCTATATCTCCCTATCGCTCTTGGGAAGGGTGGTGGTAGGACAAGCATTACAGAGGAGCCCTCATCCTTGAGTCACGAATAGCAAGGATTAACCAAACACCCTTTAGTCACCGCACAGCTACACCCCATATACCCTACTCCCTCAGGCTATCACAGATAGATATGAGATAGATAGATAGATATGAGATAGATGGATAGATAGATAGATATGAGATAGATATATAGGAGATAGATATGAGATAGATAGATAGATAGATAGATATATGAGATAGATAGATAGATAGATAGATAGATAGATAGACAAAGAATAAGTCAGCCAGCACTTTAGTTGATACCAAACTATTATATGGACCTGGCCTACAGGTGCACGCTACTAGGCTAAATATACAGCAACAGAAGAATGCAGCAGCACACTGCCAGCACAAGGATATAGGTGAAACATGAACATGCAGATAAAACATGGAGAGCTATACAGCTATGGTGTAATAGATGCAAATGTGAAACTATGAAATAGTGAGGCACTTAGCTCTCAAATTTGTCTCCGCCGGCGGTCAAATAGCTTGGACCGTCCCACCGCGATAAGGTGGCCTCATTGGGACGGACCCTACACTGTGAATATGCCTCTGTGTGAACAGTTCAGTAAGCATGGCAGGATCTGGAACATCCAAGACACCTTATATACACACCTGATAGAGGTGGGTGGGGTGCAAGGCCAACATGGAGGTAGCCACTCCCCCGTATGTGCAATACAGGCAAAGAATAAGTCAGCCAGCACTTTAGTTGATACCAAACTATTATATGGACCTGGCCTACAGGTGCACGCTACTAGGCTAGATATACAGCAACAGAAGAATGCAGCAGCACACTGCCAGCACAAGGATATAGGTGAAACATGAAAATGCAGTTAAAACATGGAGAGCTATACAGCTATGGTGTAATAGATGCAAATGCCATGCTTACTGAACTGTTCACACAGAGGCATATTCACAGTGTAGGGTCCGTCCCAATGAGGCCACCTTGTCGCGGTGGGACGGTCCAAGCTATTTGACCGCCGGCGGAGACAAATTTGCGAGCTAAGTGCCTCACTATCTCATAGTTTCACATTTGCATCTATTACACCATAGCTATTACACGATAGATAGATATGAGATAGATAGATATGAGATATATAGATAGATAGATATGAGATATATAGATAGATATGAGATAGATAGATAGATAGGAGAGGGATATGAGATAGATATGAGATAGATAGATAGATAGATAGATATGATATAGATAAAAAAGATATATAGATAGATATGAGATATATAGATAGATAGATATGAGATAGATAGATATGAGATATATAGATAGATAGATATGAGATAGATAGATAGATAGATAGATAGGAGATGGATATGAGATAGATAGATATGAGATAGATAGATATGAGATAGATAGATAGAAAACCAGACAAACAAAGATGACCGCAGCACACTGAAGAATCCAAAGTGAAGGTAATTTATTCCATGAACATAAAGTGTGACGTGTCAATGTTCTCACAACACCGTTCTCAAGCCAACGAATAGTGACCACTACAAAGTATTTATAGGAAGTGCCATATACAGTATCAAATCAGAGAACAGTACAAATAAAAAAATTCATAATGAAGTGCATGTGCAAATACATGGTGCAAGCAGGCCCGGCGCTTGCATTAAGCAGACCATGCGGTCGCTTAGGAGCGCACAGAGCAGGGGGCGGAAAAGTCAAGGACTTTTTCTTTTTTTTGAAACTGTGTTGCGCAGCCCGCTGTGCATCATGGGCAGGCCTGCAGACTTCACGGCTTCAAGTCTGTGCAATGGCGTAGCTTCACCCCCCGGTCATGGGCGTAGGCACTGGGGGGGGGACACATCCCCCCCAGAAAATCATACGGGTAGGACAGATTATCCAAAATGGAGCTTCGCTTGTGTAGCCAGAAATCCTTGCACCGGCCCTGGGTGCAAATTAGGGGACATCACAATATGTCCAGAGGCAGTGTAAGGCTGGGTTCACATCACGCTTTTCCCAATACGGGACCGCATACGGGACCCGTATCTCAGCCGTATGCCGCCCGTATGTAATTAATTTCAATGAGCCGACCGGAGTCAGCAATTCACTCCGGTCGGCTCATTGAAATTAATTACATACGGGCGGCATACGGCTGAGATACAGTCCCCGTATGCGGTTTTCCATCAGACCTAAAATCGTAGTCGACCAGACATTACATTTACCTGAGTTTTGAATCGAGGGACAGTTAGAGGGGTACTTCGCTGCTCAGCGTTTGGAACAAACTGTTCCGAACGTTGGAGCAGGCGTCAGAAGCTCGTGACGTCATAGCCCTGCCCATCATGATGTCACGCCCCGCCCCCTCAATGCAAGTCTATGGGAGGGGGCGTGACAGCTGTCACGCCCCCTCCCATAGACTTGCATTGAGGGGCCGGGGCGTGACGTCTTAAGGGGGCGGGGCGTCAAGTCACGAGCTCCCGACACGGCTCCAGCGTTCTGAACAGTTTGTTCCAAACGCTGAGCAGCGGAGTACCCCTTTTAAGGGACTGGAGTCCAAAAGCAAAGTCTGACTCGCCTGCTCCGTATTTCATCAAGTAGCACAACAAGCATTATATGAGTTTGTAACCATATCGAAGAACAGTAAGACCAATAGTAAGGTATGTGTAAGTATAGTTGAGTGAAATGCATTATATTCAACCGGAAAAAGCTTGGAGTCTAGATGTATCAAAGGTTGTATCAACATCCCATAGATGTCGGGATCTTCTTTGTTGGGTCATCATTTTCTTCTTCGTGTATATCTTGAGGGACGGAGTGTGTGTCTGTCTTTGTGTGGGGAAATGCACCACCCAGGAGTGCCAGTGCCAGTACCGGATTGCCATGTATATTCCTGCTCAAACAAATGATGGGCACAACACCCCTGAGGAAGTTGCCGACGGGCAACGGAACGCGTGGGGCCTTTAGGGGGGCACTTGCCTGGTAACTAGTGTTGCTCGCGAATATTCGCAATTCGAATATTGTTCGCGAATATCGCATATTCGCGAATTCGCGAATTTCGCGAATATAGCGCTATATATTCGTAATTACGAATATTCGTTTTTTTTTGTTTTTTTCTTCACAATACACATCACAGTGATCACCCCTCTCTGCTTCCAGCTTGTGTGGTCTAAAGAAGGCCCTAATACTACTGTGTGAGACTGGCGTGCGGAAATTCGCATATGCGAATTTGCACATATGCGAATTTTCACGTATGCTAATTTTGTATATGCTAATTTTCATATATGTTCATTTTCGCATACGCGAATTTTCGCGTATGCGAAAATAAAACGAGAATATAACGAATATGCGAATATTCGCGAATATATGACGAATATTCGTCCATATATTCGCGAATATTCGCGAATTCGAATATGGCCTATGCCGCTCAACACTACTGGTAACTCCTCCATTAACCGTCCTGTGTCATTTCATCATATCTTTGCTACATGAGAATACAGGTTGTATATGGGCTGTTGAGATGGATATAGTACTATGTGGCAGCTTATGT